>NC_135813.1:26948396-28148396 GCF_964213995.1 Mustelus asterias | reverse complement strand
ACAGACAGTGACCCAAGCTGGGAATCGAACCTGGGTCCCTGGTGCTGTGAGGCAGCATGCTAACTATTGTGGGGTGATTGGAATGGTCAATGAATTTGATGTAGTGGTTATAGTGACCCAACTCCGTGGTGGGGGAATTGAGAAAAAATGGACACAATCTTAAAATTAGAGGCAGGCCAGTTAGGAGTGGAATAGGACTCCCAGTGTTCACTCCAACCTAACTGATTTCGCTAATGGACTGAGAGGTTCAGAGCACCAAACCCAGTCTGCTTCCAAAACTGCCAATTCCTCCATTCCAGAGGATCTTCTGCTTTGCCTGGAACTCGGGGCACAGAACAACATCTTTCCAAAGCTGGAATGATACATTGGTAATCTGGCATGTGGCTACAAGCTGCAATGTTGGCCGTGTCATTCCAGATCACTGGAGATCTGTTGTCATGGTATTTCATATATCTTGTACCACCGTGACCACTGAAGCTCACCTGCAACCACTCTGAGACGTCCATCATCCCACGATACCTAGGTCAACTCCTTTATCTGCTGCCCTGCACTTTGCCCTCTCAAAGGGATTTTTGTAACTTTTCAGCTCTGATCAAATCGTCAAAGTACTCATATTTTATTTTCTGGAGGTCACCTTTTGAGTTCTTTTTGATCTTACTATTTCAAGTACCTCTTATGGTCTGTATATTGGATTTTTAGCAGTCACATTTCAAAGACCTAATTTTTTCCCCCACACATCTTTACTTATTGTCCAGGTTTCTGAGGCATATAGAAAAGTAGATAGAATACAGCATCATATGAGTTATTTCCTTGTTACAAGCTTGCGTTTTCTTGCTGTTGACCTATCCTTCATCTTCACCGTGGGCGGCACAGTGGTTAACACTGCTGCCTCATAGCACCAGGAACCTGGGTTCACTTCCAGCCATGGGTCTGTGTGGAGTTTGCACGTTCTCCCCGTCTCTGAATGAGTTTGCTCCCGGGAGCTCCGGTTTCCTCCCACACTCCTAAGATGTGCAGGTTAGGTTAGTTCGCTGTGCTCAATCGCCCCTTAGTCTCAATGTGTAGCGGGATCCCTCTTTTTAACTCCACTGGGCTTATTTTAGGTTTGGTTCTCCATCACCCAAACCCCACCAATGCCCGAGTGATTCTCTCTCTCGCCGATGGAACAATGGCCACCTTGCGTCTACTTCACTAGTGTAGCGCTCCCAAGAGAGAGAAAAGGAAACTGCTGCCTATCCACTACCTGGCAGCCTTTCCTGAGTGGGCGGTTTCGAAGTGCCCAGGATACCCTCAGTTCTAGACTCCAGAATTATGGTAAGGAATATTTATATTGTGACTTAGTCAGAGATCATTGGTGAGAAATTGAAAAGATCAAAATGGACTCCAACGGAAGTCAAAGATATATATATATTTATTAAAGCATCAAGGTCAAAGGTCACCAAACACCAGGAAAACAACACACAATGCCTTATGCTCTATAAGACTATAGCTATAGAAGGAATACTAAAACGGACACCACGGAATTCTTACTTTATACAAGTTTACCACGTCTTAAACTATGAAAGGTACATGCAAAAGCCCCCCCCCCTTTCCCCAAAGCCTCATCCACTATGATGATCTCGGGAACTTCGCGAATTACCAGGGGATACTCACAATCCTAGTTTAAATTGTTCAGTGGGCTTCGGGCTGCGTGCTGGAGACGAACGAGAGGCAGGAAACGAGAGGAGTGCTGTCATGCTGGTCCGAAGAGAAAAGAGAAAGAAATGGCCGGCCTGACCATCCTTTTATATTGTAAAACTTGAATTATTTTCCTGCCAACTCCGCCCCCCTTCCAACCGGCAGTTCCACAGACAAAGGCTTGCTAATGTTATCTGCAGCTGCGATCTTACAGTCCATAGAGACCAGATGGTCCCATCCCAGGTGATAGGTCTCTTGCTGTCCTTTATTGTTCCATCGGAGATCGTTTAATTGTTTTCTCATTAGGGAAATGGGCTTCTCCTTGCTCTGGGACAAGGCCATTATCACCTGTATTGAGTCCAGACCAGGTGTATTGTCTTGCTGCCGGCCTAGTCTGGTGAGGTCGTCAGGTCCTTTTTGTGCTGCTGATAACCTAATCAGCAGTCTGTCTGGTTTCTGGCTGCTTGCAATTTTTGGATTGGGCCCCTTCACACACACAGACACACACACACAGGCTGGCTGGGCTCCATGGGACATTTTTGGTCAAGTCCTGCAGCCAAGTGTGGCCACTTTCACAGTTCTTTAGGGTTCAAGTCCTTTTCCCAGCTCATAAAAAAAGGCCTGAGTTGCCCGAAAAACTTACAAATGGGATTGGCAGGGTAAATATGTGGTTACGGGGCTAGGGCCTGGGTGGGATTGTTGTCGGTGCAGGCTCGATGGGCTAAATGGCCTCTTTCAATGATTCACAAAATGCCCTCTGTCTATTTCGGTTTTTCTAACTTTTGCACCACATCTGTCATCTTCTGTTATAATTTGTACTAAATATACAAACTTATCTACATATTCCGAAGTGAAACCATCCAATTCAATCTTCACTCTAATGTATTCCTTCTAACTACCATTTTCTTTTGGTCTTCTCTTCAGAGAGAAGGAAGACTTACACCCACTCGCACCTCAGGAGCTTCTGCATCACTTATTTTTCCAACAAACAAAGAGACATCTTAATAGTGAGGAGCAATTGAAAGATGAAAGCTTACGCATTCGGCACATGGTATTTGCACAAAGATGTATTGACCCAGCATTCCTTTTGGATGAGGCTTGAATGCCTCATCTTTACAGACCCTTCAGCCTGATGAGGTTGGCCTGGTCCCAACAAACAAAGGGATGAAGCAATCATGACCCAAGATTCTTTGGACAACAGAAAACTTTGGGACCAATTAAAGTGGAAATAATGTCTAAGCATTGTGTGGAACAAAAACAGAAAATGCTGGAAAATCTCAGCAAGTCTGACAGCATTTGTGGGGAGAGAGTAGTGTCATTGGCCCTGATTTTACCGGCACAGCCGCCCCGAAATCAAGGCGGTAGGACTCACAGAACGGCATTCGCCGTTGGCCTTGGGTGCGATCTTGCACGCCATGGGCAGCCGTGCTGGTAAAATCAGGGCCAATGTTTCGAGTCAAGATGACCCATCGTCAGAGCTGAAATTGCCTTGTTAAATATTTCTCAAAGTTTCTAAGTGTGAGTTGTCTAGCGTCAGTCAAGCTGAACGGGATGGCGGCAGGGTTACGGGGTGGGGGGGGGGCGGGGAATGAAGTGAAAGCATCAAAAATAACCCCATTGAGGTTGAAAATTTTGTTTGGCAAAGTCATAGAATAGAATCCCTACAGTGCAGAAGGAGGCCATTCGGCCCATTGAGCCCGCACCGACAACAATCCCACCCAGGCTTTATCCCCAGTTACTCTGCTCATCCTCCTGACATTAATGGTCAATTTAGCATGGCCAATCAATCTAGCCACACATCTTTGGACTGTGGGAGGAACCGGAGCACCCGGAGGAAACCCATGCGGGCACAAGGAGATTGTGCAAACTCCACACAGACAATCATTCGAGGCTGGAATTGAACCCAGGTCCCCGGCACTGTGAGGCAGCAATGCTAACCACTGTGCCACCAAGTCCTAACCATCCAAAGTGCAGCTCACCATAAAACAGCTAATTTACTGTTTGTTGAAGATAGTGTGCACAATTGTGTCCATTCACATGTGCTCTGCCTCAATGTGGGTCATTGACTCATTGTCTGCTGTTTCTTTATCCTGAACTCTGTTCTTTAGTAATTGTTCATAGTAGTGGTTTCGCCATTGCCTTCACACAAAGAAGTCTCACAACACCAGGTTGAAGTCCAACAGGTTTATTTGATAGCACAAGCTTTCGGAGCACTGCCCTTTCATCAGGTGAGTCTTCTTACTGTGCTTACCCCAGTCCAACGCCAGCATCTCCACATCATGGCTATCAGTCACACAGAGACAGGGCATGAAGACAAATCACAAGTCTTCCTCAGCCAGAACAGGAACTGTTGGCATTATTCCAAGCATGCGGTAGTTCACTGAGCTAACCGGCCCCCGCGTGCAGTAACTATGCTGGGTACTTGGATGTTCACAGTGAAGGTGTAAAACTGCCCTTAATTTTGCAAAGCAAGTTTTCAAGTAGGAACTCTTAACCCACATTTTGTAAATTCACTTATTCAAAGTAGGCTGTAGACATGCCCAAATACAAGACCAGCATACAGTGTTATAGAAATAACAGAGAAAAGTGTGAGGAGCTGCAAGCAGAGCCTAGGTATAAGATCACTACACAACCTAAGGGATGCTAATTATCAGGCATTGTCTCTATTGTATACCCTGTTTATTAGTGGTGAGCAATTAAAAATTCCAGCAGATCAGAATAAGGCAATAGAATAGGTTTTGCCATAAACATATCCTGCTTAAGGTTATCAACTATTATTGTACTAAGGACATATTAAACACCACCAGAGAATGCAAAAGTAGTGAAAAATCCAACTTCATCCTATGGATGGATTAAGGTCTTTAATTATTTGGTGGTTGTTCCCAATTTTCTCGTTAGGTAGAGATAGGGCTTTTGAAATCAAATGCAGCCTACAAAAATATATCTGTAGCAGGAAAATATAGGAAGAAACAGAGAAGGATGGAGCAAGAAGAAATAAATTGCTTGTTTTTCATTGAAACTAAAAAAAAAAAACTTGCCTGGGGTCATTTGGCTGCTGGAATTTTCAGCCCTGAGAGCAAAAACATTAATAAAGTGAGTGTGGCATGGCAAATAATCTTGTCCCCATGATAATTTTGATCAGCAAACAGAATCCTAAATCACACAATTCTACCATTTCATATCAATGACTTACTGATGAATAATATATTGTGATGATACTGTGCCTGTAAGAAATATATATTCATCATGTTTCTGTGCATGTTCTGTTTTCACATCTTTTTGAATATAACCAGCATCCTGTATTGTTACTGCAGCAGCATAATTGCTTTTACTTGCTAGAATGTTTGTTTTGATCTGGACTAATGCTGTTCTGTTGCTTTTAGTAGTTTTGCTGGGGTGTTGCAGAGTAGGACTTGATTAGGTTGATTGACAGGTAAGGTCATATGACTGGGTGGAGCTAGGCTTACACAAAGAATTCAAAGTTCGTTGCTGTTTGGAAGCTGCAGAGGTATCCCTTTCTATCTCTGAAATCTAGAGACTGGGAGCTGCCAGAGACTAGGTATACTTCTCGAAAGTTCTGTTGTTTGAGGATATATCCTTCTCTGGAAATTGCTGTCTGGATCTCTGTCCAGGGGCAATAAAAGGCTGGAAAACTAGTATACTTGCAAGCATATCTGCTTTTGATGCTAACTGGTTTTAAAGGAGAGATTTAGGTTTATGGGGGAGACTGCTAAATTGGAACAACAGATAGCTAACTGTTGAGAATTATACCTTGTCATGTTTAAGTATTTTAATTGGTAAAAGTTCTTTGTTATGTTCTAACTATATTCTTACATAAAGTTTGTTTTGATAAAAGCTTTCAAGTGGGCCACTTGCATCATACCTGGAGCAAAAAACCTTACGCTCAGCAATGCCAAAATCAAATGTAGAAGTTGGGATCTAGGCTAATTGTGTAATAACTTGGAGTTTCTGGTCTGGTCCCTAACAAAATGAAATTGTCTAACTGAGGCCCCTGTGAAAAATTCTATTCATGCTGAAAATAATGCCAAGAATGCATTTGGGAAAAAAAGCACAAAGACCTTCAGTAGAAGTTGAAGATTAGTGCGATCTCTTCACAATTGAATTACAAGTGAAACTGTATTAAAATCTTAAGTAGTATCTCTATCGTGCTGACATTCTAAATAGATGTAACAGTAGTATTAGAGACCAAAGTACTTAATTACTGTAGAAAGGTGATAAGTCATATATAATGAAATCAGGGTTTCAAAGTGCTTTGTGCTGACTGGCCAATGTAATCACATTTGTGTCAGGAGTGGTGAATGTGTCTGTGATCTATTTTTTCCTCTGTTTTCTTCCCAAGCAGAGCTGTGCCATTTGGCAACTGTGCAAAACTACTCTGAAAAGAACTGAAATTCCTATTATCTGTTGATTGAAATCACACCGAAGGATGGTCCATTAAAAAAAAGTGAAGGTGTTCTGCTTCACAGTAATGTCCTTGCTGACCCAGTTAATGCACTTGGGGCATTTTGAGAAATATGTATTTCTCTCAAAACTGATCATATCGTGACAGTAACTTTAGCCCAACCACATGAACTAATATGTTAAGGCTCTTGAGACTTTTTATACTGGTGAAGATTTCGATTGGATGGCAAAAGACATTATGTTTTTGCTGCTAGGGTAAAGGATTAATGTAAATACCAAAGGGGAGATTATCCACTTTGTCATTCCTAATGCATGCCGCGCATTGGGAAACCACACACCATCGGCACAGGGCAAATAGTAGCAGTGGTTAGCACTGCTGCATTCCAGTGCCAGGGACGTGGGTTCAATTCCAGGCTTGGGTCTGTGTGGAGTTTGCACGTTCTCCCTGTCTATGTGGGTTTCCTCCGGGTGCTCCGGTTTCCTCCCACTTTCTGAAAGACATGCTGATTAGGTGCGTTGACCCGAACAGGCGCCGGGCTGTGGCGACTAGGGGAATTTCACAGTAATTTCATTGCAGTGTTAATGTAAGCCTTACTTGTGACTAATAAATAGCTTTGACCATCAGCCCCAGATTTCCTATCTATTATTGATTCAAAAATCACAGGAAAGAGGTACACCATCTCTCCAAACTGTGTAACCCACTCCATGCCCTGAAACAGAAAATCTCCATGCAGGAGCTGACTCAGAATCCTCTGTACCCGTGAATTCAGCTTAAACAAGTGTTGGTGCGAAGGCAGCTGTGGTGATGCTGAATCATTCCGGCATTTACAATTACACTTTCGCTCGTAATAAAACTTAGTCAACTACAGCAATCTCTTCAAGGCACAGACCTTGTTTAAAAGGACACGCTTATAAGGGACAAACAGTTGCAAGCATTTCGATGACAATAGAATCACACGTGTCTGAATCATTGGTGTTTTCAATGACGCAAAACACACTGATGAAATTCAAGTTGTACACATGACGAACCAATGAGGTACAAGTTTGACAAACATTTTTGGCGGTGATCTAAATGGAAAGGAAAGATACAACAAAAATTGTTTTGAATTTTTAAAATCATTTGCATAATGGAACCCAGCCATGGGTCAGCAGTTGCAATTTCACCTGTCGGCCAGCAGGTTGTAGGTGCAAGTCCCACTCCAGTGCAGCATTGACGGAGTTCTACCCTGTCAAAGGTGCCATATTTTTCATGAGAGGTTAAAATGAGGCCCTGTCTGTCCTCAGGTAGATATAAAGTGTACCATGAGACAATTCAGTTTAGAAGCGAGAACTCCCTCCTAGCGAGCTGGTCAATATTTAGAACCAAAACCATACAAACCACATTATTTGGTCATTATCGCACTGCTGTTTGTTGGATCTTGCTGTCCACAAATTGGCTGCTGTGCTATGACAACCCTTTATTTTAAATAAATGACTTAATTGGCTGTAAAGAACTTTAGGACATCAAGAGGTTATGATGAATGACTACCTGTGTAGGAGTCCCCTATCATAAGGCCATAAGATATAGGAGCACCATAGGCCATTCTGCCCTTTGAATCTGCTCCACCATTCAATCGATATGTTTCTCAATCCCATTCTCCCACTTTTTTCCCCAAAGCCTTTGATCCCCTTACCAATCAAGGACCTATCTATCTCTGTCTTAAATACACAATGAACTAACATCCACAGCCTTCTGTGGCAATGAATTCTATAGATTCACCACCCTCTGGCTGAAGAAATTCCTCCTCATCTCGGTTCTACAATCAGTTTCAAGGTAACAGCACAACTGTATCAATGCATTGCAAGCGAAATATATCCTGTGAAGACCAATTTCCCTTGTCATGCCAATCTAGGTGTGCCACTACCTTTAGGTATGGGTCTGTGGGTTACAGTAGATACAGGCACAATGGTTAGCACTTCTGCCTGCCAGCACCAAGGACCTGGGTTCAATTCCAGCCTTGACTGTCCATGCGGAACTTGCATGTTCACCCCGTGTCTGCATGGGTTTCTTCTGGGTGCTCCAGTTTCCTCCCACACTCCAAAGACGTGTGAATTAGGTTGATTGGCCATGCTAAAGTGCCCCTTAGTAACAGCGGGATTAGCAGGATAAATACATGGGGTTACCTGGCCATGCTAAAATTGCCCCTTAGTGTCCTGAGATGCGTAGGTTAGAGAGATTAGCAGGTAAATATGTAGGGATATGGCCTGGGTGGGGTTGTGGTCGGTGCAGACTCGATGGGCCAAATGGCCTCTTTCTGCACTGTAGGGTTTCTATGATTTTTTATAGGGCTTTGGGTCACCATCTGTGTGGAGATTGCATGTTTTCCCGGGTCTGAGTTTCCTCTCCGGTTTCCTCCCAGGGTCCCAAGATGTTTAGATTAGGGGGATTAGTGGGGCAAATGCATGGGGGTCAAGGGAATGGGGCGGTGTGTGGACCTGGGCAGGATGTCGCAGAGTCGGTGCAGACTCAATGGTTTGGATGGCCTCCCTCTGCACTGTATGGATTCTATGACTATTCCATGAGATAACCCCATCACCTACCTGGAAATTTCCCTTTGCTGCTTTTCATCAAATTCCAAATGCCACTAAAATGATGGTACACCATCCTCTCAAGGGCAATTAGGGATGGGCAATAAATGCTGACTACACCACAAATGAATTTTATAAAATGGCAGAGTTAATTGCATGAGATAATGCAACTTGATCTGATTAGAATTTAAGATTTTTCGAACCATTTGGATCATGTTCCAAAACAAGAGTGATAAATACAATTGGATCATCACATTTCTCGACATTACAACAGTGGCAACACTTCAAGAGTGCTTCACTGTCTATAAAACGCTGTAGAACTTCTGAAGACAATGTAAATACAACTTCTCTCTTTCCTCATGAATGTTTTAACAGCATTCAGGTTCGCAGCCCACAGTGCAATAAAGATTGAACTTTAACTTTGTCAAAACACTCTGGAGACATTCATGCAAAAGGGACTCAGAAAGCTTGCAGTCGCACGGTGATTCCTGTTGATTACAGATCTGTGACAGCAGTCAGAACTTGACTTCCAATGTGTGCAGAGGCATAGGAACTGACTTATCCTTCCGTTGTCAGAATTCCCTTTGTGGTCTGGTTACAGGAGAGGCACCCCAAAAGCCTCGACAGCCATAATTAAAAAAGCTTGGTCATGAAGCTTTTAGTTTAGTTGCAATGGATAGAGGTTGGGTTCTAGCCGAATTGCAGAGAGGTCTTTAGGAATCCGCCATGCTTGCTCCTTTTAGCCGAGTGTTACTGAAAATAGCACGAGAGAGAATATGGTGCATTGGTACACAAGGATGAAGAAACACCGGTACACAAGGATGAAGGTACACCAGTATACAAGGATGAAGGAGCACCGGTACACAAGGATGAAGAAACACTGGTACACAAGGTAGCACAGTGGTTAGCATCGCTGCCTCACAATACCAGGGACCGGGTTCAATTCCGGCCTCTAGTGACTGTGTGGAATTTGCACATTCTCCATGTCTGCATGGGTTTCCTCTGGGTGCTCTGGTTTCTTCCCACAGTCCAAAGATGTGTGGGTTAGGTTGATTGGCCATGACAAATTGCCCCTTTTGTCAGGAGGGATTTGCAGGGTAAATACGTGGGGTTATGGGGATAAGGCCTGGGTGGGGTTGTTGTTGGCGCAGGCTCGATGGGCTGAATGGCCTCCTTTTACACTGTAGGGTTTCTATGATTTTAACAGCACAGCAACAGTTCTCATTACACCTCATGCAGATATGATATTAATAAGAAAAGGAAATGCTGAACACTGTAAAGATGCAGTCAACACTTCATGTAAAATCAGTTCAAAAATATAATTTAACGCATTGAGCCAAAAATAAAAGCTCTGCCCTTTTTTGTTAAAATGTATGAAGTTCAACTTTCCGTTTGCAAGAGGACCATATGCAAAATTTGAGGGTGAAAGCAAAATCACTGAACTTGCCTTTTGTATCACAGGTTAAAAAGTACCACAAGTAGTATTTGGTTTGTGTTTTAGCATATTGCTATAAAACCCTTGGAAAACATTTCTGGATCAAAGCCAATAACAGTGAAGGACAACTCAAACACAAGTCAGTTATAACAATTGGAAACAGATTAAAAAGCAGTTCCAGTGGATAAAGTATTTAAATTTTAGATAAATTGTAAGGGCATTTAGCTCTAAAATAAAGTGAGCTGATCATTCTAGCACAGTAACAATAAAGCCTATTACTGCTCAAAATGCACTACATTCAAATATGTGGACATTAATTCAAACTCATTATCACTTATTAAACACTTTCCAGATGGGCCGTTTCATTTTTAAACTTACGAAAAATGTCAGGAGGCTGGTATGAAAAGCTGTTGCAAAATGTGTTACCACAATCATAGCCCAGCGTGGGTGGCACGGTGATACACTGCTGCCTCACAGCGCCAGGAACCCGGATTCGATTCCTGGCTTGGGTCACTGCCTGTGCGGAGTCTGCACGTTCTTCCTGTGTCTGGGTGGGTTTGCTCCAGTTTCCTCCCACAGTCCAAATGACGTGCTGGTTAGGTGCATTGGCTATGCCAAATTCTCCCTCAGTGTACCCGAACAGGCACTGGAGTGTGGTGACTAGAGGATTTTCACAGTAACTTCATTGTAGTGTTAATGTAAGCCTACTTGTGACACTAAAAAATAAACTAATCAAATACACATTCTTATCTTTTTCAAATTCCTATTTAGTATCTTGAACCAGTTATCTTGTATAAATGACCAATATTGATGCATAATTCTGGGAGAAAAAAAGCTATCAAAATATTTTAAACAGCCATGCAAAGAACAAAAGCTTGCATTTATATAGCAAACTCACAACAATGAGATCCGGTAGAGGCGGCTGAGGGACTTCACTGGTGCATTCTGGGAGAATGCAGGACTGGCAACATTTACCAAGAAGTGGGAAGCAGAAGATCTGGTGTCAAGGAATGGTAAGCCAGAAACATTACATTAGTGTTTCCCTCCCTCCCTTCTCCTCTAACCAAAAAAAGTCACTGTGAAATCGCTTCTTGGCCTTTTGGCTAAGATCAAGTGTAGTATGGATAGGATGCTGCACTTGGTTGAGGTCATTAGGTTACACTGAAGCTTCATATGTTTCATATGAAGCAATTTTTAAAAGCGGCATCTCGGCCTTTTGGCTAAGATGCAAATGAGCTCAAGTCTTGGAGGAGGTATTACTTTCCCTCCTCCAATCAGCTTGGCTCATGTAGATCAGGCCCAGGACAGGGTGATTTGGTCGCTCGCCCTGTCTTGTCAGCCTGGATCGGAAATGTCTCAATTTGTTGAGACTGAATTGGATTTGATTTGATTGAATTGGAAAAGTACAAAAAAAAAGTCACTGTGACAGGTAAGAGTTTTATAAATTTTCTCAAATAATTTAATTGGTGCTCGAAATGTCGGTCAGTGGGGTTAAGTGATGCACGTGAGAGATGTGGGAGATCCGTGTGACACTTCCAGCGTCTCGGACGACTACGTCTGCAGGACGTGCACCCAATTGCAGCTCCTTACAGACCGCATAGATAGGTTGCAGCAACAATTGGATGCACTTAGGAGTATGAAGGTGGCGGAAAGCATCATAGATAGGAGCTTGCGAGAGTGGTCACACCCAAGGTGCAGGCAGATAGATGGGTGACTGTTAGAAGAGGCAAGCAGTCAGTGCAGGAATCCCCTGTGGTTATCCCCCTCTCTAACAAGTATATCATTTTGGATACTGTTGGGGGGAAATGGGCTATCAGGGGATAACAGCAGCAGCAGCCAAAGCAGTGGTACCACGGCTGGCTCTGTTGTTAAGCAGGGAAGGACTAAGAGCACTAGAGCAATATTATAGGGGACTCTATAGTTAGGGGTGCAGATAGACACTTCTGTGGACGTGAAAGATTCTCCAGGATGGTATGTTGCCTCCTTGGTGCCAGAATCCAGGATGTCTCTGAAAGGACAGAAAGCATTCTGAAGGGAGGGTGAACAGCCAGAGGTTGTGGTACATATTGGTATGAACGACATTGGTAGGAAGAGTGATGAGGTCCTGCAGCAGCAGTTTAGGGAGTTCGGTAGAAAGTTAAAAAGCAGGACCTCTAGGGTTGTAATCTCAGGATTACTCCCTGTACCATGTACTAGTGAGGCTAGGAATAGGAAGATAGTGCAGCTCAACACGTGGCTAAACAGTTGGTGTAGGAGGGAGGGTTTCAGATATCTGGACCATTGGAGTCTCTTCCGGGGCAGGTGGGACCTGTACAAGGACGGGTTGCATCTAAACTGGAAGGGCATAAATATTCTGGCTGGGAGGTTTGCTGGTGTTACACAGGAGGATTTAAATTAGTTTGGCAGGTGGATGGGAACCAAAGCAAAGGTGAATTAGTTGAAGGGGAACCAGATAGTAGGGCCAGTAAGACTCAAACAGCAGGCAGGGTGGGATTGCTAATCAAAGAGGGTCTGGTGGACTGAAGTGCATTTGTTTCAATGTGAGAAGTGTAACAGGTAAGGCAGATGAACTTAGAGCTTGGATTAGTACTAGGAACTATGATGTTGTTACCATTACAGGTGACTTGGTTAAGGGAAGGACAGGATTGGCAGCTTAACATTCCAGGATACAGATGTTTCAGGCAGGATAGAGGGGGATGTAAAAGAGGTGGGGGAGTGGCACGACTGGTTAAGAATATCACAACTGTACTGCAGGAGGACACCTCGGAGGGCTCAAACAGTGAGGCAATATGGGTAGAGCTCAGGAACAGGAACAGGAACAGTGTAGTCACAATGTTGGGGGTTGACTATAGGCCACCCAATTGCCAGTGGGAGATAGAGGAACAGATATGTAGGCAGATTTTGGCAAGGTGTAAAAGTAACAGGGTTGTTGTGGTGGGAGACTTTAACTCCCCTTATACTGACTGGGACTCACTTAGTGCCAGGGGCGTGGATGGGGCAGAGTTTGTAAGGAGCATCCAGGAGGGCTTCTTGAAACAGTATGTAGATAGTCCAACTAGGGAAGGGGCCATACTGGACCAGGTATTGGGGAATGAGCCCAGCCAGATGGTCGATGTTTCAGTAGGTGAGCAGTTCGAGAACAGTGACCACAATTCAGTAAGCTTTAACGTACTGATGGATGAAGATAAGTGTAGTCCTCAAGTTAAGGTGCTAAATTGGAGGAAGGCTAATTACAACAATATTAGGCAGGAACTGAAGAATGTAGATTGGGGGCAGATGTTTTAGGGCAAATCAATATCTGGCATGTGGGAGGCTTTCAAGTGTAAGTTCATAGGGATTCAGGACCGGCACTCTCCTGTAAGGATGAAGGATAAGTCTGGCAAGTTTTGGGAACCTTGGATAACGAGAAATATTGTGAGCCTAGTCAAAGAGAAAAAGGAAGCATTTGTCAAAGCTAGGAGGCTGGGAACACACGAAGCAAGTGTGGAATATAAAGAAAGTAGAAAGAAACTTAAGCAAGGAGTATGGAGGGCTAAAAGGGGTCATGAAAAAGCATTGGCCAGCAGGATTAAGGAAAATCCCATGGCTTTTTATACATATATAAAGAGCAAGAGGGTAGCCAGGGAGAGCATTGGCCCACTCAAGGACAAGGGAGGGAATCTATGCGTGGAGCCAGAGGAAATGGGCAAGGTATTAAATGAGTACTTTGCGTCAGTATTTACCAAAGAGAAGGACTTGGTGGATGATGAGCTGGGAAAGGGTGTGTAGATAGTTTGAGTTATTTTGAGATCAAAAAGGAGGAGGTATTGGGTTTCTTGAGAAACATTAAGGTAGACAAGTCCCCAGGGCCTGATGGGATATACCCCAGAATACTGAGAGAGGCAAGGGAGGAAATTGCTTGGGCCTTGAGAGAAATCTTTATATCTTCACTGGCTACAGAGGAGGTAAACACAGTAAGAAGTTTAACAACACCAGGTTAAAGTCCAACAGGTTTATTTGGTAGCAAAAGCCACACAAGCTTTCGAGGCTCTGAGCCCCTTCTTCAGGTGAGTGGGAATTCTGTTCACAAACAGAACTTATAAGACACAGACTCAATTTACATGAATAATGGTTGGAATGCGAATACTTACAACTAATAAGTAAGTATTCGCATTCCAACCATTATTCATGTAAATTGAGTCTGTGTCTTATAAGTTCTGTTTGTGAACAGAATTCCCACTCACCTGAAGAAGGGGCTCAGAGCCTCGAAAGCTTGTGTGGCTTTTGCTACCAAATAAACCTGTTGGACTTTAACCTGGTGTTGTTAAACTTCTTACTGTGTTTACCCCAGTCCAACGCCGGCATCTCCACATACAGAGGAGGTCACAGAGGATTGAAGAATAGCCAATGTTGTTCCTTTGTTTAAGAAGGGTAGCAAGAATAATACAGGTAATTACAGGCCAGTGAGCCTTACATCAGTGGTAGGGAAATTATTGGAGAGGATTCTTCGAGACAGGATTTATTCCCACTTGGAAATAAATGGATGTATTAGTGAGAGGCAACATGGTTTTGTGAAGGGGAGGTCATGTCTCACGAACTTGATCGAGTGTTTTGAGGAAGTGACGAAGATGATTGATGAGGGTAGGGCAGTGAATGCTGTCTACATGGGTTTCAGGAAGGCCTTTGACAAGGTCCCTCATGGCAGACTGGTGCAGAAGGTGAAGTCGCATGGGGTCAGATGTGAGCTGGCAAGGTGGATACAGAACTGGCTCAATCACAGAAGACTAGAGGATAGCAGTGGAAGGGTGCGTTTCTGAATGGAGGGCTGTGATAAGTGGCGTTCCTCAGGGATCAGTGCTGGGACCTTTGCCATTTGTAATATGTATGAATGATGGAGGAAAATGTAACTGGTTTGATTAGTAAGTTTGCGGACGACACAAGAGTTTGGTGGATTTGCGGATAGCGATGAGGACCATTAGAGGATACAGCAGGATATAGATCAGTTGGAGACTTGGGCGGAGAGATGGCAGATGGAGTTTAATCCATCCAAATGTGAGGTAATGCATTTTGGAAGGTCTAATACAGATAGGAAATATTGAGTAAATGGCTGAACCCTTAAGAGTATTGATAGGCAAAGGGATCTGGGTGTACAGGTACACAGATCACTGAAAGTGGCAATGCAGGTGGAGAAGGTAGTCAAGAAGGCATACGACATGCTTGCCTTCATCGGCCGGGGTATTGAGTTTAAAAATTGGCAAGTCATGTTGCAGCTTTATAGAACCTTAGTTAGGCTGCACTTGGAATATAGTGTTCAATTCTGGATGCCACACTACCAGAAGGATGTGGAGGCTTTGGAGAGAGTACAGAACAGATTTACCAGGATGTTGCCTGGTATGGAGGGCATTAGCTATGAGGAGAGGTTGGAGAAACTTGGTTTGTTCTCACTGGAACCACAGAAGTTGAGGGGCGACCTGATAGAAGTCTACAAGATTATGAGAGGCATGGACAGAGCGGATAGTCAGAAGCTTTTACCCAGGGTGGAAGAGTCAATTACTAGGGGGCACAGGTTTAAGGTGTGGGGGGCAAGGTTTAAAGGAGATGTATGAGGCAGATTTTTTTTTTTACACAGGGATTAGCGGGTGCCTGGAACTCGCTACCGGGGGAGGTAGTGGAAGCGGATACGGTAGTGTCTTTTAAGGGGCGCCTTGACAATTACATGAATAGGATGGGAATAGAGGAATATGGTCCCCGAAAGGATAGGGGGTTTTAGTTAAGTTGGGCAGCATGGTTGGTGCAGGCTTGGAGGGCCAAAGGGCCTGTTCCTGTGCTGTAATTGTTTTTTGTTCTCTGAGGAGAGATTGGGTAGGCTAGGTTTGTTTTCCTTCAAACAGAGGAGGGGGGTGACCGAATTGAGGTGTTTTAATTATGAAGGATCTAGACAGGGTGGACAGGAAATAATTGTTTCCCCCAAGCTGAGGAGTCAACTACTGAGAGCACAGATTTAAAGCGATTGGTAGAAGGATTAGGGGGACATGAAGAAAACCCCTTTTCACCCAGAAGGGTGACACGGTGGCACAGTGGTTAGCACTGCTGCCTCACAGCGCCAGGGACCCGGGTTTGATTCCTGGCTTGGGTCACTGTCTGCGTAAAGTTTGCACATTCTCGCCGTGTCTGCGTGGGTTTCCTCCCACATTCTGAACGATGTGCCGGTTCGGTGCATTGGCTGTGCTAAAGTTTCCCTCAGTGTGCCCGAACAGGCGCCAGAGTGTGGCAACCAGGAGATTTTCACTGTAACCTCATTACAGTGCTAATGTAAACCCTACTTGTGACACCAATAAATACATTTTAAAACTTTCACACTATTCCTCGTAGCGCTGGTTACAAAGGAACATTTCTGTGATGGCAATAATTTAGAAGCATTGGTCAGGTTCTTTATTCACACAAAAGCAAAATATTGCAGATGCTGGAAAGCTGAAATAAAAACAGGAAGTGCTGGAAAGAGCATTGTAGGTTTTTGCATTCTGATGAAATGTCTTTGACCTGATACAATTCTTCTTTCTCTCTTCACAGATGCTGAGTGTTTTCTAACATTTTAATATGCACAGTGGCTTTATTTTTGTTATGGTCTCAGACCTGGGGTTGCAGAATAATTCCCTTAAATACTTTAACTCCTTTAACTCTCTATTTCTGTACGTACAGACAATTTGTCAGCTGTCTTTTAATTGTTAGAATGAGTTCTGGCTTAGGCAGCATTCCCTGCGGGAAACAAATCTGCCCCACCAGAATGCGAGATCACACCTCACAAGCTTAGCAGAACAGAATGCAACAGCTGGTCAAAACGCAAATCCCACTGACGAAGAAAGAGTTCTCAGAAATGGGACTGCAATTTATTTATGGATAAAGAGTAACGTCAACATGCAGGATAGTATGGGCCTGTCTACGAGACCCTGAGCACAATTCTTATACATTGCTTTTATCAGTCTAATAAGGAGCGTAAGAAATAGGAGCAAGAGAAGGCCATTTGGCCCTTCGAGACTGCTTCACCATTCAACAAGATCATGACGGATGTTCTATCTCAGGTTTACCTTCCCACCCCCTCCGCCATATCCCTTAATTTCAAAGAATTAACAAATGAAACTAACAAAGAATTTATCATGGAACCACTGAATAGTGCAGTGCAGAAGGAGAATATTTAAGCCATCGAATCTGGGCCAGCTCCTCTGAAGAGTAATCTGGTTAGTTCCACTTCTCACTTTCCCATGACCCTGCATTCTTTTTTTCTCCTGTAAGTAATCAGCCGTTTCTCATCTGAAGGCTAGTATCGAGTCTGTATCCACAACCCTATCAGGCAGCACATCCTTGCCACTTATTGCACAAGCAATTTCCCTCATGCCACCTTTGTTTTTTGTTTGCCAATCACTTTAATTCTATGCCCTCTGGTTATTAACCCTTCAGCAACATGAACTACCTGTCTGATATGTTAAGACCTTTGTTACCTGTCTAATCAAGGAGCCTCACCTGTATATAAACATGGGAGCGTCAGGTCCACTGGCACTCCAGATTCGGACTTTGTATCTGAAGCACTCTAGGAGTGGAATAGAGTTTGTAAATAAAGGGAATTCTGGTGAAGGGACACCGGTCTCTGAAGAATTATTACAGGTGTTTCAAATGTAACTGACTGGAATCCTGGCACAAATGCATTAACGAATGGACACAGGAAAATAATCCACGTACACCCTCTATTGCTCCAGTTTTTTACTTCAGAATGCATGTTAAGAAATAATGGTAAATTTCATTTGAATCAATGCACTGAAAATACTGAACTTGTTCTGCATCGTGACACATGAATTTTAACCAAAGGTTTTGAAAAAAATTAACATGTTAATTAATTACAGACTTTTTGCCTCCTCCACCATTGAAAAGTGCATTCCCATCATACTTTGTGCAGAAATGGAACAGGAAGAAAGTAACCCTTAGAATGAGCATGACTCTGTGGGATACCCTAGCACACAGGGAGACACATTAACACACCTGTAATAATTCTTCAGAGACCGGTGTCCCTTCACCAGGATTCCCTTTATTTACAAACTCTATTCCACTCCTAGAGTGCTTCAGATACAAAGTCAGAATCTGGAGTGCCAGTGGACCTGACGGTCCCATGTTTATATACAGGTGAGGCTCCTTGATTAGACAGGCTATTATGACCTCAATCAGGGAGCTCATACTCCAAGAAGCCAACCTCATGGGCCTTGTTGAAGTCATTACAACACCAGAGTTAAGGGGCTCAATGGACTTCATCACAGGACTGAGTCAACACTACCCTGTGATAGTCAACTCACACCAAAACCTAATGGAAACAACCACACTGTGAAAAGTTACTTTTAGTTGCGACCATTGCTCCCCAATTTCACAGTGCGAAGTAAGTTCATCATTGCGAAACATAGCCTGTAACATTTCCCCTCTATACTGTGGACAAACTTTACATATTGAGCAAAAATAGTTTCTGTACAGTGAACATGCAGCTGCTTCATACCAGTCTGTGTAAAAGAAAAGAATGACTTGCATTCTTACAGCACCTCTCCTAAGCACAGGATGCACCAAAGCACTTCATAGCCAAGGATGTATTTTTGAAGTGTTGTTGCTATTGTAAAGTAGGAAGCACAGCGGCCAATTTATACCCAGCATGGTCCCACAAACAATTATATGATGACCCAATTATTTTTTTTAATGACAATAGAATCCCTACAGTGCAGAAGGAGGCCATTTGGCCCATCAAGTCAGCACCGACCACAATCCCACCCAGATGCTAATCCATAACCCCACGTATTTACCCTACTAGTCCCCCTGATACTCAGTGGCAATTTAGCATGGCCAATCAACCTAACCAGTACATCTTTGGACTGTAGGAGGAAACCGAAGCACCCGGAGGAAACCCACGCAGACACGGGGAGAACGTGCAAACTCCACACAGACTGTGCTCCAAGCCGGGAATCGAACCTGGGTCCCTGATGCTGTGAGGCAGCAGTGCTAACCGCTGTGCCACCCCTGATGTTGATTGTGGAATAAATATTGACATTACACTTCTTTAAAATAGTCCCATGGAATCTTTTCTATCTACCTGAGTGAGCAGACAATGCCCCGATTTAACATCTTGGTGTCACAGAATGATTACAGCACAGAAGGAGGCCATTCAGCCAGATGTGTTCATGCCAGCTCACTGCAACAACAACTCAGTCATTCCACTCCCCTGCCATTTCCATATAGCCCTGTAATACTTTCCTCTTCAGACAATTACCCACTGTACCCTTTGGAAAATCATTATTCAATTTGCCTCCATCGCACTCGCAGGCAGTGCATTCCAGATCCTAATGGCTTGCAGCGAAAAGAGATTGCTCCTCATGTTGCCTTTGGTCCATTGGCAGATTCACCTCGAATTGATGCCCTCCGATTCTTGAACCTTTAAAGTTTTTTCGTTTATTTATTAGTGTCACAAGTAGGCTTACAATGAAGTTATTGTGAAAATCCCCGAGTCGCCACACTCTGGCGCCTGTTCAGGTACACTGAGGGAGAATTTAACATGGCCAATGCACCTAACCAGCATGTCTTTCAGACTGTGGGAGGAAACCGGAGCACCCAGAGGAAACCCACGCAGACAGAGAGAACGTGCGGACTCCACGCAGACAGTGACCCAACTCGGGAATCAAACCTGGGTCCATGACGCTGTGAGGCAGCAGTGCTAACCACTGTCACCCTTTCTGCCAATAGGGGCAGTTTTTCCCTATCTGCTCTGCCCTGACACTTCATGGTTTTGAATACCTCCTTTATACCTCGTCAACCTTCTCTCCTCCAAGGAGAAAAACCCCAGGTTCTCTTATTATCCTCATAACTGAAGTTACCTGGAACCATTCTGGTGTATCTTTTCTGCACCCTCACTAATGTCTTCACATCCTTCCTAAAGTCGAATGCCCAAAACTAGACACAATATTTCAGTTAAGGCTGGACTCCCGTTTTATAAAGATTCACCATAACCTCCTTTTTCTACTTTATGCCTCTATTTATAAAACCCAGGGTTTCAAATACCTCCTTACCACTTTCTCAGTCTGTCCTGCCATCTCTATGGATTTGTGCACCTATATATCCCCAGGTCCCTCTGCTCCTGCATCTCTTTTGAATTGTATCTTTTATTTTATATTGTCTCTCCCTGTTCTTCCTTCCAAATCGCTTCTCTTCCTAACCGCACTGTTGGTGTACAGAACCTGGCCCAGCAATGCTTCCTTTTCTTCTTTATTGGAATGGAAAAATACTTATCTAGAAAATTCTCCTGAACACACTTCAGTAACTCTAGCCCCTCATGCCGTTACACCATTACTATCCAAGGCTATATTTTGACAATTAAAGGCCCCCATCATAACTACTCTATAATATTTGCACCTCTCTTGTAATTTCCTTGCAAGTTTGTTTCTTTACATCTTTCCAGCTAGTTAGTGGCCTATAACCTACACCCAGTAATTTAAATGGCATCTCCATTGTTTCTTAGCTCTAACCAAATAGATGTTGTCCTTACCCCATGTAGCACATCTCTTGCTCCACTGTTATATTCTCCTGAATCAATATTGCCATCCCTCCTTCCTTCTTTCCCTTTCTTTATTGAATATCTTGTATAGAGGAATATTTAGAGATTGTTTTGAGCCAGGTCTTCAGTATCACCATGACATCATATTCCCAATTGGCATCTGCATCTTCAGCTCATGAACATTATTTCATAGAATCCCTACAGTGCAGAAGGAGGCCATTCGGCCTATCGGGTCTGCCCAGACAACAATTCCACCCAGGCCCTATCCCTGTAATGCCACGTATTTACCCTTGCTAGTCTCCCTGACACTAAAGGTCAATTTAGCCTGGCCAATTCATCTAACCTGCACATCTTTGGACTGTAGAAGGAAACCGGAGCACCCAAAGGAAACCCACGCAAATACGGGGAGAATGTGCAAACTCCACATAGACAGTCACCCAAGGCCAGAATTGAACCTGGGTCCCTGGTGCTGTGCATTAGCAGTGCCAACCACTGCCACCATGCCACCCCTTTATACTCCACACAGTGGACTTAATTTTGGTCCTCCCACAATGTCTACCTATTTCTTTCTCCACTGATACCTGTACCTCCAATTCTTTATGGATATTGTTTTTCTGCTCTATTGTTACCTGTTACCATCCACCTGCCAAGATAGTTTATACCTTCCCCAACAGCACTAGTAAATTGCCCTACAAGGACATTAGTCTCAGCTATGGTCAGCACCTCTGCCCTGTACAAGTCCCAATACCTCCAGAATCCGGAATCAGCCCCAATCTCCTGAGGAATCTAAAACCCTCCCTCATGCGCCATCGCTCCAGCCACAATCATATCTACCTCCTATCTGATTTGAAAGGCAACACTTCTGTCAATGCTGCACTCCCTCTTGGAATATTAGCCCTGATTTGGCTGAAGTCTGGAGTGGAACATGAACCCACAACATTCTGGCTCAGAGGTACGAGAGTTACACTGAGCCATAGGTGATCTATGAGTATAGGCAGAGTGTATTACTCTATAGTGCCTATCCTGTAAATTGTAGCAGCAATTTGTGGCTTACATATTGATTACATTCATATTTTATGACAGAACGGTAGCCAAAAAATGGACATTGTTTCTTTTTTAATTATCTTATCTTTTGGAATATGAAACTATCTTGTTGGCTGTCTGCTGGTTATGTGTTTAAGGTGTATTCTTTTCTTGATGCATTGAAGTCCCACTGAAGTGATCCAAGGCTCTGCCAGACTAATGCTGTAACACGCTGGAGCACATTTCCTCACCCACTGTCATTCTGATGTCGATCGCGGGGTGTTCAGAGGTTGAATGCTTACCCGCAGGGAAGGGAGGGAGGGGGAAATTCACCCCAAATTCCCTGTTACTACCTGGAAAGCAAGGCTACACTGGGAAAGGATGATCATCTTTCCTCTTCGTTGGAGCTTTGAAGGACTAGAAGTAAGGAGGGACAAAACCCCTTTGCGAATGTTGGACTAAAATGGAAAAAAGTTGATGTTCAGCAGGTCAGTGGAGAGAAAAGGTGAGTTAATATTTTGGGTATGCACTCCTCATGGAAACTCAGCCTTTGAGATTGTTATTAATTAAAAGGCAGCTTCGGAAGGCTGGAAGAAGAGCTTTGATGATGGATTGCAGCTTTCCCAAGAACTCCATGCTCAGACTGGAATCCATTTCCTACACAACAACAGTGACTACACTTGGACAGTAGTTCCCAGTGTACTTTACAGCCAGTGATGTCCGGTGGCTGTGAATATGGTGCGACATAAAGGAAAATCTTTTCTTTTTTTCCCTCAATTACGTGCCCGCAGGAATTAATTCCAAATGAATGTCTGCCTCTTGACTGAGTGCTGAGGTGTTCACTGACGTTTGCTTTGCCTTCCTATATGTTCAGCAAGCTTCTGACTCAGTGTTTGCTGAACACCCTCGTGAACAGGAAATGCATAATTAATCTTAGCGTCAATTCCAAAAGCCCTGACCTTTCTGTCAGTATCAGCAGCTTCTAGACCAGCTTTCCTTTCCAACTGAGAAGTTGCTTTTCGACCTATCTGTAAAGTGGAATCCAATCCCAACACCGCCGTGACAGCTGCTGCAGGGAAGGGGGAGATTTAATTTTCTCTCAGCACAAGTGAAACTATGATAAAAGCAAAATACTGCAGATGCTGGAATCTGAAACGAAAATAGCAAATGCTGGAAAATCTCAGCAGGCCTGACAGCATCGATGGGGAGAGAATAGAGCCAACATTTCGAGTCTAGATGACCCTTCGTCAGAGCTGATGAATGGTCATCGAGACTCGAAACATTGGCCCCATCCTCTCCCCATAGATGCTGTCAGACCTGCTGAGATTTTCCAGCATTTTCTGTTTTCGTACAAGTGGAACTATGATGTGGTTTACAGTCACCATTCCCACCCATCTCAGAAGACTGCTCATTGCGCACAAGGAATCAAATGGATGCATCAGCCATCCCCACAGCCCTATTTTGTACCATAGAAGGTCATTGAGTCACCATGTCCGAGAGTCACAGCTGATCCTGAAGCTACTGGTGTGAGATCACTCCTATTTTCCACAAGTAATGAGGTCATTTTAACCTAACCCTCAGGGTATGATTGGATTCCTGTTGAACACAAAGTGACTTGTGTTCTTGTTTGATTCTGACAGGGTTCAATAAGGACACACACCTCACATCCACCCCATTCTCACTCTGCAGGTTAGGTAAAGACACCGTTTGTATTTAGGGTTATATTGCTGGGGAAAAAAGTCATCAATTGCTAATTTATATTCAGATGGAGCCTTCAAGATTACTCACAATTTTGAGGATATGCCGCTGTTAGGTGTTTTCTTTTCATATTGCATTCTGAAATAACTCCTCAGAGGCCGTTGTCCCTTCACCAGATTCCCTTTATTTACAAACTTACCTCCACTCCAAAGAGTGCGTCAGAGTCAGAATCCAGAGTGTCAGTAGCACTGAGACTCCTCATTATATACACAGGTCAGACTCCCTGATTGGGCAGACAATCATTACCTCAATCAGGGAGCTCATACTCTAAGAGGCCAACCTCTTGGGCCTTGTTGAGATCATTACAACATCAGAGCTTGGTTACATCTTAGTTTAGTTGGCTAGATGGGGCCAGGTGGCACAGTGTCGCAGTGGTTAGTACTGCTGCCTCACAGTGCCAGGGACCTGGGTTCAATTCCTGGGTTGGGTCACAGTCTGTGCAGAGTCTGCATGTTCTCCCCGTGTCTGCATGGGTTTCTTCCCACAGTCCAAAAATGTGTGGGTTAGGTGGATTGGCCATGCCAAATTGCCCCTTCGTGTCAAAGGGTCTAGCTAGGGTAAATACACAGGGTTATGATGATAGGGCCTGGGTGGGATTGTGGTCGGTGCAGACTTGATGGGCCGAACGGCCTCCTTTTGCACTGTCAGATTCTATGATTCTATATGGATCAGATTAATGCTAGCAGCATAGGTTTTGATCACTCTTCTAGCTGAGGCAGATTTGGTATTTACCTTTATACACTAATCATATTAGAAAGATTATAACCCTTTCTGTGCGTAAGTGAATCACTGCCAAGGGCCTGCGTTTGGGAATTGAAGAAGACAACATACAATGTGAAATAAAACCCAAATATCTGGATTTAGAAAGATTACTGAAATGAAGTAAGCATTTTCTGAAAACAAATGCATCATCCACTGTGCTAAGTGCTGACACATTTGGGTGTAATTTTTACATCTCAAATCATAACAAAAAGTGATTGACTGTTATGGATCCAAATATTTATCAGATTCCTGATGAGAGGAGCAAACTCAAGCTGGCAAACTGACTCCCAATACTCAGAGATCTCTCAGTGCTGCTAATGAGAGCTCAAACTGACCAGCTGAATTCCTGCGTGCATTTATTTTATTTGAGAAATACAAAGCAGGAGAGCAAATAGGCCAGAGGAACAAGTGCACAGGAAATCAAAGCAACACAACCACGGACTAAAGTAACATGCGTGTGCATATGTGAGAGAGAGACACACATTTGCCAGAATTTTACTGCCTCGCCCGCCCGAGGCTTGTAATATCCCGCCCGAGGCCAACGGAGAATGCCCTTCTGCGACCTCCCCCGCTCCAATTCTGGGGCAGGCGTGCCGGTAAAATTCCAGCCATTGGATGAAGTTGGGGAGACGGCGCTCGATGAGGAACAGAAAGGTTACAATAGGTGTGGTGAACCATTATTGGTTCCCACCAGGTAGTGCTGAGCCAGGGTCTGACCAGTACTATGAGTCTGTATATATGTTACTGTTGGGGTTAGGGTTGGGCTGTTCTACATGTTACTGTTGGGGTTAGGGTTGGGCTGTTCTACCTGTAATATAGTTCTTATGGTACATCCCAGTCGGGCTCCGCCTCCTGGGAGAGGTATAAAGGTCACTGCTCTGTCTGGGACCCTTTAGTCTGGGATCGTGTATTATATATGGTAGCTCTATTGTTGTAGTCAATAAAAGCCTTTATTTCCCCGAGTACCTCCAGCCTCGTGAGTTATATCGCGCATCAATAGGGAATAAAATGGTAGCACGGTGGCACAGTGGTTAGCGCTGATGCCTCACAGCGCCAGAGGCCTGGGTTCGATTCCCGGTTTGGGTCACTGTCTGTGTGGAGTCTACACGTTCTCCCCGTGTCTGCGTGGTTTCCTCCGGTTTGCTCCGACAGTCTGGAAGATGTGCTGGTTAGATGCATTGACCATGCTAAATTCTCCCTCAGTGTACCCGAACAGGTGCCCGAGTGTGGCAACTAGGGGATTTTCACAGTAACTTCATTGCAGTGTTAATGTAAGCTTACTTGTGACACTAATAAATAATAAAATAATGGTAGGAAACAAAAGCTCCATTTCTGCCCATGTCATGTTGAGAACTCCCAAACAGTGGGTGGAGGCAATGAACCAAAACGTATAAATCCAAAAACAGCATTACATAATGTGACAGAAACAGAAAATGCTGGAAAATCGCAGCAGGTCCGACAGCATCTGTGGGGAGAGAATAGAGCCAACGTTTCGAGTCTGGATGACTCTTCGTCAGAGCTAAAGACAAAGAAAATAAGGCAAGATTTATACAATGAGGGTTCCTCTGCCCCACCCTCATTGTATAAATCTTGCCCTATTTTCTTTGTCTTTAGCTCTGACGAAGGGTTATCCTGACTCGAAACATTGGCTCTATTCTCTCTCCACAGATGCTGTCAGGCCTGCTGAGATTTTCCAGCATTTTCTGTTTTTGTTTCAGATTCCAGCATAGAATCATAGAAATAGAATCATAGAAATCCTACAGTGCAGAAAGAAGCCATCTGGCCCATCGAGTCTGCACCGACCACAATCCCACCCAGGCCCTACCCCCATATCCCTACACATTTACCCACTAATCCTTCTAACCTACCCATCTCAGGACACTAAGAGGCAATTTTAACATGGCCAATCAACCTAACCCGCACATCTTTGGACTGTGGGAGGAAACCGGAGCACCCGGAGGAAACCCACGCAGACACGAGGAGAATGTGCAAACTCCACACAGTGACCCAAGCCGGGAATCGAACCCAGGTCCCTGGAGCTGTGAAGCAGCAGTGCTAACCACTGTGCTACCGTGCCGCCCATCATCTGCAGTACTTTGACTTTATTTTTTTATCACAGAATGTAAATTAGGATGAATAAACAGAATACGATCCCTCCATTGATATGCAATTTGATTGGCTCATTATACTGACCAGTTGGACTGGAGAAAGTAGCAAATGAGCCAAGCAGCGCTGATAGAAGGAAATGCCCGAATCTCACAAAACAGACAGCGTGACAAACATAGAACTGCTTCACAAACAGTTCTCAATGCTGGTGGTAAAGGAACAGCCACAATCATATGCCCCTGTGAACAACACTGTACATTTTCCTTCAGTCATCTAAAGGTGCAATCAAAATGCTGCGTTTCTGTCGCGTTTTAGTCTGTGCCTTAAATCCAATTATCACACATCAGCACTTTAAAAAGAATTCGACCACAGTTCAGATCCTGGTGTCAAAACTGTGCTGAAACATTTGTGCCTCAGCAGAAACAGTGTCTTCATCACAAGGTTTGGGTCAGGATTAGGCAGTTACTGTTAGAGGGTCTGTCACAGAAACCTAAGTCTATCTAAACACTCACCCTGAAGATGAGAACTCACCTCCAGTACCCGCTATCTTGAACAATTAGATTTGATACGTGTGAAAGTCAACAGGTTGCCCAAGATCTGGCAGAGAATTTCTCTGGCGTCCTGTTGTGCATTACTATCTGTTCTTTTAATTTGCATTTTTTGTTATGGAAACAAAGGGGAAATTACTTCTTGTGCTGCGTAATTGGAATGAACCAAAATCAAATTACTGGGTATCAGAAAATGATTTTGAATGGACAGCAGTGAGCTGCAGTGAAGTATGGTCAGTGTGAACTTGATTACTGATCCTGAGGCCCCTTTGGTAGCGCAGACTGGGGTCGTTTGATAATTGGACTACACTGAGTTAGGTAACCGTGACCAAGAGGTGCTCCTGTTGTCTTTCTAATTCCGGGGCTGGGAGGGGAAATCTCAGCCAGATTCCCACTCGGAATCACTATCCTCGGAAACCTGTGCGTCGGCAGCAAGTAAAAGAATTGACGCTTGACTGTATTCTCTCCCATTACTGAACAGCCGAGCCTCAAACATGGCCACCTGGAGGGCTATAAGCAAGGCCCATGGGCACTCTGAGTGACTGTGTTTCAGGAGATGAGAGGAGAGAACTGCAGTCAAAAAGAATGTTTTTAGTTTTTAACAAGTGCAGATACGCAACATGGTGGCACAGTGCCTAACACTGTTGCCTCACAGTGCCAGGGACCCGGGTCCAATTCCGGCCTTGCGTGACCGTCTTTGTGGAGTTTGCACATTCTCCCCGTGTCTGCGTGGGTTTCCTCCGGGTGTTCCAGTTTCCTCACACAGTCCAAAGATGCAGGTTACGTAGATTGGCCATGCTAAATGTGCGGGGTTACAGGGATATAGTGGGGGGTGGGCCTGGGTATGATGTTCTTTTGGAGAGTCAGTGCAGACTCAATTGGCCAAATGGCCTCCTTCTGCACTATAAGGATTCTATAGTCTTATTGTTCTCGGCACGGTAGCACAGTGGTTAGCACTGCTGCTTCACAGCTCCAGGGTCCCGGGTTCGATTCCTGGCTCGGGTCACTGTCTGTGTGGAGTTTGCACATTCTCCTCGTGTCTGCGTGGGTTTCCTCCGGGTGCTCCGGTTTCCTCCCACAGTCCAAAGATGTGCGGGTTAGGTTAATTGGCCAGGTTTAAAAAATTGCCCCTTAGAGTCCTGGGATACGTAGGTTAGAGGGATTAGTGGGTAAAATATGTGGGGGTAGGGCCTGGGTGGGATTGTGGTCGGTGCAGACTCGATGGGCCGAATGGTCTCCTTCTGCACTGTAGGGTTTCTATGATTTCTATGATATGAAAGGATGGAGATTTTTCTGTGGCTACTTATTGTGTCCGAGCCGTTGCAAAGACTTATTGTGGATTCTACCCCTTTTGTCAATAAAGCCCAATGAAAATAACATTGTGGTGAGTTAACAAATGGACGAAAAGGTCTTTGTTTCTGGACAGGAAATGCTGTAAATAGTTAGCAGGTCAGGAACTTTCTTGGAGAGAGGAGTGTAATGGTTCTGAATTTTATACCGGGCCTTGTGACACCAATGTGGCGATGGAAAGCAGGGCCCAAGATCGAATGTGCTGGCAACAGGACTTGTGGAACAATTTGACTGCAGACAGCCTCGTAATTGGCTGTCTGTGGTCTCACTGACCAATTGAGGAAGGCAGGCATGTTCCTGATGCCTCCAGCTCAATCAGGGCTTTTGCTGTTCTCAAGCTTCAGCTGGGAGAGGTGGCTGCTGCTGAGGAATGCAGGAGGCCTCAGGAGATGGGCCAGGGAAGTAAAGAAAGTTAAAAACTCATGTGGTTAATCTTTGAGGGAGACGGTTGAGGCCCTGGGGTGCTGCTTTTCCCACATACGGCCCACATCTTAGTCCCATCAAGCCTGACACTCCAGGCAGCATCAGGCAGGCTGCCTCTACTTAGCAGGTGGCCTTCCCAAGCTGCGGGCTGGCTGACCCGCCATTGGCAAAGTCCCATCAACAGCAAAGGGTTTGGCCTATAATTCTGATAACTGGCTGCCTGCCTTCTTGGAGTGGGCAATCTCACTGCTTCCATTCCCACAAGTGGGACAATGCCCTCTTCCAGAAGGAAAAAACCCAATAAAACATGGAAATAAGAATATTTGTCCAAACTGGTCTGGTATAATTTAAAATGGAATGCCCGTAAAACGGGGAAATAATAACACGGGTCTGAACTGTTTTTTACCTTGTGGGCTGACAAAAGGACTGCAATGGGGATCTGCCCTGGCACAGTTCCCTGTGATGTTACCAGCTCTGCTAACACACTACCCTACAGCACGGTGGCACAGTGGTTAGCACTGCTACCTCACAGCTCCAGGGACGCAGGATCGATTCCCGGCTTGGGTCACTGTCTGTGCGGAGTCTACACATTCGCCCTGTGTCTGCGTGGTGTTCCTGTGGTTGCTCCGGTTTCCTCCCACAGTCCAAAAGGCATGCTAGTTAGGTACATTGGCTGTGCTAAATTCTCCCTCAGTGTACCCGAACAGGCGCCAGAGTGTGGCGACTGGGGGAATTTCACAGTAGCTTCATTGCAGTGTAATATAAGCCTACTTGTGACACTAATAAATAAACTTAAGCGTACCAACCCCCTCTCCACTCGCCCCCTCTGGGAATGGAAAAATCCTGGCCAATGTGTCAGATTGATAAACTATCACCAGCTGCGTCCTGATGGAATGACAGTTTTCCTTAAATGTTTCCCTCTCATCTGAACTGCTGATTATTTCCAGCGTTTTCTCATTCAAATCTCCAGTAATTGCCGTGTTTTGCCTATATATATATATAGGAGATTGACATTTCTTTTCATGCTTTTGGTTAGGGGAGACTGGCATTGACATTTTTGCAGACACCTGGGAGGAAGCGAAAATTGAGGAAAAGTTGAGGTAATGTTATCCAGAATTAAATTGTTTTTATGTGAGAATATGGGCCATGTTGCAAAGTGGAGGAGGGGGGGGGCAAGAGAATTAGTAGTGCAACAACAAGTTGTATTCCGTTAGCCACTTTAGAGTATAAAAGTCAGCAATGCATTGTAAAGACCTCAGCAAGGCCCATGAGGTGGGCCACTTTGAGTATGAGCTCCCTGATTGAAGTAATGATTGCTTGCCCATATAGTGAGTCTAACCTGAGTATATAATGAGGAGTCTCAGTGTTACCAACTCTCCAGATTCTGACTTTGTACCTGAAGCATTCTCAGGAGTGGGGATAAGTGGGTGAATGCAAAAGAGCCTAAACAGAGGAATGGAGAGCTTGGTAGGTGTGAGGGATTGGGGTTGGTTCTAGCACTGCATGTGATTTGGAAGAATGAGGGAATGGAGGGATTTAAACACAGGCGACTTAATTTTTAATTGGAGGCATTAAGAAGCAGTGGCACAGTGGTGAGCACTGCTGTCTCACAGCGCCAGGAACTGGGGTTTGTTTCTGACCTTGGGTGACTGTCTGTCTGTGTGGAGTTTGCACATTCTCCCCGTGTCTGCATGGGTATCCTCCAGGTGCTTTGGATTCCTCCTACAGTCCCAAAGATGTGCAGGTTAGATGGATTGGCCATGCTAAATTGCCCTTAGTGCCCCAAGACGTGTAGATTAGGGAGATTAGCCATGGTAAAGGCACGGAATTATGGGGGAGGGGGCCTGGATGAGATGCTGTACTGGAGAGTCAGTGCAGACTCAATGGGCCGGATGGCCTCCTCCTGCACTGTAGGGATCCTATGTTTTTAAACAGTCAATGTAGGTCAGCAAGGATGACAGGGATCTGCAAACATGACTTGATTTGGGAACAAGAGGTCTCACAATGCCAGGTTAAAGTCCAACGGGCTTATTTAGAATCACGAGGCTGCTCACCTGATGAAGGAGCAGCGCTCTGAAAGCTCGTGATTCCAAATAAACCTGTTGGACTTTAACCTGATGTTGTGAGAGTTCTTACTGTACCCACCCCAGTCCAATGCCAGCATCTCCACATCTTGATTTGGGAAGGCGCCAGCAGGTGAGTTTTTGATGAGATGATATTTATGGAAGGATGGTAGATGAGCAACCAGCTGGGAGGGCATTGGGGTAATTGAGTCTTGAGGTGCCCAAGGCATGTATGAGCATTTCTGTAGGAGAGGGGGCAAGATAAATGTGGAGATAGGTGGTGTTAAAGAGTTCAAAGTATACAATCTATTTGATGAAGATGATCTGGGTTTGAAAGTTGATAATCCAACAATAAACAGAGAACAGTCCAGTCTGCTTCAGCCTGAGAGAATGGCCTGGGAGAGGAATGGATTCAGTGTAGCCAAAGACAATGACTCGATGTCTAACCAGAGGAGATTACAAACGGTCTCAGACTAGATGTGGCCACATAAGTTTGATGCAACAGAGTTAGCCTTCATGTGGGAAGTATCTCCACAGCCAGGATTTTACAGACCCGATTAGCCCATCAGCAGAATTCAAGAGCCAAGTTAGAGTTCATTTTACAGGGCTGTTAGCAATCTGTCTGTGGCAGCCGTCCCTCCCCCCAAACATGTAGCTAACTGGAGGCAGTCCCCCTGCAGCAGCCCAGGGGACCTTCAAAATCCAATTGCCCCAAAGTGGAGGCCACGGATAGGGATAGCCCCAAAGATCTCCCTAAAGGGGTTTTCCACTCCAACTGATCAAACTTACCCAGCCCAGTTCCTGAGGTTCAGCCTCTTGAGGTGGCACTGCTGAGGCATCAGAGTGGGCGGCACAGTGGCTAGCACTGCTGCTTCGCAGCGCCAGGATTCGATTCCCAGCTTGCATCACTGTCTGTGCGGAGTTTGCACGTTGTCTGCATGGGTTTCCTCTGGGTGCTCCGGTTTCCTCCCACAGTCGGAAAGAACGTGCTGGTTAGACGCATTGGTCATGCTAAAAAAATTCTTTCTGATTTAGAAGTTACCTATGGTAAAATTGCCAAGGTGGTCTCGCTGTCAGCAGAGGCAGGTTCAGGGCCCACTTGTTCCCTCAATATTGGGGTTCTGACGCTCACAGGAATATTCAACCCCATGCTCAGGAAGACACCGCTTGCTACTGGCTGCACCCTGGCAACCAGGTTTTTCCCACTGATCATTTCTTGAGCACTGTGGGGGAAGAAAATACCTTTCAGTTTAATTGTGAACAGTCCTTTCCAGTGTTTTTAACATTCCTTTAACTTTGCCAGGTATCCTTCGGGAAAGTCAATCACGTTGGTGTGAGAACTTAAAAATCCTGGAATAAGAAAGGTCAATTGACCTATCGAACTCACAGGCCATGCATTATCCGTTGTACTTAATTCATTCCATCTCTCAGGAGAACATTCTGCAAAGGTTTATCCTCCTTTCCATCAATCACTGAACGTGTATCTAATCTCATTTGGTACACGTTAGACCAATTACTTCCCTCTATGTTTTGTTGCCACAGTCAGTGTTTGAGAAACCATCACACAGTTTTCAGTGATGGCTATTTTGTACTATTCTCTCTTAAACCTCAATCCTAATCCTATTTGCTTATCCATTCAGCTCATTTGTAAGTCATTCGATGACCGACCAAAATTTTCAAATAAATGAAAAAAACTGGGCTCACTTCTATTAGTAATTAAAAATGTTGCAATGTCGATGGGTTTGAAAACATTGCTTAGTTTTACTGTCATTACGGTTAGGGATTCTGCATTGCCCTCTACTGGAATGCTAATGTGTACGGGTGGAACCATTGCTTGATCATAGAAAGAGATTGCTGCCTTCTGTCAGTCTTTAAAAAGGCAGAGAGTGAATGCAAACTCTTAAAATCTACACATCCAAGAGTGAAACAAAATGTGCCATCACACGGATCATTGTGATTAAAGAACACTTGGCATCAAGTTTTTACAGTTATTAAATTCAGGGTTATTGGTACCTAAAGGAAAGATGACATGTTTTCAGTTTTTGGGCATTGGAACTCCCTTGTTGATGTTGCCAAGGCAGTACTCACTGTTCTGTTGTGATATTTTGTACAAGTAATACAATGCATGATAACACCCCATAGTTCCTCCACTGAGACAAGATGTCTTCTGCAGGAGGAGTTATGCTTTGATTGTTTTCAAAGACAAGGAAGGAATTATGGTGCGATTTGCTTTCGTGACCTCAGCCCTAACAGAGGTTCAACCTATTTCCTCAAACATTCAACACCATAGGTTAATGAACAGAATGCAATGTGTTGCAGGGCAGCAACACGTCACTGTATCGATATAGCACAGAGGTAGCTGTCTCGCTTGTTTCATGACTTGAGCATGTAATCTCGATAGATACATAAGTGCAACACCAAGGAATTTCTGCATGGTTTGTCATGTTGTCTCCCACGTGAAACATTATGCTACAGGTCCAGCCTGATGGTTAAGGTGAATATAAAACAATGTCTTTATGCCATTGTTGTCAGAGCAAATCTGATGCATTATATTGAAAATGTTTTTTTTATTAGGCTGGGACCACTGGTTGAATTTTAAAAGACTCAACAACAGCATTTCAATGACTGAAAACTGCAACTTCTAGGATGGTGGAACATTTGCATAATTGTACCCTACAAATTCCTAAGCCGTTAAAATAGATTCAGGCTGTCAGATAATAGAAATAGAAGCTGTCAAAGTCAATCATTTTAGAGGAATGTGAATGGCCCATCTCCTGACCATTCACAAAACAAACCAAACAGCACCTGTGTATTCAGCTGAACGTGGAACAAGCCATTCGGTGCATTAGATTTTGAATAACAGACTCTGATTGAGAAAGGAACAATCTAATCATGTCTAAACCATAGACCTGGAATCAACTTGCTGTGTCCATGTTTGGGTAACTGGTCAGTTGGTGAGATGGGGATCATGTGATGAGACAACTAACCTTTATGTGTTCTGTTCTGAGAATAGAAGGAGGAAGACACAGAAAATGAAGGAACCTGAATGGGAAATCTCTCTCTTTCTCTCCCTCCCTCTCTCTCTCTCTCTCCATCCATCCTGCAAGTTTGAGACCTGCCTGTTGTTTAACCATCCACACTGCAGGCAGTATTTCTAAGAATTAACCCAGCAGCTAATGACTCCAGAGGCAAAGATTTAAATTGTCCATCAACATCGTCAAATCATCTTGAAGCAGAATCCAAGAAGACCATTAAGGCCAACATGAAACCATCTAAGTCATCAATTTAAAGATCCGTATACAACTGACTCTTAACTATTTAACCTATTCTCCCACCTTGTAACTGTGTGTGTTTGTGTGTGTGTGTGTGTGCACGCGCGTGTGAGTTGGAGTATTTTATCATATTTATTTAGATCAGGTATTAAATAGAATAATAATACTCCTTTTTCCTTTAAAACCTTACAGAAATACTAATCTCTGTCATTTACAGCCACAGCACTTAAACAGTTAAACACTCATTGAATTGTCAAGTGTATTCTTTTCAAACAAAAACCTGTTACAGTCAAACGAGGAGTGGCAAAAGATTCTATCACATCTCGTGGGACCATAACAACATGAATAGAAAGCAGTTAATACTCACACTGAGTTTTCACTAACACTAGCCAAAGGAGTTAAACAAACACTTTGTGTGTTATTACTTGGAACAGGCCAGTTATCAGGGTGCAAAGTTAAAGGAGATTGTCATCGACTTCAGGAAATGTAGTGGAGAACATGCCCCTGTCTACATCAATGGGGATGAAATAGAAATGGTCGAGAGTTTCAAGTTTTTAGGTGCCCAGATCACCAACAAATTGTCCTTGTCCCCCCATGCTGACACTATAGTTAAGAAAGTCCACCAATGCCTCTACTTTCTCAGAAGACTAAGGAAATTTGGCATGTCAGCTACGACTCTCACCAACTTTTACAGATGCACCATAGAAAGCATTCTTTCTGGTTGTATCACAGCTTGGTATGGCTCCTGCTCTACCCAAGACTGATCCCTGTGGCACTCACTAGTTACAGTTTACCAACCCGAACAAGACCTATTTATCCTTACTCTCTGCTTTCTGTTAGCTAACCAATCCTTTATCCATGCTAATATATTACTCCTATACCATGTTCTCTTATCTTGTGTAGTAACCTTAATGAGGCAGCTTATCAAATGCCCTCTGGAAATCCAAGAATATCACATCTACAAGTTTCCCTTTATCCATCTTGCTTGGTACTGCCTCAAATAAGTCTAATAAATTAGTGAAACGCAATTTCCCTTTCACAAAGCCATGTTGTCTTTACTTGATCACATTAAGATTTTCTATGTATCCTGCTTTAACCTCCTTAATAATGGATTCTAATAATTTCCCTTTGACAGATGGTAGTCTAACGGGTCTGTAGTTTCCTGCTTTCTGTCTCCCTTCATTCTGCCTCCCTCCTTTCTTGAATAAAGATGTTACATTAAACTATTTTCCAATCCATTGGGATTCTTCCAGAATCTAAGGAACTTTGGAAAATCTTTTTCTTAAATGGCTGTTTCATGGTTCGATTTTGTTTGAACCAATAAATGGTTTTTGCCACAAAATAACCATCAATTTTTGACAAGTATCTCATTTTTCAAGGCGGGCATGACTAGAGCAATTGGCTCACGACAAATTAAAAAATTATGTGAGTTTAGTCAATGAAAGCTGGTATCTCAATGGAGGCCACTAGTCACAAAACACTTGAATTGAATTGGGGGTCATTACATGATTGCCGTCCAGGGTCACTGGGTATGGATGAGTCCTTTAAAGAGTGCATGCACTCAGAGGACCCCTTTCACCACCCATTACGTGCATCTTGGACCTCTGGTTAGAGAGGTCCTCTGGTTGGAGGGGGAGACTAAAACTAGGGGACAGAGGTTAAGAGTAAGAGGTTGAGATGGAGATGGGAAAATAACTGATGTTGCTTATCTCTGGAACCATTCTTGTAACACTTTCCTGTACGCTCTCTAATCCTTTCAAAAGTGATGCCCAGAATTGGATACAATACTGCAGTTGAGAAGGAGCCAGTGTTTTATAAAGGTTCACCAGAATCTCCTTGCTTTTACCTGTGTGTCTATTATTCTAAATGCTTTTCACTTTGATCATGCTGGACGTCTGGTCCTCCTTTGTAATAAAGAAATCAAGTAAATCTTTCGTAAGTTTGAAGGTTCCAAATTTGCAGCAAGCAGTAAATCTAACAGAATCTAACAGTACATTGCCAATACCATAAAGAATAAGTCTCGGGATGCCTCCCAAGTTTCAACCCTTAATACAAAATTGCCACAAGTGTTAGCTTGAATACTAAACAGTACTTCAGTGTTCCTGAGGGAAGCTGGTTGCCACTATTAGTCTTTGTCGAGTTTGTGTATATTATTAGCGATGGTCATTCATTTTGATAACACTTCAATAATGTATCTCCATGTCATGCTATGGATAGGAAGCAGAACCAAAAATCAGCCAATACATCAAATCAAATAAAGAAAAGCTCCGACAGAATCTTATGCCCTGGGAAAACAAAAACACACAGTGCAATCCATTAATGATGTTTGTACATTTTCACATGGTTGAAAAATTCTATAAAGTAAAACATGAATTTGGTTGGAAAGGTTGAGGAAGTTCTCAACCAGCCCAGGCTTGCAAAATCCAAAACAAAATTTCTAGTGTTAGATGTGATTGGGCAGCCCTTGTCAAACAATCCTGAGTGTGTTAATAGCTACACTAACAGCCAATTTAAGATAATGGGTGGGATTTTACAACCTCGCTCGAGCGAGACTGGAAATTCCCACCTGAGGTCAATGGAGATTTCCATTGTCGGACGCTCGCCTGCTCCGATTCCATGGCGGGCAAGGTGGTAGAGTTCCAGCCAGAAACTTGCTAGGAATGACATATATTCATACACAGGGACCCATTTTCTGCAGACAAAAGCCTTGCAGCTTGTTTGAATTACCCTGGAGCTTGGGAAGCCCACAGTTCTCCATTACTTTCTCCATGGCAATGCCTCAGCCAATCAAAGTCGATTTCCCAACCAATCAGCACCCTTTCCTTCTGTGGTACAAATTGTTGCAATCATTTGAAATTTGGTATTGTTGCGTCTGTCCTGATGAGTACAAAATGAAAAACTTCAGCAACATATCTCTCTTTTCAGAAACACAATAATTGGAGTGAAATCATGGATTAGATATGCTAATTATCTGAATAACACGCTGTAATAGAAAATTAAAGTAAAAGTCTTGCAACAAATTTGTTCTGGCAACCTGCTAACTGGGCTATGTTATTTCTCCACTCGCTAAATGTGAATAAAAATAAAATTGCAACTACCTGTAGATAGTGCTGATAAGGCTGTTCATTAGCACTATTCTGAACATTCCATGCCTCCATATATTAATTTTGGAGTGTTGATGAAAAACCAGAAAAAGCTGCAAATTGCTAACTATTAATTAAACGAAGAACTTGTGCAACACCCGAAAACTGCAGTCAAACTAAAAAGTAAATACTGTCCTTCTTTCCTGACCTTGAGTTAGCTGGCTAACAGTGGGAATGGTTTTAAACAATCATCATGTATTGACAGAAATGATAGTTTCAGTAAGAGAGCATGGGTTTTGCCACCATTTATGGATAAATTGCAGTACTTCAGAGGGAGGGAAGAACCGGCCGTGTATGCAGAAGGAATTTATACTCACAATTGGTCATAACCCAAGCAGTTGATCCACTTTAACAGAGTCAGCTACTGAGGCATAACAGGGTGGGTTAGGTTCAGCAGAAAGGCTGTGACTGAAGGGTGCCTTCCTAGTGCACATGGAACAATCATCCCTGTAGACTCGAGAATGGCAGTGAAGGTAATTACTGTCATCCAACTATAGTGCCACAGGGAACTTACAGCTTTAATAAGGGCATTGACCTTTGAATAATTAGCATTATCTTTCTCACAATATAACAATTACAGACTACAAGGTGTAGTAAACAGGAATTGATTTATTTTGTGCATCAGTACGGGATGGCACAGTAACACAGTGGTTAGCACTGCTGCCTCACAGCAGTCACCGACCCGGGTTTGATTCTGGCCTTGGTCTGTGTGGAGTTTGCATGTTCTCCCTGTGTCTGCATGGGTTTCCTCCCACAATCCAAAAGATGTGATGGTTAGCTGGATTGGCCATACTAAATTGCCCCTTAGTGTCAGGGAAATCAGCATGGCAATTACGTGGGGTTACGGGGATAGGGCCTGGGTGGGATTGTTGTTGGTGCAGGCACGATAGGGATTCTATGATATGTATTTTGCTGGTGTTCTTTCTCCTTATAAACATGCTTTCATTTGAATAATTACCACTGATAGGTAACTGCCCGGCCTATTGGTGTAGATCCAGAAAAAACTCTTCCAGTGTAGACAATAAAAATATAACAAAACTTACTCCAACTTACAAATCAAAGGTAAGGTTTAATAAAGAAATTTAATTACTACAAACTTGAGGCCTCACCCTGAGTCCTTCCAAGCAATTTAACAAGTCCCAATAGGTTCTTATTTATACTGAGTCAGCTGATCATCACATCATTCTGTCATTGGTTACATTGTTGACTGGGTCAGCTGACCCTTACAGCTTGTTACCATTGGTCACATTACAACAGGTACAATGTTATCACCTGTTACATTCTAACGATTGGCAATGTGCATTGATGGCAGGAAGTCTGCTTATTGTTCCTGATGCCAGTTCCAATCGTCTCATAATTCTGTTGGGATTGATTGTGAGACACAAACTTCCCACAATTTAATCATCCTTTCGAGAATATTGTCTTCAGTTTTACAGTACTGTGTAACTTAAAATGTAAGTCCTGAAACCATGATGCTAACACCAACATAAATATGTGGGTACGCCTGGAGATTACATTGGCTGTTCATTGCAAGGGTGTGAAATATGAACCCGAATTGTGTTTCAGTTTGTTTGAACATGAAATCACCAAGCCATGAAGCCAGCAGGCCAGGCAGTGACCCTGTGCACAGAATAACAAAATCATTTCACGTTTGAACTATTTCATCTATCAGTTTCAGTTCCCCATTCTCTTTTTCATTGCGGTCGCTTGGAGGGGGCATCTAGTCCTCTTCACACAGTGTGTTTGGAGGCATTTAATCTGATGGGAGGGTGCAGGGAGGTGACCCTACATTCTTCCTGCCTCTGCTCTGATTAGTCCAGGGAAGGAAAGCTCTTGGACAGCCTTCCTCCCCCAGTGCCAATTGAGACCCTAAAGTGGGCAATAAATGCCCACTCAACAAAGAACAATACAGCACAGGAACAGGCCCTTCGGCCCTCCAAGCCCGTGCCGCTCCCTGGTCCAAACTAGACCATTCTTTTGTATCCCTCCATTCCCACTCCATTCATGTGGCTATCTAGATAAGTCTTAAACGTTCCCAGTGTGTCCGCCTCCACCACCTTGCCTGGCAGCGCATTCCAGGCCCCCACCACCCTCTGTGTAAAATATGTCCTTCTGATATCTGTGTTAAACCTCCCCCCCCCTTCACCTTGAACCTATGACCCCTCGTGAACGTCACCACCGACCTGGGGAAAAGCTTCCCACCGTTCACCCTATCTATGCCTTTCATAATTTTATACACTTCTATTAGGTCTCCCTTCATCCTCCGTCTTTCCAGCGAAAACAACCTTAGTTTACCCAATCTCTCCTCATAACTAAGCCCCTCCATACCAGGCAACATCCTGGTAAACCTCCTCTGTACTCTCTCCAAAGCCTCCACGTCCTTCTGGTAGTGTGGTGACCAGAACTGGACACAGTATTCTAAATGCGGCTGAACCAACGTTCTATACATCTGCAACATCAGACCCCAACTTTTATACTCTATGCCCCGTCCTATAAAGGCAAGCATGCCATATGCCTTCTTCACCACCTTTTCCACCTGTGACGTCACCTTCAAGGATCTGTGGACTTGCACACCCAGGTCCCTCTGCGTATCTACACCCTTTATGGTTCTGCCATTTATCGTATAGCTCCTCCCTACATTATTTCTATCAAGGGCCTCAAGGTGCCACCTCTGGCAGAGGCAAACTTACAATGAAACACCCCGTGGCTAGGTACAGGGACCAGGCTGATGGGTGGTGAGGGGTGTGAGGGGGGTGGGGGGGCGCAGGGGGGTCTGTGGCTTTGGGACACCAAACAGAGCCTGAGAGCTCTGAATTTGCTGATAGGCTCAAGAAATACAAATCAGTAACCAATACAGAGCAACATCAGGCTCTGATTGGTGGAGACCCCTTAGAGTGGGAGTACAATGTGCAAGACAGTTGAGAGTTTGGAGGAGAGAGCAGCAGTAATGAGGATCTCCTAAAATATTATTTAAAACAGCAGCAGAGCAGTTTTCTTAACCAGGGTTGAGGAGGCCACATAGCCAGGCAGGGGCAGCCTGAACCAGGGGCACGGGGGAGCAGTGTGGTGACACTCCAGGCTGGCAGCAGGGCTGATGAGCAATGAACCAAGGGCGAAGGCGAGGTGAGGTGAGGCTAGGCAGCGGGCGAAGCAGCCAGTGAATGAGGCAGCACATTTCCCCAGATCGAGGTCGAGCAGAGGAGAGGTTCGAGGGTCAAGGAGGCACCGGCGATTGCTGAGGAGAGCAGTGGGCTGATTCGACCGGATCTGCAAGGCTGGGCAGGGCTGGGCAATGAGCCGACATTGAGGTGAGGAGGCCAGATAGGCAGCCCATTAGCACCATGCCACCCTGCCAGTGCCAAGGGACAATGCCAACCTGCGCCATGGGGTGGCTCACATTGGGAGCCTCATGGGGGCGGGGATTCATGCAGCTGTGCTTGAAGACTGGGAATGGTCCAAGGAGCTGGGGATGCAGGATGCTGTTGCAGGGGCATGGGGAGGGGGAGGAATGCTGGTTCCGACTGTAACGGGGAGGGGAAGGGGCCGATGGTCATGTGGTGGTAGTGAAGGAGACGGTGAGCAAGGGCGTTGGGGGGAGAAGGGCGAGAGTGGGAAGGATCGGAGTGAATACTTGCTCTGATCCGGAGTGGGGAGGGGAGACCCTGAGGCATCAGTAGTGGGGCGGAGGGAGGTTCATTACAGTTCTGATCGGGGCACCCTTAAAGAAAGCACCCTATCTCTGAGCAACCATGTTTTGCCACCGTGTTTAAGTCCCGCCCTCCTCTATGACGACGTGAATCACGCCCATTGGATCTTTTTTGACAGAGTGTGGTAGAATTTGGAGAGAAACGCGCTGGTTTTCTCATCAGAAACAACACCCTGCCCCCACTTTTGGTAAAAGTTCGCCGATTAGCTCTGTTCACTCGCCACAGATACTGTCGGACCTGCTGAGATTTTCCAGCATTTTCTCTGTTTTTGTTTCGGATTCCAGCATCGGCAGTATTTTGCTTTTAATTTATTCATCTGAGATTGTTCCCTTTTGGGTATGTGACTCGAGGTGTGTGAATATTCCCTGGCTGTGTGTTGTGCGTGGAGTCTATCCTTGAGTGAAGTTATTGTTCAGTGACTGGCCATTTGTCTCGCTTTGACACAGCTCTCCCTGAGGAAAGAAAGACGGAATCTAGCTGCTTTGGCTTTGCAAATGTGCAATTGCTCCACAATGCTGACTGCTACCTCGCACGCTACCAAAAAGCGATTGTCCCATGAGACTTTATAAAACATTTACAATGTTAAAGATGTTGCATCTGCTGTTCAAAAAACTCTCCCAAAGTTGCTGCTTTAATGCTTCCGATTCCGAATCGTTAGGCACAGCAATAACAAAAATGGAAAGCTTGTCAGCTCTGGACAAATAATATGAAAAATGTGTTCATCTGTTGCCTATAATGACTTCACTTTGAAGAGAGTGTATCAATCCGATGGATAGGGGACGAGAGATCTTGAAGTCTTATCTTGGTTTCTGAAATGGAACTCAAAATGCTGTCTTGACATTTGCAGTTCAAAGTTGACATCAAAATATTAATATCTGATAAAAACCTCCCTTTGCAACCACTGGGCGGCACGGTAGCACAGTGGTTAGCACTGCTGCTTCACAGCTCCAGGGTTCGATTCCCGGCTTGGGTCACCGTCTGTGTGGAGTTTGCACATTCTCCTCGTGTCTGCGTGGGTTTCCTCCGGGTGCTCCGGTTTCCTCCCACAGTCCAAAGATGTGCGGGTTAGATTGATTGGCCATGCTAAAATTGCCCCTTAGTGTCCTGAGATGCGTAGGTTAGAGGGGTTAGTGGGCAAATATGTAGGGATATAGGGATAGGGCCTGGGTGGGATTGTGGTTGGTGCAGACTCGATGGGCCGAATGGCCTCTTTCTGCACTGTAGGGTTTCTATGACTCCAAAAATAAGTGCACCTTCCGTACATTCAGACAGTGTACTTTGACTTGCATTAAAATCGATAGGCTTGATAGTGATACATACTACTTCCAACTTTATTTTTATAATTATATTCACAATTGTGTTGCTTTTTGAGACTCACGGCCGTTTATTTTAATGTATAATTTATACGGGGCGTCACAGTGGCACAGTGGTTAGCACTGCTGCCTCAGAGTGCCCGGGACCCAGGTTCAATTCTGGCCTCGGGTCCCTGTGTGTGTGGAGTCTGCACGTTCTCGCCGTGTCTGTGTGGGCTTCCTCCGGATACTCCGGTTTCCTCCCACACTCCAAAGATGTGTGGATTAGGTCAATTTGCCATGCTAAATTGCCACTTAGTGTCAGGGAGAGTAGCAGAGTAAATACATGGGGTTACGGGGATAGAGCCTGTGTGGAATTGTTGTCAGTACAGACTCAATGGGCCGAATGGCCTCTTTCTGTACTGTAGGGATTCTATGATTATACTTGTTGAGATCTGGTGAGTCCAGCAAGGAGGGCACCTTCTTGAGCCTTCTGATGTCACTCTCAGAATGTTGGGACCACAACTCTTCACTTTATACATCAATGGTCCAGATGAAGGAACTGAGGGCATTGTGGCTAAGTTTGCAGATGATACAAAGATAGGGGGAGGGACAGGTAGTATTCAGGAGGCAGAGTGGCTGCAGGGGGACTTGGACAGTTTTGGAGAGTGGGCAAAGAAGTGGCAGATAGAATACAAATGCAAAAGCATGAGGTTATGCACTTTGGTGGGAAGAATAGAGGCATAGACTATTTTCTAAATGGGGAAAGAATTCAGAAATTGGAAACGCAAAGGGATTTGGGAATCCTAGTTCAGGATTCTCTTAATGTTAACTTGCAGGTCGAGTTGGTAGCTAGGAAGGCAAATGCAATGTGAGCATTCATTTCGAGAGGACTAGAATACAAAAGCAGGGATGCACTGCTGAGGATGTATAAGGCTCTGGTCAGACCACATTTGGAATATTGTGAGTAATTTTGGGCCCATATCTAAGGAAGGATGTGCTGGCCTTGGAGAATGATCCCAGGAATGAAAAGCTTGCCGTATGAGGAGCGGTTGAGGACTCTGGGTCTGTACTCAACGGAGTTTAGAAGGATGAGGGGGGGTCTCATTGAAACTTACAGAATACTGAAAGGTCTGGATAGAGTGGACATGGAGAAGATGTTTCCATTAGTAAGGGAGACCAGGATCCAAGGGCACAGCCTCAGAGTAAAGGGATGAGCCTTTAGAACTGAGATGCATTGATACAGTTATGCTGTTACCTCGGAACTGATCGTAGAACCAAGGTGAGGAGGAATATCTCCAGCCAGACAGTGGTGAATCTGTGGAATTCATTGGAATCATTACTGACTTGATTTGATTTATTGTCACATGTATTGGGATACAGTGAAAAGTATTGTTTCTTGCGTGCTATACAGACGCATTCATAGAGCACACGGGGAGAAGGAAAGTAGAGGGTGCAGAATCTAATGTTACAGTCAGCTAGGGTGTAGAGAAAGATCAACTTAATATATGGTAGGTCCATTCAAAAGTCTGATGACAGCAGGGAAGAAGCTTTTCTTGAGTTGGTTGTTGCATGATCACAGACTATTGTATCTTTTTCCCAACAGAAGAAGGTTGAAGAGAGTATGTCTGGGTGCGTGGGGTCCTTGATTATGCTGGCTGCTTTTCTGAGACAGCGGGAAGTGTAGACAGAGTCAATGGGTGGGAGACTGGGCTTCGTTCACGACCCTTTGTAGTTTCTTACGGTCTCCGTCAGAGCAGGAGCCATACCAAGCTGTGATAAAACCAGAAAGGATGCTTTCTATGGTGCATCTGTAAAATTTAGTGAGAGTCATGGAGGACATGCCGAATTTCCTTAGCCTCCTGAGAAAGTAGAAGCTTCGAAGTTCAGGGAACAATGGCTGGACTTTCTCTTGTTTGAGCTGGCCATTAACTGGCACTGCTATTCTGCAAATGTCATTTTTAGCCTAAGTCTGGCTATTCTGCAGCATCAGCGTTGACTCATCCGCTTTCCAGATGCAATTGGCCAGAGATTTTGTATTTTCTCAAAGTCAGATGAGAGACAAGTATTGGAATACTCATGTTTTGTCGCAACTGTCTCAAAGGTGGTGTGGACAGACTCTTCCTCGCCAGTGGTATTACGGACATTTTTGTTTTCTGCATGTTGAAAAGACAATAATGGAAGCAATGCTGAAATTGTGCCAATTCTGGCTGTCCCAATGTATGTAGATCAGTAACATCAGGAGAAAAGAAACAAACACAGTTGTGCGTCTGTCTGAGCTATCACCAGTGTCAGGGGAAGGTAGAGGTCAGTACCAGTAGAATGTTAACCAGTGCAGGAGGATCAGGGCTCAGCCAGTTGTGGGCAGTATGAAAGAGTGTAGCAGGTAGCCACAGTGGAGGGATTGAGAGAGGTGATAATGAGGTGGAGCTGGGTGTTATCAGCATTCATGCAGAAAGTGATGCTGTGTTCCCAGATGATTTTGTTGAGAAGCAGCATCCTGATGAGAAATAGGAGACTGGCAAAGGTCGATCCTTGCGGAACACCAGGGGCAGCAGTGCAGGACGAAGAGGAGAAGCCCCCTTCGCGCTCCCCCCCACCCCCTTCCCCACCCCTCCCCACCACCGTCACCATGGTGTGTATTCTGGTGGTGAAGGGGCTTGCCACTGGCCGCTGCCAGGATCTTCCGGTCCCACCACAGTCTACAGCATTTTTCATGGCTTGCCCATCCCTTTGCTGGAGAACCCGCCTCAGTGGATCGCCTTCAGCGGGAACAGAAAATCCCACCCGGAAGGGTAACTGAAGCTTGTGTGTGTGTGTGTATGTGTGTGTGTGTATGTGTGTGTGTGTATGTGAGTGTGTGTGTGTCTGTGTGGTTATGTGTGTGTGTGTGTGTGTATATGTATGTGTGTGTTAAACTTTTTCTAAAGTAACTTCCAGAGCAATAGAGTGAAATAAATTAACCTTTTCCTTTTTAACTACACACACACACATAACCACACACACACACACACAGACACATGCACAGACACACACACAGACACACGCACAGACACACGCACAGACATACACACAGACACACGCACAGACACACGCACAGACATACACACAGACACACACAACCACACACACACCCCACACAACTATACACACACAGGCACATGCACACACAACCCCACACACAGACGCACACAACCACACACACACACAGACATACACACAGACACACACAGGCACAGACACACGCACAGTCACACACACACAACCATACACACACAGACATGCACAGACACACGCACAGACATACACACAGACACACACAGGCACAGACACACGCACAGTCACACACACACAACCATACACACACAGTCTCACACAACCACACACACACCCCACACAACTATACACACACAGGCACATGCACACACACACAACCCCACACACAGACGCACACAACCACACACACACACACACAGACATACACACACAAGCACAGACACACACAGACACACACACAACCATACACACACAGACACGCACAGACACACGCACAGACATACACACAACCACACACACAACCCACACAACTATACACACACAGGCACATGCACACACACACACAACCCCACACACAGACGCACACAACCACACACACACACACACACACACAGACATACACACAGACACACACAGACACACACACACCATACACACACACACAACCATACACCCACACATAAAACCACTCAACCACACATACACACACACATACGTAACCACAAATGCACACACACACACAACCACACGCATACTAAACCACACATCCCCGCGCACACACACACACACACAAAACCACACAACCATGTACACACACACAAACATGCACCCGTATGCATACTGTTAATGGGCGACTTCGGGAAAACACTTTTTAACATGTCTGTGACACCTGACTCCGTTTATTTGAATACTCAGCGTGATAGAATCGTACAAGACAGAAGGGGGTCAATTGGCCCATCGATTCTGGGTCAGTTCCTTTGAAGAGCAGTCCAATCCAAAATGGGTGTAATTTGTTGAATGGTATGGAAATTAGAATGTAACCTTTAAAAAAGCAGTTCTGCCTGAACATATTAGCAGCAAGCTGGAGGACAAGTAGATAATGATGAACCTCTGATGTGCTTCGGAAATGTCCTGTAATCTTCCCAGTGGAACAACTCACCTCTCTGCTGGCTTTGTGAAGCTCATTTTTCTTATTTCACTTCTGATTGCCTTGTTTATCAATCTGCGGCAGTGTTTTTTGAAACTTCCATTATTAGCCCCAGGTTCCATTTGTCCTTCATGTGTCTCACTGGGCTTCTGACTGTATCCCATCCGTTCTCAGCTGAGGTGGTAATAACGAATTTCCCTTGTTAATCTGTTTTAGCTCTTCCTCCAGCCTTTTCGAATGGGGCTTTATAAAATTGCTTTCAATCATGGAATGGATTCTGAAAATTAACCTGTTATCCATCACTTGCAGATGCTGCTGAATTTCTGATTTGTGATTTGATTTATTATTGTCAGATGTATTAATATAAAAAAGTGGAAAGTATTGTTTCTTGCGCATATAAAGCATACTGTACATAGAGAAGGAAAGAAGAGGGTGCAGAATGTAATGTGGCACAATGGTTCGCACTGCTGCCTCACAGCGCCAGGGACCCGGATTCAATTCCAGGCTTGGGTCACTGTCTGTGTGGAGCTTGCATGTTCTCCCCGTGTCTGCGTGGATTTCCTCCGGGTGCTCCGGTTTCCTCCCACAGTCCAAAGATTATCATTGAATCCATTATCATAGAATCCCTACATTGCAGAAGGAGGCCATTCGGCCCATCGAGTCTGCACCAACCACAATCCCACCCAGGCCCTCTCCCCATCACCCCATGCATTTACCCTAGCTAGTCCCCCTGACACTAAGGAGCAATTTAGCATGGCCAATCCACCTAACCCGCACATCACTGGACTGTGGGAAGAAACGAGAGCACCCGGAGGAAACCCACGCAGACACGGGGAGAATGTGCAAACTCCACACAGACAGTGACCCAAGGCGGGAATTGAACCCGGGTCCCTGTGAGGCAGCAGTGCGAACCACAGTGCAACCATGCCGCCCACGGCACGGTGTGCAGGTTAGATGCATTGACCGTGCTAAATTCTCCCTCAGTGTACCCGAAGAGGCGCCGGAGTGTGGCGACTGGGGGATTTGCACAATAACTTGCAGTGTGAATGTAAGGCTACTTGCGAATAATAAATAAAAATAAAATAAATAAAAATAAACTTTACAGTCATGGCTAGGATGTTGAGGAAGATCAACATAATGTGAGGTAGGTCCATTCAAAAGTCTGATGGCAGCAGGGCATTGTTAAAGAGTTTAAACGAGTTAGAATAGAGTTTTAGAAACATAGAATGAGAATAAGAGATGGGAGTTTTTCGCCCGTTGGTCGCACGGGTTCAGTGGGCCGGTAAGCAGGCGTGAAACGCATTCCCGGCCATAGTCGGCCTCAGAGTGTGATTTCACACTTACTGTCCAATTAGCAGCCATCCAGTGTGAAAGCCGCTCTGGGAAAAACTGAACGCTGCCAGGGAGGGCGGGGATTGGGTGGGCAGGCTGGCGCTCCCAGAGTGCCCCCTCAGGGAAACAGCCACTGTGGAGCTGTCTCAGGGAGCCCCTGACACGTGAGGAATAAATATCGATGTTAAAACTCAGCCACCAGCGTCCAGGCAACACAGGACATCAGGATCCACACCCGGTGTCTTCTCGCAGGATTTTACTCGTTTCCAACCCTGTGCCGAAGTTTTAAATATAAAATTCTGTCCTCGGTTTTTGTTCACGTGGGGCCCGTTGCATTCCTTTGCTGTGAAATCCTGCCACCTCCTGGCCGGGTTCACAATTGCTTCTTGGGATTGAGAATTTGTGAGCAAATTGCACAGTTCTCGCGTCATTAACTTAAAGAGAAAAACAAGTCTATTATTGTAGTAGGGAGACTGTGGTCTAATACATGTATAAAGCTGGCCTCATTAGATCTCTGTCCAAGCTGATTTGCCATCACTAACTGCACATTGTTATACTTTCAAAGTTCATAGAATAATAGGGCGGAATTTTCCTGACCCGCCTGCCACGGGAATCGTAGCGGGCAGGAGAGAAGATTTGGTGGACAATGCACAGGTCCGTTGACCTCAGGCAGGAATTTCCAATCTTGGGACGAGCCACAGCCAGAAAATCCCACCCATAAAATCCCTACAAAGCAGAAGGAGACCATTCGGCCCATTGAGCCTGCACTGACAACAATCCCACCTATCCCCGTAACCCCGCGCATTTACCCTGCTAATCCCCCCTGACACTATTTTGGGAATTTTACCAGCACGCTTACCCTGATTCCGGGAGCGGGCAAGGCTCGGAGAACGGCATTCTCCCTTGGCCTCAGATGGGATTGTACGAACCTCGGGCGGACGTGCCGATAAGATTCCGCCCTCAGGGGCAATTTATCATGGCCAATCAACCTAACCCGCACATCTTTGGAGCGTGGGAGGAAACCGGAGCACCCGGAGGAAACCCACGCTGACACGGGGAGAATGTACAAACTACACACAGACAGAGGCCGGAATTAAACCCGGGTGCCTGGCACTGTGAGGCAGCAGTGCCAACCATTGTGCCACCGTGCCACCCTGAATTTCTAAGACAAGTTATCACATCTGCGTATGAAATTAGCTGCCGGTCAGAATTGATCTTCACAGGGAGACATGAATCCAGTGTGCTCAGTGTATCTTCAAGTGGCTTCAGAATGTAACGTATATGTGAGGCAGCGTTAGATATTCTCATGCTGCTGTGAAGCTTCTCTGTTCCTGCCCTCGAAGCACATTCCAATGTTGATGACTTTAAACCTTTGATGACAATCTCTTAATACTGTGTTAATGTACATTTATTAATTAGTGTGCTCAAAACGAAACTTTGCCCTGCTGCAAATTACAAAAATAATGGTGTATTTATTTCTTAACTACCTTTGATTTTACGCACTGAAACGTGGATTATTTTGAATTTGGGATTATTCTGATGGTAACTGTTTTGTTCTAATCTAATGTCTACATTTTACCCATGACAGAACTTGTTCAGACTGCTTTATGTTCATTCTTAAGTCCACCAGCTTTATTTTGGTGAAAGGGTGAAAACAGGAGGGGGTGCAGAGGAGATTTACCAGGATACTGCCTGGGATGGAACATTTAAATTATGAAGAGAGGTTGGATAGGCTTGGGTTGTTTTCGTTGGAGCAGAGAAGACTGAGGGGCGACCTGATCGAGTGTACAAGATTATGAGGATAGGGGAGCAGCAATTCCCTTTAGTTGAAGGGTCAGCCATGAAGGGACATAGGTCCAAGGTGAGAGGCAGGGGGTTTAGGGGGGATGTGAGGAGAAACCTTTTTACCCAGATGTTGATGATGGTCTGGGATGCACTGCCTGGGAGGGTGGTGGAGGCGGGTTGTCTCACATCCTTTAAAAAGTACCTGGATCAGCACTTGGCACGGCCAAGCATTCAAGGTTATGGGCCAAGTGCTGGTATGTGGGATTAGGTGAGAGGTTACGGGTGGGATTTTCCGTCCATGCTTGCCCCAAAACCAGAAAATCTCGCCCGTGGTCAACAGACATTTGCCCGGTCTGCCCCCCCACCACCACCCCCCCGCCCCCTCCCTGCCTGCTACGATTCCCGTGGTGGGCAGGATGGAAAATTCCCCTCACAGGGTGTTTCTCACGTGTTGGTGCAGACTCAATGGACCGAAGGGCTTTTTCTGCACCCTATGATTTTATGATTGTCGGAGCTAAATAGGTGCTGCCTAATTAGACAGCTCTGTTTGGAAGACTGATTTTAGGTTCCAATGTTAGTCATCATTGTTTGAAGGTGTTTAAGCAGACAGTGCAAGTTTAGTCCCCAGTTTGTGTAGGTTCCAAGCGCCCACTTTGACTGAAGTTGCGAAGTGGGCTGACTAGCACACAGCAGCTGGTTCAGGATGGCTCTGGGTTTGAGTGAGAGGGCACACGAGCTCTCAAGTATACAGTCATATGGATTAGGGGCAGGGGTAGTCCATTTGGCCCCTCGAGCCTGCTCCGCCATTCTGTAAGGCTGGTCTGATTGTGGCCACTTTCCGCTGACCAAACACTGCATTGAAAAACCCGGTGGAAAAGGTCCACAGGAAGAGGAACATCCAATATCTATAGTGGAAGAGGAGCCCACTATGTCCTCCTGTCCTTCTCTCCTACAGCAGCTTGTATTGCTGTCTCTAACCTAGCAGAAGAATCATAGAATCCCTACAGTGCAGAAGAGGCCATTCAACCCCTCGAGCCTGCATTGACTCTCTGACAGGGTATCTTACCCAGACCCTCTGCCCTGACCGATCCCTGTGACCCCACACACTTCTCATGGCTAATTCATCTAACCTATACATCTTGGGACACTAAGGAGCATTTTAGCATGGCCAATCCACCTAACCTGCACATCTTTGGACTGTGGGAGGAAGCCAAGGGAAACACACGCAGACACAGGGAGAACATGAAAAATCTACACAGTGACCCTCGGCTGGAATCGAACCTGGGTCCTTGGAGCTGTGAGGCTGTGCTAACCACTGTGCCACCGTGCTGTTCATGTCCACATCTCATTCCTCTTTCAGGTCAAGGGGCCTTCTACTAAGATATCCATGGCCCAGCACTCGATTTCTCCTTGAGACCAGAAGGAGGCCATTTGGCCCATCGAATCTGCACCGACCACAATTCCATCCAAGCCCTATCCCCATAACCCCATGCATTTACCCTATCAGTCCCCCTGACACTAAAGGGAAATTTAGCATGGCCAATCAACCTGACCCGCACATCTTTGGAGTGTGGGAAGAAACCAGAGCACCCGGAGGAAACCCACGCAGACACGGAGAGAACGTGCAAACTACACACAGGTAATGACCCGAGACTGGAATCAAACCTGGGTCCCTGGTGCTGTGAGGCAGCAGTGCTCACCAGGATTTGCGGATTAAGAAGCTTTTTTTCCTGTTTTCTTGCTTTTTTTCTTCAAATATAATTAAACCCATGAGTGAAACGCTGGATAACAAGAATAGTAAGTTTTTTAGTTGGGATGTGGTATATTTTATAGATATTGTTAAAATTATGATGGATAATGCTTCTGGCAAAGTAATGCTTCATCAGATCACCTTATCATTGCAGGAGCCTGGCTGATGCCAGTACAAAGCTTTGCTTTAGTTGCTAGACCAAATGATCAGGGAGTTATAGTTCACTTCAAAGTGGGTGAGGAGTGGAGGGAGATACATAAACTATAAGAGTGTATGATTATATAGAAAATTGGAAAGAGTATGTTTGACCTATGAATAAATAGTAAACCATGATCATTGTGAAGCCTGGCTGCTAATAAAATCAGTGGTAGCTGAGTTATATTAAATTTGGATTGTATGAATACTGCATTCATCACTAAGGTAACACACTTCCACAGTCACAATATTGTCACTTTCCCTCCTTCACTGATCCTCCGAGAAACAATTTTTAAAAAGAGAGATGATGTTCCCAGCCACCGAGGAAAAGAATTGCAGGGCAAGATTTCATGTTTTAAGTCTTCTAGAATCCATAAAATCCCTACAGTGCAGAAGGAGGCCATTCAGCCCATCGAGCCTGCACCGACAACAATCCCACCCAGGCCCTATCCCTGTAACCCAATGTATTTACCCAGCCAATCCCCCTGACACTAAGGGGCAATTTAGCATGGCCAATCCACCTAACCTGCTCACCTTTGGACTGTGGGAGGAAACCAGAGCCACCCGGAGGAAACCCATGCAGACACGGGGAGAATGTAAAAACTCCACACAGTCACCTGAGGTCGGAATTGAATCCGATCCTTGGTGCTGTGACACAGCAGTGCTAAATACTGTGCCACCGTGCCATCCTAACGAAAACGACAGACAAACTAAGTCAATAAAGGCATTAACATTATTAAACAGGCAACTAATACTAAGGAAAAGGTCCATTACCTAACTAAAACAGCCAAAATATTTGATGACATTTTTACTTCACTTCGCATTGCCAACAGATATGCTGTGATGATACTGTGCCTTTAAGAAATGTATTTCTCATGTTTCTTACACAGGATATATATTAGCAGTTTTTTTTATTACCAGTGTCATTTTGTCTATACCCAGCAGTCCTGTCTTGTTACTGCAGCAGCATAATTGCTCCTGATTGCCAGAATGTTTGGTTTAATCTGGACTAATGTTGTTCTGTTGTTTTTAAGGATTTCCCCTCGTGATTTGCAGAATAGGACTTGATTAGGTTGATTGAAAAGTACAGTCATATGAGTGGGTGGAGCTAGGCTTACACAGTGAATTCAAGTTTAGTCGCTGTTTTTGGAAGCTGCAGAGAGAGATATCTAGAGACTGGGAGCTGCCAGAGACTAGGTTTACTTCTCTGAAGTTCTGCTGTTTGAGAATATATCCTTCTCTGGAAACTGCTGTCTGGATCTCTGTCCAGAGCTGTTAAAATGCTGGAAATCTCGTGACTACATCAGCATGTCTGCTTTTGGAGCTAAAGGGTTCTAAAGAAGTGATTTATGTCTATGGGGGATACTGATAAATTGGAACAACAGAGATAGCTAGCTGTTAAGAATTATACTTTGTATTTTCATTGTATTTTAATTGTACTTTAATTGCTAGAAGTTAAGCTATTTTTAAAAAATATTCTGTGTTCTTAAATTAAGTTTGTTTTGATAAAGGCTTCCTAGTGTGTCAATTGCATCATATCTGGAGTGAAACACCTTCTGTTCACTCTAATGCCAAAATCAAATGTAAAAGTTGGGGTCTAGGATAACTTTATGATATACGTTGGGGTTTTAGGTCCCTAACAACGTGGCCTTGAAGATTAAGTCCCATACTCCTCCCTGCTTTTCAGCAGAGTCCCTTCTCTCTGTCCACAACAAGGCAAGTCTTTCAGTATCATTTGAACATCATTCCACCTGGTCTTCTGAGATCCCTGAAATGACATCAGTGGGAGACAGTGGCACAGTGGTATTGTCACTGGACCAGTAATCTAGAGATCAAGATCAGGGGACCCAGGTTCAAATCCCACCATGGCACATGGCGAATTAAAAGTCTAATGACCATGAAACCATTGTCAATTGTCGCAAAAACCCAACTGGTTCATTGATACCTTTACGGAAGGAAACCTGCCTTCCTTACTTGGTCTGGCCTACGTGTGACTCCAGATTCACAGCAATGTGGTTGACTCTCAAAATGACCTCTGAAACGGAGGGCAGTTAGGGACGGGTAATAAATGCAGGTCCAGCCAGCAGCACTTCCATCCCATAAAATGAATTTTTAAAAAGACTCACTCTTGCATCTCCTTGTACCTTATCTGTTCTCTTTGAACAGAGAACCGGTTCTCACCAGCATCCTGCCTGGTGGACAACACAAAAAATAGTATTTTACTCTGCTCTTTGGAGCAGTTACTGTTTCTCTCTCCATATCTCTGTTCCTATGTGTCCCCGTATCCAGAAGACCAGCTGCCCCCATTTTTGTGTCATGGTGTGAATCACTCAATTTTCTATAGGTTTTGGTTACAGATCACAGTGAGCTGTCTCCATGCAGCATTTAGTATGATCATCTTTCCCCTGTTCAGGACATTATTATTTCACTTTAAATTAAAGGGGACAATTTAAAACCTAACTGTCTTATAAAGTCTTGTTTTTGTAACACTGTTGAAGTCTAATTTATGCCAAATTCGACATCTCACTCATCCCACCTTTATGACTTCCTGCTTCGACAAACTCAAACTCATCAACAACAGCCTGGACCAACCTCGCCTGTGCCACTAGGTATTTACGTATCAAATCCATCACCCCAGTCCTTATTTACAGGCTCCTTCATGGCTTCATCTCACTCAACATCAGCACCCGTCTCCAACCTCTACATTCTCTTAACTCTGATATACTATGCGTTCCCTCCTTTTGACATTCGTTACTTAGTAGCAGAGCTTTCAACCATCGAAATCCTACCCCAGGAACCTCTCTCCAAACCTTTTACCCATGCTTCTCCTCTCCCCATATGTGACCATGCTTTCAATCAACTGCCCTAATTCATCCACTATCACTCAGGTCATACAATGTGTTGAGAGTAGAATATTTTAAATTCAAAAAATTTGTTCAACCAACGAATAAGACAAGGTGAGTATATTAATCACTTTGCATCTCAACAACGCAACAAGCATAGGAACACAGGAATTAGGAGCAAAAGTAGGCAAATTCAGCCCTTTTAGACTGCTCCGCCATTCAATCAGATCATGGCTGATCTCTCCCTGGTCTCAAATCCACCTCCCCGCCTGTTCACCATATCCTTCTTTCCCTTTTGTTTATTAGAAATATGTCTATCTCCCTCTTGAAACCAGTCAATGATTCAGACTCTGCCACGCTATGAGGCAGCGAGTTCCATAAATTCACCACCCTCTGCGAGAAGTAGTTCCTCCTCATCTCAGTTTTAAATCTATCGCCTCTCAACCTACAGCAATAAAGATCATCCTTACCAATAACGAGTTTAGGAGCAGTCTAAAGAAAATTAATTGTGTGAAAGTGCTTTGAAAAGTTTTGAAATGATAAAGCTCAACGTAACTACAAATGTCTTCATTGATCAAATCGCCTCCCAGTGACAGAATATACACTTTGTGAAAATATGCAGATTACAATTGTCGGAGAGTACGCAGACAATAGGGAGTAATCCCAAGTCTTTGGTGGCTACATAGTGTTGCCTTGTATCATGATTTTGTTTCCCTTGATAACAATGGCTCATCGTCACAAAAACCTCTTGAGGATCTTGCTCACTGGTATTTCTTCGTTTATCTTACCAACGGCTCATTAAATCATTTAAAACTTGTTGCTATGAAACTGCCTGTAGTTTTTAGTGTCTAATAGAACTGTCTGGAGTTTGAAATCAGGCTGAAATTATGATTCGCTTGGGAAAGCAGAATGATCACAAATATTCCATGTTCACTGTACAAAAGCGTAAAATATTTCCAAATCCAGGACAAATATATTCTCACCACCTGATCCATCAGCACAAATGCTGCCACTGTAGTGTCATTGTCTTCCTCTCTCAAATTCGACAACGTACTGTTAAAGAAGGAACATTAACAAACAAATTATCCCTTTGAGTCCAGTATGCCTTTGCAGATTATCTTGCCATTTCCGCAGAATTTTAAGGACCTTGATGAACCATGCCACTGAACCCTTGGTTTATTGCACCCATGCCACCTTCGCTAACAATGTGAATGGCAGTTAATTGTAACCAAAACTATTGCCAAAATTCTACCGCTGCACCCGCCACAGAATCAGAGCAGGCAAAGGGCGGACAACGGAAATTTCCATTGACCTTGGGCGGAAATAAGAATACTTTTTATAATAATAATATTTATTGTACCTGCAGTTTGGGATTCATCTATGAGGGCACCCTCTGTACGGGTAGTCATCATCTAAATAATGTTCTTTTGTTTAAGTTATTCTTTCACAGGCTTTGGATGTCTCTGGTTAGGTCAGCTTTTATAGCCCATCCCTAATTGCCCTTGAGACAGTGGTGGCCACCATGTATTTTTCTTGCGAGGGTGAACAACCTCACATTTTTCCCACATTGTGCTTCGTCTGGCAACTTTTCCCCAAACTTCAACAGCCGCTGCCAGCAACGTTTTCTGTCCGTGATTTACTCTGACTGTGGATGGGAGGGATGTGCTTGCTGATCTGCAAGGTGAATTTCCCCAACATCTGTCTACAGGACAGAGTGATAAAGTCAAACATGTAACAGCTGCACGGGGAAGATGATACACATGCAGTTATTCGGGGATTGTCAAACCATACTGCAGTGTAATCACGGCAAATGGAATAGAATACGGTACAACTAGATTAAGTCACAAAGTAACATGACCACAGAATTGCTTTTTATGCAATAGATTTTGTCGCAATTCATGGGGAATGTATTCCTACATCTCTTTCGCTTTAAAAGTCATCTAAAGTTTATAAGCCCTTAAGACATAGGAGCAGAATTAGGCCACTCGGCCCATCGAGTCTGCTCCGCCATTCAATCATGGCTGATATTTTTCTCATCCCCATTCTCCTGCCTTTTCCCCATAACCCCTGATCCCCTTATTAATCAAGAACCTATCTATCTCTGTCTTAAAGAGTTATAGTTTTGTGTGATAAGACCATAAGACCATAAGACATAGGAGCGGAAGTAAGGCCATTCGGCCCATCGAGTCCACTCCACCATTCAATCATGGTTGATTTCAACTCCATTTACCCGCTCTCTCTCCATAGCCCTTAATTCCTCGAGAAATCAAGGATTTATCAATTTCTGTCTTGAAGACGCTCAACGTCTCGGCCTCCACAGCCCTCTGTGGCAATGAATTCCACAGACCCACCACTCTCTGGCTGAAGAAATTTCTCCTCATCTCTGTTCTAAAGTGACTCCCTTTTATTCTAAGGCTGTGCCCCCGCGTCCTAGTCTCCCCTGTTAATGGAAACAACTTCCCTACGTCCATCCTATCTAAGCCGTTCATTATCTTGTAAGTTTCTATCAGATCTCCCCTCAACCTCCTAAACTCCAATGAATATAATCCCATGATCCTCAGATGTTCATCGTATGTCAGGCCTACCATTCCTGGGATCATCCGTGTGAATCTCCGCTGGACCCGCTCCAGTGCCAGTATGTCCTTCCTGAGGTGTGGGGCCCAAAATTGCTCACAGTACTCCAAAATTAATTTAAAGAAATAACAAGAACTAGGACAGAGATAAGCTGAAAAAAGCAGATACTGGGTTATCCTACGTCACATCACAGGCTGAATCCATTAAGCACGTCCGAAATATTCTGGAAAAATGTTTACCAGTGCGGTATGTGTGGAGGATAAGCTTGAGAGCAGATTTTAATTCTTTTGTGGTCTAAAAGAAAACGTAATTATTCTGGTAACTGAAAAATATTTAGCCCTTGATGTGGGGTGGGAGTGGTGATGGGGGGGGGCAGAATTAGGCTAATAAACACATACCCATAGATTTAGGAACACAAACACGACACTAACTTTAGAATGAATGATCTTGGATTATGGGAATGTAAGCCAGCTAGGGTTGTTGCCATAGAAGACAGCTCTGCATAATTATTTCTCATTTAAAACATGTATTTTGAATTTACAGGATGGATGTGTTTTGCTTTTGGTTACATTTTGTGAAACTTCAGTCAGTGACAAAATCCAGGGAGAGGGAAGGAACAATAGATTCACTGAAAGCAGTAATGCTATCAGCAGTGGTCGGGAACAAGATGGCTACCAATGCTGGCCTTATGAATAGGGTCATACAACTTTGAGAGATAATTCAGGTGGCGAGCAGACATGAAGAATTTCTCAAGGTTGGACAAGAGTCACATGGGTTCAATTCAGTGGGAATCATTTCACCCTTCAGCATCCCATATTGCTGGACAACAGAAGAGAGGTAACGTCCGTAAATTAATCACAAATGAAATCCCATTAGGTCATGATGTGTATTGTTATTGGCTGGAGTTAATGACAGGATGATTATTGGCTGATATGTATTGATGCTTACTGGGTAATGCCCACCCGAAAGGTAGGCAATATGATTTTGGGAATCTATAATTGCCTTCACAGGGACATTGTTCTTCAGACTGATATCCGGCTGCCCGCATTCTTTACCTTGAGTGCAGGGCTTCCTCATAACATTCTCCCATTCGATCGTTTGGTTAAATAAAGTCACATCTTCAACATCACTACACTGTATTTTGAGTCTTTGTATTAGCTTTAGTAGCTATACATAGCCTCGAGAGGAAGCCCCCATCTACAGCCCTGGGAAACCAGATAGGGCAGCGGAAGCAGCAAAGCGAATAGCATGTTATCACAGAACCTTTACAGTGCAGAAAGAGGCCATTCAGCCCATCAAGCCTGCACTAGTTCTCTGAAGAGGATTCTACCTAGCCACTCCCCTGCCTTATCCCTGTAGTCATGATGTGGAGATGCCGGCGTTGGACTGGGCTAAGCACAGTAAGAAGTCTCACAACACCAGGTTAAAGTCCAACAGGTTTATTTGGTAGCAAATTTGCTACCAAATTTGCTACCAAATAAACCTGTTGGACTTTAACCTGGTGTTGTGAGACTTCTTACTGTGCTTATCCCTGTAACCATAGAATCCATAAGCCATAGAATCCCTACCATGCAGAAGGAGGCCATTCGGCCCATTGAATCTGCACCAACTCTCCAAAAGAGCATCTTACCCAGGCCCACCCCCCCTGCCCTATCCAAGTAACCCTGCGCATTTACCATGGCTAATCCACCTAACCTACACATCTTTGAACACTAAGGGTCAATTTCGCTCAGTCAATCCACCTAACCCACATCTCTTTGCAAATTCCACACAGTCACCCAAGGCTGGAATCGAACGTTGCACATTCTTCTTTTCAGATTCTTTGGAATACCTCGATCAAACCTGCATCCATTGCCCTCTCAGGTAGTTCATTCCAGACTCCAACTATCCTCTGGGTGAAAAATGTTTTTCTCATTTCATTTTTACTCCTTTTGCCCATTATTTTGAATCTCTGTTCTTTAGTTCTTGATGTACTCGTAAAAGGAGACAGTTTCTCAATATTTACCCTGCCCCTGTCAGCATGTTGAATACCTCTATTATGTCTCCTCTCAGCCTTCTTTTCTCCAAGGAAAACAGACCCAACCTCTTCAGTCTATCCTCATGTCTGCAGTTTTCTATCCCTGGAATCTTTCTTGTGAATCACCTCTGTACTCTCACCAATACCTTCACATTCTCAAATTATATCAATGATCGCGGAGGTGCCAGAGAACAAATTAAAATCCCCGGGTAATTCGCAGAGGGCTTTGTTGCTCCATGCCAATTTATTGTCTGAAACCGATGAACCTTCAGTTATAATTTGTAGATAGTAATTTTGAGTTGCAATTAAGGGCGGCATGGTGGCACAGTGGTTTGCACTGCTGCCTTGCAGCACCAGGCACTGGGTTCGATTCCCAGCTTGGACCATTGTCTGTGCAGAGTCTGCACATTCTCCCCATGCCTGCGTTGGTTTCCTCCGGGTGCTCCGATTTCCTCCCAAAGACTGGTTCGGTGCATTGGCTATGCTAAATTCTCCCTCAGTGTACCCGAATAGGCACTGGACTGCGGCAATTAGGGGATTTTCACTGTAACTTCATTGCAGTGTTAATGTAAGCCTAATAAATTGATGTGACGCTAATAAATAAACTTTTAAAAAGTATTGGCAGTATGTTTGAAAAATAATGGTTTTATCAATTGATAACTTTTTTTGTTTATTGATAATTCTCACAATTGTGTGGGTGCATTTGTAAGCATGCTTCATGAGAAAAGAACAGAGGGCATATTTGCTGGGTGGCCCCAGTGGGCCCATCAAAAAAAGATTCAGTTTTATTTAAATGCCAGTCTCGCCATGGTGGATTTTTTTTTTATTCATTCGTGGGACATGGGTGTCGTTGGCTGGTCAGCATTTATTGCCCATCCCTAGTTGCCCTTGGAGGGCAGTTGAGAGTCAACCACATTGCTGTGGGCTCTGGAGTCACGTGTACGGCAGACCAGGTAAGGACAGCAGATTTCCTGCCCTGAAGGATATTAGTGAACCAGATGGGTTTTTCTGACAATCGACAATGGTTTTATGGTTATCAATCTAAAAAAAGGCAACACAATGGTCAGCACTGCTGCCTCACAGCGCCAGGGACTCAGGTTCGATTCTGGCCTCGGGTGACTGTGTAAAGTTTGCACATTCTCCCTGTGTCTGCGTGGGTTCCCTCTGCTCCGGTTTCCTCCCACAGTGCAGGGTTAGGTGGATTGGCTATGCTAAATTGCCCTTTAATGTCAGGGGGATTAGCAGGGCAAATACTTGATATTACTGGGATAGAGTCTGGGTGGGATTGTTGTTGGTGCAGACTCGATGAGCTGAATGGCCTCCTTCTGCACTGTAGGGATTCTATAAAGGACATTAGTGAACAGATGTGTTTTTCCGACAATCGACAATGGTTTCAAGGTCTTCAGTAGATTCTTAATTCCAGATATCTCTCATTGAATTCAAATTCCACCATCTGTCCTGGCAGGATTTAAACCTAGGTCCCCAGAACATTAGCTGAGTTTCTGGATTAATAGTCTGCCGATAATACCACTAGGCCACCGCCTCAAGAGTTAAAGATAACCCTTGGCTAATTCAGTTCAGAAGAGTGTATTTTCCCCAGTGGCCCAGGCTGTTGCCACTGCTGCTGCTACAAGCCAGCTGGCTGCTCCCTCTCACTTCCGCGTTTGGGGAAGGGGCGTGGCCGAAGCTGATTGTTGCGTCACGGCGGCGAGTTACGTGGGTCACAGCCGGCGGGGCCACGTGGGGGCGCGCATGGCGTGAGGCGCGGATCATGTGGTGGTGGTGCGGATGACGTAAGACGCGGATCACGTGGCGCACAGTCGGCGAGGTCACGTGAGGGCGGGGGTCACGTGGGGATCGCAGTCGGCGGCGGCGCTCGAGCGGAGTGGGAAGAGATGGCGAGTCAGTCTCAGGGGATCCAGCAGCTGTTGCAGGCCGAGAAACGGGCGGCAGAGAAAGTGGCCGAGGCTCGCAAGCGTGAGTGCCTGGCCGCCCGCGGAGCCCAACTCCCTGACAGCCCAACTGTTACTGTGTGAGCCCACATCAGCACAGAGGCCCGCGGGGAAGGGAGACTGGGGAGCGGCGCCCGGCACGGTTGTTGCTGTGGGCACCCAGTATCGCCTCACTGGGCCCTGGGAATGTGGGGCGAACACAGTAAGAGGTTTAACAACACCAGGTTAAAGTCCAACAGGTTTATTTGGTAGCAAAAGCCACACAAGCTTTCGAGGCTCTAGCCCAGAGCCTGAGTGAATGGAGCCGGCGCTCTGCAAACTCTTCCTAACCCACCCCCCCAAAAATTATCCCCAAATAAATAACCTCTTTCCCCCCCCCCCCTTTAGTGAATGGAGCCAGAGCTCCACAAACTTTTCCTGTCCTCCACCTCCATAATATCCCCCCCCATAATATATCGTATTCTCTTCCCTAAACCCCCCTTCACAGCTCCCATTCCCACATTCCCCACTTTCATTGTTCCCCCCCCCATACCCTCCCCCCTGATAACGCATGCCCACCACTCTGATAGAGTAGAATCATCATCCATGCAGTGCAGAAGGAGTAAGAAGTTTAACAACACCAGGTTAAAGTCCAACAGGTTTATTTGGTAGCAAAAGCCACAGAAGGAGGCCATCTAGCCCATGCACTGACCACAATCCCACCCAGACCCTATTCCTGTAACCCTACATATTTACCCTGCTAAACCCCCTGACACTAAGGGTCAATTTATCAGTACGGTCAGTACTTTGCTTCCCTTCTGACCTCGTACCCCTATTTTCCCCCCACTGCTGTCAATGCTGTGTATGAATTCCTAACCTGGATGTTTTATGTTCAAATTATTTGATTCAAATGTATTTCAGTGTAAATATTTTCAATTAATTGATTGTGCACCTTTGTGGTTGCTACTTGCCCTCTGATATCCCCTATAAGTGTCCATTTTTTGCTTTGAGAGTTATGGGGTGGCTCAGTGGTTAGCACTGCTGCCTCACAGCTCCAGCCACTGGGTTTCAATTCCCGGCTCGGGTCACTGTCTGTGCGGAGTATGCATGTTCTCCCCATGCCTATGTGGGTTTCCTCCGGTTTTCTCCCACAGTCCAAAAGACGTGCTGGTTAGGTGCATTGGCCATACTAAATTCTCCTTCGTTTTCCTGAACAGATGCACCGGAGTGTGGCAACAAGGGGATTTTCACAGTAACTTCATTGTGGTGTTAATGTAAGCCTACTTGTGACGAATAAATAAACTTTAAATAGTGATCATTGGAACATCACTTCTCATTTTCTGGACTTCATGTCATGTCAGATGAACTGAAGTAGTCCAGTACTTTCTCATGATGCTGATAATGTTCTTGCCCACAAACAATTGTTCTTGCAGCAAGAGTTTTTGAGCCATGATTTGGACTGTAACTTATACTGGAAATTGATTTGTGATCAATGTGTTAGAGAGGTATTTTTACAAACTGGACTGAAATTATATATTATAATTTTTCTCACTTCCTACATCATTCTTAACAGAATTTGCTTTTTACTTCTGCATTAACTTGTATTTGTTTCACAAAACACTCGATATGTTTCTGGAGCTTGCTGAGTCACTTTGTGCAGATTGTGTAATGGTCAAGTTCTGCCTTTCCAGCATCTCTCCAAGAATGTGGGAGTGTCTTTAAAGGGCTAAAACAATTGTAATTTCCTTTTTTAACTTGATCGGCAAAAGATTCCCACAGCTACTGTAACTAGCTCTCTAAGGAGAGTCACCCTTAGATTCATAGTTACTCCCACTTTTATAGATTTGTGAAACTGCAATATTGTTCGCATATTTCAAGCTGATCTCTATATAAGAAAATCAGAATATTTACAGAATGTTTTAATGGCAAGTTGCTTCTCCTTGCTTTATTTACATAAGCAAGTTGCTCTTCTGTGAAGATATATGACAGTAGAAAATACTCTTGAGCCAAGTTAATAGGAGATAGGCTATTGTTGGCATGAACTGCTTATTCTAATCCTTAATTCTAGTGTTTTCTTTTAGGATCCTGGGTCATTTGTGACGCTCGTAATGATTCCATTTGTTGAGCGAGTTTGGTAAATTGCTAATTGTTGCAATGTTTTGTGAAATGGCTGTTTATCTGAAAGTTACTGGGGCATTACATTTCATCTAAATCTAATGGACCAATAGCCCCAAACCTATTGTAGTTCACATTCAAGATTGTGGCTCAATCTACCTAAAAGTTCTGTTTTTAAATGTTCCCCCAATTATTTTTGTTGTTTTTTCTATTTCAATGGTCTCCATTAAATTTTATTCAATTGCAGGAAAAAACCGGAGATTGAAGCAAGCAAAAGAGGAAGCTCAGGCTGAGATTGAGCAATATCGTCTACAGAGAGAAAAGGACTTTAAAGACAAGGAAAATTCTGTATGTAGTAAAAGCATATGTATGTTCCAGTATAAGCCACAAAGATTGCAGCAAGTTAGGCTGAAATCCACAAACCCTTGAACACCAAACGCTTAAATTAGCGATCCTATTTTATTCGCCTTTGCAAATGTCTCCACATTCTCCTATTCTGGGCTTGTTTATAGTAATCTTGTAAATTATAATGGAGATTTATGAAATTGAAAGCTTGCTGGTTGAGTGCCTCTCTGACATTTCTTGAGAAAGCAAACTGTTGAGCTTCAGTTAATGATTACTTTTAACTCTGACCTTTTTGTGGAAATGGGAGTTAACATCAACTGCCTTAGTGTGAAACTGAATGCGAGGTCCAACCTGTACAGTACAAGCATTAGACAAGGGCAGTTGTTTAATGATTGGCGGGGCTGGTTTTGTTGATTTTGATTTGTATAGCACAGTGATGCAGTGGCTGATATAAATGAACATCCGAAATCCGGTTTGTCATTTCTTCATTGCATTTAGTTCAGTTGCATGACTTTGAGAACAAGTTGTTCACAGAATGACACACCGAAATATATGGTCCGGTGCTAAAATGCGAAGCTTGGAAGTGAAGCATTTCCCAAAAAATGTCGCAGACAACTGGGCAGAAACCCAGACACATTTCTCTATGCAACTTTCGTGACCTCTAGATATCCCAAGAAGCTTTGCAGCCAATTAAGTACTTTTGTAGTGTAGTCGTGTAGAAATCATGGTTAATCTGCAACCTATCTCCACTTGTCCACATTTGCCCCTTTTCCTGTAAATATCTTTGGTTGAAAGAGCTTGTCTCCCATTTTAAAATGAATAATTGATCAAACATTCCCATTTGTGGAAGTGCATCCACCCGTTCTGTGGCTCTAATGTTTAAGGTTATGAGCCCTGAGCCATATACTCCCCAACCAGCAGAAATATTTTCTCTCTTCCCTATCTATTCCCCTTAATATTTTGAAAACTTTGGCCAAGTCAACCCATTAAATTCCATGAGTTACAACTCTGATTTGTGTGTATCTCCTTGTAATTTAACTCTTGGAGCTCCTAATTTAACCCTGCTGTGTTAAATCTGCTGTGCTCCCTCCCAAGGCTAACATACCCTTCCCAAGACGTGTCCAGAACGACTCCATACTCTGGGTGTGATTTAACCAGGACTTTGTACAGCTGCAACATAAACTTCAACCCCTTTGTGTTTTAGTCCATTAGATATAACAGCCCATGTTCTATGAGCCTTTTTGATTATTTTATGTATATGTTCATGACATCTTGTACTTGGTCCCCTAAGTCTCTTTGTTCCTCGCTCTTTCTTGCATTTCACCAAATAAAAGGTGCTCTTCTTTTTTTTAGGTCCTAAGTGGATTACCTCTCATTTGTTGACATTGAAATCAATTTGCCGTAGATTAAGTGAATGAATAAAACTCCGTATTCTCAGTTAAATGCTTACATAAAAGCTTATTTACATTTTGTCAACAATGTAATGCATCTTAATTGAAAGGGTTGCAGCATATTTTTATGTCAACTAACTCCTTCAGTTGCGTTGATTCTCAAAAGCTTTTTGAGTTAGTTATTTGATCTCAACTAGGGCAGAGATGAGAGACACTCAGAGTTAGCAAGGAAAAGTTCAGCTGCAGTCTGTCCTGAGTTTGATCCAATAATTCCTATTGCTGGCAAGTGCACTTCAGTGGGAATTGACAATAGGGTTAGAGTTGGCTGTGATTGGCTTTAAAGCTTTCTGAAGAGACATTACTTTTTATGTTCCCCACCATCGAGTCTCAACTATGGGGAATGGCCTCTTGAATGAATTGCTGCAGACAATTGTATCTTTTTAACCAGTCGGATTGGAGAATTGTCAAATTAACAGCTCAGTAAATGAGAAGGAATTCAAAATTGGAGCGGGTGAATTACGTGTCAAACAGAAAGAGGGAGAGTGAAGATTAAGTTGAGAGAAATGGTGCTGAAAGGAAATGTGAAAAAAATGTTTTTAACTTAAATTTACTCGCTTGAAATCTCCACAACAATTCAAACCTTAAGAAATGACACTCCAGGCTTGTAGTAGTTATTTTTTGCTAATGAATCGGACAATTTTAGTTGAGACTAGAAAGTGAGGAACCGAAAAAGTCTCTTTCTCTTCAGAAAGCTTTAAAAGATGATCACAGTCCACTCTAATCCTATCTGCAATTCCCGTTGAAGTGCACTTGCCAGTATCACTGTGTTAAGATGGTACTTGGATTGAAACAGACAAGTATTAACTTAATATGGTGGGTTTAGTTCCTATCTGCTATGCAGTACACTAACTTCATGGTTCAATGCATTTCAGCTGTGAAGTAGACAGTGAGATACCATTCTTGTGAAGATAATGAGCAGAGTGGTGAATTTCGCATGGCAACTTTGGGATTACTGTACATCTGCCCTCGCCTTGTTGCTGTAGCAGCTGCATGTAAATAACAGTAAATTATTTCCAATTGACTTGGATTTTAAAATGAAGTGGGAACAGAAGAAGGCCAATTGAATTTGCCAGAGGGAAGATTCACTGTGACACATTTAAAGGGAGCTGGTCTTTAACCAGACATGACGTGGCTCTGCATTGCATGCCATTTGCATCACCAAGTTCTGTTTGTTGATTGTGATCGATTATATGGTACAGTTATAAGACTTATTGAACATTATTCAGAGATTTGAGCAGCTTTTTTTCCCATGAATTTTGAGCTTTGCTTGAAGGAAACTACTGATTAATATTTAATGAATGATGTTTTGTACAACTGTACAAAACTCTGATGCGGCCGCATTTGGAGTATTGCGTCCAGTTCTGGTCGCCGTATTATAGGAAAGATGTGGAAGTGTTGGAAAAGGTGCAGAGGAGATTTACCAGGATGTTGCCTGGTATGTTGGGAAAATCGTATGAGGAAAGGCTGAGGGGCTTGAGGTTGTTTTCGTTGGAGAGAAGAAGGTTAAGAGGTGACTTAATAGAGGCATACAAGATGATCAGAGGATTAGATAGGGTGGATAGTGAGAGCCTTTTTCCTCGGATGGTGTTGGCTAGCACGAGGGGACATAGCTTTAAATTGAGGGGTGAGAGATATAGGACAGATGTTAGAGGTAGGTTATTTACTCAGAGTAGTAAGGGCGTGGAATGCCCTGCCTGCAGCAGTGGTGGACTCGTCAACGTTGAGAGCGTTCAAGTGGTTATTGGATAAACATATGGATGATATTGGAATAGTGTAGATTAGAGGGGCTTTAGATTGGTACCACTGGTCGGCACAACATCGAGGGCCGAAGGCCCTGTACTGCGTTGTAATGTTCTATGTTGTTACATGAATGTGTTTTGCAACTCTGAGGAAAGGGTTCAGTATGGGTCCTGTTTATACTTGACATTTTTATGTTTCTTTTTAGGCACTTGGGTCACATGGTAATTCAGCAACTGAAGTGGACAAAGACACCCAAGAGAAAATTAAGAAAATTGGAGCAAGCTATGAACAGCACAAGGAAAATGTCTTGAATAATCTTCTTTGCTTGATCTGTGACATAAAACCAGAAATCCATGTAAACTTTCGCATTAATGGTTAGATTAATGCATTAAGCAATACCAAACTACCATTGAGTTGGCAATCTTTTGTGACATTACCATGATTATGTAAACTCTTATTTGTGCAGCACTTTTACTTCTCAAAATCTGCATCAGATGATTTTAGCAAAAAAAGGGCAGTTTGAGTTCCTACTGTGAAGTGTCCTTAATACTGAAACTAAGTACTCCTTATTTCCACTAGACTTCTCCGGACAAAACTATAGGTGCTATAATTGTAATGAGTTACTATTTACAGAAAGGATTAGGGAGGTTAAACCTTTAATAAATGAAAGGTAATTTTGAGAAGAGGGGGAAGATGAGAATAGTAACCCATAATTGTGTGCATTTGAAGTATTTGGTTCTCAAAAGGGATATGCTGGACATTTTCTAAAATTTAATGCAGGATATTTATTATTATTTTGTCAATTGGATCTCATTTGGAGGTGGACTGAATTGCAACTATGAGCCTCAAATGGTCTTGTGCAATTGTAAATCATTTAATGGTCTCAAATTAGTTGCATAAATGCACCCATTGGAACAGTGTCTCTTTGCACGTCATTAAAATTCAATTCAAAAATAAGAACTTGCCCTATTGAACTTTTTCTTGAGAATCAAAGCTGTTTAACAGTTGATGGTTCAAATGTTTTCCAGGTTTGTGTTGAGATGTTCATTGATTAGTGTTATGCAGTATGATGTTACAGCACACAGGTTGGACGCAGTTTTATAGTTCCACTTGAACTGCCTCTAGCAATGTTTTATGCTGCTTGTTACCTTTTTGTTTTCTGTAAATCGTTTTGTATTCAGAAAATAACACACTTTCTCAACTAATAAATCTATAGCAATAATCAATGTTTTCTCCTCATTGTGTACCCAGATTTGTTTTTATTCCACACGTATGACATGAGACTTTAAAGTCCTGGTTAAATTGAAAATGATTTTTGGTATTTGATCAGGAATCTACAATCGGTTTGGCTCTTGTACTTCAAGTCTCTTTATGCACAGGATGCATATCATGTACATTAATGTACAAGTGATTCTTGTCCTATAGACCTGCTATTTAACTGCTATTGAATAAAAGATAGTCCAGCAAATACTTTAAAAATAGAGCTGAGATCTCTAGCTTGTTAATAAAAACTGTGTGACCTGGTAATGGCATTGATAGTGCAGAGATGTCCTAATATAGGGTATTTATATAAATGAAAATTATTTATGACCCCTACTTAGACTTGCACTTATCCTTCCACGTCATGTGTATCCAGTAACTTGCTCGTGATTACCCCCTGTAAGCAAATAGTCCAAAGGTGAATACTTCCCATAATGATATGGAAAATTGCCAGTGACCCTGGAATGGGTTAGCACTGCTGCCTCACAGCACAAGGGACCCAGGTTCAATTTTGGCCTGAGTGACTGTGCAGAGTTTGCATGTTCACCCTTGTGTGTGTGGGTTTCTGCTGGGTGCTCTGGTTTATTACCACATTCCAAAAATGTGTGGGTTAGGTGGATTGGCCATGCTAAATAGCCCTTTAATGTCAAGGTAATTAGCAGGGTAAGTGCATGGAGTTACGGGGATAGGGCCCACGTTGGATTGTTGTTGGTGCAGGCTCAATGGGCTGCATGATCTCCTGTATTGTAGGTATTCTGTGAATCATGCTGCAGCAAGTGGAGTGGAACAGGTTTAGAGAAAGTCGTCAAACTACTGGTTTTTATTCCTGATACTATCATTCCTCCTACATCTGATAAATATACCCTGATTCAGAATCAAACCACCTCTGTAGTTCTGCAATAAAGTACTTTCAGACCAGTTTCACAGAGGCATTTCTCCAACACATCAGTGTGACATTTCCATTACTCGCAGGTTAGAATAGCTCTACTCCCGTCCTTTCCAGTAAAGAAGTGTCAGTCTGTATAGTAGCTACATATTGTGTTGGAAACATTTCCTGATGTGGATTACTTTTAAAGTTGCACAAACCAAGCAAGAGGAAGTGAAAACATCAAGCCACTGCATTCTTCCTCTAACAGCAATCCAAAGTGTTCTGCCTCAAGCACTCCAGGAGCTTAATAACCATGACTTGTTAAATGCTTTGCATCAACAGCATTATCTGAGCAACAGAATCAACTCCACTTTAAAGCGATAACATGACAGCAATGCAAAAGTATTCAATCTGTGTTTACACAAATCTCATCAAATGTACCTGGCAACCGGTGATAATTCTTTACAAAAGCTGGCTTGAATTGATTTTTACATGGCATAGGTTGGAATGAGCTAGGGGGAGGGTGGAGACCAAGAATGCATTGTTAACTAGCAGTAACAGGAAGAAGGGAGGATGGAGATGAATTGTACCTGGAGCGAGCAGAAGAGAGATTTAGATTTGTCAGCCACGAGATTAAGTTTCAACTTTGGACATTACGTGCTGATTGCGTTGGCAATTCTCCAACTGAAATCTAACATCAGTGAGCTTACTTATTTTCTTGAACGGATGAATTGCTTTAATCATTTTTGATCTAAATATTCTGCCTCCAGCATGTTAATGATATTTAGTGGCAAGCCCTATCAATGAATGAACACACAGGAAAAAAAAGTAATAATTTGAAATAACTGAAGAAAAGTAAGACCTGAGCACATAATCTAGATTTAAATTCCAGCGCAATGCTGTAGGATTATTGCATTGGCAGAGGTAACCTCCTGTTGACAAATTAAACTCTGGTCCAGTTTGCCTTTTAAACTGCATTTGGAAGATCCTGTAGCACTTTTGAAGAACAGCAAAGGGTATTTCTACTGTCCTGAGAAACACATCTGCCACACTAAACAACGCTATTTTATTCCTATATAGAGGCAAAATACTGTGGATACTGGAATTTGAAACAAAAACAGAAAATGCTGGAAAGATTCAGCAGGTCTGACAGCCTCTGTGGAGAGAGAATAGAGCCAATGTTTCAAGTCAGGATGACTCTTTGTCAGAGCTCACAGAAAATGCTGGAAAATCTCAGCAGGTCTGACAGCATCTGTGGAGAAAGAATAGAGCCAACATTTCGAGCCTGGATGACCCTTCATCAGAACTCAGCTCTGCTCTGACGAAGGGCCATCCTGACTCGAAACGTTGCCTCTATTCTCTCTTCACAATGCTGTCAGACCTGCTGAGATTTTCCAGCATTTGCTATTTTATTCCTATTTGTGGAGCTGTACTTCGAGTAAGTGAGTTGTTACCTACTTAATAATAACATGCAGTACTTGAAGAGTAATTGATTGGATGTGGCCATTGTTATGAACAATGTATAATGTTAAGTTGAATTTATATGTTATTTGTGCGTTAAGATAAAAGTGTTTTCAGTTTCATTTAGGTTCATTGTGAGCCTTAGTGCTTGGAATGCGGGTCTTTTGGGTTTGTTTATACATATATGTACATTTTTGATGCATTTTACAACCCCTCAACTTCAAGAGATGGTTAAAAGTTTATTGCTTTTGGGGTGAAAAACACAAATGTAGAAAAACTACAGCACCCTAAAGATGATGGTCAAGTAAAACTGACAAAGGTCAGAAAAGAGAGTTAAGTTTCTCCGAAGAAATCAAACACACTCAAAACGGTAACTCTGCTTCTCTCACCACAGGTGCTGCCAAACCTGCAGAATCCAGCATTTTCTGTTCTTTTTTTATTTCCAAAAAGAGAGTGCTGTCAACAGAATTTTCCTTTAACCAAAATAAATGGCCAATGGAAGAGCCAGTTAGTGACCTAATAACGAACAAGAATTGGTGTTTCAGTTTTTAAAATTTGTTCATGGGATGTGGATGTCGCTGGTTGGGTCAGCATTTATTGTCTATCCCTGAGGGCATTTAAGAGTCAACCACATTGCTGTGGATCTGGAGTCACATGTAGGCCAGACCAGGTAAGGATGACAGATTTCCTTCCCTAAATGACAGTAGTGAGCCAAATGGGTTTTTCAAACAATTGACAATGGTTTCATGGGCATCAGTAGATTCTTAATTCTAGATATTTATTGAATTCAAATTTTGCCATCTGCCATAGTCGGAATTGGATTCAAACCTGGGTCCCCCGAGCAGCACCATGGATCACTGGATTACTAGTCCAGCGACAATACCACTAAACCACCATCTCCCCACATTGGGTGAATAAATCGATGTGATAGAATCATAGAATCCCTCCAGTGCAGAAAGAGGCCATTCGGCCCACCCAGCCCCTATCCCCCTAACCCCATGTACTTACCCTGCTAATCCCCCTGACACTAATGGGCAATCATGGCCAATCAACGTAACTTGCACATCTTTAGACTGTGGGAGTAAACTGGAGCACCCGGAGGAAACCCACGCAGACATGGGGTGAACGTGTAAACTCCACACAGACAGTCACCCAAGGCTGGAATTGAACCCGGGTCCTTGGTACTGTGAGGCAGCAGTACTAACCATTGTGCCACCCATAAAGAAACAGACACATTGATGACATTTTATTGAATAAAGGGTTGAAGTGAATCTTATAGATGCGTTTAAGAGGAAATTAGACAACACACAAGGGACTAGATGATAAATTTTGATGAGAACCGTTGGGATGAGGGTTTGAGTGGAGCCACCAGGACAAAGTGGTTGGGCCGAATGGCTGTTTCTGTGCGGTGTAATCCAATGTGAAATCGGCGACCAGCAACTACATTCTGCGCCAGCAGTCCAATTGAAACATTTTATTGAAAAGTGTGCCTCTTCTCCATGAGGCGATGCGATGTTGTTATCTGGTATAATCTGAATTAGACGTGTTTGGTTAGAGCCGCTTTTGTGGGGTTAATGCCAGCAGTGGACACGCCGAGTCACTGGGGTGGGGGAGTCTCATGTGTTGAACTGTGGCTGAGTGAGGCGGGGCGAGTCTGGTCATAAGCAGCGGGAGGGGGCTGCAGGTCCCGGGGACAAGGCTTGTGGAGAGGGGCTCGCTGCTACATCTGCTTTATCCGTGGCTGCTGACAGCAGAACGGGACGGCGCCGTCCAATGGCTAAAAGGTCAGGTCAGTCTACTTTCCACGGCAATTGCCAAATGTCACTAAACAAGCATTTCAGGTCCCACATCTGGAACGTGGGATTTAATTGTCTGACCCAGAGCAATTGTACTCCAAATAAGAGCTGGAACATGGGATTTAGCAGCAGGAGTAGGCTATCTGTTCTTGGCCATTTCAACACTTCAGCTGGTTGGTTAAATCTAATTTAAAACAAAATCGGTCTATATAGATTATCCGATGTCTGTACGAAACTATGTAAAATGTAATAATCGTGTGCATTTAACTGACTGGTGTCCAGGGGAATGGGGCGAACTCTGGAGTATGGCATTGAGATAGAGGATCAATGATGATCAAATTGAATGGGGGAGTTGCTGGAAGGGCTGAACGGCCTGCTCCTATTTTCTGTGTTCCTATTGCTGGATGCCAGCTATTAGGCTTTGATACTGAGCATCAGAAATTAAAACAATACCTTGCCAAATTGTTGATTCTGTCAAAAATTTCTAAAACTTGATTTTTAAAAAAGCCATCATTTTCCGTGAGGTTGGAGTCAGGACTTGAGCCATTAACCTCACGATTTACCCCAAAATACTTGGGGGAGGGGGGGCGGCACAGTGGCACAGTGGTTAGCACTGCTGCCTCACAGCGCCAGGGACCTGGGTTCGATTCAAGGCTTGCGTCACTGTCTGTGCAGAGTCTGTATGTTCTCCCTGTGTCTATGTGGGTTTCCTCCGGGTTTTCCGGTTTCCTCCCACAGTCTGAAAGACGTGCTGGTTAGGTGCATTGGCCATGCTTAATTCTCCCTCAGTGTACCCGAACAGGCGCCGCAGTTTGGCAACCAGGGGATTTTCACAGTTACTTCATTGCAGTGTTAATGTAAGCCAACACAAAAACAGAAAATGTTGGAAAATGACAACACCTGTGGAGGGAGAATAGAGCCAATGTTTCGAGTCTGGGTGATCCTTTGTCAGAGCAGGTGATGGAAGCTTACTTGTGACACTAAATAAACTTTAAAACTTTAAGCAACTTACTTGCTTTAGATGACCTGATTGAATGTCGTCCGAAGCTTGACTTGACCTGGAGTGCTCTCATTACTGAGGCAGAAGCTCCAACCCTACTCCAACAACAACAGCTTTTATTTATATAGCGCCTCAAACCTAATAAGAAATCCCGAGGTGATTCACAGTGTGACCAAGTCACATTAGGAGATATTTGGACTGACTGGCCAAAGAGATCGGTAATAGGGAGCTTCTTAAAAGAGAGGATAGGGGTAGAGTGGCGGTGAGAGATAGGGAGGGAATTCCAGATCTCAGGGCTCAAAACACTGTGTCCTGTGAAGGATACTCCAGTCTGTCACTGAGCTGATCCATGATGGCACTTAACTATCATCAAGATGCTTCATATTGCATATATCTTACTAAAGCTGAATGAGCTGGGGAGTAGCTCCACTGCCCAGACAAGGCCTTTGTATGTTTGTCAGAGGATTGTTCAGACCGCATGAGTAATTAAACTGCTAGTGTTATAAAGACCAGCTTCAATTCAAAAACTCAGCGATTTACACGGTGCCTTTAATTTCGAATCAAATAGCCTCTATCTTAGGTAGGCCTGAATATAACAGAAAGCGGACCTGTCCTGTTACTAAAATGCCACTTTGCAATCTCATTTACTTACTGTTGGATGCACCAATATATGGTAGTATAACACAAAGGAATTTTGGGTTTGACACAGAGGTAAGTCTCCCAGTTGGTTTCAAGTGGCTTCAAATTACAATTCATGTTAGGGAATGAATGGCAGGTTTCAAATCACTGGATTGAAATATTTGAGATTGGATGTCTTGTAATAGCATGCTATTGTGCACTTTAGACTAGTAATTCCAGTGAACAGTTTGGAGTACTTGGGAGTACATAACATATAAAATCAGTATTAGATGAACAGATGGTAAATATAAAATGTGGACTAATTAAAAAGGAACGAGGTAGATGGGCCCATTCGAGTGTTGGTTATTTGGGTAATAACAAGTTCATCTTCTCCTATTGCTTGCATTGGTCACCATTTGCTGATACTTTTGTTCATGTTTTTAGTGCTTCATAATGGTCAAGTGATTCTGGTTCTAACCAGGGACAGCTATTGTTGGTCCCAGGGTTTTGAGATGGATACCTGTGCTTGGAGACTGGACGGATTGGGATTTCAGGTATAGTAAGTTTCTTGTTCTAATGCTAACCTGTTTGCCTGTGACCTTAGAATATTTGCTTTTCACAGGTAGATGCAAACAAAGGGGAAGACAAGAATATTTAAAAGCAGGTGAGTAAAAAGTTCTGAATATAACAGGTGTTGCTGTCTATGTAAATTTTGGTTTCAGAAGTGCAATGTGTTATGTCTGCAGTAATTTCCCTCCATAACCTTGACGAAAATTTCAACCACAGATATTTCTAAACAAATGTCAATGGATCAAGCTACAAGGCGTAACCTTTTATTTGAATGATACATTTGACTTGTGGAATACAATAGTAATTCTTACATAACATTTGGAAAATATTATTAACAATAACAAAGAGCAACCTTCTACATTTCCTTCCATAACTGCAGTATTATCTGAATCACAAATTGTTACGGTGCAGAAGGCCTTTTGGCCCATCATGTCTGTACCTGCTCTCCAAACAAGAGACCTGCCATTTCCCCGTAGATCTGTATATTGTCTCTATTCAAGTAATCATCTAATGCCCTCTTGAATGCCTCAATTGAACCTGCCTCCACCACACTTCCAGGCAAAGCGTTCCTGAGCCACTCACTGACCGGAATTTTCCCGTCCCGCTTGCCACAGGAATCATAGCAGGGGGGGGGGGGGGGGGTGGGGGGGGGTGGGGGGGGGGTGGGGGGGAGTGGAGCAGACCATGCAAAGGTCTGTTGACCTCAAGTGGAATTTTCTGGTTTTAGGATGAGCGTGGCCCGAAAATCCGCCCACTGCGTGGAAAAGGTTTTTTCTCACATCACATTTTCTTTCTTTTGCAAATCACTTCAAATCTGTCCCCTCATCTTCCTGATCCCTTTGCAAGGGGGAACAGTTTCTTCCAATCTACTCTGTCCAGCCCCCTCATGATTTTGAACATTTCTATCAAATCTCCTCTCAGCCTTCTGGAGAACAGTCCCAACCTCTCCAATCTATCACCATAACTGAAATTTCTCATCCTTGGAACCATTCTTGGTAATTCTTGGAACCACCTATGACTGTATGGCCAAATTCCCCACCAATTTGATTTTCAAGTTTGCTGACGACACCACTGTAGTGAGTCGGAACTCAAACACTGATAAGACAGAGTACAGGAATGAGATAGAGATCTGGTGAACTGGTGCAGCAACAATAATCTCTCCCTCAATGTCAACAAAACGAAGGAGATTGTCATTGACTTCACGAAGCGTAAAGGAGAACATGCCCCGTCTACATCAAAGGTGACGAAGTAGAAAGGGTCAACAGCTTCATGTTTTTAGGTGTCCAGATCACCAACAACCTGTCCTGGTCCCCCCATGTTGACACTATAGTTAAGAAAGCCCATCAACGCCTCTGTTTTCTCAAAAGACTAAAGAAATTTGGCATGTCAGCTACGACTCTCACCAACTTTTACAGATGCACCATAGAAAGCATTCTTTCTCGTTGTATAACAGCTTGGTATGGCTCCTGCTCTGCCCAAGACCGCAAGAAACGACAAAAGGTCGTGAATATAGCCCAATCCATCACGCAAACCAGCCTCCCATCCATTGATTCTGTCTATACTTCCCGCTACCTCGGCAAAGCAGCCAGCATAATTAAGGACCCCACGCACCCCGGGCATTCTCTCTTCCACCTTCTTCCATCAAGAAAAAGATGCAAAATTCTGAGGTCACATACCAACCGACTCAAGAACAGCTTCTTCCATGCTGCTGTCAGACCTTTGAATGGACTTACCTTGCATTAAGTTGATCTTTCTCTACACCCTAGCTACATTCTGCACTCTCTCGTTTCCTTCTCTATGAACCGTATGCTTTGTCTGTATAGCACGCAAGAAACAATACTTTTCACTGTATGTTAATACATGTGACAATAATAAATCAAATCAAATCAAATCATTCTTGTAAACTGTTCATCTAAAGCTATCTTTTCTATTTCTAACTACAGGTATCTTTAGGTGACTATAGAAATCAAATTGAGAGTGTACTAATGGATCCAGAGGTCCGAAGATACATATTCTTTAACTCACGGGCACTCAGGCTGGTTCTGGCTGTGGTAAGTTTAGTTGCGCTGGTAGGGAGAGATTTTAAATTGCCACAGTATAAAGAAAACACAGTGGAATTCTTGTTGTAGTAGTTCAGTGAGCGTATTCTTAATCATTTTAAGCCTGAGAAGCCCTTGTCAAAATAGCCGAGTAGCCTTTTAAGATGCTAAAGAAATCCTGCAATATTAAGATAGAATCATAGAATCCCTACAATGCAGAAGGAGGCCATTCGGCCCATTGAGCCTGCACCGACAACAGTCCCACCCAGGTCCTATTCTCGTAGCCACCCACGTATTCACCCTGCTAATCCCCCTGACACTAAGGGTCAATTTAGCATGGCCAATCCACCCAACCAGCACATCTTTGCAGTGTGGGAGGAAACCGGAGCACCCAGAGGAAACCCACGCAGACACGGGGAGAATGTGCAAACTCCACACAGACAATAAAGAGGATGTTATCTTTCAGCTCCGTGAGAAAGCCTTTTGACTCTATCAGAAGCTGCTGAAGAGTTGTTGGCCATTTTTGATCACAGTGCTTGAGGGAATTAAATCCATTAAAAAAAATGACAAACAGCATCAGACATAGGTCCTGAGGAGATAGCCTCCCCAAGTAAGAATCATAGAAATCATAGAAACCGTACAGTACAGAAAGAGGCCATTTGGCCCATCGAGTCTGCACCGACCACAATCCCACCCAGGCCCTACCCCCATATCCCTACATATTTACCCACTAATCCCTCTAACCTATGCATCTCAGGACACTAAGGGCAATTTTTTTTTAACAAGGCCAATCAACCTAATCCGCACATCTTTGGACTGTGGGAGGAAACCCACGCAGACACGAGAAGAATGTGCAAGCTCCACACAGACAGTGACCCAAGCCGGGAATCGAACCCAGGTCCCTAGCGCTGTGAAGCAGCAGTGCTAACCACTGTGCTACCGTGCCGCCCGAAGTAAAGGAATAGTTGACTGAAGTGATGTCAGTAAAAGCTATGCCAGCACCATTCTCTGCACAAATGCATCTAGGGGTGACCCTGAAAACAGAGAAAGCCCAGTGACTTGTGCACAGATTTAATATATTATATTTCCATGTAAGTGACCCAAGCCAGAAATCGAACCCAGATCCCTGGCACTGTGACGCAGCAGTGCCACCATGCCACCCACTTAACAAATTTGTTTTTCATGAGGTAAATTAAAATTTCACTGGGAGGGAGGAATTTTACTTTGCGCAGTAGTGTAAAAGGTGCTTATAAATTCACCTCCCGTTTTACATTTTTGCTGAAGTCAGTGGAAGTATTAGTCTGGAGTAGGCCATTCAGCCCTTCAAGCCTGCTCTGCCATTTATTTAGAGTATGGCTGATCATCGAATTCAATATCCTGTCCTTTCTTCCCCACATATCCTTTGCTCCCTTTAGCCCCAAGAGCTGTATCTAATTTCTTCTTGAAATCACTCTCGCCCATTTTAAAAGATGGTGCAAAAGCAAAGTTATGCCTCAATTGTCCAAAATTCTTTACACACCAGTCTTATGGATACGTGAACCTTCAAATTTAAACTTTGACATGGTGGCGTGATCTTTCAGCGCCGCTGGAAATAACTGAGCGGCTCCGACATCTGCTACTTACTGACTCTGAATGAGAAATGTTAGAGGAATGTTTAAAGTGGATGGAAAGTTTCACTGTGAGGGCCGATGAACCTAAACCACTCTCAGCAGGAATGAGGATGAGATTGGTTATTTTGAAGTCGTGATGCTCACTGTTATGAGGCATTTGTCGCCTGGCTCACATATTAATCTTTTAAAAATGTTTGATTTTCCACCTGATCACACTTTGCCTATTTAAGCTCAGTTACAAATGACTTTTAGGATCCAACAGGCACTTGGGAGCTCGCTCGGCTATTAAATGAAGCAAAAGGGGGGAGGGGATGTGGAAGGTGTGTGGGGAATGGGGTGAATCTTCACCAAGTTGCTGTAAGATTCAGCAAGTTTACTTTGACTACTTTTATGAGCAAAAAAACTTCCACATCCAGCTTTTTTCTGTAAATCTCTGACTACACAAGTCTCATAGCTGTGATTAAAAGGTGTAAGTTGAAATAACTCCTCAGAGGGCGGTGTCCCTTCACCAGGTTCCCTTTATTTACAAAGTTAACTCCATTCTAAAGAGTGCTTCAAGTCTGAATCCAGAGTGCCAGTAGACCTGACACTCCCTTTTTATATCCTTGATTGAGCAGGCAATTATGGCCTCAATCAGGGAGCTCATACTCCAAGAGGCCAGCCTCATGGGTCTCGATGAAGTCAGTACATAAGTATTCTGGAGTAAATTTTTGTGCAATTACAGTTCATTTAGCCCAGATCTCCAACGACAAGGTGGCATCCATTTGAAAAATTGAACTGTCGGAAGCGTCCAAGGAGAATTCAGAGTAATGTATTTCTGCCTTCCCAAAGCTCCACACCAGTGTCAATCCTTGTTTTTGAACAGATTGCAGCTTCCTATGGATTCCTGATTTATTGGGATCGGAGGATCTGAGCCAGGCTGGTCATATTCCCTGGAAGATGTGCTTAGGAATGCCTCAGAAGGCCCCATGCATTACTACATGGGAATAGCTGAGAAGTTTCAACTTCTGTTGTGGAATGACCATGTGTCTGGAACCCTCCAAAATTCCATTTTGCAATTGGACGCTTTGACTCACAGAATAGATCCCCAGAAAAAGTTAGAAGGATTAAAACCAGTTCTAACTCCTGGGTAACTATACTACTATCACCCACCCACTGCACCACCTCCCCCCTCCCAACCACACCACATCCTGGCTATCCTCCTGACCACCAGACTATTCCCCACGCCAAGTACACCCGTGATTACGACCCCAACTACCCCCTCACCCCCACTCCCCTCCCAACTACCTGACTACCCTCCCGACCACCAGACAATCCCCACCTCTCTACTCCTCACTACTTACCTGACCACCTGAACCATTTCACCCACCCGCTTACCTTACACACTTATCTTCTTCTCCTGGCTTGCCAAAGTGGCTAGATTAAAGCAGCAAGGAGCATTAAAAGGGGGCATGGTTTCATTTCCCCTGGTGATTCTACACTCCGGGGGGAAGGATTGGAGGAACAGCTACACTCCACATTCTCAGCAGGCCCAGGTCTGAATGCGGGTGTGAAATTACGGGAGTTCCAGGCTAAGGTAAGAAAATAGGATTGGAGTGAGAATCCGACAGGAATTGCCACTCCAAGGAGGATTCAGCCCAATATGGTTTGAAAATCCTTTTAGTGAATGTCCTACTGAATTAAGTAACTAGAGTCAAGATATAGCCGGGAATTTAAAGACATTCCTTCCCACTTCCTGGCCATTGACCCCTCTCTAGACATCTCTGATTCTCAAACATGAATAGCATCCTTGCAGGTATCACAGTTTGTTGCACTTCCTATTATATGGGTAGGATAAAGTGATAATGAAAATTGCTGCTCTGAATCCATCTCCACTCCAGCCTAGGCAGTGCTGACGTTAATTTGTTTCATGTACACCATATCGCATCCAGGTTGAGGTACTGTGGGTAAGGTGGAAGCTTTGAGAGATTGTTCCTAAGCATCTATTCTACGTAGATTGATCAACACATGGAAACATAAATGAGTAGAAGGTATGGCAGCATCCCATATGTATTATTTGTTATTGAAATAAGTGCCATACTCTCTTTGATAAAGCGCTCACTCTCGAGCATGCCATTTCATTAAGTTCTTTACCTTTAATTATAAAATTGACTCACCGATAGCATCTAATACTGGAGCAAGACTGAACAGTATGCAGCAAAGTATTCAGGGTCACAGTGGTTAGCACTGCTGTCTCACATATTCCTGTCTGGGGTCACCGCCTGTGTGGAGTCTGCACGTTCTCCCCAAGTCTGCGTCGGTTTCCTCTGGGTGCTCCGGTTTCCTCCCACAGTCCAAAAGACATGCTGGTTAGGTGCATTGGCCATGCTGAATTCGCCCTCAGTGTACCCGAACAGGCGCCGGAGTGTGGCAACTAGGGGATTTTCACAGTAACTTCATTGCAATATTAATGTAAGCTACTTGTGACACTAATAAATAAAACATAAAACAAATTCTGACAAAGAAGATCTACACGAAATAAACTAAGTTACTGAAATGTTAAGTCGATTTACTGAAAAGATATCTCTCTGATATATAATACCATTCCAGCAGTTGTGAACCTCAAAAATAGATGTGTTAAGTTTTTGATTGAATGTTCCATAGCAATAATCATCCCACTAAAGTTTAAATTTCACAGATGTATTACTTTCCATATGCTCTCCCCTTTTGCAGATTTTCTACCTGACTGCCTGGGGAAACATATACTCCACCTTTCATCAGCTCAGCATGAATCCTTTGATCTTCTATCTGCTTGTGAGCCTGGGTGCGACAGTCGTCACCATAATCATTATACTGCTCCTTGATCGATACAACAAAAAGGTATGGTGAAGAAAGTTGCTGCTGCTTAGAATCATAGCATCGCTACAGTGCAGAAGGAGGCCATTTGGCCCATCTAGTCTGCCAACAGAGCATTTTAGCCCGTAACCCCACATATACACATTGAGATACTAAGGGTCAGTTTAGCATGGCCAATCCGCCTAACCTGTGCATCTTTGGACTGTGGGAGAAAACCGGAGCACCCGAAAGAAATTCATGCAGACACAGGGAGAATGTGCAAACTCCACCAGTCTCCCGAGGTCGGAATTGAACCTGGGTCCTTACACTGTGAGGCAGCAGTGCTAACTACTGTGCCACCATGTAGCCTTGTAAGGTTTGCAATGCAAAGGCAATTATTGTGCCACAAGCGGTGCCCATGATTGCACATCTTTAGAAATTCTCAATATTATCCATGCCTCTAGGCCTGGATTCTAGATGGAAATTCTTTGGCTCCTCAAGCGTGAAATTGAAGGTTTGAGACTTTATCAATTGAGTGTTGATTGTATTTCAGGTAGTGGATATTTGGACTCTCCTACTTTTATATATATTATATATTTATATCAATGTATGTAGATGTGGAAAGAAGACGCACAACGCGCAAAGTGTGTATCTGTAAATAAAAGCGAATAGTTTACAGTTTATTTATTAGTGTCACAAGTAGGCTTACATTAACACTGCAATGATGTTACTGTGAAAATCCCCTAGTTGTCACACTCCGACGCCTGTTCGGATACACTGAGGGAGAATTTAGCATGGCCAATGCACCTAGCCAACACTAGACTGTGGGAGGAAACCGGAGCACCCGGAGGAAACCCACACAGACACGGGGATAACGTGCAGACTCCACACAGACAGTGACCTAAGGTCGGAGTTGAACCCTTGTCCCTGGCGTTGTGATGCAGCAGTGCTTGCCACTGTGCCACTGTGTCGCCCAATAAGTGCACAAAGACTAGGCTCCAGTATTCTGTCCTTCACTGTCTGGCTATCTGAGGTGCCGAGACCAGTACACGATACATCTCCTGTCCACTGGGGTGAAGAGCACAATCAGCACATACCCCGTTGGAGATTAGTTGTCTCAGCCTCCTTGGTTAAGGAATTGCTCGTGGGATCTGATAGAAGAGGAAAATTGATTTTAAAATAAATCTTGCAATTCACAGGAGACTAATTCTGTCGGTTTGAAATAAAGCCTAAAATGTGATCAGAGAAATGATTGACTTTATTTTTATATTTTGCAGTTTGACTCTTAATGACTCCAGAGTTTACATGGTGAACCTCCAATCCATGCTGATGAAAACTCTTTGACAATTATTTTCCAATTCGTTTTCAGTTCTAATGTTTTTTCTTGGTGAATCTTTTGCTCCTCAGGGTGAGAGGTGCTAGTGCTATGGGTAGAACACTTCCGCACTTCCAGGCAAAATGTAGGTTGGATAGAAGACAAGACTCCTTCTACTCCTGCAACAGTGCTGGCGGCACGGTGGGACAATGGTTAGCACTGCTGACTCACAGCGCCAGGGACCCAGGTTCCATTCCAGCGTTGGGTGTCTGTCTGTGTGGAATTTGTACATTCTCCGCGTGTCTGCATGGGTTTCTCTGGGTGCTCCGGTTTCCTCGCACACTCCAAGGATGTGCGAGTTAGGTTGATTGGCCGTGCTAAATTGTCTCTTAGTGTCCCAAGATCTGTAGGTTAGGGGGATTAGCTGGGTGGGGTGACGGGGATTGGGCCTGGGTATAATGCTCTGTTGAAGAGTCAGTGCCAACTCGATGGGCTGAATGGCCTCCTTCTGCACTGTAGGGATACCCTCTACAAAGTGTGCTTTAACCCCAGCTGCGAATAAGCATTCTCCACCTAGCCAATATGAATTTTCAAATTTGAATTTTGATCATGTTTTCAATCTGTGAGATTTGGGAAGAAATTGTGAAAATTGAGCTTTTCTCTAGAGTTGTACGGACTCTAATTGGTTTGTCACAAGTGAAATTCAATTTGCTTAATAATTTGGCAATGACCAGAGGGGTGAGATTGTCTCCATCAGTCTGGCCTGGATTGAAATGGAGATCCCCGTGGTGAATGGGCAACAAGTAAGTGACTTGTTTTACATTCATTGTCTTCAGTCACTTAACTTGTTTCTTTTCCAGGTAAATATAAACACAGATCTGCGCCTTGGGGCTGTGAATGAAATGCTAATGAACCACCATCTATTAGTGGGAGTCACGGACACCATGGAGAGTTTCCGAAGTGTACTTCAAGTATCCCTTTTACCAATAAGTTCTGAACACTTGCTCTTAACAGATGTGCTTACAGCTGCAGCAAAAAATAGTGATGTCTACAATTATGTAGGAAACAAGAATTGGGATTTTCTATTTCTGTTTTTAAGACTTACCATATAAAGCTTTATTTAGCTTCTTTTGAACTGTCAAATATAATACAACTTGATTAATATTAATTAGACCACTGCTCAGTTACCAGCCAGACAGAATGCAGTTTTAGGTAAGAGCCATTGAATAAAATAATTAACATCCATTCAATATTTAATATAGGAGACAATTTGTCCTTCAGGCAATATGTGAATAAATTGATAATCTGGTAGTGTTGGTTTAGTTCACTCTGCAATCTTCAAATAGTGCCATGGAAGTCTTTTAAGCTGCCTGACATATTGTTCTATACGGAATAGAGCATTCCACAGAGCTGCACCAAATTGTCATCTTCAGTGATGTGTTCTTGTCTGCGAAGGGAATCAGATGAGAGTGCTTCCAGTTGGGGCAAACTGACATCTTAGTAGCTTAAGGGCAGTAGGTGAGTGACAGTAATGTTGGTAAAAGCGAAATACTGCAGAAGCTGGAATCTGAAACAAAAACAGAAAATGCTGGAAAATCTCTGCAGGTCTGACAGCATCTGTGGAGAGAGAATAGAGCCAACTTTTTGAGTCTGGATGACCCTTTGCCAGAGCGTAATGTTGGGAGCTGCTTTATTTTCTGATTTCTAAGTATGCGACATATTGTAATCACAACAGCAGTAGTTTGAAAAGCTATCAGAATTGTAATAGCACAGTCATTCATCCTTGTTCAGGCAGCGGCAGTGTTTGTCCTGATTTACATTCATTGCAATCTTTGATGACATGACATTCACCAGTTGCTTCAGAATGGGCACTTTATCCGATGAGATAACAGTTACCTGCGGCAACATTTATAATTGAAGGATTAAAATGTGACATTTTCGCTCCAATGGAGCATTGCAGTACAGTGGTTCAATCTGTGTCATGTTCCAACAAGTTATTTTGAACATCCGGATTACATCTCCAGTAAATTGATGGCAACCTTTTTTATCCCTGGTTCCTCCAGCATTGTCTTCTTTGTCTATTTTTTTGGTCACACCTTCAGATTCAAAGCATGTTAGGAAGCATTTTATTTTGTTTTGATGTGAATAGGCCTGTTTTTGGATTTGATCTGAATCATTCAAAAAAACAAAGAGAACAAAGAACAATACAGCGCAGGAACAGGCCCTTGGGCCCAGCAGCCTGCACCAATATGTGGTTTCTATCCCTCTGCTCGCCTCCTGTTCATGTGTTGCGTTGCTAATGTGCCTGCTTCCATCATCTCCACTAGCAGTGCGTTCCAGGGACCCACTGCCCTCTATGTGAAAAACTTTCCCTGCACATCTCTCCTAAACTTTCCCCCTCTCACCTTGAACCTGTGCCCTCTTGTAGTTGACCTTTCCACCCTGGGAAAAAGCCACTGACTATCCACCCTATCTATGTCTTTCGTAATTTTGTCAACCTCTATCAGGTTGCCCCTCAGCCTCCGTCTTTCCAGTGAAAACAATCCAACTTCTCCTCATACCTAAAACCCTCCAGACCAGGCAACATCCTGGTAAACCTTCTTTGCACTCTCTCCAAAGCAATCCACGTCCTTCTGGTGGTGTGGCGACCAGAACCGCACACAATATTCCAGATGTGGCCAAATTAATATTCCCTGTAACTCTTACAAACAATAAGGAAATTTGACTCATTCTCAGTTTGTAAAGTTTTTATTTTGTTTTCTGGCTTGCTTTTCTTTAAAATGACAATCTCTGCAAATTTCTGTTTCTTTCTCGCTTCTGGCTTCTCAAACAATCTGATCCTCCCGTGTTACTTGTTTTCATTATTCTCATGCTGAAGAAACTGAATCAGGACACACCTGATGAAGGAGCTGTGCTCCGAAAGCTCGTGCTACCAAATAAATCTGTTGGACTTTAACCTGGTGTTGTGAGACTTCTTACTGTCCAACGCCGGCATCTCCACATCATGAAGAAACTGAAGTAGAATTGTCTTTTCTATATTCCCAAGTTGAAAGCTTTGAAAGAGGGCTTCTCTGCGCCAATATCTGGACATTTTCTTGCAATCCAACTTCATCAATCTTTAGTATGCATATTGCTTTATCGGTTTCTTTAGCCCTCATTGACTGCTGCTGATCACTGACGCAATCCCCTAAAGCATCTCGAAAGCATTTGATGTCCTTATTTCATAACAGGATTTGTCATCAGTTCCTTAAAGTGAGGATGGCATTTGCCGGGTGTCCTCAGGTAACTCTGCAGGCCAATCCTGGAGCCACAGGTCTCTGGGCTGACAGGGACAAGAGTTATCCTGAGGAGACGGGCTCTCGAATGAGGGTCCTGCTCGCTCACTTTCTGCTCTTGTCACTTCTCTATGGTGGAGTTCGTGCGGTCAGTTTCCGACCATGTTGCGGCTTGTTGGATGAGGCGGTCCCATGTGGGCACGATTTATGGCAAGTGCCCACCATGCCCTGCTTTCGACTTGTCCCCTTTTCAATGAAGCCCTCAGAGAATCTTTAATGCAATTTTTCTCTCCTCTTTCAGTTTTTAATTCATTCATGCTACATGGGTGTCACTGGCTGTCCAGTATTTATTGCCCATTCCTAGTTGCCCGAGGACAGTTGAGAGTCAACCACATTGCTGTGACTCTGAAGTCACATGAGGCCAGACCAGGTAAGGATGGCAGATTTCCTTTCCGAGAGGACATTAGTGAACTAGATGGGTTTTTACGACAATCGACAATGGTTTCATGGTCATCAGTAGATTCTTAATTCCAGATTTTTAAAATTGAGCTCAAATTCCACCATCTGCCATGGCGGGATTTGAATCCGGATCCCCAGAACGTTAGCTGAGTTTCTGGATTAATAGTCTAGCGATAATACCACTAGGCCATTGCCTCCCTCTAGCCAATGCCATCCTTAAGTTGTCAAAGATGATCTGCTGTGGGAGCTGATTATTTGACATGGGGTTGCAGTGCTGAGACCATTTTATTCAGATTTCTGGGCAAAGAATTGACATGGGTTGGGGCGGGGCAGGGGGACGGTGGGGTGGGGGGCGGTGTGATGGGCCACTTGAATGCAAAATTGATGAGCAGATAAGAACAGTTGTTGCACATCTTCTGTTGCTTAATCTTCGTGCTTGAAAGCTGGCCACGTAAACATAAGGAAGGTTTTTCTTCATCGCCTCCACTCAAGGGCTCCACAAACATATTGCAGATTGCTGTCAACCTTGGCTCACACACAATTATTTCCCTAGCCGTCGTTTTCCCAGGGCCAGCCTGTGGCAATTATTTTGTTCTGGGTTCTCTTCTGAAATGTTATGAAACGCTGAATGGACATGTAATAAGACACTAAACCACAGAGTAAAGGATTAAACACCACACATCATTCCCTCTGTATCTAAACACACGTAGCATTCGAAACAAAACAGATCAACTGAAATTAATAAATACAATCTGATAACCATTACAGAGACATGCCTACAGTACGACATAGATTGTGACCTGAACATTGAAGGGTGCGTGACATTTAGGAAGGGCAGGAGGTTCAGGAAAGGTGGAGGAGTGTCTCTGTTAATTAATGATGGTATTAGCACAATAGAGAGAGATGATCTCACTGCAGGAAACCAGGGTGTAGAGGCAGTTAGGGTTGAGATGAGAAATGATAAGGGCAAAAAGTCACTTGTGGGAGTGGCCTCTTAATTATAACGACACAGTAGAACATAGTATACAAGAAGAGATAATGGGAGCTTGTCAGAAATGTATGGTGATACACATGGGAAATTTTAATCTACATATAGACTGGAAAAATCAGATAGGCAAACGTGAGGAGTTCATAGAATGTTTTTGGGATAGTTTCTTTGAACAGCATGTTCTAGAGCCAACCAAAGGGCAGGTTAGACTAGACCTGGTGTTGTGCAATGAGAGAGGATGAATTGATAACCTCAAAGTGAAGGCACCCCAAGGTAGCAGCAATCATTATAGTGAATTTTACATTCAGTTTGAGGGAGAGAAGAGTGTGTCCAAGACTAGTATTTTAAACTTAAATAAGAGCAATTATGAGGGCATGAAAGTGGAGCTAGCTAAAGTGAACTGGAAAATGTGGTTAAGGGATAGATCAATAGAGGTTCAGTGGCAGATATTTAAAGGGATATTTCATAATACACAGAATATACACATTCCAACGAGAAAGATAAACTCCAAGGGAAGGGTCCATTACCTGTGGTTATCTAAAAAAGTTAAAGATGTTATTAAACTTGATGAAAAAACATATATTGCACAAAGACAAGTGGCAGGTCAGGAGATTGTAAAGAATATAAAGAACAGCAAAGAATGATAGAAAGAATGATAAGGAGGGAAAAACTAGAATACAAGAGAAAGCTAGCTGGTAAGATAAGATGGACAGTAAGAGTTTCTATAGATGTTTAAATAAGAAAAGTGAGTGTTGGTCTTATAGAAAATGTGGCTGTGGAATTGATAATGGAAAATAGGCTATGGTGGATTAATTATTTTGCATCTGACTTCACTATAAAGGACACAAGATACAAGTAGCAAGGATGTATTTACTTTTTAATGTTTTTATTCCATCCTTAAAGTTACAAAGCCAATGCTCAGAGTGGACCGGGTAAACCCAGATCCATTCCTTACTTGCTCCAAAAACCAAATTCAAAATCCAAGTGAATCCAATTCAAGGTCCCCACAAGGGACACAAACAAGATCCAAGGTGACAAGATGAGGCATCGCACCCCATCATGGGCTTGATCTCACGCTTGCTCTTAGCCAAAAGGCTGAGAAGCAGTCAGATCAGTCATGATCTTACTGAATGGCATAGCAGGCCCGAGGGGCCGAATGGCCTACTCCTCCTAGCTCGTATGTTCGTAAGGTTATAGTATTCTCTTGGTGCATGTGAAAACTTGAGAGGTCCAATGACATAAAATTGCAGACACTCACTTGTCAGCCATGAACCTTAACGATTTATTTCCAGCTGTTTTTCATATATTTTAACCTCGAGAAATGCGAAGGATTACTGACAACCCTACTCGAGCAAAGGAAGATGGATATCTTCTTCCAGGTAATATATGCATGTTTGACTTTTAAAAGTGAATCTTCAGTCCTGATCTCAATGAAGAGCTGTCAGTGTTGAGAAATGCAACAGTTTTGCGTGCCCTGTACTCCAAAACAACGGGCCCGATTTTACCAAAACTTCGCACCCGAAAACGGGCGCGAAATCACAGTAAAGTTGGGCGTCGGGCCTATACCCCGATCTGCACCCGATTCCGAGCAGATCGCGGCTTTACCAACACCCGATTCGGGCGCGGGTCCAGCCCGCGCCCGAATCGGGCAGCCTGACGATTTAAATGCATTAGCATGTATTTAAATCGACTTAATGAACCGCGCGTCCATCTCTACCACCAAATCTCACTTTATCATCTTCTGGCCCGTTCCGGATCCGCGCTTTTAGCGACCTGCAGAATAAAAGTCCGAAGCGGATTTCTATTCTGCAGGGGAACCTCCGAAGCTCTCTCTGCCCTTGTGAAGTCACCATCCTCCTCGACCATCCTTCGCGGACCCCCCTGCTAACCACCCTGGCAGACCACCCCTCCCGGATCAGACCCCCCTGGGAGGCAGGCTCCCCCCGGCAAACTGCCCCCCCCCCCCGGGATCGGACCCCCCTGGGAGGCAGGCCCCTCTCGGCAGAGCACACCCCCAACCTACCTCGATTGCCGGTCTCCCTCCACCATCCTTCCATGAGCAAGATAAGCTGTATGTTCCTCAGCTAGATCCACTTTGGTCAACACAAAGATGGTCCTTCTGCCTTGTGGGTCCATCTGGCTCACCAAGTCAGTTATAATACTGCGTTCAGCATCTACTGAACCATCTTGGATACAAAGGATAATGAATGGTACTGGTCGATCTTCCTGGTGCTATCAGTACTGTAACATCAGGAATGGCTGCTGACACCAAGGATATAATTTTTAGCATAAGCAAGGCTTACATGCAGAACCCTAATGCCATTATCCTTTGCGCGCTGCTTCGGATTTTTTTTCGAACTGCACAGTTCAGAGCTCCGATCGGTAAGCCCCGCCCACAGCATGAATCGGACTGGAGCCGGCAAAAAGTGTATGGGCACGCTGGAAAGAGAATACCGGGCTCGGATCTATCTGACGCCCAGATTCGGTACTTAGACTCAAATTGGTAAAATCAGGCCCAACATCTTGCACTGCCGGCCAGAATTTACTGCAGTTTAAAGAGAAACTAATAAAAAAAAGTAAACACCCTCATGCATCCACTTTATATTCACTGCAGAACACCAAGCTTTTAACCTACTGTTGTAGCCACAGTTAACCGCTTGTCATTTATCAACCTAAGCTTGAACATTATCCACGTCTATCAGCATGGATGGCGATTCTAATGTGTAACAAATGTTCTTTTTCTCTTTCTTCTTTCATGGTATCACTGAAAAGACCAGCATTTATTGTCCATCCCTAATTGCCCTCACACTGAGTGACTTGCCTCACCATTTCAGAGGGCAGTTAAGAATCAACCACATTGCTGTGGGTCTGGAGTCACATGTAGGCTGGACCAAGTAAGGATGGTAGAATTTCCCTCCATAGTGATCCAGATGAGTTTTTACAACAATTAGTAATTGTATCATGGTCGCCATTACTGAGACTAGCCTCCCAATTGCAGGACTTGAATCCAAATTCCACCACCAGCTGCCATGGTGGGATTTGAACCCTTGGCTCTAGAGCATAAGCGTGGGTTTCTGGATTACTAGTCCAGTCACATTACCACTACACCATCATCCCCCACTATACCACCACCTCCCACTACAAAACCATCTCCCCTATCATCAGCGAATATCCCACTTCTGACTTTATGGTGGAGTGAAGGTAATTACCAAATTACAAAGTTGATTGGAACACTGCCTTGAGAAAATCCTGCAATGATGTCCTGGTGTTGAGATAATTGGTCTCCAACTGCCACAGCCAACTACCTCTGTGCCAGGTATGACTCCAATCAGTGGAGAGTTTTCTCCCTGATTCCCATTGACTTTAAATTTACTAGGCTTTTTGATGTCACACTTATAGAATCATACAATCCCTACAGTGCAGAAGGAGGCCATTCGGCCCATCGAGTCTGCACCAGCTCTCTGAAAGAGCAGCTTACCCAGGTCCAAACCCCACCCTAACCCTGTAACTCCACACATTTACCATGGCTAATTCAGCTCATTTACACATCTCTGGACACTAAGGGGCAATTTAGCATGGCCAACCCACCTAATCTGCAGATCTTTGTGAGGAAACTGGAGCACCCGGAGGAAAGCCACGCAGACACAGGGAGAACGTACAAACTCCACTGAGACAATCTCCCAAAGCCGGGATCGAACCTGGGTCCCTGGTGCTGTGAGGAAGCAGTGTTAACCACTGTAACCAGCCAGGACCAATACCAGCAGCGCTAATTGCATTCCCATCACGTACATATCTGTCCACAGGGCAGGGCTGAGAACCATCTGGAATGAGGCCAGACCCCAAACACAGGGTCCATAGACAGAGAATCAGATCTCTCAGCATGTCTGAGGCAGTACGTCAGCAGGCTCAGACTCTCATGGCAGGTCACTACTGACAACTGCAGCTCCTGGAACAAGACGTCCTTCCCAATGGAGCAGTTGGGTTCACACTGCTAGTGGCCAACATGGTGCCTGACACTAGAGGGCAAACTCCCATGCTAACCCCCTCCTTCATCTGGGTTTGACAAGCTGTGTTCGCTATTCCTGTAAAGAGAGGAAGTGGAGACATGTAAGTTGCTGTGATGTCTTGCGTGATGAGGAGGGAATGGGTGCTATTTGTTCATGGAATCATAGAACCCTACAGTGCAGAAAGAGACCATTCGGCCCATCAAGTCTGCACCGACCATAATCCCACCCAGGCCCTACCCCCATATCCCTACACATTTTATCCACTAATCTCTCTAACCTACGCATCTTAGGATACCAAGGGGCAATTTTTACCATGGCCAATCAACCTAACCCGCACATCTTTGGGGGTGACTGTGACATAGGTGAGAGAGAGCAATAGGCTAAGGGTGAATATGAGAGTTGACTCTTCAGATAGGGACATAAGTAGGTTCTTGGTGAAAGATGAATGTGTGGAGCTGCAAGCTGTGTTGTCCTGAGAAGGTCGTGCAGGAGAATGCAGGGAAAGATAGAATGTGGAGCTTGACACCTGAGAGTGTTGTCCCAGTCACTTACCGTACCCTCCTGAGGTCACTGGGGGCATTGTTTCTAGGTTTGAGGGGCCACAATCCTTTCAGCCACTTCTATCCATGCCTGCTTGGTTGGAAATGTTGTCCTCTTCCTCCCATCTTTGGGAGGGCTCACCTCACTGCAGGGCCTCGGACCACACAGCAGGACTCCAGGTAAGAGTGGGAGACCCAGGGGCCGCCAGCCCAGGTCTCTTGTCCATTCCTGTGGTCCTCTGCAGGCTTAAAAGTCCAAGTGCTGCTGAGTCCTTGTAACCCCTGTTTGAGGTCCCCTTAATCAGAAATCCCCACATCCATTGACAGAATCCTGCCCACTCTCCCTGATTGGTCGGACAACTTGGAGGCGGGAGGATAATGCCCTGGCTGAGTTATTGGTATGGAGTTATTGGGCCATGGGTAAACTCATGCTTCAGTGAAATGTATCCCTGACCTGTAAATAGTCCCAGCAATCTCTAAGTATGAAAGATTCCCATCCAGTGTTAGCAGTTCTTCAGGCAGGGGCTCTCCTTCAATGTCTGGATGTGCATCCTTTCCTTTGGAGGTTAATCACAGTTATGAGCATGAACTCTGGCTGAGCTTCACCCACCGAACGCTGGAGTGCTGAATCCATTTGCAACAATCCAAACTTGGCCTGACCAAGGTCAACTGACTCAGCACAAGACAGAGATGAAACCTGTGCCCTTTTGGCCTGTACAGCTCAGTTACATTACACAGCTCCTTACACTCACCAACTCTTTTTACTTTCCATTGCATTTGTTCCCCTCCCCGGGAAGTATCAGAAACTGAACCAGATCATTTGTAACCTTGATGACATATTTGATCTGGAGATGAGCTTTCTGCCACATATCAATTGCATTACCAAGACTCTTACCCCTGAATATAACCCAACTCTCCTTCTTCCTCAGCTCATCTGTGCCTGATACCCTCATTGGCTAGGATCATACTGAAAGGTGGAGCAGGTTTGAGGGGCTGAATGGCCTACTCCTGCTCTGAATTTGTATGTCTGCATACCTTTATTAACTCTAGACTTGAATATTTCAATAGTCTTTTGCCTGGTCTCCCATCTTCCCCCCAACATAAACTTCAGCCCATCCAAATATCTACTGTGTGTATCCGAATTCGCATCAACTTTTATTCAGCCATCACTCCTGTGCTTGCTGATCTACACTGGCTCCTGGTCCAACAATACCTCCGTTCTAAAATGTTCATCCTTGATTTCAAGCCCCTCGAAGCCTTCCCAATCTCTGCATTCTCCTCCAGCCAACCATACCAGATCTCCGCTCTCCTCTAATCCTGGACTCTTGCTCATTCCCGATTCTAATCACTCCATTATTGGTAGCTACGCCTTCGACCTTTTGGCCCTCAGCTCTGGAATTCCCTCAAATCTTTCCACTTCTCTCCGTTCCCTTAGACAGTCTTTAAAACCTCCCTCTCTGACCAACATTTTGGTCATCTGTCCTAATATCTCTTCACGTGGCTTGGTATCAAATTTTGTTTAAAATATTTTAGTGAAATACCTTGGCACATTTTACTGCATTAAAGGTGACATACAAATGCAAGGTGGCATTGTTAAGAATCCTTTGATTGTAATATGCGATGCTGTCTGAAATAGCCTAGTAAGCCACTCAGTTCAAAGGCAAACCACGGATGGACAATAAATGCTGGCCTTGCTGGCGATACCCACATCCCACAAAACAATTAAAAAACCTCAAATTAATGAATCTTACATGGGATAACAGACCTGAACAGTTATTTCAGAGGCATAGATGTTCCTTACCTCAGCGCCAGGGAGTTGTGTTTGATTCCCGGCTTGGGTCACTGTCTGTGCAGAGTCTGCGTGTTTTCCCCATGTCTTTGTGGGTTTCCTCCAGATGCTCTGGCTTCCTCCCACAGTCTAAAAGACGTGCTGGTTAGGGGCATTGGCCGTGCTAAATTCTCCCTCAGTGTACCCGAACAGGCGCCAGAGTGTGGCGGCTAGGGGATTTTCACAGTAACTTCATTGCAGTATTAATGTAAGCTACTTGTGACACGAATAAATACAATTTAAATTTAAACTTTTAGTTTGTCAGCACCATTCTTTGTTTAAATTGTGATCTGGTAACAATGTCAGGTCTCAGTGTTTGTTAACAATGACAGATAATTAAACAACATTAGTCTCAGAAATTAGTAAAATAATAACAATTAATATTTTCACAGTAACTTCATTGCAGTGTTAATGTAAGCCTACTTGTGATGCTAATAAATAAACTTTTGAACTTTTATTCAAAAAGGCCCTCTTGTCAGATCACCTGATTTAAGTTGGTTGTACATTGCTGATTTTTCCAGTGCTATTTTCTTGGCAGGCAAATAACGTTTAGTTGTGGCAAAACACGCTCTGTGTGATTATGCTGCACAAGTTGTCGAATACCTAAATTTATGTCTGATTTACAGTCAGAGTTACAAAAACAGCTGAACCATCCGTACATGAAACTGGGACACAGTGCGACTCTGAATGAGGGCATTGAGAGTCAGGTAGCTGTCACCTCTGAGGAACTGCCATTGTTATCCAACAAGAGCCAGATTCACAAGTGTAAGATTACCTTCAGTGAAGTGACCCATTCCGTCCCTCAAGGTACCTCTGAGGTAATTTTATGGTTTGTTACCTTCAATTGCAAGTGAAACAGAAATGCTGGATCTTTTAATTTAGTTTTGTTTGCATTTTACATTCTCTTTGTGCCGAGTAATTTTCACACAGCAGGTTATTCTGATCTGAAATTTGATTTGATTTATTGTTGTCACATGTATTGGGGTGCGGCGAAAAGTATTGTTTCTTGCGCACTGTAGAGCCAGAGCATACCATTCATAGAGTACGTAGAGGAGAAGGAAAGGGAAGGGTACATAATATAGTGTCACAGTCATAGCTACGGTGTAGAGAAAGATCAACTGAATGCGAGGTAGGTCCATTCAAAAGTCTGATGGCAGCAGGGAAGAAACTGTTCTTGAACTGGTTGGTACGTGATCTCAGACTTTTGAAATGAATTTCCTGAAAGGGTGGAGGATTTGTGATGACTTTCAAAAAACAATTGGATAAATAATTCAAAGGAAAACATTGCGGGGGCAGTGGGGAGAGAGGAGAGAGGAGGGGAGAGGAATTAATTCAATAGTTCTTTCTAAGATCTGATTTTATTTGATTTATTATTGTCACATGTATTAGCATACAGTGAAAAATATTGTTTCTTGCACGCTGTACAGACAAAACATACCATTCATAGAGAAGGAAAGGAGAGAGTGCAGGATGTAGTATTACAGTCATAGCTAAGGTGTAGAGAAAGAACAACTTAATGCGAGGTAAGCCCATACAAAGGTCTGATGGCAGCAGGGAAGAAACTGTTCTTGAGTTGGTTGGTACGTGTTCTCAGACCTTTGCATATTTTTAGGGTTCATGGTGGGAGATATAGGAAGGATATCAGAGGTAGGTTCTTCACGCAGAGAGTGGTTGGGGTGTGGAATGGACTGCCTGCAGTGATAGTGGAGTCAGACACTTTAGGAACATTTAAGCGGTTATTGGATAGGCACATGGAGCACACCAGGATGGTAGGGAGTGGGATAGCTTGATCTTGGTTTCAGATGAAGGTCGGCACAACATCGTGGGCCGAAGGGCCTGTTCTGTGCTGTAATGTTCTATGTTCTATGTTCTATGTTTTCCTGACGGAAGAAGATGGAAGACAGTATGTCCGGGGTGCGTGGGGTCCTTGATTATGCTGGCTGCTTTCCCAAGGCAGCAGGATGTGTAGTGCCAATGGGTGGGAGGCTGGTTTGAGTGGTGGACTGGGCTTTGTTCACGACCCTTTGTCATTTCTTGTGGTCTTCGATAGAGCAGGAGCCATACCAAACTGTGATACAACCAGAAAGAATGCTTTCTATGGCGCATCTGTAAAGGTTGGTGAGAGTCGTAGCTGACATGTCAAATTTCCTTAGTCTGCTGAGAAAGTAGAGGCGGTGGTGGGCTGGTCTGGCAGATGCACAATAGGATATATGCCCCCTTCCGTGCTGGATGCTTATTTTTTGGGATGATTTCCTTCCTATATAAATGTGAGCTCTTGTTATTCCAGACTCTGATCCTGACCCATTTGGAGTTTACAGACCCACAAAGGCTCAGGCTTTCTACTGCTTTTCAATTTTGCTCATTTCTTCCCAGTTGAACTTCATCTATCTGGTGGTTTGAAAAGGTTTTGTTCTCAGCCCCTTCATAGAATCCCTAAGTACAGAATTAGGCCATTCGGCCCATCGAGACTGCACTGACAACAATCCCACCCAGACTCTATCCCCATAACCCCAAGCATTTACCCCACCAGTTCCCCTGACACGAAGGGGCAATTTAGCATGGCCGATCCACCTAACCTGCACACCTTTGGACTGTGGGAGGAAACCGGAGCACCCGGAGGAAACCCCTGCAGACACGGGGAGAATGTGCAAACTCCACACGGGGAGTGGGGAATTTTCCCGTCCTGCCAGCCGTGGGAAATCATAGCAAACGGTGGGGAGGGGTGGGGATGGTTGAGGGGGGGGGGTGGGGGGAGGGCGGTGGGCGAACCATACAAAGGTCTGTTGATCTAGGGCGGGATTTTCCGGTTTAGAGGCGAGCGCTGCCAGAAAATCCCGCTCAGGCAGTCACGCAAGGCCGGAATTCAACTCGGGTCCCTGGCATTGTGAGGGAGCAGTGCTAACCACTGTGCCACCGTGTTGCCCCGTACCTTCATTGGAAGGTAATCTGAGCATTTGATGTCTGTTGGTGTTAATTTGTGATATTTGAAACTCCAGCTTGCTCTGGAATTTAGCAAGGTTCCAGATGTAATGCATAACAATTGCCTTCGAACCACTGCTCATAGATTGAGTGCCAGCAGAGATGAGCATGTTCTCCAGACTCTTATTACTGAAGTGTCAATGAATGCAAGACTCTTTCATGTGGAATACCTCAAGGCAATGGGATGGCTACTTCTAATTAGCAAGGAACCTGCTGTCTTCTGCTATGTGGATGCCAATGTTCCACACTAATCTGAATTCCTTTGTAGCTTACCAGGCTAGAAAGATTGAATGTATTTGCATGAAATTATTTTGAATTTGTACAAGACATTGCTAAGTTCGCTCACAGTTGGACTTTTCCATCTATTTCTGGACACCTCATTATAGGGAGGTTGTTAAAACCATGGAAACAGTGAAGTAACACTCGAACAGCATCAAAAATGTGAACTGATATTTACAAACTCTTGAAAAGTTGGTACTTTATGGCTGGAATAAAGATGGCGGGGGGAGAGGTTTTTAGAAGTCTGAAGGTTTTACCAGGGTAAATAATGAGAGATTGGTTTGGCTATTTGGCAAATTGGCATTAAGTGCGTATTGAGTCATGCTTATCTTGAAAGGTTGAAGGGGGAAGAAGGTCTTCAGGCCCAGACAACAACACTGTTGCAAATACAACTTCATCAACATCTTGGAGAGGTGAAATATAAAAGATTACAGGAAAATGGAATTGCAACACTAAGAGGATCCCTGATCCTCATGTTAATTGTAGCAGCATAGGGACATGTTGACATCCACATCGCAGGATCATAGAATCATAGAATCCCTACAGTACAGAAGGAGGCCTTTTGGCCCATCGAGCCTATACCGACTCCCTGACAGAGAATCTTCCAAAGCTCTATCCCCGTAACCCCACATGTTTACCCCACTAATCCCCCTAACCTACACTAAGATGTGTAGGTTAGGTGGTTTGACCATGCATGGTCAAACCACCTAACCTACACATCTTTGGAGTATGGGAGGAGATCGGAGCACCCAGAGGAAACCCACACAGGCATGGGGAGAACGTGGAAACTCCATACGGACAGTGACCCAAGGCTGGAATTCAACCCAGGCCCCTGGTGCCATGAGACAGCAGTGCTGACCATTATGCCACCGTGCCATCTATAGAAGAAGGCCATTCGAATCTGCACCAACTCTCCGACAGAGCATATTACCCAGAGTTATTACTAAGAGTTATAGCTGGGGGAAAGGAAATTATGATGAGATTAGGCGTGATTTAGGATGCATAGGATGTGGAAGGAAACTGCAGGGGATGGGCACAATTGAAATGTGGAGCTTTTTCAAGGAACAGCTACTGCGTGTCCTTGATAAGTATGTACCTGTCAGGCAGGGAGGAAGTGGTTGAGCGAGGGAACCATGGTTTACTAAAGAAGTTGAATCTCTTGTGAAGAGGAAGAAGGAGACTTATGTAAAGATAGAACATAGAACATAGAACAGTACAGCACAGAACAGGCCCTTCGGCCCACGATGTTGTGCCGAGCTTTATCTGAAACCAAGATCAAGCTATCCCACTCCCTATCATCCTGGTGTGCTCCATGTGCCTATCCAATAACCGCTTAAATGTTCCTAAAGTGTCTGACTCCACTATCACTGCAGGCAGTCCATTCCACACCCCAACCACTCTCTGCGTAAAGAACCTACCTCTGATATCCTTTATATATCTCCCACCACGAACCCTATAGTTATGCCCCCTTGTAATAGCTCCATCCACCCGAGTAAAGATGAGACGTGAAGGCTCAGTTAGGGCGCTTGAGAGTTACAAATTAGCCAGGAAGGGCCTAAAGAGAGAGCTAAGAAGAGCCAGGAGGGGACATGAGAAGTCTTTGGCAGGTAGGATCAAGGAAAACCCTAAAGCTTTCTATAGGTATGTCAGGAATAAAAGAATGACTCGGGTAAGATTAGAGCCAGTCAAGGACAGTAGTGGGAAGTTGTGCGTGGAGTCCGAAGAGATAGGAGAGGCGCTAAATGAATATTTTTCGTCAGTATTCACTCAGGAAAAAGACAATGTTGTCAAGGAGAATACTGAGATACAGGCTATTAGACTAGACGGGATTGAGGTTCATAAGGAGGAGGTGTTAGCAATTCTGAAAACTGTGAAAATAGATAAGTCCCCTGGGCCGGATGGGATTTATCCTAGGATTCTCTGGGAGGCTAGGGAGGAGATTGCAGAGCCTTTGGCTATGATCTTTATGTCATCATTGTCTACAGGAATAATGCCAGAAGACTGGAGGATAGCAAATGTTGTCCCCTTGTTCAAGAAGGGGAGTAGAGACAACCCTGGTAATTATAGACCAGTGAGCCTTACTTCTGATGTGGGCAAAGGTTTTGGAAAGGATTATAAGAGATAGGATTTATAATCATCTAGAAAGGAATAATTTGGTTAGGGATAGTCAACACGGTTTTGTGAAGGGTAGGTCGTGCCTCACAAACCTTATTGAGCTCTTTGAGAAGGTGACCAAAGAGGTGGATAAGGGTAAAGCAGTTGATGTGGTGTATATGGATTTCAGTAAAGCGTTTGATAAGGTTCCCCACAGTAAGCTATTGCAGAAGATACGGAGGCTTGGGATTGAGGGTGATTTAGCGGTTTGGATCAGAAATTGGCTAGCTGTAAGAAGACAGAGGGTGGTGGTTGATGGGAAATGTTCATCCTGGAGTTCAGTTACTAGTGGTGTACCGCAAGGATCTGTTCTGGGGCCACTGCTGTTTGTCATTTTTATAAATGACCTGGATGAGGGCGTAGAAGAATGGGTTAATAAATTTGCGGATGACACTAAAGTCGGTGGAGTTGTGGACAGTGTGGAAGGATGTTGCAGGTTACAGAGGGACATAGATAAGCTGCAGAGCTGGGCTGTGAGGTGGAAAATGGAGTTTAGTGCGGAAAAGTGTGAGATGATTCACTTTGGAAGGAGTAACAGGAATACAGAGTACTGGGCTAATGGTAAGATACTTGGTAGTGTGGGTGAGCAGAGAGATCTCGGTGTCCATGTGCGTAGATCCCTGAAAGTTGGCACCCAGGTTGATAGGGTTGTTAAGAAGACATATGGTGTGTTAGCTTTTATTGGTAGAGGGATTGAGTTTCGGAGCCATGAGGTCATATTGCAGCTGTACAAAACTCAGGTGCGGCTGCACTTGGAGTATTGCGTACAGTTCTGGTCGCCGCATTATAGGAAAGATGTGGAAGCATTGGAAAGGGTGCAGAAGAGATTTACCAGGATGTTGCCTTGTATGGTGGGAAGGTCTTATGAGGAAAGGCTGAGGGACTTGAGGCTGTTTTCATTAGAGAGAAGTAGGTTAAAGAGGTGACTTAATAGAGGCATATAAGATGATCAGAGGATTAGATAGGGTGGACAGTGAGAGCCTTTTTCCTCAGATGGTGATGGCTAGCATGAGGGGACATAGCTTTAAGTTGAGGGGTGATAGATATAGGACAGATGTCAGAGGTAGGTTCTTTACTCAGAGAGTAGTAAGGACGTGGAATGCCCTGCCTGCAACAGTAGTGGACCCGCCAACATTAAGGGCATTTAAATGGCCATTGGATAAACATATGGATGATATTGGAATAGTGTAGGTTAGATGGGCTTTAGATTGGTTTCACAGGTCGGCGCAACATCGAGGGCCGAAGGGCCTGTACTGCGCTGTAATGTTCTATGTCCTATGTTCTACCCAGGCCCATATCCATAGCCCCATGGCTTATCCCCTTAACCTACACAACTGGCACACTGGCAGTACTCAACTGACATTGCCGGTCTGTCTGTTGGCCCCTACTGAGCACCACCAGTGTGCCTGCTGGGCACTGTCTGATGGGCACCGCGTAGCCATAGTCCCAACCCAAGGACTTGAGTGGCCTCTGAGTCCTTTGCATGACCATTGTGCCAGGTCTCCACAAATGGAGACCATTAGTGATTCTCACCATTATCATGCTGAGCCTGGCACTGTCCTTTGTCCCGAAAGCTAGTGGCTTTTGCTACCAAATAAACCTGTTGGACTTAAACCTGGTGTTGTTAGACTTCTTACTGTGTTTACCCCAGTCCAACGCCGGCATCTCCACATCATGACTGTCCTTTGGCACAGGTTGGCACAGTGTCAGCCTGGCAGTGCCAGCCTATGCCAAGGGGCAGTGCCAGGGCAGTGCTGGAGCGGGCTGCCACATGAGGAGATCCCATTATTTGTGGTGGTGGGGAAAGTGCCAAGGCCATTGAGGGCGGATATTGCTGCCACGAGGTGGGGGGTGGTGCAGGCAGTGGGGGGAGGGGGGTTGCCAGGGGGTTACTCTGTCGGGCAAGAGAGAGCTGCCGATGAATGTGTGGGAGGTGGGGGTAGAATGCCCGTTGCCTCCGAGTTGGGATGGTGCAGGAAAAGATGAACTTCAGTGCTGATTGGGGTGCCCTTTAAAGATGGCGCTCGGATTTTCCTGAGGCCAGCCTTGATCAGGCCCTGCTCCGCCAGGCTGATGGTGAAAACCCTGCCTGCTTTTTTTCAGAGGCTCAAGATCGAGACAGCTGCAGAACTACACACCAGATTTCAGTCAGAGCCTAATACTTTGGAAAAAAATACAGCAAAATTCCATCCGTGGTTTCAGAGTGTGAAGTGTCTGACCAGATTTCACCTATTGGTTTACATGGACTGTGTATTTACTGAGAACATTAGAGTATAAGATAAAGTTTGTAACTCGTGTTATCGTTACAACCCTGTAAAGGTGTATCTGGGGTGAGGGAATAGTGTATTATCATTGATCTTTTCTTGTTTAACAAATGGTTTATATTTGTCAAAAGTTAATTGGCAGTCCTGGAACCCTGTTTATCCACGTTTCAAAACAAAACAATAAATTTGTAAGATATTTATCAATTACTCTTTATACGTAAGTAGGCGACATGGTGGCATTTTGGGCGACATGGTGGCACAGTGGTTAGCACAGCTGCCTCACAGCACCAAGGACCCGGGTTCAATTCCAGCCTCGGGTCACTGTCTGTGTGGAGTCTGCACGTTCTCCCCAAGTCTGCGTGGGTTTCCTTCGGGTGCTCCGGTTTTCTCCCACAGTCCAAAAATGTGCAGGTTAGGTTAATTGGCCATGCTAAACTGGCCCTTAGTTTCAGGGGGATTAGCAGGGTAAATATGTAGGGATACAGGATAGGGCCTGGGCGGGAATGTGATCGGTGCAGACTCAATGGGTTGAATGGCCTCCTCCTGCCCTGTAGGGATTCTATGGAGTCCATGATCAAGCCGTGTTCCATCCTGGGATCTGACTTGTCCGGTAGTAACATCAGCTGGGATCGTAACAGATGAGATTGCCAAGGCACAGGAGGATATGTGGCCTCACTGTTGATTCTGTTTATTTTCACCTTGCCTTTCAGGAAATGGCACGTCAGCTGCTGATCACCTACAGTGGAGTTTATGTCAGGCTTTTAGTAACTGGCCAACTCCCTTCATCACCTACAGTTCACCATGCTGCTCAGATCTCTGCTCCGTGCCTCTGTCAATTTATACAGAACAGTATACTGAACCTCGGGAACACGTAAGAATATAATCACTGTGCGTTAAAATGAACATTTTAAGAATTTAAGTTATTGCATGAAATTGTCAGTCTGATTAGCTCTTGTATCATTTACACTGAATGGACAGATTGGTGTCAATAAAGATCTAGGTTTCTGCAAAGTGTGGCCATTAAAAATTATTCAAGCTTTGCTTTGTACTTTATTTCATTTTAAGCTAATTATAGAATCAATACAGTGCAGAAGAGGCCATTTGGCCCATCGAATCTGCACATTTCCAATGGCTAATCCATCTAACCTACACATCTTGGGACACTAAGGGGCAATTTAGCATTGCCAATCCACCTAACCCGCACATCTTTGGATTGTTGAAGGAAACGGGAGCACCCGAAGGAAACCCACGCAGACACAGGAAGAATGTGCAAGCTCCACACTGACAGTGACCCAAGCCGGGAATCGAACCCCACCAATCCCTGATCCAGAGTGGCAGCGGGCCCCCCTCCTTGCCCCACTGATCCCTAATGCAGAGTGTGCAGCGGTACCCCACCACCACCGACCAGCCACCCCAATGTGGCTCTGCTCCCTCTGGCCCCGCCCCCTTGACACTGCCCATGCCCAGTGGGCAGTGCCATGGTGCCAGGCTGGCACTGCCCAAGGGGCAATCCTCCGTGCCTCCGAATTCCCCAGGGGGCCTCAGTGGCCTCTGGTTCTACCGGCGAGGCCATCACGTCCGGTCCCCGTTGCTGGGGATAATATGTGACTCTTGCTGTCGAGAACCTCACCCAGTGAGGCCACAGAGGCAAGTGAGCCTGGAGAATGGTGCCCTGGGCTCATTAAATTTAAATTTTTAAATTTAATTTGAATAAATTATTCAGCCTCAAGCTGACGAGATGCCTCTCTTCCATATTATTGCTTTAGAAGTAAAAAAAATTAAATAAATTTTACAAAAAGCTGCATGAAATCAATCCCATACCATGTAAATAAGCTCATTTAAGTTTGCAACCTATATTTGTGTGGTTTTGTTTGAATTTCATTAGGAAGAAAACAAGACCACAAGCCTTTAGGTCGTACAGAACTTGAGTATTGTTGGAAAAAATACATGCTGTCAAAACTTTTCATCTTGCACTCATCAGGACAGCTCACAAGAAATTTCCAACTGCAAAAGGGAAACAACAATTTATCCTGCATGCGAAGAGAGTGCTGATTAGTTGGCAAGTAGACTCTGAGCAGTGGAGGTGTTGCCATGGAGAATGCAGGATGGAACAGTTAACTGCCCAGCTTTGTTCAAATTTGAACTGGGCAGATTGATTCTGATTGGTCAAGGGACTGCTGTGGGGAATGAACCAGGGAATGGCTGATCCCTAAGCTTTTGTTCAGTTGAAAAAGATGCAAAGTGTGCACATGTTCCTCCTTCAGTGCGATTTGGACAAGTTGAATGAGTGGAGAAATGAATGGCAGATACAGCATAATTTGGATAAGTGTGAGTTTATCCACTTTGGTAGCAAAAACAGGAAGGCAGATTACCATCTGAACGGCTATAAATTAGGAGAGGGGAATGTGCAACGAGACCTGGGTGCCTTCATACATCAGTTACTGAAGGTAAGCATGCAGGTACAGCAGACAGTAAAAAAGGCAAATGGTAAATTAGCCTTTGTGTTGAGAGGATTCGCGTACAGGCGAGGGATGTCTTGATGCAATTACACAGGGCCTTGGTGAGACCACACCTGGAATATTGTGGTCTGCTTATCTGAGGAAGGATGTTCCTGCTCTAGAGAGAGTGCAGCAAAGGTGCTCCTTCCCCCCAAGGAGAGGGCGGCACGGTAGCACAGTGGTTAGCACTGCTGCTTCACAGCTCCAGGGACCTGGGTTCGAATCCCGGCTCGGGTCACTGTCTGTGTGGAGTTTGCACATTCTCCCTGTGCCTGCGTGGGTTTCCTCCGGGTGCTCCGGTTTCCTCCCACAGTCCAAAGATGTGCGGGCTAGCTTGATTGGCCATTCTAAATTGCCCCTTAGTGTCCCGGGATGCATAGGTTAGAGGGGTTAGTGGGTAAATATGTAGGGATATGTGGATAGGGCCTGGGTGGGACTGTGGTTGGTGCAGACTCGATGAGCCGAATGGCCTCTTTCTGCACTGTAGGATTCTATGAGTCAGACAGAGGCCCTCAGGCACCCAAAGGGTGGAATAGCAGCTGGCGGACACGCCTGGATCCTCCTCCACCCAGAACTCTGAAGGTTTCCAGCCCTTCCTAATCCTCTTTGCCTGTGAGCCCTTCAGCCTTGTCCTCTATAACCTCAGAGGCTACCCCACAGCCAAAGTAAATTGGCATCCTCCAGCCTGCGGTCTCTGTCTGGACAACAAGGTTATCCAAGGCAACAGGGGCAACTGCTCAGCGGCTGCCTCCAGCCCAGCTGCGGAGAAGTGTTAAGAAAAGGAAAATTAAGACGTTCTGAATTCACAGGGAGCTGCACAATGGTTGCTACGCATGTCACACTTCTGCAAATACAGTTCACTTGCACCTTAAATATGTCTGATGTGGTTTATTTGCCACAGTCCGTGAGCCTGTGCGCACCCACTCCCAACCCCCCACCGTCTTCCAAGGACATCCCATGTCCACAGGAATTGTGCAGGGAGGCTAAGGTGTTTGCCAGGGTGCAGATCCCTGCCCTATTCCAGTACCTCCCGCAACCATCCAACTGCAACTTGAGAACTCAAACCTTGGAAGAGGTTGCTGCTTGCTGATCCAACCCTGGGAGATGATGGTTGTTAAAGATCCAACCCTGGGAGTACTTGCTGTGTTGAGTGCCTCCTGGATGCAGAGGTGATCCACATAGTTGATACTCCACCCACCCACTGCTGCAGAGGGGCCACCCTCTGGAGGCCCCCATCTTCTCCTCATCTCTGAAAGCTTCCCAGGCCTTCTTCAGCTAAGTGCCAACACGTACATGCCACATTGGTCCATATGTATCCTGGGCTGGCGTGATTTCCCGCTGGCGCTGGTGGGGGTGGGAGGGGTGAGAGTGATGATTCCAGTCAGGAATTGATGTGCATTTAATTAGCTGGATGCAAATCAGTTTCACACTGGCTTCTGGCGGGAATTGTGACCTACCGTGGCGGGAGAGAGTGGAAGGTCCTGCCAGCATAAAACCGATTTTTGAGTTCCTGCTGCATTGTAACTCCCTCCCCCCCTGCCTCACCTCCCACCTGTATTAAAGCCGCCACAGTGAGGGTGGAATTTTCCAGTTCCATGTTTTGAGTTTTGAGCGCGGATTAGTTTGGTACGGTCTGTACTTTGCCTGTTTTGAATGCATGTAAGAGCTAGTTTCAGGGGTTGCTCAGATTTGTGAGGCTCCTAACCCTTCCAGGGTAATCTGAGGTAGACTAAGCATTTTTTCAGACTGTAAGTGGTCGCCTTAGATCCATTCATGAGTTTGCATGATATACAGTGAGTGATGATGAGCAGTAGATAGCAAGTCTCCATACACTGGTCAATATAAGTTTTGGGATTCCAACAGTTCCATGTGTCATAAGATTGACCTTATTGGCAATCTTGTAAATAGGGTCCCAGCCATTTGCTCACCATGCAAACTTGATGCTGAAATAGGGCACATCAAAGGCATCCTGTGGGATAATGGTTACCCTGATCAGATCATGTTGTGCTGTATATTGCACAACTCATGAATGGGCTGAAAGATTCCACTTTTGGTTTTGAAAAGTATCTAGCCTATCTCAGATTACCTTTGAAGGGCAAGGTGTCTCAAACGTTTGAACCACAGCTGAAGCTAGTCGTTGCATGCTGTTACTATGCAGCAGCAACATGAGTGGTATTTGCCACTGACAGGATGCTGCTGTCAAGCCCAAAGGATGTTCTGCTTGTCACACAAGTGAGTAACGTGGTATGTGAATTTCAGTGCTGGTGTGATACAAGTATATCGGCTGTACGACCCCAAAAACTGGTGGATCATATCGACAACATGTCTCTTCAGCTGTTCACAACAAGCAAAGTACAGACTGTGCCCAACATGACAAAACACAAAACATAGTGGCCAACATTGGAGGTGATTTCATGACTCCACAACACCCAATGAACAATCCTGATTGTTCTAATAATTGCACTAAAAAACAATTTAAGATTGCCAGTCGGGCTTGCAATATGGTTCACTTAAGTATGCTAGAAGCCGAATATATTCACATACAGGCCCGAATCTTTGCAGACAGGAAGAGCAGGTTCAAACATTGCACCTTTTTCAACTGAACAAAAGCTTAGGGAACAGCCATTCGCTGTTTCATTCTCTAGGGCAATGCCTTGACTAATAAGAGTTGACCTGCCCAGTTTGAATTTGAACAAAGCTGGGCAGTTAACTGTTCCCTACTGCATTCTCCATGGCAACTCCTCCACCAATCAGAGTCCATTAGCTAACCAATCAGTGCTCTGATCTCATGCAGGATAAATTGTCGCTCCCCTGTTGCTGTTGGGAATTTTGTGTAAACTGTCATGACGAAAGATGAAAAGACAATAAGTAGTTATTCCCATATTTATTGAGTATTTATGCAGAAAAATTTGACAGGAAAGATATTTATTGGCAGAGAATCACAATTATAATTATAAAGACAGTTAAAATTTAAGAGGTTAAAATACATTTTCTTTAGAATATTGTCCTGAAACATATTACAAATTGAGATGATAAATGTTTAAGTTCGACTGAATGAAAAACAGCACAACAAGTTTGCAGAACGGTCTGGATCGAATGAGTGGAGTTCAATATTGGGCAGTTTTAAGCAAGGATTCATTAGTGTGTAGTATTCAGCATGACAGTGGGGGAGGTTTAATCCCTCCGGCATCTGTTGCAGTTCAGAACTCCATAAGCAAGATGACAACAGCAGTAAATTAGCATTGGCATACTGAGCTTAATACAACCTCCTTGCCAAATCTATTTGGTTTAAGATATGAAGATTTCAACTTGTTTTAAAGGTTTACTTTGAAAATAAAATCTGTCGGTGGATCAGTTTAAGAATAGCAAATTCTCCATAATTTGATTCCCATTTTTTACTGAATTCACAAGATTGAGTCATTTTATTATGTTTGTTTTGGTCACCAGAAATATGAAAGGGATATAGAAATGTGAGGTGAGATTTTCCCAGCCCGCTGCACTGCTTAAGAAGTGCAGTGGGCTGGGAAATACGGGCAATACCAGTCGCGAATTTCCCAGGCCAATTTTTATCATCCGGGCTCGCTAAAGTTTCTGCCCTCACTGGGGGAGATTCCCACCAACGAGATTAAAGTTAGTCCCCAGGAACGGGGACCAGGCATGATGGGCTTGCAAGTGGGGGCAGAGACCATTGAGGCCCCCCCCGGGAGGTTGGTGGCAGGTGGTGCCCCTTGGGCTGTGCCAGGCTGGCACTGCCTGCCTGGCACTCTGGCAGTGCCAGCCTGGCACTCTGGCATGGGTCACCTGGCACCGGGCAATGCCAGGCATGGGGCCTGAGAGGGGCCCCGTGTATTTTAAATATTTCTAGCTTTTTGAATTAGCGATGATGCAGATATATTTTTGGTTCAGAACAAGAATCTAATCAAATAAAGATAGAGATTGCTGCACAGAGCGGGGACCAGAATGTTTTTTGGTGTTTAAAGCAGAAACACAGACTGTTATTCGTGTTTTCAACATAAAGCACTGATTTTAATGGTACAGCAGAATGGTACAATAGAAGAAAAAATGTCAAACTAGTGACAGAAATGTTTGTTGAAAGGTGTCCTGCAACTAAGTTTGTAGGAGCCCAGTTAACCTTTCATAAGGATAGATTTAGCAGGTATGGTTTCTGAAGGAGTCATGTTTCTGACTTCAAACACCAGCATTACTTTAGCCAAAGAGGTCCACAGGGGACAAATGGTGACTGAATGAAACAGAAGGGATGGATGCCTAAACTTCATTGGAACAGGCGCTGTCAGTGATGAGGCTGAAAAAGTAAAAGTGTTCGGCTAAGGACGTTACACTCGCAAGTTGTCGCGGTGACTGAAAATTCATAATATCACCAGGAAGCTTCTAGATTCTGCTGTTTTAAAGGTACAGGTGAAATATTTTCAGACAAGTTCATTTCTGCAATGAGAGGTTGTGAACAAGTCTTCATCAATCACTGCACCAGAACAACGTCTCTCTCTCATGGGTGTACATTCCCAGAACACACAGCTGAAGGTGAGGCCCCTTTACAGAAGCTATTCTTTACCCTCGGGGGCGACACTATTCAGCTCGAGTTCGAGGAGGGGGCATCTCTGACTGGTTTGGATTCAGATCTAAACAGAAATGAGAACAAAGGTAAGGTAAGCAGTTCATATTTCAAGTGAATAATTGCCACAGTATCAGTCGTGCACCACTAAATTTGTTAATGCATTTTTGACGCTTAGACAAATTTCAGCTTTCCTTTCTTGGACGAGGAGTAATTCGAAGCTTGGGGGGGGGGGGGGGGGGGGGGGGGGAGTTGCAAGATGTCTTGTGGGTCTTAAAAATGTGAAAGGAAAATCTGTTAATTTTAACCTCTAATTGAAATGATAGTCTCGCTGACTTTAAAGTATTAGAAAGAGTGGGCTCGAAGGGCTGAATGGTTTACTCCTGCGTCTACTTTCTATCTATGTACATTTTTACAGATGCACCACAGAAAGCATCCTTTCCGGATATATCACAGCTTGGCATGGCTCCTGATCTGACCAAGGTCGTAAGAAACTACAAAGGTTTGTGAGTGTAGCACAGTCACGGTGGCACAGGGTTTATCATCGCTGCCTCACAGCGCCAGGGACCTGGGTTCGAATCCCGACTTGGGTCACTGTCTGTGTGGAGTTTGCACGTTCTCACCATGTCTGCTTGGGTTTCTTCCGGCTGCTCTGGTTTCTTTCCACAGTTCAAAAGACGTGCTGGTTAGGTGCAGTGGCCGTGCTAAATTCTCCCTCAGTATACCCGAACAGGCGCCGGAGTGTGGCAACTAGGGGATTTTCACCATAACTTCAATGCAGTGTTGATTTAAACCATTAATAAATAAACTTTAAACAAACCAGCATCCCATCCATTGGCTCTGTCTACACTTCCCGCTGCCTCAGAAAAGCAGCCGCCATAATCAAGGACCCCATGCATCCTGGACATACTCTCTTCCGCCTTTTTCCATCAGGAAAAAAATACTAACATCTGAGGTCACGTATCAATTGACTCAAGAACAATTTCTTCCCTGCTGCCCTCATATTTTTGAATGGACCTACCATATATTAAGCTGATCTTTCTCTTCACCCTATTTGCGACTGCAACACTATGTTCTGCACCTTCTCCTTTCCTTCTTTTAAAGGTTATTTATTTATTAGTCACAAGTAAGGCTTACATTAACACTGCAATGAAATTACTGTGAGATTCCCCTAGTCGACACACTCCGGAGCCTGTTCGGGTCACTGCACCTAACTAGCGCGTCTTTCAGACTGTGGGAGGAAACCGGAGCACCCGGAGGAAACCCACGCAGATACGGAGAGAACGTGTAAACTCCATACAGACAGTGAGCCAGGCCGGGAATTGAACCCAGGTCCCTGGTGCTGTGAGGCAGCAGTGCTAACCACTGTGCCACTGTGATGCCCCCGTGGCACTGTAATATCCCCATGTGCCATAGGGATGTCCCGTATGTATCCTATGAACGATATGCTTTGTCTGTATAGCACACAAGGAACAATATTTTTCACTGCATACCAATACATGTGACAATAATAAATCAACTTAAATCAAAAAAACATTGTAGAGATGCCATTTAGGATTCTTTGGAAATTGTTCTAATAACATTAATGTTAGTTTCAGCATACTTTTGACAATCCTGATTCAATAGATTGCTTTTGTTCAGTGATGTTAACTGTGATGTTTAGTTCCAGCAAAGCTTCAGGGGTATTTCCGATGCGTAATTAATTTCAGTGGATACCAGCACTCCAATACACTTTTACTCAGAGATTAAAGGCAATTGAATTTGACTTTTAAACAAGCTGGCTGGATTTGCCTGCTTCTTTCTTCCTTAATCAAACACTGCTCCACATTAATTGAACATTGTGGGGATGTCACTGTTGCAGTCGAGATGAAGGCATTCTGTAAACATCACCTATCAAGTGTTCTATATCAGAATGCCTCAAGACACTCCAAATAATGATTCAGCTGCCTACTATGCTGCCCTGGATCAAAGTAGGCATGTTACTGTCAGAAGCTTCACATCTATTTCGTTTAAGTATTTGCCAAACAGGTTCTTCCTGATATTAGAGAACCCAATAATGCAAAGTCATGCTGACACTTGCATTGCTCCAGCAGTTAAATTGTCATCTGAATTATTGCCTTGGTCTTCCTCCAACAGTGCGTGAGATGAAAAAAATTGGAACCTGGCAATAATGAATATTGGTGCACCCCGGACATACCGGGCGGGGTTTTATGACCTCGCTCATCCCGAGACCATAAAATCCTGCCCGAGGTCAACATGTATCCCATGCTCCAACCCTCACTCACTCTGATTCCCGTGGCGGGCGGGCCAGTAAAATTCTGGCCACTCTCTTTACGCTTCTTCCATTGGGAAAAAGATACAAACATCTGAGACAACGTACCAACTGACTCAAGAACAGCTTCTTCCCTGCTGCCCTCATACTTTTGAATAGGCCTACCTTATATTAAGCTGATCTTTCTCTTCACTCTATCTATGACTGCAGCACTATATTCTGCACCTTCTCCTTTCCTTCCCCCCTATGTACTCTATGAACGGTATGCTTTGTCTGTATAGCACACAAGGAACAATACTTTTCACTGCATATCAATACATGTGACAATAATAAATCAAATCAAAAAACATTGTAGAGACGCCAATTTAGGATTCTTTGGAAATTGCTCTAATAACATTAATGTTAGTTTCAGCATACTTTTGACAATCCTAATTCAATAGATTGTTTTTGTTCAGTGATGTTAACTGTGATGTTTAGTTCTAGCAAAGCTTCAGGGGTATTTCCGATGCGTAATTAATTTCAGTGGATACCAGCACTCCAATACACTTTTACTCAGAGATTAAAGGCAATTGAATTTGACTTTTAAACAAGCTGGCTGGATTTGCCTGCTTCTTTCTTCTTTAATCAAACACTGCTCCACATTAATTGAACATTGTGAGGCTGTCACTGTTGCAGTCGAGATGAAGGCATTCTGTAAACATCAGCTATCAAGTGTTCTATATCAGAATGCCTCAAGACACTCCAAATAATGATTCAACTGCCTACTATGCTGCCCTGGATCAAAGTAGGCATGTTACTGCCAGAAGCTTCACATCTATTTTGTTTAAGAATTTACCAAACAGGTTCTTCCTGATATTAGAGAACCCAATAATGCAAAGTCATGCTGACACTTGCATTGCTCCAGCAGTTAAATTGTCATCTGAATTATTGCCTTGGTCTTCCTCCAACAGTGCGTGAGATGAAAAAAATTGGAACCTGGCAATAATGAATATTGGTGCACCCCGGACATACCGGGCGGGGTTTTACGACCTCGCTCGTCCCAAAATCGTAAAATCCTGCCCGAGGTCAACATGTATCCCATGCTCCAACTCTCACCAACTCCAATTCCCGTGGCAGATCGGCCGGTATAATTCCGGCCACTCTCTTTCCGCTTCTTCCATTGGGAAAAAGATACAAACACCTGAGGTCACGTACCAACCGACTCAAGGACAGGTTTTTCCCTGCTGCCATCAGACTTTTGAATGGACCTACCTCGCATTAAGTTGATCTTTCTCTACACCTTAGCTATGACTGTGACACTACATTCTGCACTCTCTCCTTTCTTCCTTTATGAACAGTATGCTTTTTCTGTATAGCGTGCAAGAAACAATACTTTTCACTGTATACTAATACATGTGACAAGAATAAATCAAATCAAAATCAAATCAAAAAGCAAAGGCACAAATTATATGAAGAGATTCTCTGCAATTAAACTAGAAAGGTAGCTGTTCAAAGATGCTTTACAGTATATTAAGAATAATAAGATATATTCTCTGTACATGTACCCTTTGCCTGTTTGACTGTGGCTGGACTTGATATGGACTCCACTTGATATTCCCTCTTCCCTCCCACAAAGAGAGGAGATCTTGCGAGCCACATAACTGCAGGCTTGGAAAGAGAAGAAAATGGCAGCGTTGAATTGTGAAATATTACTTTGCAATATTTGTTCCCCATTCGGGATACTCGTACTGATTTGCACATCAGCTCCTACAGCAAGGTATTAGTTTTGATAACAAAGCATTCAGGCGTAAAACCAGTTTTAACAAACTCAGAAAGCAAATTATAAAATACACAACAGCACAAGTCTCCAGCTTGTTTCTTGACCAGGCAAGTACTGGAACTGAGTGGAAAAATCCAATTAAACTGTCATAGAATGGTACAGTACAGGAAAGCACTGTAAGAAGTCTCACAACACCAGGTTAAAGTCCAACAGGTTTATTTGGTAGCACAAGCCACAAGCTTGCAGAGCACTGCCCCTTCATCAGGTGAATGGGAGTTCTGTTCACAAACAGGGCATATAAAGACACAAACTCAATTTACAAAATAATGGTTGGAATGTGAGTCTTTACAGATAATCAAGTCTTAAAGGTACAGACAATGTGAGTGGAGAGAGGGTTAAGCACAGGTTAAAGAGATGTGTATTGTCTCCAGCCAGGACAGTTGGTGAGAGTTTGCAAGCCCAGGCAAGTCGTGGGGGTTACAGATAGTGTGGCATAACCCAAGATCCCGGTTGAGGCCGTCCTCATGTGTGTGGAACTTGGCTATCAGTCTCCTTGGCTATCAAGTCCAAGCTGACATATATCACCCATGAGCAATGGCACGGTGGCACAGTGGTTGGCACTGCTGCCTCACAGCGCCAGGGACCCGGGTTCGATTCTGGCCCTGGGTGACTGTCTGTGCGGAGTTTGCACGTTCTCCCGGTGTCTGCATTGGTTTCCTCCGGGTGCTCTGGTTTGCCCCCACAGTCAATAGATGTGCAGGTTAGGTGGATTATCCATGCTGAATTGCCCCTTAGTGTCCAAAGATGTGTAGGTTTGGTGGATTAGCCATGGTAAATGTGTGGGGTTACGGAGATATGGAGGGTGGGCTTGGGTGGGATACTCTTTCGCAAAGTTGGTGCAGACATGGTGGGCTGAATTGCCTAATTCCACCCGGTAAGGATTCTATGTTTCTAAAAGCCTGGGCAGGTAACTCAGTACATTCCTTAGCCACTCATTTAGGTTGACTTACTCTTCAGATTTTCTTCATGGAAATTTTAGGACAGTTATCAATGCTAACCCAAATTGTAACATTGTATATTGTATTAGAATGGAACCCAAGGCCCAAAAAATCAACCATACAAAATCTGGTAAATGAAATCTGGTAAATAATTGTTATTATTCACGTAAATCCTCTTATCAACACTGCAGGTTACTTTCCCAACCCGATGAAGTTAGAAATGCTTACTGTAATGACGCAGCACTTATCTGGGACAGTCAGTCACAATTACATGCAGTGAGTAAAACACACATATTTTCTGTCTGCCTCAGATTACATACAATAAAGCCCAAAGGTACAACCTCGCGCCTTACCGTTAATAAGAACTCACACCATGTTGCTTCTTAATTCCTCTTCCACTCACAGTTGGTGGATGCTATTCCTACTTGTAAATTAACTTGTCCTCAGCAATGCTCACCCAATCTTACTGAGCATGAGATTGCATTGTACCTGCAGGGAATGAAATGTAGTAAGAAGTTTAACAACACCAGGTTAAAGTCCAGCAGGTTTACTTGGTAGCAAATGCCACTAGTTTTCGGAACAGGCTGTCCCTTCGTCAGGTGGAGTGGAGAAATGCTCTCAAACAGGGCACACAGAGACACAAACTCAATTTACAGAATAATGATTGGAATGCAGTCTTTACAGATAATCAAGTCTTAAAGATACAGACAATGTGAATGGAGGGAGCATTAAGCACAGGTTAAAGAGATGTGTATTGTCTCCAGACAGGACAGGAATGAAATGTAGCAGTAAGTGCGGCACGGTAGCACAGTGGTTAGCACTGCTGCTTCACAGCTCCAGGGTCCCGGGTTCGATTCCCGGCTCGGGTCACTGTCTGTGTGGAGTTTGCACATTCTCCTTGTGTCTGCGTGGGTTTCCTCCGGGTGCTCCGGTTTCCTCCCACAGTCCAAAGATGTGCAGGTTAGGTTGATTGGCCAGGTTAAAAATTGCCCCTTAGAGTCCTGAGATGCGTAGGTTAGAGGGATTAGCGGGTAAATATGTGGGGGTAGGGCCTGGGTGGGATTGTGGTCGGTGCAGACTCGATGGGCCGAATGGCCTCCTTCTGCACTGTAGGGTTTCTATGTAAGTGTCGTGTTACTGTGAGACAAAACTTCAGAAAGACTATTAGTCAGCCCACACTGCTACACTGCAGAATGCACGATCTGAGAGTTTTATAAACTACAAGATCAATAATTGTGCCCCAGTAACCACTCAATGTTCCCAGAACAGAACTTAACCTGATAAATATCTGCTTAACATGCATCAAGCCGCAATACGCAACAAGAACATGATACCTGCTGAGCTCAACACAGCCGCAGCTGAAACTTACCCTTGCGCATACCTACCCAGAATCACCTGGAGGACCTTTGTGTTCGGAGGTTTTTAGTATTAGACAGTAACTCCGCCTTTCGTTACCACAGCAACCACGTAACACGGGAACAAAAAGGAATGAGCCAATTGAAACAAGGCAGAATTTCACAACTTCACCAACCTGGTTTATTCACTCCGCCTCTGACGAAAGGTCATCCCAAACTCGAAACATTGGCTCTATTCACTCTCCACTGATACAGTCAAACCTGCTGAGCTTCTCCAGCATTTTGTTTCAGACTCCAGCATCCACAGTATTTTGCCTTTAACTTTATTCACTCCCTGTTGGCTTCCTCCACAGCATTTACTCAAACACTGCTCAAGCAGCTTCACACAGAATCATAGAACATTCCCTGGCTGTTTCCACTGTGAACTCAACAATGAAATTGTATGTTTTTTTGATAAGTAATAAGTGACAATCTCGTTTTGTAGCTAGCTACTGTTCTTAAAGAGTACGATAAAACATGACATGGACATTAAGCAGGGGTGGAAGCTGCAGGTGGTGGGATATTTCATAGAAATCATAGAATCCCTTCAGTGCAGAAGGAGGCCATTCGGCCCATCGAGTCTGCACTGACAACAATCTCACCCAGGCCCTACCCCTGTAACCCCATGTATTTATCCTGCTCGCCCCTGACACTAAGGGGCAATTAGCATAGCCAATCCAGCTAACCCGCACATCTTTGGAGTGTAGGAGGAAAGCAGAGCACCCGGAGGAAACCCGTGCAGACACGGGGAGGATGTGCAAACTACACACAGACAGCCACCCGAGGCTGGAATGAACCTGAGTCCCTGGCACTGCGAGGCAGCAGTGCTAACCACTGTGCAATAATAACATCCGAAAATATGTGTGCGAGTTATGTAGCTGCCTGATTATTAAAGTGATAGTGGCCTGCACCCCGGTGTTAATGTGCTGTATACCCCTGCAGGGGGCTCACTTTAGCGTGAGACTGGTACCATTTAAAGCTTGCCTGTCCTACTTGAATCCAGTCTGTACCATTTAAAGGCGAGATTCTTCCAGGCTACAGCAGCTGCAGGGAGCTGTTTGTACAAGAGAGTAGGTGTCACAAAAGGACAAGTATTGTCCAAGGTTCTCTGAAGAAACACTGGAGGTACTGGTGCATGAGGCTGTTGTGGGAATTTTACCATTGAAGAGGAACTCATATCCCTTCTTAGCCCAGTAACATTTAGTGTCCCGATTGTGAGTTTGTTTATATCGCCAATTGCTCAATTTAGTTGACTCACCGTTTGATCCCACCACCTGGTAAGTATCAAATGGGTATGTCCATTTGGCTGAGCTTACGTGAGTCCCGTTGCATTGTCCACAAATGAGCTGTCTTCCCGCGGTTATATTTAGACATTTCTGTTCACCACAAGTGCTAGTAAACTGTCCCTTATTAACCCGGCAATGTTGACGGACACACTGCGACTGCACGCAGGAATCTTTCTTGGGGACCAAGGCATTGGCACATCCCCATCCTTGCCCCGTAAAACAAAGCGGATAGCTTGCAGTACCTGAACAAGCTCTTCCTCCCACCTGTTGGAGTCCCCTGCATACAGGATCTGTGGGATTTACAAGTTCCACACATCTCCCCTGTATACCTCTTTTATATTTGCCAATTTGTCCCTTACAGGGTGTATCTGATGTATCTACTGTATATAAGTCATGAGGGGTCCACCCAGTGGTGGCTACAAATAGGGCTTCTACCGACTGTGCTAACAGGTAACATACAGTTCGATTCCCGTGAAAATGTATGTGAACTTTGTAAAATAGATTATCTTCCAATCCAGTCAAATTTACAGCCGTGACAACGCAAAGTAGTACAGTTACATACGCGATTGCATACATATCTGCAACAAGCAAATATCAATTCTAATACTATGATTTATACACTTTACAAAGTTTATTCTATCAACCCGCACGCGCCAGTTGTTCTTGCTTGCAGTCTTTGCCTGTGTTGAGGAAAGCAATTCGGTTAATTCATCAATTCAGTTACTCATTTCTTTGTGTAATTTCAGCTGGGTCCAATGTTTCCATATACCTTTCCCTCTTATGTCTATACAGGCACAGGTGTCTCCACTAATTATAACTTCATATGGCCCATTCCATTTCGGTGCAAACCCTGGTTTGTCAGGTAATGTTTTTACTAGGACGTGACTTCCCGCTGTTGAGACGTCAGGGAGCATTTCAAGCTCTCTCTCTGGGTCTCTTTTTTCCTGATTGTCTTTTACCAATTTGTGCATCCCTTTTAGTTGGGTGCTTAGTTCCAAAACATATCTCCAGATTTTATCTTTTAGTGGACCTACACCTGTTATGATGCTTTCTGGTAATTGCATCGCCCTTCCTGTCATTAGTTCATAAGGGGTTAATCCGGTTGTTCGGTTTGTGGTAGCTCTTAGTCTCATTAGTATAGTGGGCAATACCTCTGTCCACATTTTTCCCGATGTTTGTATGGCTTTAGCTAGTGCATTCTTAAGTGTTCTATTCATACGTTCCACCATTCCAGAACTCTGGGTGGTAAGGGATGTGGAATTTTTGTTTTATCCCCATCAATTGGCATCTTGTTTTTACCACCTTTCCAGTGAAGTGCATCCCTTGGTCCAAATCGATTTGTAGGGGTATTTCCCATCTAGGGATTACCTCTTCTGCCAATATTCTAGCCACCGTGGTAGCAGTACAATTTGTAGTAGGGAACACTTCTACCCACCTGGTGAACTGGTCTATAATAACCAGACAATAAGTTTTGCCATGGGATTGTGGTAGTAGCCCTGTGAAATCTATTTGCAGATGTTCCCAGGGTCCCTTTGGTCTCGGCTGGTGTCCCATCTTAATTTTTATGCGCCAACCAGGGTTGTGTTGCGCGCACATCACGCATCGGTGACAATGTCGGGCTATGTCTCTCCCTATTCCTTTCCACCACCATTCCTTCCCTATACTAGTTATCATGGCCTCTCTACCCGCATGTGAGAGTCCATGGTGTAGTTCCAATAGGGTGTTTTGTATGCATTCTGGTGCTATGACCTTATCTACCCGTCTCCAAACATTATCAGTCCCTTTGACTGCTCCCTGTGCTTCCCAATTTTCCTTTTCCTCTTTCGAGGTATCCTCATGTAAGTCCCGAATATCTATTTCGTCTCCTGTCTGTTCTATTGCTGCTATTGGCAGCTCGCCAATTGTCTCCTGTCCTAAGGCTAACTGTGCTGCTTTATCTGTGGCTTGGTTCCCTTTGAAATTTAACCAGTCCGGGTTATCTCTTCCTGGTTCTTTCTGGTGCGCTTTAATTTTGATTACTGCGGTTTCTCGAGGTTTCTCGCTAGCTCTCAACAATGCCTCAATTCTTTGTTGGTGTTTGATAGGAGTTCCTCCCGTGGTTATGAACCCTCTTCTACCCCATGCTGTCATATAGTCATGTATGACTCCAAACGCGTAGCGACTATCTGTATATATGTTTACCGTTTTACCTTCAGATAACTCTAGTGCCTGTGTGAGTGCCACTAGTTCTGCCACTTGCGCAGATAGACCTCCGTCAATCCTTCCTGACTGTACTGTCTCTAACTTATCATTTACTACTGCCCACCCTGTCCGGGCTGCTCCTATTTACGTGAACCATCTACAAAAAGGGTCTCCTCAGCTGTTACTAAAGGTATATCCTTTATCCTACCCTCTTCTACGTCCATATCTATATCCCCACAGTTGTGTGGCTCTCCTGTGTCTAACATCCCTTCTGCTGGGTTATTCCCTGTATCCCTTATTATTATTACGGACTTGCTTGGAGGTAGGAGGACAGCTTCCCACTTAGCCCTTCTCATGTTTGAGACTGACCTTAGTTTTCCCGTGTTCAACATTTCCACCAAGGTGTGTTTGGTGTGAAGGATTATATTCCCTGTTATGATTACTGGCTCGCTAACCTTTACAGCCCATGCGGCGCAATCCAAGGCGGCTACGCACCTTGGCAGTCCGGTGACTACCAGCCCTTCTGTGGTTGAATAATACCCTATGGGTCTCCTTTTATCGCCATGGTCCTGTGTTACCACTGCGGAATAGAACCCTCCCTCATTGCTACAATGGATGTGAAAGTCCTTACTAGAATCCGGTAATCCTAATCCAGGGGCTGAAATCAGTTCTATTTTTAATTTGTGGTAAGCCTCTTCCTGCTCAGGTCCCCATGCTACGGGATCTAAAGCTGGTTTTCCCCCTTTGACGAGTCTTCGTATAGGTTCTGCCAATTTTGCGAACCCTGGGATGAAACTCCGGCTGTCGTTAAATAATCCGAGTACCTTTCTGTCCCCCCTTATGGTGACGGGTCGCGGCATTTGTTGTACCGCCTTCTTTCGGTCCGTTGGCATTTCTTTAAGTCCTTGGGATATAAGGTGTCCTAGGTATAGGACCTGTGTTTTCCCGATTTGTGACTTTTTGGGGCTCACCTTTAACCCTGTGGTTTTTAATTCATTCAGTACTAAATATAAGGCTTCTTGATGTCCTGACTTGGACTCTGAAGCTCATAGAAATCATAGAAACCCTACAGTGCAGAAGGAGGCCATTCGGCCCATCGAGTCTGCACCGACCACAATCCCACCCAGGCCCTACCCCCACATATTTTACCCACTAATCCCTCTAACCTACGCATCCCAGGACTCTAAGGGGCAATTTTTTTTTTTTAACCTGGCCACTCAACCTAACCCGCACATCTTTGGACTGTGGGAGGAAACCGGAGCACCCGGAGGAAACCCACGCAGACACGAGGAGAATGTGCAAACTCCACACAGACAGTGACCCGAGCCGGGAATCGAACCTGAGACCCTGGAGCTGTGAAGCAGCAGTGCTAACCACTGTGCTACCGTGCCGCCATTAGGATATTAAGCTATTAGGATATCGTCTACATACTGTAGGCTAGCCCCTTCTGGCAGTTCTACCCTGTTCAGGATGTCACTCATTACTCGATGGAATATAGCGGGGCTGTTGTGGAATCCCTGTGGTAAACGAGTCCAAGTGTACTGTTTGTCTCCTACTGTAAAGGCAAATTTGTCTTTGGATTCGGGATCCAAGGGTAGGGACCAGAATCCGTTGGCTATGTCCAATACTGTGAATATTTTGTGCTCCTGGGACAGTCCATTCAGGATTGTCGAAGGGCTTGCTACAATGGGGTGCAACTTGGACGTGACTTTATTGAGTCCGGTGTAATCTATTGTGAGCCTATAGCTTCCGTCAGGCTTGTTCACTGGCCAGGTTGGGGAGTTAGTGGTGCTTGTGATTTCTCTCAGAATCCCCCTTTCCACTAACCCTTTAACTATCTCCACTACAGCTCTCTCTGCCTCTGGTTTGATTGGGTATTGTCGGTGGGGCTTATGCTCCGGTCCCGGTCCCGGTACCTTTATTGGGTCCGTTTTAGTCAAACCGGTATCTAACTTTGTTTCTGTCCATACTCCGGGGACGGGAAGCACAGATGGCTCCGAACCCCCCTGTCTCTAATTCCCAACTTCTGGTGGTGACTGTGGCCACCTTAATGGTTTCGAGGTGACTTGTAACTTTCCCTATTCTAGTTTTCCGACCGTCCTGTCTTGGCCAGGTTAATTCTCCCTTTCCACAGTCTATCAAAATCTCATATTCTTTCATCAAATCATTTCCCATTATTGTACCCTCATTATTCTTGCACACATAAAACCTCATTGGTATATACAGATTATTTATCTCTACTAATGTGGTCTCACTCAGGTAGGCGGGTGTGTGGTTCCCCCCTATCCCAGTCAGGTAAATCATTTTATTTGTAGTGGGTAAGGGTAGGTCGGTGACAGATATGGACGCTCCTGTGTCCACCAGCATCTCACATTGCCTGCCCCCTACTAGTGCTGACACATAAATCCTTCCCTCCTTCTTACTCTTGTGAATGGGGGCTGCAGACCGTCAATCTTGATGACCCCAGAGATTCCTTGGTCCCTCCGGTTCTGTTGTGGTCATGGATCGGGTCGGGGGTCTCCCATGTTTATCCCAACACACTGCCTCTGTGTGTCCATATTTATTACAGTGGCTACAATGTTTCCCACTGCTCTCAAATCTGTTCCCTTTCCTCGCAATCCCTCGCAAAGTGTCCTTGCCGGCCACAATTGTGGCAAGTCAGTTTAGACTTAGTCCCGTTCCCGTTACTATAAGCTGCTACTCTTTCTGGCCTTGTTCTTGTCTGGGATTTCTCTTCTCCCGGTACGCCGCTAGCCCACTCTACCAACTCATCGTAATCTTGGGACATAATCACTCCCATTTTTAGGATGACCTGGTGAGCACTAGAGAGTCCATCCTTAAAAGCCTGGATGAACGCTCGATCTCCACGACCTGGGTTCCCTTGCCCTGAGCATTCTTGATATACCTGGAACAACCATTCCCCGTATTCAGAAGCTCCTTCCCCTTTTAACTGTTTGGTTGTGGTGATTCTGCTCCAGTTAGTAGGAGCATTCCCTAATACTCTCTGAATTTCTGTCTTAAACTGGGTGAAGGGTGCCTGTTGGGCATCTATTTCTGATGTTAGGGCGACTGCATGTGTCCACCGTCCCCCACTATAATCCTGTGCTGGAGGAGCAGCGGGTCCACCTGCTACCTGCCTCCACTTATCCGTTGGACAGGCTGCCCTGACCAGCTGGTGTACGTCTCTCAGGTGTAATTGGTGTCCTACCCAGATTGTGTCTAATTCTTCCCAGAATTTAGTGTTTGCGCTTCGAGGTTGTAATTTACCCAGGGAAGCCATTATCTGCTGCCTCTCACCTGGGGTGAAGCCTTTGGCTGTGCATCTGTTCCCCCTCGGGTTACTGGTGCCAAGTTGTGTTCTAGCGCTTCCCACTCCTCTGGAGGAGCGGTGGGTCCCTGTTGTGTGGACTCATAAGGAGGTAGAGGAACAGTTTCCCCTCTCCATTGCTTCTCTTCTAACACTTGGTTTTGTTTCTCCAATTCCCTTACTCTGGATTCTAACTCTCTAATCTTTTCTTTATCTTCACTCCACTTTTTAGTAGAGGCGACTACTTGCTCAATTAGTCCAGCTAACTGATGTACTAATAATACTTTGTCTTGTTTCTCTTTTCTCCATCTATCCACTTTCTCTGCTGCTCTAAGGTCTGAGAAGTATCCCAGCCATCCCTTTGCATCCTCTTTATTAACGCTTGCCTGTCTGTCATGTACACTTCAATGAGAGAACCTGCAGATCCCCTTTTAACTTCATTATCTGCCATTTCGCAGATTTCACTACCCCCGGTCACTATTGCCACCTTGGCAACGTGTTTTAGGCACCGTACGGCCATGATTACTCCCTAGTAAAGGGTGCTCTCTACCGAAGGGACTTCACTACCCCCGGCCACTATTACTACTCTAGCACCGTGTTTCACTACCATCCCAGGGTTTCAATTTATACTCACGGCTTCCACTATTACCACCTCGGCAATGTGTTTCTCCACCGGAGTCCGGCTCTAGGTCAGAGTGGATCAGCTCCTTTTCCGCACCACTTTACAACATTGACAGTCCAGTACCCAACTTTACAAACTTTCATCCAATCAGATGGCAACTCTTCATTTCTTCGCCACTACAGAGTTTGATGTTAACTGACTTCTGACACTTGTGCTTCACAATCCTAAGTGCCCTTGGTGTCTCTATGCCCACTTCAATTCCTGACCTTCGCGTGGGGGATTTCCCCTCTTAACAACCGGTCTAAGGCTGGGTGTTTGAGTCAGGCACTACCTTGTCCTCTTGTCGGTCAGCACAAGCAACAGTTACTTATCACTACCAGCAGTTAGTACTTATCACTATACCATATACACTCCAATACTTATTACTACAAATACCCCTTAGGTTTAACCCCTTTCAAACTATATTCTTGACCTTGTCCGCCTCCCACAGATTCAGCGATCTCTACCCTGGCTTTCCGATCGTGGCCAATCGATCGAAGCTTACCAGTAATAGGATCCTAGCCAACTACGCCAATTGTTGTGGGAATTTTACCACCGGAGTCAGACTGGAGGTTCAACAATACAGCTTTATTTCGGACACGAAGCTTCAAGGGAGAAAACACTGGTACTCCGCAGTACATTGGCAGCTACCTTCTCAATAATACAATAGGAGTTGAGCACTTTTATACTTTTCATACAATAGATAGTCCAGACATTAGCCATTTAACACATCGTTATAGTTGAGTAGACAGATCATGGTGATCGGTAGGTTAACACATCATTACAGTCAGACAGATACGGACATGGGCATTTAACATTGCATTGTTTCACAGAATGGATACATTTCCTCTATCAATGACTATCAATGACTAGTTTCGGTCTATGCATACAGTGATTGGTTTTGCTGCATTTATGTGTTTCTGTCCTCATCTATGGCTAATCTCTTTATCAGGCCTTATTGTCCTGGGTCTGTCCTTATCTTTAAAGTGCCTCAAGCTCTGACTGGCTTCCTGCAGTATCTGATTCCTGCATGTTTTAATTTTAAGTAGCTGTCTGTGCTAAAAGTCAGTGCCTGCTTAATGTCTCTTTCTCAGGTAACCATTTTATGTGCCAGGCAACCATTTTGTGTGTCAGGTACCCATCTCTGTGATTTTTCCCACTACAAGGTCTATAGGAGGAAAGAGGTCCTTATAGGTAGGTGAGGCAGGAGGCCCTCAGGACAGACACTGAGGAGGCAGATTTACATCATGGTCAATGCAAACGAGGTAGCTCCAAGGACTTGATGTATCGCAGGAAGAAACTTAATGAACGAACCACGAGTCGCACACGCTGTCCCACCCTTCCCTATTCCATTTGCCAAGCAACATTCTCTATCAAGCACAATTCATCGCTAACATTCATAGCCCCGCCTCAGCCTCACGTGTGTAGCCCCGCTGGAAGCCTCGTCCCCATATTTCAAAGCTTGCACACACTGCCAGCTATTCAACCATAGTCGCTTCACCAGCCAAACACTGCAATCACTGACACACCTCCCTCTCTCTTGCAGGACAAGGTGGCACATAACTACAGACGGCAACAACTTATAAGTAGAGGGAAGGCACGACCATGTGTACATATGTTCATGGAGACGCCAGTCAATGCTGATCAGCATTGAAGCAACCACAACCTTGGCCATGATCAGCAGTGTGGCTGAAACTGTTGAAGATGAAAAGATATTCACTCCTAACCCTCCTTCCCACAGTGCACTCTCTGCTTATCCCACACTCTTCCCATTTACCACCTGCACTTGGTCTAAGCACGTGCCTCTTGCTTTACAGGACTCTACAATACTACCCTTAATGTTTTTTGACCACCGAGATATAGTCCGGGATTCTCGCAAAAAAAATCCTCAATTCGCATGAAAATGGGAGTAATCCTCGCCGATTTTTTTTCAGATTGAATCTCCGACATTCTGTACATCACAGTGTGCCCTAGTGGGATTCCCTCTGAAAATCAGTGGGCGTGGTCTATTCCCGCTGGAGAAGCCGGCAGCATAGCCCTGAGCGGGACACTGCGCACGCGCCGATCTGTCAGAGCGGATGCGCAATGGCCCCGGATTGCCAACCTTCTGATCACTGGCCAGCTCCACAACCCCCCATCACTGCCCCTCCAGCCCCAACATCCCCCCAACTGACCATTAGCCTCCTGGACCTCTCCGGCCAACCCCGATGTTACCCCCCCCACTGTCGGCCAGACACGTTCTCCCCAACACCCCACCCGGACAGCCCTGATCTTCCCCTGGCAGTCCTGACCCCCACGCCAAATGTTAGCTCTATTCTCTCCTCACAGGTGCCGCCTGACCTGCTGAGACTTTCCAACATTTTCTCTTTTTGTTTCAGATTCCAGCATCCACAGTATTTTGCTTTTATATTTATGATGTTATTCAATTATTTATTTCCCTTTGTTAAAAATTATTTAATTAAACTTAACACCAGTTCCTGTACTATTTTAAACCTTAGGAATAGAATAGACCTTAACCACTTACCTGATGCTCACAAATAGTTAGCTTCTTTCCCTGTAGTTGAGTAAAAACAATTCCTACAGGGTGAAAAAGTTAAAAAAAAGCAAAAGCAAAGGAACACCTCCTTCTCCTCCACACCTAATGCTCCCACTCATCAAACTCCCAGGTATACACTCAGTTCCACACTGTACTTGATCCTCATGTTCGCCGATTCTCCCACACATCCCCAGCCCTCCTGCTTACCAGCCTATGCACTCCTTCTCACTCACCACATCCCTCTCACTCACTGCGTTCCTCTCACTCACCGCTCTCTTCCCCCAAACTTCCACCTAGCTGACCCTATTGCTCACTGCTTCCCTCCCTCACCTTCCCATGATCCCTTTATGAAGTTCACCTGTTGATGTCAGGCAGGACAAGATTAGGTTGTGGCGAAAGCTGGCAATGCTCAATGTCCTGTCTCACACAGGGGCAATGGCTGTGTGTGAGTGTGTGTGTGTGTGTGTGTTTTATTCATTTGTGGGACATAAGCGTCCCCGGGTAGCCAGCATTTATTGACCATCCCTAGTTGCCCTTGGAGAGCAGTTGAGAATCAACCACATTGCTGTGGCCCTGGAGTCACATGTAGACCAGACCAGGTAAGGACGGCAGATTTCCTTCCCTAAAGGGCATTAGTGAACATTTCTGACAATCGACAATGGTTTCATGGTCATCAGCAGATTCTTAATTCCAGATATTTTTTTAAAATTCAAATTCCATCACCTGCCATGGTGGGATTCAAACTCGGGTTCCCAGAATATTAGCTCAGTTTCTGGCCAGCGCCTCAGAAAGAAGGTACTGTACAAGAGTCAGTGCCTCAGGAAAGGAGAACTGGGAAGAAAAAAAACGAGAGAAAACTTGCCAGCAAAGAGGAAGTAAAACGAAAATGAGCATAACAGCTTTGTCGCACTGAGAAAGAATTTCAATTCTGATTCATTCACTCACCTTGAAACTTGAACATTTCAGACAGGCGATGGCAGCAGAGGCTTAGGAATTATGAGAGCTACATTTGAGAAAGCTTTCAATCACTTTTCTCTTTCCCAGTTCTATATTTGATTAGATAAGGGTGGCAGCTCCTCAGGGGTTCTGCTCAAACTGGCACTGATTGCTATGCTTTTATGTTATCTCAATCTCATATTGGAATTCCACAGGGGACATTCGCCCCCTCAGTTAGTCTCCAATCCACAAGTCTATAAGGATGATTGATATATTTTTGCCAATGGAAACTGTTTCAACACTGACAACCCGAAGAAACAGAAGTCCTCGGGTTTTACCCGCACTGCAACATTTTCTAAACTCCAGGGGGTGATGGTTTAGGTACCGAAAACCCGGAATTCTGCCCAGAGCACCAGCCTCAGAGATTTCCAGCTGTTGTAACGATACGGCTCCGTGATAACCAATTATACACGAGTAGGAGGATACCCACATTCCTGGCTGCAGCAAGATGCCTTTATTTACAAAACTGCACTGACCCTCCCCCCTGTATAGGAGAGGCCATCGCCTAGTGGTATTATTGCTAGACCATTAATCCAGAAGCTCAGCTAATGTTCTGGGGACCCGGGTTCGAATCCTGCCATGGCAGATGGTGGAATTTGAATTCAATGAAAGATATCTGGAATTAAGACTCTACTGATGATCATGAAACCATTGTAGATTGTCAGAAAAACCCATCTGATTCACTAATGTCCTTTAGGGAAGGAAATCTGCTGCCCTTACCTGGTCTGGCCTACATGTGACTCCAGAGCCACAGAAATGTGGCTGACTCTCAACTGCCCTCGGGCAACTAGGGATGGGCAATAAATGCTGGCCGGCCAGTGACGTCCATGTCCCATGAATGAATAAAAAGAAGTTCAATTTAAGTGGAGAACCAGCTGTCCACTGCAGGCCTGGATGTTGGCCCCTGAATGGGACCCATGACTGCATTAGTGAGAGCAATTATCGTCAGCTATGGGCATAGTGAGATCAGCTTTCGGATGTTTTGACTAATTTGGCACTTCCGACAAGTTCTGAGCTGGCACTTAATCTCCAACTGCACAACCTCTCAGGAATGCCTCATGTTCATATATATGAACACCTCCTTCATCCCACAATCCAAAGATGTGTGGGTTAGGTGGATTGGCCACGCTAAATTGCCCCTAGTTTCAGGGGGGATTAGCAGGGTAAATATGTGTGGTTATGGGGATAGGGTGGGATTGCTGTCAGTGCAGGCTCGATGGGCTGAATGGCCTCCTTCTGTAGGGATTTTATGAGTAAAGCTTATTCATTAGTCACAAGTAGGCTTACATTAACACTGCAATGAAGTTATTGTGAAAATCCCCTCGTCACCACACTTCGGCGCCTGTTCGAGTACATTGAGGGAGAATTTAGCATGGCCAATACACCTAACCAGCATGTCTTTTGGACTGTGGGAGGAAACCCATGCAAACACAGGGAGAACGTGCAAACTCTACACAGACAGTGACCCAAGGCGGGAATCGAACCCAGGTCCCTGGCACTGTGAGGCAGCAGTACTAATGACTGTGCCACCGCGATTATTGGGGGTTAATTGTGTTCAGGCGAGAGCTATTAATTGAGGGCTCGGGGTTGTCAATTTAATTAGTTAATTTATTAATTAGCTTGTTTAATTGGTACACTCAAACGAGAATGTGGAGAGCAGGTTGGACAGTTGTTGCTGTTTTGGGGATGCACGTCTGTCCCTCATAAATGAAAGAATGTAAATGTATAAAGTCTAGGCTTCAGTTTGACCTTCCTATCTGAATCGTAATATCTCCTTGTTTTCTGTAGCCTGACAGTACACTGCTTCCTCAGCAGGTGGCAGTCTGGGGTCTCTTTGACTCAGACAACCTCTCTCCCTGGTGGAAGAGATCGAATAAGTTTTAAGTTCTAAGATTTTTTAAAGTTTATTTATTAGTATCACAGGTAAGCTTACATTAACACTGCAATGAGGTTACTGTGAAAATCCCCCAGTCGCCACACCCCGGCGCCTGTTCGGGTACACTGAGGGAGAATTGAGCATGGCCAACGAGATAAGAAATGTTTGATATCTTTGCAGGCTAGTGCCGATTACAGAAGAGCAGAGCCTCTTAGCCACATGTGCTGCCAGGTAACACAGTTTTAAGATTTAACACAGTTAAATTCTTCCAAATGTTATAACCGCCTTCATATTTTGTTCCCTATTTTAGATCCGATTTAACAAAATCTTTCTACATTGATGCCATGTACCACATAAAAGTGTGGAATGCATCAATGTCTAACTTACTAAATGTTGGTGACTCTGGCTTTATGCAATACAAACAGGAAAGCAGCAGAGTCACCATTATTTAAAGCAACACACACAGGGATTTTAAAACTTTTCCAGGTACAAACACATATCAGAAATTGAACCATGTGCTGCCCAAACTTTTCTCATCAGTATTTCACAGAATCATAGAATCCCTACAGTGCAAAAGTGGGCAACTCAGCCCATTGAGTCTGCACCAATTCTCTCCCAGAGCGCATCTTAATCTTGCTTTTCACCTTTCTCCCCACTATGGTCTCCCCACTCCCCTCCCCCCACTGCGCCGTCCACATTAGGGTTATCCACACACCAAACGTTAGCTCTGTTCTCTCTCCACAGATGCTGTCAGACCTGCTGAGATTTTCCAGCATTTTCTGTTTTTGTTTCAGTAGCTTGGAGTGGTTTCCGCTCTGACCAAGACCACAAGAAACTACAAAGGATCATGAATGAAGCCCAGTCGATCACGAAAACCAGCCTCCCATCCATTGACAACATCTACACTTCCCGTTGCCTCGACAAAACAGCCAGCATAATCAAGGACCCCACGCACTGCGGACATGCTCTCTTCCACCTTCTTCCATCGGGAAAAAGATAAAGAAGTTTGAGAACATGAACCAACCAACTCAAGAGCAGCTTCTTCCCTGCCTCCAACAGACTGTTGAATGGCCTATCATATATTAAGCTGATTTTTCTCTACACCCTATCTGTAATTGCAACACCATATTCTAAACCCTCTCCTTTCCTTCTCCCCTATGTACTCTGTGAACGGTATGTTTTGTCTGTATAGCGCACAAGAAACGATACTTTTCACTATATCCCAATACATGTGACAATAATAAATCAAATCAAATCATTTCCATTTGTTCCTCCACTAATCTCTCACTCTTGAAGATATAACCTTACTTGACCTTTGACTAATAATGGAATTTGTTCCAGTTGACTCTCCACGGATTTGAAAAATGTTATTGTCTCAATATTCAACATCCAGACACAAAATTGACTGCACTTTTAGCTTTATAAACTATTACCCTGTGCCCTGCCTATCAGATACTGCTTAATTTGGTGCCATCCTGGGAGAATGCTGCACCGTCAGAGATCCCATTCTTACAGATGAGACATTAAACCAACTCCTCGTCTGCTCTAACAGGTGAGTGCAAGAATTCCAACGGCATTATTCAAAGATAAGCAGGCGATTTATTCTGGTTTCTTCTTATCTTATGAACACACCTCATTGCTCTTTATCTCAGGTTCTTCTTCACTGTACATTATCAGGCCTGAACTCTTACAGCCTAGTCTACACATAGACTTGCTGCAACTGTACAAGGTACTAGTGAGGCCACATCTGGAATAGTGTGTACAGTTTTGGTCCCTTTATTTAAGGAATGATATGTTATCATTGGAGGTAGTACAGAGGAGGTTTACCAGGATGATCCCAGGTATGGAGGGACTGCCATATGAGGAAAGATTAAACAAGTTGGTTCTGTGCTCCTTGGAGTTCAGAATAATGAGTGGTGATATGATTGAAACATGTAAGATTCTTAGGGGAGTCAGACAGACAGGGTAAATGTGGGAGGATGCCTCCATTCATGGGACAGTGTCGGACCAGAGGGCACTGTCGCAGAATAATGGGGGTACGCATTTAAGATAGATTTGAAGAAGAATTTATTTTCTCAGTTGGGGGATGAAGGGTTAAGGAGATAAGAACTTAGTGAATCATGATCTTATTAAATGGCAGAGCAGGCTTGAAGGGCCGGATGACCTACTGCAGTTCCTATTTCCTATGATCTTCAAGGATAAAGGACTAAATTAAAGAAAAGGCAAATAAATGGGATTCAGTCCAAGTCATTGTTCGTAATTGCTGATGTGAATGAAGTGACTGATATCACGCTAACATTTCCCCAGAGAGATTAATGAAATGATTACAAACAATTAAATTGTTGGACTATGTGAGTCTTCTACAGGACTCAATTTGTTTTGGAGCTCAGTCATTCCCTGTGCGACTGGCATTGTTTCTTTCAGTATAAATTGTTCCAAGTGGTCATTTAACTGGTTGACAAACTTTTATCACTGATTGACACAGCCTGACAAGCATAAGAACAGAAGAAATTGGAGCAGGAGTAGGCCATGAGGACCGATGGGCCTGCTTTGCCACTCAACAAGATTAGAGCAAATCTTCTTCTTCAACTCCACCTTCCTGCATCACCCACATATCCCTTCATTCCCTTAGCCCCCAAAAACCTTTCAACCTCCGTCTTGAATATACTCAATGATTAACACCCACAGCTCTCTGGAGTTGAGAATTTCAAACATTCACAAGGCTTTGAGTGAAAACATTTCTCCTCACCTCATGTCCAAAACGACGGCACAGTGGCACAGTGGTTAGCACTGCTGCCTCACAGCGCCAGGGGAATGGGTTCAATTCCCGGCTTGGGTCACTGTGTGGTGTCTGTACGATCTCCCTGTGCCTGCGTGGGTTTCCTCCGGGTGCTTCGGTTTCCTCCCATAGTCTGAAAGACGTGCTGGTTAGGTGCTAAATTATCCCTCAGTATACCCGAACAGGTACCAGAGTGTGGCGACTAGGGGATTTTCACAGTAACGTCATTTGCCACGTTAAAGTAAGACTACTTGTGACACTAATAAATAAATAAACTTTAAATGGCTCACCCCCTTTTCTGAGGATGTCAATTCTTGCATTTTGAGATATCCTCCCATTTTGATAAATGAACGATGTGTAATCCTTTGCTATGCTAATACTACAACAATATCAATATATCTCCTTCAACCCAATAAAGCACCCCTGCTTCATAAGAATATTTTTTTAAAAATCAGACATCAAACCACATAAGGAAGTATTAGGACAGACAACCAGAAGCTTGGTCGATGAGGAATGTGTGATTGAAAAGATTTGTGATGGCATTATCGCATGAAATAAGAGCTTTCACGGGGAGGAATATGAAACCAAATTACATCAGAAGCAGCAAAATGTTTTTTCAAGGTGTTCCAAAATACCAACAGTGATAGGCAGATCTAAAAGTTGCCAACTCACTATAAGGCTCATTGCTGCTTAGTATTAGTATTAAGACTTCACAGTTCCTGCGGTTACACAGGGCCCTAAGCCAGTGGTGAACTGATGCCAGCGGTTATTCTCTGTTTTTCAATCAGTTCCAGATGTTTCCCACTGCAGTTACAGAGGGAGACCAGCAGGTCTCCCAAAGAATTGTGACCCCACCATGTCCCCAACCCTCTTCACCAAAAACCTCCGACCTCAAGAATGGCTGGGATTCTCCGGTGCACTGAATGAAGTTTGGGCTGAGCACCAAATCCTCCATTCTCGGTGGCAGCGGGGCAGCCGTGGCTGAGAGTTCAGAATTCCGGTCCTTATCTTTTCCTTGAGTTTCTTCCAACTTCCTTATCTAATCACATATTTCCATTGGTTCTTTTTAGTGTTTGGTGTAAAAATCATCTCAGTCTTTTATCTAAGCAAGGTCAAAGTCCAGCAGGTTTATTTGGAGTCACGAGCTTTCAGAACGCTACTCCTTCGTCAGGTGAGTGGCTCACCTGATGAAGGAGTAGTGCTCTGAAAGCTCATGATTCCAAATAAACCTGTTGGACTTTAACCTGGTGTTGTGAGACTTCTTATTTTGCCCACCCCAGTCCAACGCCGTCATCTCCACATCACATCTATTCAGGAACAGAGAACAAGCCAGAGGAAGAAAAATTAACTGGGGTAAAGGTAAAGCCACCACAGACCCAGATGTCCATCGGCTCTCCTCAAAGGGGAGAGCTGACTGATGGGGATTTAACCTGAGGATCGCCACACCTCAGGCAAGGGGCAAAGTTGAGAAGATGGGACCTTCATGAATAAGTTCAGCCGGTACGGGATTTGACCACATGCTGTTGCAGTCACTCTGCATCACGAACCAGCCATCCAGCCAACTGAGTTAAACCGACTCCCCAATTAACTGGGCGAAACTCAACTTCAATGGGATAAGAATGGATCTGTGATGAATGAAATGGAGTCAAAGGTTGGCAAGAGAAAAGGTGGCTGAACAATGGGCTACCTTCAAAGAAGAGATAGTTCAGGCACAGACAAGTTATATTCTTGCAAAAGGGAAAGGTGGGGCAAACAAAACCAAAGCCCCCTCGAATACAAAAGTGATAGAAATTACGATGAATACGAAAAACTGTCTATGACAGATGTCAGGTAGAAAATACAATTGAGAACTAGGCTAAACATCAAAGGTTCAGAAGAGAGGTGAAAATCTAATAAGAGAAACAAAAAGACAGGATGGAAAATAGCCAACATAAAAGGGAATCCCAACGTCTTTTATAGGCAATTAAATGGTAAAAATAGTGGTAAAAGGAGTAAGGCCGATTAGGGGGCCACAAAAGGGATTTATGCATGGAAATAGGAGGCAGGGTTGTGGTATTAAATGAATACCTTACCACTGTCTATTAGCAAGATGGAAAATACAATTCAGGCACGGTGGAAGTGGAGGTAAGTAATACACTAGAAGGGTTCAAATTTGATAAGGAGGAGGAATTGGATAAGTTTTCTGCACTGAAAATTTTATAAAGTTAAAGTTACTTTTCATCCTGCCTTTTTGTTTCTGTTATTAGTTTTTTTTACCTCTCCTGAGCAGAATCATTTTCAGGCAGTGAGTGGCAGGGGTGTGGAATACACTGCCTGATGGTGTGGTGGCAACAGGATCAATCAAAGCATTGAAAAGGGAATTAGACTATTAACTGAAAAGGAAGAATGTGCAGAGTTGCGGGGAGAAGACGGGAGAACAGCACTAAGCAATTGCTATTTCGGAGAGCAGGTGCAGACACAATGGGCTGAATGGCCTTCTTCTGCCCTGTAACAATTCTATGATGCTGTGACCCCCCCCCCCCCCCCCCACCGTTTTTCTTCGAAGTAAGATATAGTTTATTCTACGAATATTTTCATTAGTGTTTTCTGTTCCTCCCCCTCTCTCTTTGTCCAGATTCTATGGTGGAGTTTTACCGTCTTGCCCGCCCCGATTCCGGGGTGGATGAGATTTGCAGAACGGAATTCTCCATTGGCCTCGGGCGGGATTTTACCAGCCTCGCACGAGTGAGGTCGTAAAATCCCACGCATATGCAAATATTTCTTCACCCTTCGTTTTTGCTAGAACATTATCTCTCTCCTGTCTCTACAGATGCTGCGTGACTTGCTTTTTCTGTGCTGCTGTTGGGATTCCCATACTTGCAGAATCTTTGATTTGATTTGTAAACTGTATCCAAGGGGCCAGTCATTTCTCCACAGTAGGAGGTTAACCTCCGGCTGAGGTAATGTTAATCATAAGTTAGTCACAGAGAGAAAGTGTTTGCTTCTGTTGCAGCAGTTGGGATTTCCTCACCTCCTGCCCCCTCATCCCAGGGTTTTTAATACATTTCAATAACAAATCAAAGGATCCCAGCTGCCTAAAGGGATTTCTGTGTATGTGGGAAACCCCTATTCAAAGATTACTTCATACAAGGGCACTCCCTTTACTGCTGCTGCTGATGTCATCACACCTCCCTGCCAATCTATCCTTGACATGTTTAATTCCCAAGCATGACAATCTGTGCTCGGAGTGCATTGGAAACGATCCCAATATTATATCATAGATTAACAAGTGAAAAAATGTATGTTTAAGAAGTTTATTTTAATAGAAAAATAACCTTGCTGATATTTGATCACTCTCTGATAATTAATCTTGAGGGTCTTTATTGCTCACTTTGAATAAGTAGCGATAGACATGCACTGAGAACAGCAGATTAGTATCTTTATTACATAATGATATTAAGGAATATGGAGCTGTGTCAGCGAAACACAAGTCCAGATCAGCCAGGGACTAATTGACAGGTAAAGCAGGTTTGTGAAGCTCAACAACCTGTTCCTAATCCCACATCCCTTTCTGGTGGTTTGTTGGAGCTCTGGTCTATTCTACATTTGTTAAAGTATATTTGCACACACACACCCACACACACACCCACACCCACACACACACACGCACACCCACACTCACTCCCACACTCACTCCCACACCCACACCCACACACACACACTCACACACACCCACACACACACACCCACACACACACACCCACACACACACACACACACGCACACCCACACTCACTCCCACACTCACTCCCACACCCACACCCACACACTCACACACCCACACACACACACCCACACACACACACACCCACACACACACGCACACCCACACTCACTCCCACACTCACTCCCACACCCACACCCATACACACACACACCCCCCACACACACACACCCACACACACACACCACACACACCCACATGCACACACACCGACACACACACACCACGCACACACATACACACCCACACACACACACCCACACCCACACACACACCCACACCCACGCACACACACCCACCCACACCCACCCACACCCACACACACACACCCACACACACACGCACACCACAAACACACACAGAAGCATACACACATGCTCACAACCACCCTGATGCTCGTACACACAAGGAAACACAAGCACACACCACACACACACACACACGCAGATGCACTCAGAGACACACACAGATATATACACACACACACACAGAGAAAACCACACACAAACACACCACACACACACACACATACACACATAACACACACATACACTCTCACACACTCATATAGACACACTCAGATGCATGCACACATACACACAGACACACACCACACATACACAGATGCACACAGAGACGCAGACATGCACACATGCTCACAAACACACAGACACTCACACACACACAAACACACATCACACACATAGACACATGCACACACAGATGTACACACATGCATACACACACATACACACAGGTGCACACAGAGACATACATACACAAGCTCACATGTACACACTACACTCACATATACAAGCAAGGACACACACACACAGATGCACACAGAGACACACACACACACACTCGTGTTCACACATAGATGCACAAACTCACACACAGATGCACACATGCACACAGAGACACACACACAAACACATTTACTCATACACAGGCACGCACACAACAGATACACACATATGCACTTACACACACACACACCCCTCCCCTTCCTGTTTTAACTTTAATATGCAATACCTGTGGCAGAATTTAGCTCTCACAAGTTGGGTCTCCTCACAATCATGAACTGCAGCGATTCAAGATGGCGGCTCACCACCACCACCTTCTCAAGGGCAACTAGGGATGGCCAATAAATGCTGGCCAACCAGCGACACCCATGTCCCACAAATGAATTTTAAAAATCAGCAACGAGTACCATCTATTGCACCCTGACAGGTTTGCTGCATCTCCATTATAACACAGTCTCCATTATCTCACCTAGATGGAAACATGCAGGCGATTAATTCCTGCTTGCCCAGTTCCCAGTGTTGGGAACAGTTTTGCCAACAGGAATTTGTACCTAACAGATAAATAGAAAGAGTGGATGGGATTTTCTGACTGTTCCCGTTGGTGGGATCATCCGCTTCCACTGAACGTGAGACCCCACCGTGGGTTCCCCGACAGCGAGACTGCGAACAACAGGAAACACCTTTGACAGTGACGAGACCTCTAAATCCTGGATAACGGAGGACAGCCGCCAAACATGTCACATGGTGGGGGACAGGGGGGGGGGGTGTGTGTGTGTGTGTGTGTGTGTGTGTGTGTGGAGGCGGGGGGGGGGGGGGGGGGTGGGGGGGAGACGGGGTGCAAAAACTCCCACCTCTTGAAATTTTGGTGCAAGAGCAGTTAACTTAAGTGTTCTTTCGGTCCTTGCGTTCTATTCTTTACTTAGAGGGTGAAGCATTCTATAATGACAGGCTCCATGCTGATGCTGGAGGACCATGAATGTGAAGAACAAGCTGAGCGGTTGCTATCACAAACCACTTTAAAGCACTTTTATCTTAATGCTTGCTTCCCTTCGCTCAACAGAAGAGCTTTACACAAAATGCTGAGTCAAATTGAAAATATATCTGTGAGAAGTTATGAAAAATGCACAGCATTCTTTCAGTATTAACATTGTATTATTACTTGACTACAATCTGTATGTTTAAACTATCATCAATGGTGTTTACCTCTCATGGCCAAGAGACTCGATATTATCCACGTAATGACTTCAGTCAGGCCATTGAGGTTTGTCTATCGGACAACCTGATTAAGGAATCAATTGATGGGCCAATCAGGGAGTCTTTCTCTTGTATTTAACTGGGAGTGTCAGTTCCTCTGGCACTCCTGAAGGGAGACTGCTGATGGCGAGCACTCTGTGCACTGCTGTTGGAATTGTAAATAGAGGGATTTTGCCTCTGAGGACTTATTGCAATCCAATTCCTGTCTCCAGGCCTTTGCCGAACCGGTACTTTTCTACGTTACACCAGTCACTGCTCACTCCAAAAGAACTTAATTGGTTGGACAGCCTGAGGTTTTAAAAGATACTGAATAGTCCATGCTATTTCTTAGTTCTTTCGATAAGAGGTTCATAATAATCTTGTCCATGTATAACATATTTGAAATAACTCCTCCGTGGCTAGTGATGCTTTACACTTTCTGGACCCTTTAATTATTCTTGCTGCAATATTTCATTTCAGAGAGAAGCCAAAAGGACTAATGGATTCCTGGCTCAATGTTGCCTTTGTCAGAGTTCTAATGCAATGGAGGAGGTGACGGAGGGAGTGGCATGGCCAAGCACATCTCCAGAAGGAAGCATCACCTGACAAATAGATGTTATGTTAGTTTCTTCCAATTTACCAGAACCTCCTTGGAGACATTCACCGGAATTCTACCGCCCTGCTCGTCACGGAATCGGAGCGGGCAAGGAGCGGACAACGGAAATGTCCGTTGACCTCAGGTGGGATTTTCCGGTCTCGCTCAAGCAAGGTCGTAATATCCCGCCCATAGTGTCCTGCATAATGATCATCAGTGCCTAACAAATTCCAATCCTCCTGTCTCTTAGCATTCAACAGAATTAATGCCATCAAGCTTTGTGAATTCTTTGTTCCGGCCCTTTTAAGGTGACAAGGATCTTCATCTGATTTATATTTAATTAATTAATAGTACTTGGATTATTGTTGTCGATGGAGGCATGTTGTTTATATTTTTATGGTGAATATGTGCCATGAATAATCAATTAGTGTATTAACTACCCTATGTTTATCCTTAGTTTCAATTGGTTAGCACCTTTTTGATTCTGGGGATCTAGGTTCGAATCTCACCACGGCAGATGGTGTGATTTGAATTCAATAAAATATATCTGGAATTAAGAATCTACTGATGACCATGAAACCATTGGCGAAATGTCAGAAAAAAACATTTAGTTCACTAATGTCCTTTAGGGAAGGAAATCTGCCTTCTTTACCTGATCTGGCCTACCTGTGACTCCAGAGCCACAGCAAAGTGGTTGACTCTCAACTGCCCTCGGGTAACTAGGGATGGGCAATAACCAGCGACGCCCATGTCCCAGAATGAATATAAAAAAAGGATTCTTATCTCTTTTCTACCCACCTTCTCACTGCTATTTATCACCTGTTTGGCCATTTTTAAAACAATGTTCACGTCCCTAATTTTAGTTCATCTGACCCTCTTCGTTCTGGACTTGCAAAGCTTATTTCCTGTCCTTACTTCAGTTCTGACTAGATTGAAACACTTTGGTCCCACTCAACCCTTCCTTCCAAGATGTGACCAAATTCTTGTGGGAAGAAAAAGACCCCTCCCTCCGCCTCCAAACAATTTGCTTAAGCTACCTTCTCATTCCTCGAAAAATTACCTTTAAAATAAACTTGACTCAGTTTTCAGTTCTCCGGAAGTTCAGACCATCTAGAACTCGATTATTCCATGGTAACTATGTCCTAAACCTGCAAACATTTCCATTTCTCATATGTTTGCCATTGCCACTTCGGGATGCGCATTGTCCATCATGGTTTCCTGACTCAAGTTATAAGCTATATTTAACTTGCAGTTCGAATCGCATGTCGTTTCCCAATTTACATTTAATTGACTGATATTCCCGATTCCATTTTTGTTTCCTGTTCATTCATGGGATGTGGATGTCGCTGGCTGGGCCAGTATTTACTGCCCATCCCTAATTGCAGCATTTATTACCCATTCCTAATTCCCCTTGAACTAAGTGACTTGCTGGGCCTTTTCAGGGGGCAGTTAAGAATCAACCACATTGCTGTGGATCTGGAGTCACAGGTAGGCCAGGCCAGGTAAGGACGGTAAATTTCCTTCCCTCAAGGGCATTAATGAACCAGAGGGATTTTTCTGACAATTGACAATGATTTCATGGTCATCATTAGTATGAAGAGAGATTGAACAGTTTAGGCCTATACTCTCTGGAATGTAGAAGAATGAGGGGAGATCAAATTGAGGTATACAAGATGATAAAAGGTATGGATAAAGTAGTTGTGGAGCGGATGCTTCCTCTTGTGGCTCATTCCAGAATGAGAGGTCATAGTCTAAGGATAAGGGGTGACAACTTAAAACAGAGTTGAGGAGAAACTACTTCTCCCAAAAGGTTGTGAATCTGTGGAATTCACTACACCAAAGTGCGGTGGATGCTGGGACAGTGAGTAAATTTAAGGAGGAGTTAGGCAGATTTTTAATTGGTAATGGGTTGAAAGGTTATGGGGAGAAGGCAGGAAAATGTGGATGAGGAGCATATCAGCCATGATCGAATGGGGGAGTGGACTTGATGGGCCGAATGGCCTAATTCTGCTCCTATATCTTATGAACTTAGAAATTAGACTTTTAATTCTAGATTTTTATTGAAGTGAAGTTTCACCATCTGCTGTGGTGGGAGTCAAACCTGGGTCTCTAGATTACTAGTCCAGTGACAATATCATTACACCACTGCCTTCCAATTTTCATATCCCTCCTTCATCTACAATATCCTCACTGGGAGGTATTTTAACAGGAATGTATGTGTGCTTGGGTGCGGATGGAGTGAGTGTGGAATCCAGTATAAACCATGAGTGTATTGGAAAACCCCAGCAATGGCAAGTTCCACGTTCCATTCCAGCGCATTAAGTTGTATTTCTCTTAGGTAACTGAATAAACTAAATCAACAAATTGAGGGATAAAATAAGAGGCAGCCCCTTAAAGTGATACTGCATCAAGGTAAATAGAATCTCAGAGGAAATTTAAAATAGTGAAACAAAAAGTGATTGAAGGGGTCGATATAGTACCCCAGTCATCTTGGTGTTGACCAGACATGGAAGGCTTCCACCGCACCAGTGGGCACTGTGACGTCCCTTTCCAGGGACCAGCAAACGTAGTTGCGTAAGAGGGGCGGACAATCAGGTTGGACAGCCCCCTCAACTGCCGCTAGCTGAACCTAGCCAAGTTGAACAGGCCCAGGAGCGGGCTCCCGGGGAAGTCCTCCTCCAGCTTTGGGCTGTGTGCGTGTAACACCAGGGGTAAGGCAGGTTGTCAATTTCAAAATATTTAAATTGGAATGATACTTTGTTTCCATGGGTTTTCTCACAATTCGCATAACTTGCCAAAGGAAATAAGCCAAGAACCCAGTGGCAATCGAGGGAAACTGAAGCCACGACAGGGCAACATGCCAATGAGTACCGACACAGCTCTTACATCTCTTTCTTAACTGCCTGCATAAAGATGAGAAAGATGAGCAAGTCTGCAAAAGACAAATGAATAGGAGACTGATTTGCTCAAGTGGGCATCAGAAAGTTGAGTAATGGGGTGGGGTGATACACACAGCAGGGTGTGACACTTTAATCACCTTTTCTCTCCAAGGTAACATCGTGTATACACCAGCCAATAGTTCCAAAGTGCAGACCTGAACACCAAACCATCAAATTGTATAAAGTTAACTCCCAGTACCAGTACTTGGAATAAATTCTTTCACACAATCAGTTAAGGAAACAATTAGCATTAAGTGTTTATTGACATAGTGCCCTGTCATAACGTCAGCCCCCAAATTCCGTTGGGTGTTTCCCTTGCTTTCATCGCCAAATTCGTGGAATCTTGGGAAATCCGTGGAGCTAAAATGAAACTGCAAAACGTATCACTCTCATTGAGCAATTAACATTTTTCAATTTGACAGACTGCCTCCCACATAGACACTGAACACACATTAGCATTCTTTAAAGATCTGAGCTCATATATGTTTGGCAATAGGCATTAAAGAGTACTGTGAGAAAGTAAGAAGAAGCTATGCAAGAAGAGTTTATTTAAAGACAGTGGCCATTTTGCATTACACTGTGATTAAAGGCTTAAGATATTTTTATGCATATTTAACAATGGAGTTTAAGTTGTGCCTACATTGACTGATAGAGCCCCGGTTTTTTGCCACATCCATGATAGCAATTTCTGGAGTCCACGTATGCGCATTAAGCACAGAAAACCCAAAGGCCGGAATTTTACTGGCACGCCCGCCCTGATTCCGGGGACGGGCGATGCTCGGAGAATGGCGTTCCCCGTTGGCCTCGGACGGGATCGTATGGACCACGGGCAGACACGCCGGTAAAATTCCGCCCAAAGGCACTGTCAGTGACTCTATGGTTCTCTACAAGAGATGCTGTTGAAATCCCGCCACCATCAATAAACTGATGAGAACTTGGCCTCTTTCACCAATAGTTGCACTGTAAACACCGAAGAGGAACACTTTCTTGAGTGAAATTTAATCAAATTTTTAATTGCACTAACTTCATAATTAGTGCAAAAAAGTCTCATTAGCCCTGAAAAACTGATTTTATATTTGTGGAACGTCAAATCTCTCCATTATTATGAAAAAGTTCACATATTTTTGAACCAGTAACTTTTTTTTTTCAGGGGATTGTTAACGTTGTTTCAGCCTCCAGCTTAATCACATGCATATGTCCCAATCTTTACTTCCATTTCCTAAAACTTTAATATGGAATATTTGACTTCCTGATGTGCTGTTTGTGCAAACACCTCGACTGATCACCTTGCTTGATGACATCAATGTTGCTGGATGCCTGGAGATCCTTTGTATAAACTGACCTTGGGAAAGGGGGAATCCCTGCCGCTGAGAGATCGCCAGATCTTTGAGGGCAACTTTCTTGGGTGTCATCATCGAGCAGTGAACTTCATCCGTGACACAAAATTCAGGCCATTAGGTTGTTGTTAGATTCAACCTGGATCTTTTAAATTAAAAAACTAATGGAACATACAAATAACATGAAAACATGGGCCAGATAGGTCATGCTGTTAACTGGGCCTTGTTACAACGAGTTGCTTAATGTTTCATTCTATATTTCATTTGACTTTTTGATTGAAATTGGAATTTTAAAGTTAAAAATATTGGACTAATTTTTAATCGGGTGATTTAAGCAGAATTCTAAATTATCTTTCTGACTAACCATCCCTAATTTGAATCATTAAATGGTTTCAAGAAGAAGATAGATATATTTCTAATAAAAAGATGGGTTAAAGGGATAATGGGAACAGGTGTGGAGGTGGATTTGAGACCAGGGAGAGATCAGCCATGATCTGATTGAATGGCGGAGCAGGCTCGAAGGGCTGGATTTGCCTACTTCTGCTCCTAATTCCTACATTCCTATGTTCCTATTTCCACTTCCCATTTTGAACTGGCTCTTATGAAGACACAATACCACACCACACAGCCCCAGTCAATCCCAAAATGATCATTTTTGTTGTGTTAGGCAGGATAGAATCCATAACCATTCAGCCCATCACGATTATTTCTTCAGTAAAAGAAATGGAAAGAATTACTTCAAAGGATTGAAACCAAGTTAGACAGGGCTTTGCTTTATTAAATGGAAAATTGCCAATTAGTGCCTTATCGCTGTCCCGAGAGTCTGGACATCACTGCTCAACATAGGCTGGCTACTCAAATTATCAAGTTAAAAAATGATGAGGGATCATCTAAACAGGCAAGCATGCATCAGGAGAGTCCTGCAAAAGATGACAGAATTGCTCTGAGGGGAGGGACTGCATCTGGGAATGGGTGGCCTAGTCAACCCATCAAAAGATGGAAAGAGACTGGAGATCCAGGTTCAATTCCAGTCCTGGGTGACTGTCGGTGTGGAGTTTGCACATTCTCCCTCTCTTTGTGTAGGTTTCCTCCAGGTGCTCTAGTTGCCTCCCACACTCCAAAGATCATAGAATCCTACAGTGCAGAAGGAGGCCATTTGGCCCATCGTGTCTGCACCGACCACAATCCCACCCAGGCCCTATCCCTGTAACCCCACATATTTACCCCCCTAATCCCTCTAACCTATGCATCCCGAGACACTAAGGGGCAATTTAGCATGGCCAATCAACCTAACCCGCACATCTTTCAGACTGTGGGAGGAAACCGGAGCACCCAGAGGAAACCCACGCAGACACGGGGAGAACGTGCAAACTCCACACAGACAGTGAGCCAAGCCGGGAATCGAACCCGGGTCCCTGGAGCTGTGAGGCAGCAGTGCTAATCACTATGTCACCGTGCCGCCGTTATGCAGGTTGGGTAGATTGGCCATGCTAAATTACCCCTTAGTATCCCAAGATGTGTAGGTTAGATTGATTGGCCATGGTAAATTACCCCTTGCTCTCCAAAGATGTGTAGGTTAGGTGGATTGGCCATGCTAAATTGCCCATTAGTTTTCAAAGATATGTGGGTTAGAGGAATTGACGGGGTAAATATGTGGAGTTACAGGGTTGGGGCCTGGGTGGGATGCTCTGTTGGGCAGTCGGTGCGGACACGATGGGCCGAATGCTCTCCTCTTGCACTGTAGGGATTCTATGGTTTTATGACAGCAGCGAGACTAACTTATAGAATCCACTCCCATGCAAAAGCAAGGTCAAAAGGGAACATTACTGTATTGCTGATTCACTGGGTGATCAAAGGCTTACCGTGTTTTACTAAAATAGTATTTTTTTTGTCTGATTTGTTGTCAGCTAGAGTAAGAGTCTGAATCTTAACTCACTGGGGTCTTCTAATGTCCCTACACACCTGGAAATATGGAGTGGAATGTTCTCGATACTGATTTGGGAAGCTCACTTGCCTATAGGAGGGTTCATCTCATTATTGAATGAGTAATTTTGACAGTTAAGGCACCAGTTGGCAATTTTCCATTTAATAAAGCAAAGCCTTGTCTAACTTGGTTCAATCCTTTGAAGTAATTCTTTTCATATCTTTTATTGAAGCAATAATCGTTACAATTGATCAGTCACATTAAACCACACCCTCTCTATTATTTGGTCACTCTTATTACCTGAATATTTGTGGTTGCTTAGTGTTTATGGCCCAGATATTGCACTTCACCATGCTTGTAATTCTGGTTTGTAAGCAATATTAACTCAATTAGCATATTTCATATATCCCTTTGCGTCCAGTTTCAGGTGGATTCCTGGAAGGCTTTGAGGATTCTGCTCATTAATTCTCACTGTAAAGATCACAAACACCGAAACTGGGCATCCCTTAAAGCTGTGTCAGCTGTGTGTGGGTTGGTAGCCCTCTCGCCCCTGAGGCAAGATAGGAGGTTCAAGTCCCATTCCAGAGTCTGAGCGGAAAAATTAAGGCTAATATTCCAGTGAGGTACTGAAGGAGTACTGCAGTGTCAGAGATGTCGTCTTTCAGGTGAGATGTCAAGCCCAGGCCCCATCTGCCTACCCGTGTGGGTGTAAAAAATGCCAAATGCACTGTTTCGAAGATGAATCCCGGCTAACATTTATCATAGAATCCCTACAGTACAGAAGGAGGCCATTCGGCCCATCGAGTCTGCACCGACCACAATCCCACCCAGGCCACATATTTACCCGCTAATCCCTCTAACCTACACGTCTCAGGACTCTAAGGGGCAATTTTTAACCTGGCCAATCAACCTAACCCGCACATCTTTAGACTGTGGGAGGAAACCGGAGCACCCGGAGGAAACCCACGCAGACACGAGGAGAATGTGCAAACTCCACACAGACAGTGACCCAAGCCGGGAATCGAACCCAGGTCCCTGGAGCTGTAAAGCAGCAGTGCTAACCACTGTGCTACCGTGCTGCCCCTTTTATCTCTTAGCAAGCACCACGAAAAGCAGATCACCTGGTCATTATGTCATTGCTGCTAAAATTAAAATACTGCGGATGCTTGGAATCGGAAACAAAAACAGAAAATGCTGGAAAATCTGAGCAGGTCTGACAGCATCTGTGGAAAGAGAATAGAGCCAACGTTTCAAGGCTGGATGAGCCTTCGTCAGAACCAAAGACAAAGAAAAGGACAAGGTTTATACTGTAAGGCTGCAGGAAAGGTTCTGTAATTGACCAAGATATCTTAAACAGCAATGTGGTTGACTCTCAACTGCCCTCGGGCAACTAGGAATGGGCAATAAATGCTGGCCAGCCCAGTGACGCCCATGCCCCATGAATGAATGAAAAGAAAGAACAAAGGGAATGTGAATGGTAATTATAAAGGCTGAGAATGGTATTAATAGTGCCCATTAAGAGATCAGAATGTGTAAATGGCAGAATGAATTTTGACACTCTGTATCTTTGCTCCAGCATTTACATTTCCTTTGTCCATGACATCTTATTCAATTACAGAAACTCCCCCCCCAACCCACCCCCAACACTTACAGTATAAATCTCATTGGGGCGGCACGGTGGCACAGTGGTTAGCATTGCTGCCTCACGGCTCCGGGGACCCGGGTTCAATTCCAGCCTTGGGTGACTGTCTGTATAAAGTTTTCACAATCTCCCCGTGTCTGAGGTGCATTTCCTCCGAGTGCTCTGATTTCCTCCCACAGTCCAAAGGTGTGCAGGTTAGGTGGCTCGGCCATGCTAAATTGCCCCTTTGTGTCCCAAGATGTGTAGGTTAGGGGGATTAGTGGGGTAAATATGTGGGGTTACGTGGATAGGGTCTGGGTGGGATGATTGTCGGAGATTCGGTGCAAACTTGATGGGCCGAATGGCGGCCGTCTGCATTGTAGGGATCCTATGATACTATTTTCTTTGTCTTCAGCCCTGAGGAAGGGGTCTTCCAGACTCAAAACATTGGCTCCATTCTCTTTCCACAGAGGTTGTCAGACCTGCTGAGATTTCCCAGCATTTTCTGTTTTAGTTTCATTGCTGCTTGTGGGAATTTGCTGTGTGTCAGTCGGCTGTGACACTTCCCATTTTACTGCACTGAACTCAGCTGTAAAGCGTTTTGAGATGTCCAGTGCTCATGAAAAGGCCATTTAAACGCAAGTCTAATTTTTCATTTTTGAATACATGATGTGGATCAGAACGTTTACGCTGACTGGCTGGTATGCTAATTTACTGGCACTATCATGCCCTCAGGCCATTTTCCAGGATGTGGAGATGCCGGCGTTGGACTGGGGTAAACACAGGAAGAAGTCTCACAACACCAGGTTAAAGTCCAACAGGTTTATTTGGTAGCAAACACCACTAGCTTTCGGAGCGCTGCCCCTTCGTCAGGTAAGTGGGAGTTGTGTTCACAAACAGGGCATATAAAGACACAAACTCAATTTACAAAATAATGGTTGGAATGCGAGTCTTTACAGGTAATCAAGTCTTAAAGGTACAGACAATGTGAGTGGAGAGAGGGTTAAGCACAGGTTAAAGAGATGTGTATTGTCTCCAGCCGGGACAGTTAGTGAGATTTTGCAAGCCCAGGCAAGTCGTGGGGGTTACAGATAGTGTGACATGATCCCAAGATCCTCGTTGAGGCCGTCCTCATGTGTGCGGAACTTGGCTATCAGTCTCTGCTCAGTGACTCTGCGCTGTCGTGTGTCGTGAAGGCCACCTTGGAGAACGCTTACCCGAAGATCAGAGGCCGAATGCCCGTGACCGCTGAAGTGTTCCCCAACAGGAAGAGAACACTCTTGCCTGGTGACTGTTGAGCGGTGTTCATTCATCCATTGTCGTAGCGTCTGCATGGTCTCCCCAATGTACCATGCCTTGGGACATCCTTTCCTGCAGCGTATCAGGGAGACAATGTTGGCCAAGTTGCAAGTGTTTGTACCGTGTACCTGGTGGATGGTGTTCTCACGTGAGATAATGGCATCCGTGTCGATGATCCGGCACATCTTGCAGAGGTTGCTGTGACAGGGTTGTGTGGTGTCGTGGTCACTGTTCTCCTGAAGGTTGGATAGTTTGCCGCGGACAATGGTCTGTTTGAGGTTGTGCGGTTGTTTGAAGGCAAGAAGTGGGGGTGTGGGGATAGGCTTGGCAAGATGTTCGTTTTCATCAATGACATGTTGAAGGCTCCAGAGAAGATGTCATAGCTTCTCTGCGCCGGAGAAGTACTGGACGATGAAGGGTACTCTGTCCACTGTGTCCCGTGCTTGTCTTCTGAGGAGGTCGGTGCGGTTTTTCGCTGTGGTGCATCATTTTCTTCCTTTGGACTCATGGTGAACAATCACTGAAGCAACTATATGATGACATCAACAAGTTCCATCCCACCATCAAACTCACCATGGACTACTCTCCGGAATCGGTTGCATTCTTGGACACACGCATCTCCATCAAGGACGGTCACCTCAGCGCCTCACTGTACCGCAAACCCACGGATAACCTCATGATGCTCCACTTCTCCAGCTTCCACCCGAAACACGTTAAAGAAGCCATCCCCTACGGACAAGCCCTCCGTATACACAGGATCTGCTCAGATGAGGAGGATCGCAACAGACACCTCCAGACGCTGAAAGATGCCCTCATAAGAACAGGATATAGCGTTCGACTCATTGATCGACAGTTCCGACACGCCACAGCGAAAAACTGCACCGACTTCCTCAGAAGACAAACACGGGACAGGCCGGACAGAGTACTCTTCGTCGTCCAGTGCTTCCCCGGAGCGGAGAAGCTACGACATCTTTTCCGGAGCCTTCAACATGTCATTGATGAAGACGAACATCTTGCCAAGGCTATCCCCGCACCCCCACTTCTTGCCTTCAAACAACTGCACAACCTCAAACAGACCATTGTCCGCAGCAAATTACCCAGCCTTCAGGAGAACAGTGACCACGACACCACACAACCCTGCCACAGCAACCTCTGCAAGACGTGCCGGATCATCAACACGGATGCCATCATCTCACGTGAGAACACCATCCACCAGGTACACAGTACATACACTTGCAACCCGGCCAAAGTTGTCTACCTGATATGCTGCAGGAAAGGATGTTCCGAGACATGTTACATTCGGGAGACCATGCAGATGCAATGACAACGGATGAATGAACACCACTCGACAATCACAAGGCAAGACTGGTGGGGAACACATCAGTGGTCACGGGCATTCAGCCTCTGATCTTCGGGTAAGCGTTCTCCAAGGCGGCATTCACGACACACAACAGCGCAGAGTCGCTGAGCAGAGACTGATAGTCAAGTTCCGCACACATGAGGACGGCCTCAACCGGGATCTTGGGTTCATGTCACACTCTCTGTAACCCCCCGACTTGCCTGGGCTTGCAAAATCTCACTAACTGTCCTGGCTGGAGACAATACCCATCTCTTTAACCTGTGCTTAACCCTCTCTCCACTCACATTGTCGGTACCTTTAAGACTTGATTACCTGTAAAGACTCGCATTCCAACCATTATTTTGTAAATTGAGTTTGTGTCTTTATATGCCCTGTTTGTGAATAGAACTCCCACTCACCTGATGAAGGAGCAGCGAGCGCTCCGAAAGCTAGTGGCTTTTGCTACCAAATAAACCTGTTGGACTTTAACCTGGTGTTGTGAGACTTCTGCATTTTCCAGGAAGCAGGTTCGAGGGCTTCCTGCTCACAAGCAATCAAAGACAATTCAAGGTTTGTTGTTGAGAAAGCAACTGGAAATTTTCCAGTCACCCCGCATGTTCCCCAAGGGCCCCTGGAGGTGCCCTCCCACCTACTACACCAGCAGGCTGCCCTCTGGAGGGGAGGCCCCTCTGCACTGTGGCCTGATGCTAAGGGCTTTTTTAAATTTATAAGTTGAAGAAAAAATAATTTTATTCCTTTCTCAGAGTTACAAAACTAGTGTGAGGCGCAGTCTGGGCAAACCCTTAATCCATCATCTTGCTTGCTCCAAAAACCAATTCAAATTCAAATTGACCGCAACTCATGGGGGGACTATTTTTCAGCCCACCTTAGCCGTCACGGAGAACGGCCACATGGGATTAAAAATCCGCAGAGAATCGGGAAATGCTATTCTCTCCGGCGAGATGACGTTCCGCCATTTTCCCCGCCCCTCGTCAGTGACATCGTGGGGTTCACGCCCACAAAGAGGCCTCATTCAAATGGATTTTAATAAATTTAAATACAATTATCAGGCATCCCCACCGCTATATTTTCCCCCCTCGCCATGTTTTCAACCTCTCACCAGGACGTGAACCTGCCGTAGGGATCCCTCTAGGGGCGCAATGGTAAGTACAGTCCCCCGGGAGGAGAGGGACATGCCCAAGCACTGCCTCCCCAGTGCAGGTTGGCACTGTCAGGGGGCAGTGCCGGGGTGGACTCTGGCGGGAACCTCTGATGGCGAGAGTTTGCATGTGTAGTGAGGGGATGGGGAGAGGAGAGAGAGAGCACGCACTGAAGGGGGAATAGATGAAGACGATGATTGGGGGAATGGAGGGAAGAGAAGGAGATTCAGGCGATGACTGGTACCTCCGTGGTGATGGGGGAAGGTTATTTTTGGTTCTGATCGGGGCACCCCATAAAAAGAACATCCGATTGCAGTGCAGCCGGCTTTCAGAGAATCATAGAATCCCGACAGTGCAGAAGGAGGCCACTTGGCCCATCAAGTCTGTACTGACCACAATCCCACCCAGGCCCTATTCCTGTAACTCCACATATTTACCCTGCTAATCCCCGCACATCTTTGGACTGTGGGCGGAAACTGGAGCACCCTGGAGGAAACCCACGCGGATGTTGGTGTGTTTAGGCCCTGCCCCTCAAAATGACGGCATGAAACACGACCCCCACACCCCCTGCTTTTTTTAACAAAGTGCCATGAGATCTGGAGGAACGCCTGTTCTCTGACTCTTTATGCTATTCTTTAGTAAAATTCCATGCATGGTCTCACAAGAGAGATATACTAGATCCAAACTAACAAGAGCAGACAATACACCTATTCTTGGAATTGATCCTAGGCTTAATCTTAACCAAAAGGTAGGGAGGGTACTTCTCTCTCTACCTGAACAGCAAGCTGCAGCTTTCTTCCCACGCTGGAGGACCTCCTATTGCCCTTCCAGCTTAGACAGCCTGTCTATGTCCTTCATGATGTGGAGATGCCGGCGTTGGACTCGGGTGAACACAGTAAGAGTTTTAACAACACCAGGTTAAAGTCCAACAGGTTTATTTGGTAGCAAATACTATTAGCTTTCGGAGCGCTGCTCCTTCGTCAGATGGAGTGGAAATGTCACTTGGGCACCCCATTTCCACTCCATCTGACGAAGGAGCAGCGCTCTGAAAGCTAATGGTATTTGCTACCAAATAAACCTGTTGGACTTTAACCTGGTGTTGTTAAAACTCTTACTATGTCCTTCATGGCATGCCAAACCCACCATCTGGCCACAAATTGACCACTTCGGGGAAAATGACTGCTGGAGACTGTTCCCCACACGGTGAACGGTTGTGACCCCCATGTGACCCCAGTGTTGGGACCCAGACCCTGTCTGTGCTTTTATCTTTGTGAAGTTGCACTTGCACAACACACAGCACAGGTTGGAATTGCTAAGAAGATTGGAAAGTTTATCTCAGTGTATCCGAAAAGGCGCCGGAGTGTTGCAACCAGGGGATTTTCACAGTAACTTCACTGCAGTGTTAATGTACGCCTACTTGTGACATTAATAAATGAAACTTAAAAACTTAAGTTTAGGTTTAAAAATGTGTTACCCAATAATCTACCAATGTGAAAATCGTGCAGAAAAGCACAAAATAAAAACATGTCAAGAAATTTTGAGGGGTTAATACTCTTGCAAATAAAACTATTAACTTTTTGTCAGTTAAGACTGCTGTCTTAGTTGATATTATGGAAAATTAAACAAACTGTGAGACCAGCTCGATAATGTAAGTGGCGATGATAAAGTGTAAGAATAATTTGATTTATGTATCACTCCTATGGCACCACCTATGAACTCATCTTCCCACATCAACCCTTACACTTTCTGTCAATGGCTAGGCCAGCATGAGTTCCATCATTAGTTGCTGCTATGCGGGGGAGGTGATGGCCTAGTGGTATTATCGCTCAACTATTAATCCAGAAACTCAGCTAATGATCTGGGGACCCGGGTTTGAATCCCGCCACGGCAGATGGTGGAATTTGATTTCAATTAAAAAATATCTGGAATTAAGAATCTACTGATGACCTTGAAACCATTGTCGATTGTTGGAAAACCCCATCTGGCTCACTAATGTCCTTCTGGGAAGGATATCTGCCATCCTTACCCAGTCAGGCCTACATGTGAAGCAGAGCTGCAGCAATGTGGTTGACTCTCAACTGCCCTCTGGCAACTAGGGATGGGCAATAAATGCTGGCCAGCCAGTGACCCCCATGTCCCACGAATGAATTTTTTAAAAAGCCACTGTAATGTGCATTTTTGTAAAGGAAGTTGTAAGAAAACTCAATGCTCAGAATCTCTATTTAATTTAAAATGTTGATCTTCTGTGATGTGCACAGGTAATCAAGACCAGTCTTCAAGGACTTGAGTTCGATTCCCGGCTTGGGTCACTGTCTGTGCAGAGTCTGCACGTTCTCCCCGTGTCTGCGTGGGTTTACTCCGGGTGCTCTCCTTTCCTCCTACAGACCGAAAGACATGCTGGTTAGGTGCATTGGCCATGCTAAATTCTCCCTCAGTGCCGGAGTGTGGCAACTAGGGGATTTTCACAGTAACTACATTGCAGTGTTAATGTGCAGTGTTACTTGTGACACTAATAAATAAACTTTAACAGGTACACTGGGGTTGAGAGTGAGATGAAAAGGACCAAGCTATGCAGATCTATCGTAGTCAATGCTTTCAAATAAAACTTTCTGGTCTCATTGTCATTTTAAAAAATTATTTACTAAGAGTTTCTCTTTGGTACAGGCTGTGGAATTGGGAGCTACATTACGGGGAGGTTAAAATTGCAGTGTGGACAAGTTTACACAGGATGATTCCATCACTATTGAGGGAAAAAGAGCTTATTGTGGAAAACGTTGGCAAACATCTGGAATACAAACTAACTAGAAATGGTTAACAGATGCTACATTTTTACTACACTGACTGCACACTGACACAAGAGCAAATGTTACCATCATGTTAAGCCGTATTGGAACACCAGATAGTCAAATTGGACTCCTATCTCACATGTCTAAAGATGTGCGGATTAGGTAGGTTGGCCTTGCTACATTGCCCCTTCGTGTCCGGGGGACTAGTAAGGTAAATGCATGGGGTTCTGGGATAAGGCCTGGGTGGGATTGTGGTCGGTGCAGACTTGATGGGCCGAATGGACTTCTTCTGCACTGTAAAATTCTATGGATTCTATGTTTTCTAGCACCGGTCCTTGATCCTGGACCCTGCTGGACTGAGTGGAACAAGATGTGGTAGGCCTTCCCTGGAAGAAGTGGGGGCTGGGGCACTCCAGCCAGCGGCAGAGGGCCCCATCACCCCCACAAGATGTCACCCGCGATGTGTGATTTACACAAGACAACAAACAATGCCATTGCTTTGAAATCAGTGTTGTCTCTCTCTGTCTCCAATGTGACTGATCTATAGGATGATTAGTATTCAGAGCCGTGGCTTGTTAGTGTAGATTTATTTTGACTCTCCCTTGAACTGCAAATCATCTCTTGTTCTCCAGGAAAATGTGAGGTGATAGCAGTTGAGGAGAAGCAGCACAGACTATCACCGTACTCCTGACGTGAGGAAATTTAATCTTTATCAAGCAGCCTAGAGAGGACGACTAGAATAAACAAAGAGTTTCAATGCTGGAAAATGGATCAGTGGTGTCAGGTTAGAGTAAATGCTTCTTCTGCTTCACAGCTCCAGGGACCTGGGTTCGATTCCCGGCTTGGGTCACTGTCTGTGTGGAGTTTGCACATTCTCCTCGTGTCTGCGTGGGTTTCCTCCGGGTGCTCCGGTTTCCTCCCACAGTCCAAAGATGTGCGGGTTAGGTTGATTGGCCAGGTTAAAAAAAAAATTGCCCCTTAGAGTCCTGGGATGTGTAGGTTAGAGGGATTAGTGGGTAAAATATGTGGGGGTAGGGCCTGGGTGGGATTGTGGTCGGTGCAGACTCGATGGGCCGAATGGCCTCCTTCTGCACTGTAGGGTTTCTATGAAATGGTTACTTCATACACACTCTGAAATTCTGAAAATAAATACAAATACTTCACCTCTGTAAATTCTTTTAGCTTCACTTTTAGTTTATCACTGAGTCGGAATAATAAAGAATTCATTGCTCAAGTACAATCTGCATTTTTCGCTCGAATGCTCATTCAGTTTTGATATAGAATGAATCCAAATGGCCCATTTTGATTTGTAATAAAGCTCCCTGACATTACTATTCAAAATTTTGTACTTCCCACTTGATAAATCTTTTTGTGTTCAGGTTTTGATTTTACACAAAGCTTTTTCTTCTTTTTGCTGGAAGCAAACCAATTCTTGCTCTCCTACGCAAGAATCACTTCTCTATTCAAGGCATGTCTGTGCAATTTGTTTCAGGCACAAAAAAAGTCCTGAGTCAAGGAAATTTGTTTATTACATGAGCGGGGACTCCTGTGGTTAGTGCTTGATCATTAGCTTTGACTCAGTGTGGTATTCTCAGCTGTGACTCAGAAATTCATGTGTTCAGGTCCCACTCTAGGGCTTTAGTGCAGAAATGCTGGTCTGATTGTACTTCAGACAGTGGGTAGCCAGTCCAAAGATGTGCAGGTTAGGTTGATTGGCCATGCTAAAATTGCCCCTTAGTGTCCTGGGATGCGTAGATTAGAGGGATTAGCAGGTAAAATATGTCAGGATTTGGGGGTAGGGCCTGGGTGGGGTTGTGGTTGGTGCAGACTCGATGGGCCGAATGGCCTCTTTCTGTACTATAGGGTTTCTATGATTTCTATGATTCAACAAGAGACATTGCCGAGGATACCACATTTTCCATGTAGCACGCAGAGCCTTCTGCTCTTAAATGCAGTCTGCCCCTCTGCAGTGGTTACCACTGCCCTCTCTTGAATTTCAGTCTTTTAAAGTGTAGTTGTCTTGCAAAAAATAGTTTTCACAATTTATAATACTGTCATGACAACAACATTATGATGGGTGGCACAGTGGCACAGTGGTTAGCATTGCTGCCTCACAGCGCCAGGGACCCACGTTCGATTCTGGCCTCAGGTGACTGTGTGGAATTTGCACGTTATCCCCATGTCTGTGTGGGTTTCCTTCGGGTGCTCCGGTTTCCTCCCACAGTCCAAAGATGTGAGGGTTAGGTGCATTGGCCATGCTAAATTGTCCCAAGATGTGCAGGTTAGGGGGATTAGCCATGGTCAATGTGTGGGGGTTACGGGGATAGGGCAGGAGGTAGGCCTGGGTAAGATGCTCTTTCTGAGAGTGGGAATAGACTCAATGGGCCGAACGGTCTTCTTCTGCACTCTCGGGATTCTTTGAACAAGTTTTCACCAAATAAGCAAAAATGGCAAATAAGATTTAATGTGGACAAACTGAAAGAATTGTGCATCGAAAGGAAAAATGGAACCTTGGTGAACGATACCAGGAAAACTGTGGATGAAAGAGAAACCTTGGACAATTAGTAGACTCAGTGGGCAGAATTTTTCCATCCCGCCCACTACAGGAATTGTAGCGGGTGGGGGCAGACCATGCAAAGGTCACTGATCTCGGGCAGGAATTTCCGGCATGGCTGGAAAATCCCGCCCAATGTTTAACATGTTCAACCAACTCAGAGCAGCAATTAGAAAGAAACTGAACAGCCAACAAAGTGTTTGAACTGTAGATTGCTCTGGCCAGATTGTAGGTTGAATGCTCTTGAATTCTTGCTTAATGCATGAAATTTCCAATTTATGAATATACTACTGTGTTGTAGCTATCTGTTTACGAAAGTAAACAGCAGAACTGAACACTAGCTAGTTTGAAAGTGTATTTCATACAAGTTTAGATTCTTGTTCCCATCTGCTGTTTTGCAGCTTGGTCACGGTGTTTATTCCTCATCGCCTGGTTGGGTTTTGTACCCATTAGTCCATGTATTTTTCCCAGATCAGAAGTGACGTTCACGAGGGGTCACGGGCTCAAGGTGAGAGGGGCGAAGTATAACTCAGATATTAGAGGGATGTTTTTTACACAGAGGGTGGTGGGGGCCTGGAATGCGCTGCCAAGTAGGGTGGTGGAGGCAGGCAGGCTGACATCGTTTAAGACTTACCTGGATAGTCACATGAGCAGCCTGGGAATGGAGGGATACAAATGATTGGTCTAGTTGGACCAAGGAGCGGCACAGGCTTGGAGGGCCGAAGGGCCTGTTTCCTGTGCTGTACTGTTCTTTGTTCTTTGTTTATTTGCTTTAATTTGTCAGATTCCTTTTTTAAATTTTGATGGATAATGGCAGACGTGTGACATTATTAGCAAAAGCCTTAACACGTTTGTAAGAAACTCTTATTTACAAAGCTATTAACCCATTAAGCAGGTTAATATCCTCATTGAAATAGCAAAGAAAGGAATTTCAGAAAAATATTAACACATTCAATAGCAATACCACGAAAACTGATTATAGCACTTTGGTTATCTTTCATCTTGTGCAGACCTATGAGTTGTAATATCGCTTTTTATTCTAAATAATATTAGGTTCATAAATTTTCAGTCTACAGTGATCGTGTACACCTCTTTGAGGTGGCAGATCAAGTATCTAATACCTTTGCCATAAAAAATAAATTATGTTTATCATAAATGTTACTTTATGTTTGTTCCTTAATCCACAGCATTGTTAAATTAATATAAAGTTTCCAATGAAATGGAAGTGATCTAATGTATAACCAAAATCTTGTAGTTGTGTGTACTTCTGACTACAAATTCACTGTTGCCATATTTTTATCGCATGTATGTATCAACTTGTTGCATTACAAATTCCTCTGTCACCATTTATGTTTGGAACTAAGGTACCCATGTTGTCACAGTGTAATGACATCATATTACCAATATAGCTGATGCAAAGCCTCGACCACAAAGAAATCATACCCAACTCTACTTCCTTCTTTCTCAAATTGACATCATTTTTCCTCTTTAATTGGTTAAAGTTTAAAGTTTATTTATTAGTGTCACTAGTAGGCTTACATTAACACTGCAATGAAGTTACTGTGAAAATTGAGTTTGTGTCTTTATATGCCCTGTTTGTGAACAGAACTCCCACTCACCTGATGAAGGGGCAGCGCTCCGAAAGCTAGTGGCTTGTGCTACCAAATAAACCTGTTGGACTTTAACCTGGTGTTGTGAGACTTCTTACTGTGTTTATCCCAGTCCAACGCCGGCATCTCCACATCATAATCCCCTAGTCACCACACTCCGGCACTTGTTTGGATACACTGAGGGAGAATTTAGCATGGCTAATGCACCTAAACCAGCACGTCTTTCGGACTGTGGGAGGAAACCGGAGCACGCAGGCAAGGGGAGAATGCGCAGACTCCACACATACAGTCATTCAAGTCGGGAATTGAGCCTGGGTCCCTTCGCCACTGTGTTGCCCAACTGCTAATAATATCAGCGCGTAGTCGGAATGTATGATTTTAGAATGAGACTGAATTGGATCGGTGGCCACGATTTTTCAGGAACGGTGACGAGGGTGCAGAATATTGGGAGAGTCAAAAAAAGTAAATCTCGCCAGCGAGACCTCACTTTCACATTTTCCCAACTCCTGCAAGTGGCGTAACAATGTTCCCACCATCCGCCTGACTGGACGTGGAACGTGTGCTGGGCAGGTGTTTAAATGGAGTGTTCCCGCCGATTGAAGAGCTCAAGTGATACCGGGGCAAATCAGAGTCAGCGCGACGTGAAACTCATGCAAATTATTTTTCCTTAAAGTGCCTAAAAATATGGCGCAATATCTCACCGATGCCACCGGTCGGCAGGCTACTCTCTGCTTTTCTCTCCCAAAACGACACTTAGCCAAAATAATGGAAGATTGCACCCTGTGTTCCATGTTGCATTTATCCCTTGCTCTGTCAGCACACTTCAGCTGCAGGCCAGAGTCTCGACTCCCTGTGCACAGTAACATGGCAGCTCGACCATCAAACAAGCATTTCCGTAGTAAACAAGAAATATTGGATAGAGGACAGAAACTGTATGAGGGAAGCCTGAAAAAGTATCTGCCTGTGACACGGTGGTTTGGTGGTGCATTACCTTCCTGCAGTGACATGTTCTGTGGTGTGAGACAATCCTTAACCTCAGCCAGGTATCAGAGAGAAGTGGTGAGCATGGGTGGGGTGCGGGGTGGGGGTGGGGGTGGGGGGGGGGCGGGGGGGATGCAAATGGAGAATGTGTTTATTTTTGTCGCATATTTAAAGCTGACAGAATTATGCCGCACCTTAATTGTGTCATCTTCTTGGTTAGAAATGGTTTGATCTCAAGTGGTAGAAATAAAGACAATGTTCAGAGGTTGTGCAATACATGTAGCCTTCACAAAAATACTTTCAAGCAATGATTCCTGGGATGGCAGGTCTGTTATATGAGGAGAGACTAAGTCAGTTTGGACTGTATTCACTGGAGTTTAGAAGAGTCAGTGGACATCTCATAGAAACTTAGACAGGATAGATTCGGGAAGAATGTTCCCGATGAAGGGGGAGTCCAGAACGAGGGGTCATAGTTTGAGGATAAAGGGTAAAACTTTTAGAACTGAGGTGAGGAGAAACTTCTTCACCCAGAGAGTGGTGAATGTTTGGAATTCATTACCAGAAGAAGTAGTTGAGGCCAAAATGTTATGTGATTTCAAGAAGAAATTAGATATAGCTCTTCAGGCTAAAGGGACCAAGGGATATGAGGGGAAGGAGGGGATCATGTTATTGAATTTGATGATCAGCCATGATCAAAATGAATACAGAGCAGGCTCGAAGAGCCGAATGGCCTACTCCTGTTTATGGTTTCTACATTTCTATATGTTTCTATGTAATAAAATTATTCAGGATCCCATATGGCTTTGTAAAAACATTGGGTGGGATTTTCTGCCCCTTCCCGTCAACGGGATCCTTCGCTCTGGCCAAAGGCAGCAGGAAGGATGAGCTATGCAAAACGCCCTAGACATTGGCGGGACTGAAAGATCCATCTGGTGGCCAATAGCGAGCCATCTCCCCCACTGGGAAACATGGCGCAAGGGGCTGGAAGGTCTCACCTTAATGGATTATCAGTTTAAAACTAAACATTTTTTATTCTGATCCAGCACATTTAAAACTGCGATATTTTACACCTCCAATACTTTTACAATTGTATTAGCTAAAACAATCTTCATCTATATTTAGAGAACTTGTTTGTCATAAATGTGTAGGAATGATTATTTGCTTGGTAATATGGAGGTTAATCGTACCACACAATATGAATTGGAGGGACTTTTTTGAACACCAGTGATTTTTGTCAAACCACAGTTTCAGATTAAAGTTTGTACCTTGGTTCAACAAATGAGAAAATTAGAGGAAGTCTGAGTTCCCGATCAAATCAACATAATTGTCTAGTAAATCATGAACTCATCCAAAATTCTGATGGCCATAATTCCAACTTGTACCACAGTCCGTTCAGCCTGTACTCCCAGATCTGCATTGGTAAGCCTCAATTTTAAAATTCCCAACTGTGTGTTCAAAATCTGTCCATTGCCACACTCCCCTCTATTATTGTGGCTTCCAAACTACTGAGGTCTCTACGCCCCTCCAATTCTGGCCTCTTGCGCATTCCTGATTTCCACCATTAGCGACTATATCTTTGGCTGTCTTGGACCCAAGTTTTGGAATTGTCACTATGAATCACACTGACGGTCTCCCCGCGTCTGTGTGGGTTTCCTCTGGGTGCTCCGGTTTCCACCCACAGTCCAAAGATTTGTAGGTTAGGTGGATTGGCCATTCTAAATTGTCCCTTAGTGTCCAAACGTGAGTAGGATAGGTACATGAGCTGGATTAGGGGGATAGGGCAGTGGGGTGGGCATGGCTAAGATGCTCTTTCGGAGAGTTGGTGCATATTCAATGGACGGGATTTTATGGCTTTGCTCGTCCCAAAACCGTAAAATCCCACCCGAGGTCAACGGACCGTTCCATTGTCCGCCCCTCCCTTGCTCTAATTCCTGTGACGGGCAGGGCAATAAGATTCTGACCAATGGGTCAAATGGCCTCCTTCTGCACTATAAAGATTCTATTCTATTCCATTCTATTCTGTTTTTGATCAGAATTTGGCAAATTGTCCTAGTATCTCTTAATGTTTCTCAGTGTCACATTGGCCAGAATTTTACCGGCACGCCACCCTGACTCTGGGGGCAGGCTCGGCTCGGAGAATAGCATTCTCCATTGGCCTCAGATGGGACCGTATGAACCTCGGGTGGACGTGCCAGTAAAACTCCGTCCATTGTGTCTAAAAAGAACCTTAGAATGCTTGATTACATTAAGGATGGGATATAAATGTTGTAGACTACTGAAGAATTTTACTGTGACCCCCAATAATTCAGTTGACATTATGACAGGTGAAGACTTATTTTCTCTTTTCTTCTTAACCTGGTGATAGCAATGCAAATGGGACTCACTGGGGACCAACCTTTTCCCATTCTCTTCTCTTCAATGGGTGGACCTGTGTCTGATTAAATTTATTGCAGAGAACGATGAAGTGAAGCATTTTATTAGGAAGAACAGGTTTTCACAATATAAAGGCTATCTAAAAGGTTTGCAGGAATAAAGAGGCCAGGAGGTACGGTGCACAAATCATTGAAGGTGGCAGGTTTGATTTACCAGGACTGAAGCAATGGGTGTGCTGTGATTCCATGAAAAAGATTTAAACTGATATATTGTGTGAAAGAAATTGTTCCATTTCTGTAACTATCAGTAACAGATAGAATAATGGAAACTATTCTAAGAGATAGACCGGAATGCACCCATGCTAATAACTTAACCACAAGTGGGGAAGTAAAATGGGAAGGCCCTTCACAACTGAGGGGTGGTGTGGTGGCACAGTGGTGAGGACTGCTGCCTCCCAGTGCCAGGGACCCAGCTGCAATTCCGGCCTTAGGGGACTGTCTGTGTGGAGTTTTCACATTCTCCCTGTGTCTGTGTGGGTTTCCTCTGGGCACTCCAGTTTCCTCCCACAGTTCAAAGGTGTGCAGGTGAGGTGGATTGGCCATGCTGAGTTACATAAGAACATAAGAACTAAGAGCAGGAGTAGGCCATCTGGCCCCTCGAGCCTGCTCCGCCATTCGATAAGATCATGGCTGACCTTTTCATGGACCCAGCTCCACTTACCCGCCCGCTCACCATAACCCTTAATTCGTTTACTGTTCAAAAATTTATCTATCCTTGCCTTAAAAACATTCAATGAGGTAGCCTCAACTGCTTCACTGGGCAGGGAATTCCACAGATTCACAACCCTTTGTGTGAAGAAGTTCCTCCTCAACTCAGTCCTAAATCTACTTCCCCTTATTTTGAGGCTACGCCCCATAGTTCTAGTTTCACCGGCCAGTGAAAACAACTTCCTTGCTTCTATCTTTTCTATTCCCTTCATAATCTTCAATAAGATCTCCCCTCATTCTTCTGAATTCCAATGAGTATAGCCCCAGTCTACTCAGTCTCTCCTCATAAGCCAAGCCTCTCAACTTCGGAATCAACCTAGTGAATCTCCTCTGCACCCCCTCCAGTGCCAGTATATCCTTTCTCAAGTAAGGAGACCAAAACTGTACACAGTACTCCAGGCGTGGCCTCACCAGCACCTTATACAGCTGCAACATAACCTCGCTGTTTTTAAACTCCATCCCTCTAGCAATGAAGGACAAAATTCCATTCGTCTTCTTAATTACCTGCTGCACCTGAGATTCCTGCACAAGGACACCCAGGTCCCTCTGCATAGCAGCATGCTGCAATCTTTTACCATTTAAATAACAGTCCATTTTGCTGTTATTCCTACCAAAATGGATGACCTCACATTTACCAACATTGTACTCCATCTGCCAGACCCTCGCCCACTCACTTAAACTATCCCTTTGCAGACTTTCAGCATCCTCTGCACACTTTGCTCTTCCACCCATCTTAGTGTCATCTGCAAATTTTGACACACTACACTTGGTCCCCAACTCCAAACCATCTATGTAAATTGTAAACAACAACAATAACAATATTTAAGTTGCCCCTTAGTGTCCCAAGATGTGTAGGTTAGGGGGATTAGCGGAGTAAATCCATGGGGTTAGCGGAAAGAGCCTAGGTGGGATCCTCTGTCAGAGAGTTGGTGCCAAACCGATGGGCCGAATGGCCTCCTTCTGCACTGTAGGGATTCTATAAGCTGCAGTTATGTAGTTCAAGGCAATCCCATTGATAGATTTAAAAAATTATTTTACAGGATATGGGTAATGTTGGCTGGGTCAGCATTTATTGCCCATTCTTAGATGCCCGTGAGAAGGTTCAAGTGAGCTGCCTTCTTGAACCCCTGCAGTCTCTGTGGAGTAATGCTGTTAGGGAGGGATTTCCAGGATTTTAACCAAGTGACTGTGAAGAAATAGTGATATATTTCCAAGTCAGGATGGTGGGTGACTTGGGAGGTGACTTCCAGGTGGTGATGTCACCAATTGGCTGTTGTTCTTGCCCTTCTCGATGGTAGTGGTCGTGGGTTTGGAAGGTGCTGTGTAAGGAGCCTTGGTGAGATCCTGCAGTGCATCTTGGAGATGGTGCACACGGCTGCCACTGTTTGTGGGTGGTGGAGAGAGTGAACGTTTGTGGAAGAGGTAGCTATCAAGTGGACTGCTTTGCCCTGGATGATGTTGAGCAGCTTGAGTGTTGATGGAGCTGCACTCATCCAGGCAAGCGGAGAGTATTTTGACATTTCATAACGCTAATTATATAAATATCACTTGAATCTAGTACAATGCCAAGGGTGGATTAAACAATGAGAATTAAAAGGTACCTGAGAGAAATGTAATGTCAGACTGAGGGGAAGAGTTTGAAAGTGGGAGAGGGAACAGTCCTTAGCTTCTGGTGTTTCTAACCCAAATGAAAGGTTTTGTTATTACAGGCAAACTTAAAACTATCAGATGTGATGGACTAACTCGAATAGAATACAAGAATAGAATACAAAATTAGGAGAAAAGTATTTTAGGAAGGATTGTTTGCTCCTGGAGTTAGACAATTAAATGGTCAAGGAAATGTAATATTAATACATAGAAAGTATTTCAAACCAAAATGGATGTTGCAAGTTTTGCAATGATTGGAATTGAATTAGCAAAGAGAGACTGGGAAAGGTACTGAGGAGTAATGGTAGACTTGTCGGGTGAGATTTTCCGGCCGCGCTCGCCCCAAGACTGGAAAATCCCACCTGAGGTCAACGACCATTGCATGGTCCGCCCCTACCCGTTACAATTCCCATGGCGGGCGGGACGGGAAAATTCCACCCGTCGTGTTTAATGCTGAGACTGTATTGTCAGAAAATTGAGAAAGCCAATTGGAATATATAAACGTTGCAGCGAGGTATTAGAGTGAGATTTTTTGGTTGCTGTTATTTTAATACCGGCTGTTGCTCATTCAAAAGTTGCCCTGGTGTTCAAAGCTGACACTGATGATACCTAGTCAAGACTTGTTTGTATTGTACTTCGGCCCATATTTCCAAAGGACTTTCAGTCAATTGTAAATTAGATATTCAGATGAACACTTTCTATTGAAAGAATGAGAAAGGATAATTAGCTTGGAAAGGTAATAGATACAAAATATTTAGGACATTCAAAATGTTGTTGGATCATGAAGAAATCATAGGGTCCCTACAATGCAGAAGAAGGCCATTCGGCCCATCACGCTTACACTGACAACAATCCCACCCAAGCCTATCCCCGTACCCTACATATTTTCCCTGTTAGTTCCCCTGACATTAAGGGGCAATTTAACATGGCCAATCCACCAAACCTGCACACTATTGGACTGTGAGAGGAAGCCGGAGCCCCCAGAGGAAACCCACGCAGACACGGGGAGAATGTGCTAACTCGACACAGACAGTCATCCAAGGCTAGAATTCAACCCAGGTCCCTGGCGCTGTGAGGCAACAGTCTGGTAAACCTTCTCTAAACTGCATCCTCCCTTAAATCAGATGACCAATTTTGTACACATTACTCCAGATGCGATTTCACTAGTGCCCTTTACAACTGAAGTATAACCTCCCTATATTTATATTTAATTCCCCTCACAATAAAAGATACCATTCCATTATCTTTCCTAATTATTACTGTATCTGCATATGAGCCTTTCGCGATTCATTTATTTATAATAATGGAATGGTTCAGTCTTTGTTTCAATGCACACCTTTTATTTCATCGTCACCTTGTTACGTTGTCTGAAGTGAAGGCTTGGGAATTGCAGGGATATCCGTGCAGTTGTGATTGCTCCCATAGTCGATATGCAGGAGGTTGGTTTTCTCGGCTAGGCTGGAGGGTGGGACCAGGTAGTTGGGGGGGGGGGGGGGGGGGGCGTGTGAGGCGATTCTTTAGTTTCCTTTCAAGGAATTATGATTGGGCCCTTTTTTAAGCATGGTTGATTACTTTGATTTGATTTATTATTGTCACATGTATTGGGATACACTGAAAAGGGACAGGTAGTATTGAGGAAGCAGGAGGGCTGCAGAAGATCTTGGACAGGTTAGGAGAGTGGACAAAGAAGTGGTAGATGGAATACAATGTGGACAAGTGTGAAGTTATGCACTTTGGAAGGAGGAATGGAGGCAGAGACTATTTTCTAAATTGGAAAATGCTTAGGAAATTAGAAACACAAAGGGACTTGGGAGTCATTGTTCAAGATTCTCTGAAGGTTAACATGCAAGTTCAGTTAGCAGTTAGGAAGGCAAATGTAATGTTAGGATTCATGTCGAGGGGGCTAGAATACAAGAGCAGGGATGCGCTTCTGAGGCTGTATAAGACTCTGGTCAGACCCCATTTGGAGTATTGTGAGCAGTTTTGGGCCTCATATCTAAGGAAGGATATGCTGGCCTTGGAAAGGGTCCAGAGGCTGTTCACAAGAATGATCCCTGGAATGAAGAGCTTGTCATATGAGGAATGGTTGAGGACTCTGGGTCTGTACTCGTTGGAGTTTAGAAGGATGAGGGGGGATCTTACTGAAATTTACAGGATACTGCGAGCCTGGATAGAGTGGACGTGGAGAGGATGTTTTGATTGTAGGAAAAACTTGAGCCAGAGGGCACAACCTCAGGCTAAAGGGACGATCCTTTAAAACAGAGATGAGGAGAAATTTCTTCAGCCAGAGAGTGGTGAATCTGTGGAACTCTTTGCCGCAGAAGGCTGTGGAGGCCAGGTCATTGAGTGTCTTTAAGACAGAGATAGATAGGTTCTTGATTAATAAGGGGATCGGGGTTATGGGGAAAAGGTAGGAGAATGGGGATGAGAAAAATATCAGCCATGATTGAATGGTGGAGCAGACTTGATGGGCCGAGTGGCCTAATTCTGCTTCTATTTCTTAAGGTCTTATGATCTTATGAAAAGTATTGTTTCTTGTGTGCTATACAAACAAAACATACAGTTCCTAGAGTACATAGGGGAGAAGGAAAGGAGAGAGTACAGAATGTAGTGTTACAGTCACAGATAGAGTGTAGAGAAAGATAGGGAGCGGAATTTTCCCCTCCTGCCCACCACAGGAATTGTAGAGAGTGGGGCAGGACCAGGCAGAGGTTGGTTGACCTTGGGTGGAAATTTCCAGTCTTGGGGCGAGCGTGACCGGAAAACCCCACCCAAAGAGTTTATAAGAGTTAGAGTTCAGTTTAGTAGCATATAGCGAGGGTGAAAGATAGAAATAGAGAGTACGCTGCGGATAGCTCGCAAGAAGTTACCTCACTCCGGCACCATCTTGGTACAGCAGTTCAATGGCTGTGTTTGTTGGCCCCTCTCTCCCTGTGTGATGGAACCCTGTGCTGGAGTTCTGAGTCTCTCTGAAGAGCAGTTTAAATTTTTCCTGCTGTATCTTTAGCAGGGAGCCCAGATGGATGCTGTAAGTGACATGGACAAAATACCAAATCAGCCTCCAAATAAGGCACTGAGATCATTTATATTAACTCTTTGAAGCCTTTCCCCACCTGTGGCTTTTGTTCCAGCCAAAGTAAACCTTACGTTGATACAATGAGGCATTGACCACTTTTCTTACCTCCTGGGTGAGACCACAGCAAGCCAATTAAAGATGGCCTCTCAAAAGATGACCACAGTCTGAGCCACAAATGTAAAGGACTGCTTTCGACGCCATCTTGAATTTCAGCCTTTTAAAGTGTAGTTGTCTTGCAAAAAATAGTTTTCACAATTTATAATACTGTCAATACAACAACATTATTAAAAAAATACAGCACAAACAGGCCCTTCGGCCCACAAGCTGCGCCGGTCATGTCCCTACCTACCTAGGCTTATATATAGACTTACCTATAACCCTCAATCCTATTAAGTCCCATGTACTCATCCAGAAGTCTCTTAAAAGACCCTATAGAGTTCGCCTCCACCACCACTGACGGCAGCCGATTCCACTCACCCACCACCCTCTGAGTGAAAAACTTACCCCTGACATCTCCTCTGTACCTATTCCCCATCACCTTAAACCTGTGTCCTCTCGTAGCAACCATTTCAGCCCTGGGAAAAAGCCTCCGAGAATCCACCCAATCTATACCTCTCAACATCTTGCACACCTCTATCAGGTCACCTCGCATCCTTCGTCTCTCCAAGGAGAAAAGACCGAGCTCCCTCAGCCTATCCTCATAAGGCATGCCAACCAATCCAGGCAACATCCTTGTAAATCTTCTTTGCACCCTTTCAATCATTTCCACATCCCTCCTGTAATGAGGCAACCAGAACTGAGCACAGTACTCCAAGTGGGGTCTGACGAGGGTCTTATAAAGCTGCATCATTATCCCCGGACTCCTAAACTCAATCCCTCGATTGATGAAGGGCAGCACACCATATGCCTTCTTAACCACCTCCTCTACCTGCGAGGCCGATTTAAGAGTCCTATGGACCTGGACCCCAAGGTCCTTCTGATCCTTTAGCATGGCCAATCCACCTAACCCGCACATCTTTGGAGTGTGGGAGGAAACCGGAGCACCCGGAGGAAACCCACGCCGACACGGGGAGAACGTGCAAACTCCACACAGACAGTGACCCGAGGTTGGAATTGAACCCGGGTCCCTGGCGCTGTGAGGCAGCAGCGCTAACCCACTGTTCCATCATTATGATGGGTGGCACAGTGGTTAGCACTGCTGTCTCACAGCGCCAGGGACCCGGGTTCGATTCCGGCCTTGGATCACCGTCAGTATGGAGTTTGTACGTTCTCCCCGTGTCTGCGTGGTTTTTTTCCGGGTGCTCCGGTTTCCTCCCACACTCTAAAGATGTACGGGTTAGGTGGATTGGTCATGCTAAATTGCTCCTTGGTGTCCCAAGATGTGTAGGTTAGGCGGATTAGTGGGGTAAATATGTGGAGTTATGGGGATAGGATGGCCTGGGTGCGATAGTTGTCAGAGAGCTGGTGCAGGCTCGATGGGCCGAATGGCCTTCTTCTGCACTGTAGGGATTCTATGATTTAATTCGAGAGCTATTGCCTCTCTAATTGTCATAAATATTGCCTCATAGAGCAAAAAGGAACTAAGCAAAATCTCATTAAATAAAAGAAAATTTTTACTCAATCATAGTCTAATGCGTGTAAGCAGAAACCATGCTTGTGCTTAACTCGAGGAAGCTGCTTAACTCTCTGAAAAATAATTTCACAAAGATGAGTTTTACAAAGTCATCGAAACTATTAATCATGTGGCAACTGAAGTATAATTCTGCTTAAATTTAGTTCCTGAGAATCTTTTTTTTGTTGATGTTTGCATTCCAGACCTAATTGATTCTGATACAAATTTTTGAAAGTACTACAAGTTGGAATCATATATATAGAATATAGAATCATAGACTCCCTACAGTGCAGAAGGAGGCCATTTGGCCCATCGAGTCTGCTCTGACTCTGTGAAAGGGTATCTTATCCAGGCCCTATCTACCGCCCTAGCCCTGTAACCCCATGTATTTACCCCACTAATCCACCTAACACACACATTTTTGGACACTAAGGGCAATTTAGCATGGCCAATTCACCTAACCTGCACATCTTTCAGACTGTGGGAGGAAACCAGAGCATCCGGAGGAAACCCACACAAACACAGGGAGAACGTGCAAATTCCACACAGACCCCCGAGGCCGGAATCAAACCTGGGTCCCTGGCGCTGTGAGGCAGCAGTGTTAACCACTGTGCCACCCACAGCACAGGGTATTCTGGACCCTCCCGCCAGCAGGATAGGAAAGTCTCAGCGAGAGTGTCTGATGTAATGCTCCAGGAAAACAGAAGGGGTGAACAAAGCAATCAATTCAAGGAAATGACAGTGAGTCTGCACCATGGAAGATGGCTGACAACTTTGTCCCCTTACAATGACAAAAAGGCACTGAGATACAATTAAAACAATTAAACTCCAAGGGGCTCAAGGAGTAGGTCCAATGGCCAATTGCCCCTCTGCTGCTGCCAAGCTGCATGTGACCCCCATGTGTCCTGCGGTTGGGTGGGCTTGGGTGGGGACAAGGGGTTGACCTCGCCACTCTTCCCTGGGATGGGTGTCTCATGGCTAGACTGCCCCTACTAGCCCTGGTAGTAGTGAAGATCACCCCTGCAATGGTGATTCAGGCAGCTCTGTGGTCAATATATTCATTCGTGCCCGTCAGCTGTGAAAGTTTTTAAGTGACTGGGTTACATTAATCTCCATGCCCCCAGACAGCTGGTAGGATTTTAAATCACAGCAGCACTCCATTCTGCAGCAGGGATTTCTCTTTCTCTCTGTCAGAAGCTGCAGGTGTGAGCAGAATCCATTGAAGTCCTCTGACAGAGAGGAGGGGCAGGATTTTACAGCCTTGCTTGACCCGAGACCGGAAAATCCCACCTGAGGGCAATGGGCATCTCCACTGTCCACCCCTTGCCCACTCCAATTCCATGGCGGGCGGGGCAGTAGAATTCTGGTGGAGATGTCAATTTCACTGTGGCTTGGGGGGGGGGGGGGCGCGGGATCATGGTGGGGCAGTTCCCTTCTCCACAGATGGCCATTCAGCCCCAATTTATTCACAAAGCTTTTACTTGAAGTCTCTGAGCCTTCTTACAAACCTGGGATCTTTGAAACCCTCTCTGTTCTGTCAAAAACTGATCTCTTTCAATTTCATAATGCAGTTCTTTGACATAGGCTTTGATTGACAGCTCAATAGATTTCTACTCAGTCTCCAGTCAGCTATGTTTATTTAATTTTTATTTTCAAGTGCCTTTAATAATGGCGCCCCAATTTTTAAAAAGCTACATTGTTGGCAGGGTGCCCGTCCCACCAGCATGACATTATGGGGCCCGCCCCTTGGATTCTTTTAGTTGCTATCCATAGGACAGAAAAAGCCACCATTGAGTTTGGCAGCCTTAATGCCACTTTTCCCACCCGCTGCAACACTCTGCCTCAAAAAGGGAAAGTTCCCCTCACTGGGTGGGTTTTCCACTACCGCTGCCACATGTTTTGCAGAGGTGGAAGTGGCAATGGGATCTTCCAGCCCCACTGTTGTCAATGGGGTCTATCATTGAATGCACTCCCCCACCACAGGGAAACCCATGACAGGGGTTCGCCATCGGCAGGACTGGAAAATCCAGCTGGCGTAAACGGCCAGAAAATTCTGGCCATTATGTTTCACATAATTCTTACTAACTCCAGGACAATCTCCAGTAATGTAAAAAGATCTGTTTTGTGGCCATTCTTCCAATGATGTCATTGAGAATGTTCCCTGCAGAAAACTCTTGATCAATGCCATGACAGCAAACTTCAATGTCTTGTATAAATTTGAGAACATTTAAGGTCCTTTTTAAACAGACGCACTTGAAAGCCTACAAGATGTCAATCTGAATAAGCAAGGTGCATATCCTATCATATCTCTCCAGTTTAGAAGGGAGGAATTCTGCCAGACATGGTGTGCATACTTGAATCTTTTTGGCAAGTAAAAGTTGCCGCATCTTTTGACACAAAGTGCTGCTTTATTGCTGAGTTGTTGTGACCCCCCCCCCCCCCATTGAAACTGCGGGATTATTTGAGTAAGCGACGTTACAGTAAACTTTCAAGATATTATCAGTTTTCAATTTTTAATCACATCATGAACCAACACATCCTCCAAGTGCAACTCTGAAATCCAAGAAAAGATCTGAAGATTTCTTGACAGTAATTGGCAAATCTTTACACCTTCAGTGCTTGAAGGTGGTGCAAATGACTAATCTGAGACTTATACAGTCGGTGAGGAGTGACTAAGCACAGTAAGTAATTTCAGAAAAATGGAACATGAGCCTGCCTGTCTCATGTGGTTAATCAGAAGGTCACCGAAGCCTGTGATGCCAAGGGGAAAAACTCCCAATTCTTCTCCCATTTGACCGCAAAGCGTACGAGTAGGAAATTTCCATGATCGTGCTTGTTTGGGTTGCAGAAAATTATTCACGACGCAAACCACAATGATGGTGGTTGTGTAGAGCAACACAGGAAAATAAAGAGTGATCTTGTGAGGTAAGATGTCGGAAACGTTGATGGGGGATTTTGCTTTTCGTAGCCACTTTCGCACTCCAACTGTAGCTCCGAGAGATGCTCAAATCATAGCCACGGAACACGGATGCCATGGTGTTTCTTCCCTCTTAATACATTCATACATTTTTTTTCTTACATGCCTCTTTCCAGAACCATTACAATCACTGCCCTGCTTTGGGGTATCTTATTCTACTTTACAGCTTTACCACTACCTGTTCTAACTTGAACACTTGTTTTCACACAATGGCGCTGCTTATGAGCCCTTTTCAGCTCCGAACTCTTTGAAATGTTAAACGTTCTTGTTTGTGCATGAGCACATTCATTTCAACTTCTACCACAGCTTTTACCCAGAATTTTATTTTCTCATCATTGTGCTACTTGGTCAAGACTATGACTATCAAGATTGGGGAATATTATGACACCCATGGGGACTGACAACTTTTAAAAAGAAATTCGGACTTTCAGTGAATGACTGAAAGGATCACATGGCAAGATTTCCGGTTTTAAGGCCTTTACTGTAACAAAAAAATAAAAGCAATATTGACTAAACACTATTTCACATTAAACATTATTATTCTCTAAACTAAAGAATAGGTCCCTCATTTAACCTTTAAAATGATTGAAAATCTCCTTCCGTGGTTATATTTTAATCTGTCCCTTAAGTAAACACTCTATTCTCCCAGAATCTGTGTGAAGTGATTCTCAGCTCTTTTTGCTTTTCCAGCCAGACAACTTCTAATCTTTGAGTTGATTTTCATGGCATGGGTTACCCTAGAGATCCACATCACCAACCCAAGATAGATGAATCATCCAGATTTATTTAATTTCAATTCTCTTCTTGCACCTAGTGACACGCTAAGACAGACTTTCATCAGTTTCCATAGCTAATAATTTTCAGAATAGGTCGCTAGTCTGTCGCCAGGGGCTTATAGCTTGAGGGGCACAAATCCACATCAAGCATGGCTGACCAAGTGTCTCTCCCACTCTTACTGCAAGCCATTGAATTGGCAGTTTGCTACTCAATATGTTTGTTTCATTATGAGCGCACCTTCCTTGGCCATCAAATCTTGGGGTGGGACTCGAACATGGAGCTTCTGGCTCAGAGGCAGGGACGTACACATTGCAGCACAGGAACTCCACAGATTTATTTAAACCCTCATTATTTTGGCCACTTCAATCCAGCGTGAGTTCCCAAACATACTTTGTAAAAAATAAAGACTTGCCACTCCTTCCTCTCTCTCTTAACAACTGAACCACCCACATTTGTAGTCATCAGAACTTGGAGCAGGTCACATGACCTATTAATTTCTCCATCTTGCCCGAAATTAAAGTTACAGTCCCGAAACCTAATGACCTTATATAACTTCACAGGAGAAATAAACAGGAAAGGGGCAAAAATGCTTTTCAGAAGGAAATCCATTCATTTTCTAGAAATGCATTACATCCTCCAATTTGTTTTTAACCTGATTCGTGGTTCATGATTCAGAAGCTGAAATAATGAGTCAGACTTCAACCTTGGCATCCAATTTGACCCTGAGGTGAGCTTTCGACCACATATCCACTCCATCACCAAGATCATCTACTTCCACTGTAGTGACATTGCCCGTCTCTACCCCACATCAACTTATCTGCTGAAACCTTCTTCCATGCCTTTGTTCTGCTACACTTGACTATCCTAGTCAGCTTCCCATCTTCCACCCTTCAGGATCTTGAAAGCATCCAAAACTCTGTTGTTTGTATCCTAACTTGCACCAAGTCCAGTTGAGTCATTACCCTGGCAGTGCTCGATGATCGACTTTTGCTGCTGATATGACTAACATCTCAACTTTAAAGCTCTTGTTCTTCTTTTCAAATCCCTCCAAAGCCTTGCCCCTCTGTATCACTGAACGCTCATGCTGACTTTTAAGCACTGTTTAGGCCATAGGCTCCGAAATACCCTCCGTAAACTTCCCCAGTTATCTATCTCTTCTCCTATCTCCCCCAATCTTGTCTCACATTTTGTGACTCAGAATTAAATTTTGCTTAAAAATGCTCCTCTAAAAACTCTTTTGATGTTGTGCGATTTTTTTGAAATTCATTTGCAGGATGTGGGTGTCGCTGGCTGGGTCCAGCATTCATTTCCCATCCCTAACTGTCCTCCACTTCAGAGGGCATTTGAGAGTCAACCATTGCTGTGGGTCACATGTAGGTCAGACTGGGTAAGAAGGGCAAATTTCCTTCCCTAAAAGATGTCAGTGAACCAGTTGGGTTTTTATGACGATCATCTCATGGCCACCATCAGACATTTTAATTCCAGATTTTTAATCAAATTCAAATTTCAACATTTGCTGTAGTGGGATTCAACCCGGATCCCTAGATCTTACCATGGGTCTCTGGATTACTAGTCCAATGACAATACCATTACGCCATCACATCCTCCAAATGCTCAAGTTGTTTTTGTATCACCGTCCTTTCATCATTGATCATTTTCCGGGAGTTTCTTACTTAACAATATTGTCGGAGCACTTTGACCGCATGAACTACGAGTAGTAGTTTTTTTTTCTCTCGGGCCCCTAGCCCTATAAATTGGTGCAGAGGAGATACCCGATCCTCTACACTGGTAGAGGATCCCACCCTTCCATCCTCCTCTAACCTAATTATAAGTGTGGGGAAGTTTTTTGTTTTCTTTTTTTCTTGCTGGTAATGGCTTCAGGGATGGCAGTTCAGGCAGTATGCTGCATCTCCTGTGGGATGTATGTGGTGAGGAAATCCAGTAGTGTTTCAGGAGATTTTAGTTGTAAGAAGTGCATTAGATTGCAGCTTCTGGAGGAGCGTGTAAAGGAGCTGGAGGGGGAGGTAGAGGAACTCCGCATAATTCGGGAGGCGGAGGTGGAAGTTGATAGGAGTTATAGAGAAATAGTAACTCCTAGAAATGAGGCTTGGGTCAATGCCAGGAGGAGGGGTAAGAAGCAATCGGGAAGACAATCCCCTGGGGCGGTTCCCCTCCATAATAGGTTTTCGGTGCTGGAGGCTACAGTTGAGGAGGAATCAACTGAGCATAGAGAGCAGATCTCTGGGGGTGAGCCGAGTGAGAAAGCTCAGGTGGTTAGGGGCTGTAAAAGACTGGGCCTTGTGATTGGGGACTCCACAATTAAGGGGACAGATAGGAGGGTCGGAACTAAAGGTAGGGACTCAGGGTTGGTGTGTTGCCTACCAGGGGCTGGGGTCCGGGATGTGTCTGACAGGGTATTCAGGACTCTTAGGGGGGAGGGAGATAAACCACAAGTTATTGTACATGTGGGGACACACGACATAGGGAGGATAGGGGAAGGGGATATTAGGCAGGGATTTATGGAGTTGGGGTGGAAACTAAAGGCCAAGACTGACAGAGTGGTTATCTCTGGACTCTTGCCTGTACCACGGGATAGTTTAGAGAGGAATAGGGAGAGGGAAGGTTTGAATTCATGGCTGAGGGGATGGTGCAGGAGGGAGGGGTTCAGGTACTTAAGCAATTGGGGCTCGTACTGGGGAAGGTGTGACCTCTATGAGAAGGATGGTCTACACCTTAATCAGAAGGGGACCAATATCCTGGGGGGTAAATTTGCTAAGGCCATGCAGGGAGGTTTAAACTGATTCGGGGGGGGGGAGGGATCCTGAGTAGTGGGGCTGAAAGTGAGGGATGCATGGATGGGGACTGCAATGCACGGCATTGCAGAGGTGGGGTGGAGCAGGGTTTGAAATGTGTATACTTCAATGCCAGGAGTATTCGCAATAAAGTGGGTGAACTTGCAGCGTGGATCAGTACCTGGGACTTCGATGTTGTGGCTATTTCAGAGACATGGATAGAGCAGGGGCAGGAATGGATGCTGCAGGTCCCGGGGTTCAAATGTTTTAGTCGAAGTAGGGAAGGAGGTAGAAGAGGGGGAGGGGTAGCATTATTGGTCAGAGATTGTATCACAGTGTCAGAGAGGAGGTTTGATGAGGACTTATCTGTTGAGGTAGTATGGGCGGAGATTAGAAATAGGAGAGGAGAGGTCACCCTGTTGGGAGTCTTTTATAGACCTCCTAAAAGTTCTAGAGAGGTTGAGGAAAGGATTGCGGAGTCAATCCTGCTTAGGAGTGAAAGTAATAGGGCAATTGTTATGGGGGATTTTAACTTGACTAATATTGACTGGAATTGTTATAGCTCTAGCTCGTTAGAGGGGTCAGTTTTTGTTCAAAGCGTGCAGGAAGGTTTTTTGACTCAGTATGTAGACAGGCCAACTAGAGGTGAGGCTATATTGGATCTGGTGCTGGGAAATGAGCCAGACCAGGTGCTAGACTTGGAAGTTGGTGTGCATTTTGGTGATAGTGACCACAATTCGGTTACGTTCACCTTAGTGATGGAAAGGGATAGGCATGAACCTCGGGCCAGTGGTTTTAGCTGGGGGAAGGGTAATTATGAGGCTATTAGGAGAGAATTAGGAAACATAGGTTGGACTAGGAGATTACAGGGACTGGGAACGTCCGACATGTGGAGTTTTTTCAAGGAGCAGCTACTGCGAGTCTGTGATAGGTATGTCCCTGTCAGGCAAGGAGGAATTGGTAGGGCTAGGGAACCGTGGTGCACCAAAAAAGTTTCTTTGTTGGTTAAAAAGAAAAAGGAGGCTTATGTTCGGATGAGACGTGAGCACTCGGGTAGTGCACTAGAAAGCTTTAGATTGGCTAAGAGGGAGTTGAAGAGCGAGCTTAGAAGGGCTAAAAGGGGACATGAGAAGACTTTGGCGGATAGGGTTAAAGAGAATCCTAAGGCGTTCTATAGGTATGTCAAGAACAGAAGGTTGGTTAGGGCAAGTTTAGGGCCAGTTATAGATGGCAGAGGGAAGTTATGTGTGGAACCGGAGGAGATTGGTGAAGCATTGAACCAATATTTCTCTTCGGTGTTCACGCAAGGGGACATGAATATAGCTGAGGAGGACACTGGGTTGCAAGGGAGTAGAATAGACAGTATTACAGTTGATAAGGAGGATGTGCAGGATATTCTGGAGGGTCTGAAAATAGATAAATCCCCTGGTCCGGATGGGATTTATCCAAGGATTCTCTGGGAGGCAAGAGAAGTGATTGCAGAGCCTCTGGCTCTGATCTTCAGGTCGTCGTTGGCCTCTGGTATAGTACCAGAAGATTGGAGGTTAGCGAATGTTGTCCCATTGTTTAAGAAGGGGAACAGAGACTTCCCCGGGAATTATAGACCGGTGAGTCTCACTTCTGTTGTCGGCAAGATGTTGGAAAAAATTATAAGGGATAGGATTTATAGTTATTTGGAGAGTAATGAATTGATAGGTGATAGTCAGCATGGTTTTGTGGCAGGTAGGTCGTGCCTTACTAACCTTATTGAGTTTTTTGAGAAAGTGACCAAGGAGGTGGATGGGGGCAAGGCAGTGGACGTGGTATATATGGATTTTAGTAAGGCGTTTGATAAGGTTCACCATGGTAGGCTTCTGCAGAAAATGCAGATGTATGGGATTGGGGGTGATCTAGGAAATTGGATCAGGAATTGGCTAGCGGATAGGAAACAGAGGGTGGTGGTTGATAGTAAATATTCATCATGGAGTGCGGTTACAAGTGGTGTACCTCAGGGATCTGTTTTGGGGCCACTGCTGTTTGTAATATTTATTAATGATCTGGATGAGGGTATAGTTGGGTGGATTAGCAAATTTGCTGATGACACCAAAGTCGGTGGTGTGGTAGACAGTGAGGAAGGGTGTCGTAGTTTGCAGGAAGACTTAGACAGGTTGCAAAGTTGGGCCGAGAGGTGGCGGATGGAGTTTAATGCGGAGAAGTGTGAGGTAATTCACTTTGGTAGGAATAACAGATGTGTTGAGTATAGGGCTAACGGGAGGACTTTGAATAGTGTGGAGGAGCAGAGGGATCTAGGTGTATGTGTGCATAGATCCCTGAAAGTTGGGAATCAAGTAGATAAGGTTGTCAAGAAGGCATATGGTGTCTTGGCGTTTATTGGTAGGGGGATTGAATTTAGGAGTCGTAGCGTTATGTTGCAACTGTACACAACTCTGGTGCGGCCGCACTTGGAGTACTGTGTGCAGTTCTGGTCCCCACATTACAGGAAGGATGTGGAGGCTTTGGAGAGGGTGCAGAGGAGGTTTACCAGGATGTTGCCTGGTATGGAGGGGAGATCCTATGAGGAGAGGCTGAGGGATTTGGGATTGTTTTCGCTGGAAAGGCGGCGGCTAAGAGGGGATCTTATTGAAACATATAAGATGATTAGAGGTTTAGATAGGGTGGATAGTGATAGCCTTTTTCCTCTGATGGAGAAATCCAGCACGAGGGGGCATGGCTTTAAATTGAGGGGGGGTAGTTATAGAACCGATGTCAGGGGTAGGTTCTTTACCCAGAGGGTGGTGAGGGATTGGAATGCCCTGCCAGCATCAGTAGTAAATGCGCCTAGTTTGGGGGCGTTTAAGAGATCCGTAGATAGGTTCATGGACGAAAAGAAATTGGTTTAGGTTGGAGGGTCACAGTTTTTTTTTAACTGGTCGGTGCAACATCGTGGGCCGAAGGGCCTGTTCTGCGCTGTAATGTTCTATGTTCTATGTTCTATGTTCTAACTTCATCAGTTCAAAAAGAAGGTCCACCAACACCACCTCCGGATGATTAGGGAATGAGCAATAATAAATGAGGGTGCCACATCACAAGATTGAATTTTTAAAAAAATCTTTAGTCCCTGACTGTCAGGCCAGCTGGGAGGTTAAAATATTTCAAAGCTAGTTTTCAGAAAATCATGCAGTGCCACTTTACATCTTCCATGTAAAATTCCTGCACCAGGTATTTGGAAATATTATAGATATTCTTTAGCACTGCTGCCTCAGGGCGACAGGGACCCAGGTTCGATTCAAGCCTTGGGTGACGTGTGGAGTTTCCACCTTTTCCCCGTGTCTGCATGGGTTTCCTCCGGGTGCTCCAGTTTCCTCCCACAGTCTAAAGGTGTGCAGGTTAGCTGGATTGACCATGCTAAATTGCCCCTTAGTGTCCCAAGATGTGTAGACAAGGGGGAATTAGTGGTGTTACAGAGATAGGGCCTGTGTAAGATGCTCTGTCGGAGAGTTGGTTTCAAAATGCACTGCAGGGATTCTGTGATTCTATTGTTAAAATGGCTTAAATGTAAGGCTGTTTTTGTATTTTGTTTGTTAGCCTTCGCAGGGGAAGGAAGGAACCCTTCAAGGTTTTTGCTGCCAATACCTGTAGTTTTAGGACCTTTAAAAATAATAAGCTGCTCAAAATGGCTCGATGCTCCAATACAAACCCAAGTGTGCTGCATTGAATCCTGTAATCAGCAACACAGGTCTTTGCAATCCAGTCACCAATAAGTCACCATAAGGTTTCCTGCCAGTTGCCAGTGGTCACTCTGCTAATCACTTACCAGAGCTTTGGGTTCAACATGCGCACCACACGTTATTTTACATGTGTCTTAAATGTGACATCCTACTGCATCTTACTGTCACCTCGAACCCAAAGCAACTTACAACACCAATGCAAAAAGAAAGAGAGATAAAACCAAGATATATCCAGATTAACGCACACATCCAGGAAATGGGTCACACATGTTTGTGACAGAACACTTTTTGAAAATTGAAATGACTGCAGTAAGAAAAATAAAAGCTCCTAATGTATAACAACAATATATATCAAATACCCAAGAGGCACAGTTTGATTTATTTATGTGGGAATAAGTTGTTTACTTTTGTAGTGATCAATGTCAAAATTTGAATAATCCAACTAACAGCTACATATTTATTGGTTGGTCTTAATGAGAGGAAGAATTAGCTGCTTTTAAGAAACATCAGAAGATAAGGAAGGCCAAGCATTTTTTAAAGTGAAAGGAATATACGTACTTTGTTCTTGTGGGGCATGCAAAGATATTGGAAATATATTTGCGGTAAAAGTTAGAAATGTCCAGGAAGGTACAGAGTCATAATCATTGCAATGTCTGAGATGTTTATTGAGTTATATGTATTTTTTTAAAACACAGCTGTTGATGCAGCAAAGCCATCAGAGTGTCAGCACTTGTGTAATCTCAGAAAGCAGTGTTATATGCCAAAAGAAAAAGAAAGCTGTGTTCTCCTTTAAATAGGTTGTAAACTAACAACTCAGCTGAGAACCGTAAGGATAATTCATACTGCATTTCCTCTGTACATTGTAGCACAAGGAACACCGGGCCAAGCAAACAGGAAGTCAAGCAGCAATCTGAATGGGTGATACAGAATGTGATACATCCATGTACAAATCTACCAGATACTGGAATATGTTAATAGCCCCTTTTTCAATTCCTTTTCACCATTTTCCTTTCTCTTTGCACTACACAAAACAATAACACTTTTAAAGAGTTAAACCACATTTGACTATGGTTTCGTTTTGTTGCAACAGTTCCAGTTTTGCCAGGGTCAGGTCAGACCATTGGAAAGACTGTGGTTTGTTGAGAAGTGCAGTGATATGAGCTGAATGTCTACTGCATTTAAAGGTGGGGTGGGGGTGGGGGTGGGGGAATGTTCTTGTGCTGAACTACAGTTATCTTACAATGACAGTTCAGAAAAATAATTTTCTTTAGTTTTATACAGGAGAAAGGAAAATAACCTCATATAGATTCTAAACTTAACAGAAATGTTTCTTCGAAGGATCAGACACAGAGACGAACATAGGAACATAGGAGCAAGAGAAGGCGATTCAGCCCCTTGAACCTGCTCCACCATTCAACTAGATCATTGATGCGCGATATAACTCACGAGGCTAGAGATGCTCGAGGAAATAAAGGCTTTTATTGACTACTACAATAGAGCTACCATATATAATACACGATCCCAGACTGAGGGGTCCCAGACAGAGCAGTGACCTTTATACCTCTCCCCAGGAGGCAGAGCCCGACTGGGATGTACCATAAGAACTATAATACAGGTAGAACAGCCCAACCCTAACCCCAACAGTAACATGTAGAACAACCCAACCCTAACCACAACAGCAACATATATACAGACTCATAGTACTGGCCAGACCCTGGCTCAGTACTACCTGGTGGGAACCAACGATGCTTCACCACAATCATGGCTCACTGTCTATCATTTTCCTGCGCTATCCCCATGTCTCTTGATAACATTAGTACCTAGGTATCAGGCGATCTTCTGTCTTAAATATTCTCAATGATTGATCTTCCATTATCTTCTGGGACAGAAATTTCCAAAGATTCACAACCCTCTGACTGAAGAAATTCCTCCTCATCTCAGTCCTAAGTGACCTTCCCCTTCTTCTGAGATAGTGTCCCTTGGTTCTAGATTCCTCAGCCGGGGGAAACAGCCTTCTTGAATCTACCCTGTTGAGACCCTTTTTTTGTAAGTTTCAATGACATCACCTCTCATTCTTCTAAACTCTGAAGAATACAGGCCCAGTATCCTCAATATCTCCTCATAGGACAGTCCCACACTCCTAGCAGCTGATCTGGTGAACCTCTGCTGTAATCTATCTGTGGCAAGTATATCCTTCTCTAGATAAGGGGACCAAAACTGTACACAATACTCCAAATGTGGTCTAACCAAGTTTCCATTTAATTGAAGCAATACATCTTTACTCCTGTACTCAAATCCTCTTGCAATAGAGGCCAGCATACCACTTACTTTCCTAATTGCTTGCTGCACCTGTATGCTAACTTTCGGTCACTTATGAACAAGGACACTCAGGTCCATTTGGACATCAACATGTCCCAATCTCTCACCATTTAAAAAATACTCTGCACCTCCATTCCTCCCACCAAAGTGGATAACCTCACACTTTTCCGCAATTATGTTCCATTTGCCATGTTCTTTCCCACTCCCTGAGCCTGTTTAAATCCCTTTGTAGCTTCTTTGCATCCTCCTCACAACACACATTCCCACCTAGTTGTGGAAATATTATATTTGGTCCCCACATCCAAATCATTAATATAGATCGTGAACAGCTGGGGCCTAATTACTGATCCTTGCGGTACCCTAGTACTCAGTGCCTGCCAACCCGAGACCTGTTTATTTCCACTCTCCGTTTTCTGTCCATTAACCAACTCTCAATCCATGCCAGTACATTACCTCAATCCCATGCGATTAATTTTGTTGACTAATCTCTTGTATGGGTTCTTATCGAAATCCCTCTGAAAATCCAAATACATTACATTCTCCTTTATCTATTCAGCCAGTAACATCCTCAAAAAACTCCAAAGGTTTTTCGAACATGATTTTCTTTTCATAAATTCATGTTGACTGTGCCAAGTCAGATCATTATTTTCCAAGTGTTCAGTCGTCACAACGTTTGATAATAGATTCTAGTATTTTCCCTGATACTAATGTCAGGCTAACAGATCTGTAATTCCCCCTTTCCTCCGTTCCTCCTTTTTTTAATAGTGGGGTGACATATTCATAGAAACCCTACAGTACAGAAAGAGGCCATTCGGCCCATCGAGTCTGCACCGACCACAATCCCACCCAGGCCCTACCCCCACATCCCTACATATGTTACCCGCTAATCCCTCTAATCTACGCATCCCAGGACACTAAGGGGCAATTTTAGCATGGCCAATCAACCTAACCCGCACATCTTTGGACTGTGGGAGGAAACCGGAGCACCCGGAGAAAACCCACGCAGACACGAGGAGAATGTGCAAACTCGACACAGACAGTGACCCAAGCTGGGAATCGTGCCCAGGTCCCTGGAGCTGTGAAGCAGCAGTGCTAACCACTGTGCTACCGTGCCGCCCCTAAAAGGAGGCCATTTGGCCCATCGAGCCTGCACCGACAACAATTTTACCCATGCCCTATCCCCGGAACCCCACGTATTTACCCTGCTAATCCCCCTGACACTAAGGGGCAATTTAGCATGTCCCTTTAGCATATTCTACCTTCCAATCCATAGGGACATTTCAGAATCTATAGAATTTTAAGAGGTGATCACCAGTGGATCCTTTATATATCGCGACCACAGGTGAAGGTTCATTTGACAAAAATGAAAGCTTGTCACTGGCAGTCAGCAAGATTAAGCGGGGCTGCGGATCAGAATCTTAGTTTTAGTTGTAAAGTGATAACAAACACGCAGGAATCTGTTTAAAAGCTCTTGGTCGAACCTTGCAGAGAAAACATTCCTCGATCTTACATCCAATTACAGTTGTAGGAATGAACACTGTAACAAGACTTTTTTTCAGAGAAATGGGGATACATCAAAAAACCTGCCATGGTCTGGGTAAAAAGTTGCATCAGTTGAACTGTACGTTTAGATTGAAATGATCCAATCTGCATACCACCATAGAGGACACTTATTATTGAAAACCAGTGGTGACATGGTGGCACAGTGGTTAGCAGTGCTGACTCACAGCGCCAGGGACCCGGGTTCAATTCCTGGCTTGGGTCACTGTCTGTGTCGAGTTTGCACATTTTTCCCTGTGTGGGCGTGGGTTTCCTCTGGGTGCTCTGGTTTCCTCCCACAGCCCAAGGATGTGCGGGTTAGGTTGATTGGCCATGGTAAATTGACCCTAGTTTTGTGGGGTTACAAGGATAGGGTGTGATTGTTGTCGGCGCAGGCTCGATGGGCTGAATGGCCTCGTTCTGTACCGTTGGGATTCTCTTCTATGATTCAGTGCCTGACATCTGGAGTGAGATGGCACTGGGCAGAAGCTGCACAAAATGTTTGCATTTTTGGTGCACACAGTTTGCAGTTATACATTCCTGCCTTCAGTGCAGCACTCAAGTAATTTCTTAAACATATGCCCTTGTTGCAGCAACATGTTCATTGGATGCATGTGGTTCAATAGTAAACTATACACAAATGAAAGTCTGATGTTCTGTAACAGTGTGACATGAGCATGTATGCTTCATACCCTTCGTGCACTTGGGCAATAGTGAACAAGAATGGAAGAATTTATCCAATGGGTTTAACCCATCCAACCACTAAGGTCTGCTTCAGACAAGGGAAGCATCATAAAATAAAAGCAAAATACTGCAGATGCTGGATATCCTGCCACTCCACCCTCCCCCAACACCAACCATCTGTCACTTGTTCTTAAGTTTTGCTTTTACTGAGTACTGACCTTTGTTCCCCCTGTAACACATTATGCATCTTACTTTCATACTACCATTACAACCTTCTATAGTCCTTCACACTACCATTAACACTTCTTTTGTCGTGAACCTTACACCTCTTTGTTGCAATCTCTCCTGGCTCCCACCTATCACTGACCTCCTATTTTGCTGCACCTGCTTCACCTCCTCTTACACGGTATAAGATCCATCACATTCTCCCTCTCTTTAGAAGACTCTTCTGAAGAAGAGTCACGCAGACTCAAAAAAACTGATGCAGCCAGGCCTGCAGAGTTTTTCCAGCATTTCTTGTTTATATTATAGAAGAGAAACATCACATTAGATTTGAAGTGTTTTATGCAGCAAAACCTACCTTTAGCCAATGGTAGTGCATACACAAACTTCACAGAATCACACAGAATCACAGAATACTACAGTGCACCGACGCAAAGGTTCTGACCTGCCCACCTAATCCCACTTGACAGCACTTGGCCTATAGCCTTGAATGCTATGGCGTGCCAAATGCTTATCCAGGTACTTTTTAAAGGATGTGAGGCAACCCGCCTCCACCACCCTCCCAGGCAGTGCATTCCAGACTGTCACCACCCTCTGGGTAAAAAAGCTTTTCCTCAAATCCCCCATAAACCCCCCACCCCCCACTTTTAACTTGTGTTCCCTCGTAACTGACCCTTCAACTAAGGGGAACAGCTGCTCCCCCTTCACCTTGTCCATGTCACCCATAACCTTGAGCACCTCAACTTGTTTCAACTAAAAGGTTTTCATATCCTGGCTGGATCAAAGTAAGAGCTCTCTTGCACTTTAGTGATGCACAGTTTTTTTATTGTTTCTACTTAACGTGCTTTTTAAGGTTTGTCTTTTTTTTGACTGTTTGTGACAAGTCAGTATTTAATTAACATCTTTTGTTCAGCGTAAGTCTTGGCAGTTGGAGTTTGATCGATCACCTTTAACTTGCCACACAGTGGAGGCAGTAGCATTGTGACATTGTCACTGGACTAATAATCCAGAGACTCAGGGCAAGATCTGAGGACCTCAGTTCAAATCCCATCACAGCAGATGACCATGGAATCATTGCTGATTGCCCTAACCACCCATCTGGTTCACTAATGTCGTTTAGGGAAGGAAATCTGTCACCCTTAGCCGGTCTGGCCTACGTATGATTCCAGACCCACAACAATGTGGTTGGCTCTTAAATGCCCTCTGAAATGGAGGGCAATTAGGGATGGGCAATAAATGCTGGCTTAGCCAGTGTCACCCTCATCCCGTAAAATGAATTTTAAAAAAACACACTGCTGACATTTTGATTTAACCATTTTAATCGTTATACATTTGCAGTGTAGGAAATACTAAGTAGGAACTATTATTTTGATAGTGTTTTGAATGTTAAAATGTTGGGGAAGTATCTCTTACTACGCCTGCTTATTTGCATGTGCAGTATCAGATGTGGTGTGGTTCAACATTTTAGGCTGGCGATTGTGCGAAAACTCAACCTTTCAACACAAAAGGACAATTACAACAAGTTGCACAGGTATAGGTGAATAATACACTGATGATTTTCAGAGCTTATAAACAGGACCATCACTAGACCATCACTAATGCCAGTTGAAGCTCGGTCAATTGTCCATTTTAAATCTGAGATTGATGGATTTTTGTTAATGCAAAATATTAAGGGGCATGGGACAAAGGTGGAAATATGGATTCAGATCACAGATCAACCTCACTGAATAGTTCAAGGAGTTCACTAGCCTGTGTTAGTTGTCTTAAGATTGCAAAGAGATAAGTAATGCACTCCATAAAGACTTACCCATTTCATTTTGCAACATCCAATTTAGGTACCATGGAGCAGTTTAATTGTTTACAAAAATCACACGTAATGAAGAAATTCACCACCCAAATATTAAAGTTGTGTTCGATTCTATACTCTTACCTTTTCCCATGCTATCTGACTAAGGAAATTACTTTGTGTAAGAACACTGATAAAAATATTCATGAAGGCTGCAGGTGAATTCCTCATTCAGCTGCCATTTGTTATTACCATCCAGTCCACGCCTCGAAGTGGAAGATGCCCAAAGTTGGCTTGCCAAACTGTATCTCATCAACCACTTTATTAACATCTACAAAGTTGCTCTCAGGATCTACACAAGATGCTGGGCAATGAATTAACTCTTTCTTATCGTTTATCAGAGAAGGAAAGCATCACAGTGATATGTAATAGATTTAGAATGAAAATGACAGGAAATTGCGACTGAATGATAGTTACAGTACATTCACGTCTAACCACTGAACTGTTTAAAGAACAAAATACACTGATCAACGATGACTGTTATAAGTCACCTGATTTCTGGAATTGTAAGTGGACCATTTCTGAATAGTTACCATATGGATTGCACTGCAGACATGCCCTAACATTTGACAAAGTCCCTCATGGTAGGCTGGTGAAAAAGGTTGGATCTCATGGGATAAAGGGGGAGGTGGCTGGATGGGTGGAGAACTGGCTTGGTCACAGAAGACAGAGGGTGGTAGTGGAAGGGTCTTTTTCCGGCTGGAGGCCTGTGACTAGTGGTGTTCCGCAGGGCTCTGTATTGGGACCTCTGCTGTTTGTGATTTATATAAACGATCTGGAAGAAGGTGTAACTGGGGTGATCAGTAAGTTTGCGGACGACACAAAACTGGCAGGACTTGCAGATAGTGAAGAGCATTGTCAGAGGCTACAGAAGGGTATAGATAGGCTGGAAATTTGGGCAAAGAAATGGCAGATGGAGTTCAATCCTGATAAATGCGAAGTGATGCATTTTGGTAGTAATAATGTAGGGAGGAGCTATACGATAAATGGCAGAACCATAAAGGGTGTAGATACGCAGAGGGACCTGGGTGTGCAAGTCCACAGATCCTTGAAGGTGACGTCACAGGTGGAGAAGGTGGTGAAGAAGGCATATGGCATGCTTGCCTTTATAGGATGGGGCATACAGTATAAAAGTTGAGGTCTGATGTTGCAGATGTATAGAACGTTGGTTCGGCCGCATTTGGAATACTGCGTCCAGTTCTGGTCGCCACACTACCAGAAGGACGTGGAGGCTTTGGAGAGAGTACAGAGGAGGTTTACCAGGATGTTGCCTGATATGGAGGGGCTTAGTTATGAGGAGAGATTGGGTAAACTGGGGTTGTTCTCCCTGGAAAGACGGAGGATGAGGGGAGACTTAATAGAGGTGTATAAAATTATGAAAGGCATAGATAGGGTGAACGGTGGGAAGCTTTTCCCCAGGTTGGTGGTGACGTTCACGTGGGGTCATAGGTTCAAGGTGAAGGGGGGGAGGTTTAACACAGATATCAGAAGGACATATTTTACACAGAGGGTGGTGGGGGCCTGGAATGCGCTGCCAGGCAAGGTGGTGGAGGCGGACACACTGGGAACGTTTAAGACTTATCTAGATAGCCATATGAACGGAGTGGGAATGGAGGGATACAAAAGAATGGTCTAGTTTGGACCAGGGAGTGGCACGGGCTTGGAGGGCCGAAGGGCCTGTTCCTGTGCTGTATTGTTCTTTGTTCTTTGTTCTAACATGCTGCTCATGGAATTTTACACCTGGGGGTGTCAAGATCAACTTCAAAAAGAACTATTGAGAGGAATGGACATGTCTTTTGCATCTTTGTGAGCTAACTTCTCCAGCATAGACCAAGAGTCCATCAAGAAAATGGGGACCCACGAACTAACCAGGGTATATAATCAACAGACAATCAAACACGGATGTAGGATGAAAGAAACTCATCTCCCATTGATTTGTACTATCCTGAATGTGGCAAATGTTTCTGAAGTGAAACATCAAAATGTGATTACTTGTTCTACACCAAGCATGGTAATTATATTCCTTTGGAATACACAGCAAGCAGGACATTAAGAATTGGGGTTGCGAAGTAGAAGCAGTGGAGAAGCTGCGAATTGAGCAGTAAGGAATTTCTATCTCTCTGTTAATTAAAGCCCTATCTCTACAGTCTAAAAATCCAGCACAGGAGATAGTGAATGTCTATTGGGAAGAAACTCAGGAGAAACTCATTGACTTCTGAAAGGTGGATTACGGATTAACAGAAAAGGAAATTGTCTCCAGCAAATGCAGTTACATGAACGTCCATTCAATTCTGGGATCTTAAAAGAACCAGCTAACTAAAAACAGCTGCAACTTTCAACAATCTATACCTCAAGGATAAGCAAAGGATATATTCTTTTAACTTTTTATTTTAACTCTAACTTTTCTTATTTCAGTGTGTGTGCATGTGTGTGTGTGTGCGCGCGCATGTGTGTACGTGTGTGCACATGTAAGTGTGTGTTTGTGAGTTTGTGTGCGCGTGTGTGTGTGTACGTGTGTGCACATGTAAGTGTGTGTTTGTGTGTGTGTGTGTAACATTGCATCTTTTACAATTTGTTTTCCTCAGTTCATGAGAAAACCTCGTACTTTGCTCCATATTGTTCACTGCAGAGATTGTAAAAAAAAACATTTGAGATTTGTAAGTCTCCACAGGGAAAATAAATTTTAAAAACTTCGATGTGCCCAACCAAGGAGGCTGAATAGAGGGGAGCCAGTTCACTCCTCACCTGTTCAAAACAAGAATCATAGCAGCACTTTAAGCATCAAGTCTCCAAATGATTTTAATATCGGGTTAGTTGGCAAATAGGGATCACAAAGGTAGTTCAATCATGTCACAGTAATCCAGAAGGATAGTATTTCTGACAATAAATTTATAATTTAAATCAGTGGGAGATGAGTTTCTTTCATCCTACATCCGTGTTTGATTGTCTGTTGGTTATATATCCTGGTTAGTTCATGGGTGTCTGGAATTCGCTGCCTGAGTTGGTGGTGGAGGCAGAGATGCTAAACTCTTCTAAAAAGTACCTGGATCTGCACCTTAAGTGCAGTAAGCTATAGTGCTATGGGCCGGGTGCAGAAAGTTGGGCTGAGAAAGGTCACCTGGGTCTTCGAGCTGTCATGGACAAGATGGGCCTTATGGCCTACCTTCTGTGCTGTAACTTTTCTATGGTTCTGTGGTCTGAGATTGATTAGTTTAGGATCAATTAGCTGACAAATAATTGGAATTGGATGGATAGTCTATTGAGAGGTCACTTAACCTCATCCTGACCCTTTCCATACTCTATGCAGATGGTGATAGCCTTCTAAGACACCAATGTAATACATCTTTCCGCTGTTCAATCCTCCTGAATTCTCTGTTCCCAGGTAAGTTCACCTTCCACCAGCAGTACCTAAACTAGACAGCACGGATCTCTGCTTGTTGATCTTGGATATACTAATACATCTACATGAAAGATATTTAACAGGTACATTTTATAACTGCCTCTTTCTCTCTCTCTCTCTCTCTGTCAAAGATGCACTTTTCAATGTTACAGAAATGCCCATCTACATGTATTGGATGAAGTACAAATAAAATGATTGGAACTAAACTGGAGACTGAGAGCTGAAGCTAATCATTAGTGTCAAAAAATACAAAGTTATATATCCATAGTCCTCAAATTCTCCCCAATTCTATTGGTCCATTGAATGTCAATCATGTCATATGACCTTGATGGTATCCCAGTGATCTCTTTATTAATGAACATCAGCACCTAGACATAGCAGTCAGTTGGTCTACAGGCCTACATCAGTAAAGAGCCTGGCCAAACAAGGTAAGACCTATTTATATCCCCTTGTATAAAATTCATTTTATGGGCACCGATGGCTTGGCCAGCATTTATTACCCATCCCTAATTGTCCTTGAGAAGGTAGTGGCGAGCTGCCTTCTTGAAAAGCTGCAGTCCATGTGGTGTAGGTACATCCATAGTGCTGTTAGGGAGGGAATTCCAGGATTCTGACCCAGCGACAGTAAAGGACAGCGATATATTTCCAAGTCAGGACAGGGAGTGGCTTGGAGGGAATTACCAGACAATGGTGTTCCTATGTGTCAGCTGTCCTCGTCCTTCTAGCTAGTAGTAGTTGCGGGTTTGGAAGATGTTGCCCAAGGTGCCCTGAAGAGTTCCTACAGTGCATCATGTAGATGGTGCATACTGCTGCTTCTGTGTGTCAGTGATGTAGAGAGTGAATGTTTCTGTAAGGGGTGCCAATCATGTGGGCTGCTTTGTTCTGGATGGTGTCGAGCTTCTTGAATGTTGTTGGAGCTGCACTCATCCAGGCAAGGGGAGAGTATTTCATCAAACTCCTGACTTGTACATTGTTGGTGCTGGACAGGCTTTGGGGAGTAAGGAGGTGAGTTACTTGCCATAGGATTCCTAGCCTTTGACCTGCTCCGGTAGCCACAGTATTTATATGGCTAGTCTAGTTCAATTTCTGGTCAATGGTAATCCCCGGGATTTTGATAGTGGGGGACCCAGCGATGGTAATGCCATTGAATATCAAGGGGGCGATGGCTAGATCCTTTCTTGCTGGAGATGGTTATTGCCTGGCACTTGTGTGACGTGAATGGTACTTGCCACTTGTCAGCCGAAATCTGGATATTGTCCAGATTTTGTTGCATCTGGACATGGACTGCTTCAGTGTCAGAGGAGTTGCGAATCCTGCTGAACATTGTGCAGTCATCAGCAAACATCCCCACTTCTGACCTTACGATGAAGCAGCTGAAGATTGTAGGGCCCAGGACCTTGAGGAACTCCTGCAGTGATGTTCTGGAACTAAGATGATTGACCTCTAACAACTGCAACCATCTTCCTTTCTGCCAGGCATGACTCCAACCAACAGAAAGTTTTCCCTTTGATTCCCACTCGTAGAATCATAGAATCCCTGCAGTGCAGAAGGAGGCCATTCGGCCCATCGAGTCTACCCTGACTCAGCCTCTTACCCAGACCAACCCTATCCCCATAACCCCATGCAGTTACCCTGATAATCCCCTTAACCTACACATCTTGGGACACTAAAGGATAATTTAGCATGGCCAATCCACTTAACCGGCACATCTTTGGAGTGTGGGAGGAAACTGGAGCACCCGGAGGAAACCCATGCAGACACGGGAGGAATGTGCACACTCCACACAGACAGTGACCCAAGGCTGGTTTGCTGGGGCTCCTTGATGCCACACTTGGTCAAATGCTGTCTTGACATCAAAGGCAGTCACTCTCACCTCAAAATTCAGATCTTTTGTCCATGTTTGAAGCAAGGTTGTAATGAGGTCATGAGCTAAGGCTTGTGATCTTGAGGTTTTTCTTTTGTCCCACATAAGTAACTTTCTGCTTGTAGAAGCTTTCATAGTGACTTTAGCATGAACCCTTTCATTTCCTATCTTTCAAACTGACTACTGGCAATACTTTGAGGACATCCCTCATCAAATTATTTCTTGGGACACTTCACTTGCACAGTGAAGGTTACAGTTTATTCCACTTGTGCTGGGAGTATTTTGGCAGGAATGTGGAAAGAGTTCCTCTGAACAGTGTTAGCAAAGCGATAATGTTCTGAAGAAAAGTTATGTTGGACTCAAAATGTTGATTCTGCTTCTCATTATTGCGTTTTCCCAGCGCTTCCTGTTTTTATTTCAGGCATCTGCAATATCTTGCTTTTATTTCAGCAAAACCACGTCCTGAACTAATTTCTGTGAATTTACAGCATTTTATTGCACTGTTTATTACTGTACATGGGCTGCACAGTGGCATAGTGGTTAGCACCACTGCCTCACAGTGCCAGGGATCCAGGTTCGATTCCTGACTTGGGTCACTGTCTGCGCAGAGTCTGCACGTTCTCTCCATATCTCCATGAGCTCCGGTTTCCTCCCATAGTCCAAAAGACGTGCTGGTTAGGTGCATTGGCCATGTTAAATTCTCCCTCCATGTATCCAAACAGGCACCGGAGTGTGGAGGCTAGGGGTTTTTCACAGTAACTTCATTACAGTGTTAATGTAAGTCTACTTGTGTCACTAATAAATAAACTTAAAACTTTTAAACTTTAAATCTTTATTTTAAAACTTGTTTGTCATCTCCAGTTGTTAAACATTTTGGAACTGTTATGTCAAGGTGTTAATCCAATAGAAATTCCTGACTCCATATCAACTATTACAGTTAAAGAAGACATGAGCTAAATTCCTGACATTAATATTGTCTTCTTACCCCATTGGCAGACAAAACTTCTTCCCTTCCTTTGTTTCTCTGCCACGTTTCGCTTGAAACATTTTGCCTAGTGTTCTTTTTCTCACTTGTTGGTTCAAACCAGTTTAATTGATACTCTGTCTGACCCCATTTTTAATCTGCACAAGATTATTTAGATCGCTCTCAACTGTGCAGTTTGTTCCCAATAAAGGTTTCTTATCACACTAGTGCCCTTATCATAAGGGCAGCACAGTGGCACAGTGGTTAGCACTACTGCCTCACAGCGTCAGGGACCCGGGCTCGATTCCCGGCTTGATTCCTGTCTGTGTGGAGTCTGCACGTTCTCCCCATGTCTGCGTGTGTTTCCTCCGGGTGCTCCGGTTTCCTCCCACAGTCCGAAAGACATGCTGGTTAGGTGCATTGGCCATGCTAAATTGATCCTTAGTGTCAGGGGGACTAGCTAGGGTAAACGCATGAGGTTATGGGGATAGGGCCTGGGTGGGATTGTGGTCAGTGCAGACTCGATGGGCCAAATGGCCTCCTTCTGCACTGTAAGAATTCTAAGATTCTGGCCCTCCCAGCTTCTGCTAACATGCTCTCCTAAATACACACAATTGAACAAGAGGGACCCATCTTGCCCACTCACTCATTGTGCTATTAAAGGGGATCACCACATAATGTTCAGATGAGCTGGCTTTTGCCCTTCTGTTGCAGATGCAGGGTTGGTAGAAGTACTACATATTGTTTTTGGAGGAGCTCACGCAAGTTCCACCAATCAGAAGGCTCCTTTCTGTCATGTGACAGCAGGTCCTGCAAGAGAGAGAAGAAAGGGCGTCAGTGAATGCATTGCAATGTGTTTGGGTGGCGCTGCTCAAATAGCAGGTATATATATGGAAGCTGTGAAAAGTGGGTGCGAGGCTGACAGTGAGTGGTGAGCTGGTGAGTGTGAAACATATAAATGTTGGGTAGTGAATCCTGATTGCTCGAGATTAATGATAGGTGTGTGTGATGCAGTGAGCAGTGTGTTCATGTTTGTGCTACAATGACTCGGAGACTGCATTTTAAGATGCATTTTCTGACCAGAAACATTCATCTGAGATCATTGAATGTTTTGCAGCATTGTAGTGAGGTCCTTAGACCAGGTTCCTCATTCACCAGGACTCTGTGGCTATCTGTTCCCATTCCCTCAATGTCCATCTGGTGAGCTTCCTGACCCACTGCAGAAAGATGACCAGCCTCCTCCTTCTCACCTCCTGCACTAAGGCCTCCTGCTGCATCAGAGAATCTGGGAGGCCTCTCTTTGGCCTGAAGCTCCTTTTTCTTCGTCCTGAGAAACCCTTTCAACTCTTTTAACTCTTGCTGGAGTTAGAACTCAGTTCCTCCTTGAGAGTTGCAGACCTCCGACTTTAAGAAGTGGAGGCTGGGTTTTAATTAGTGCCAGTCTAGTGTAAACCCCACGCCCCTACCCTACACCCCTGCTGAATGCGCAGACATTTAACAGCACATTCAGTAGAGGTTTGCACACTGCAATCATGGATCTATATAGGGAACATGATATAAATACTGCCTGCATCACACCCAGCATCAAAATTCCTGCGCCCACTGACTGACCTTATGAATATTTTGGCTCATTTGTGATCTCGTAGAATGCTTGCAGAGAACTGAACCAGCTGCATGTTCAATGGCCAAAAGCTCATAACAGAAAAAGAGTAGTGTTATCTTCCCATGGGAAAGCTAACTGACTTCAGTGGAAATATCAATTCCTTCACTTGACTTTATTGAGACTTTCAGCTTAAGTGCCTCAGCCACAGGCCAAGAGTACAATTCAGAAAATTACAATATTTTGACCCCCTCCCCCACACCAATTCCACCATCGACGCAGACCTGGATTTTGCAGTCTGCAGTGAACAAGTAGGTTTAACCATTCATGACACTCGCGTTTGCCCACACATTTCCTCTGGGGCTGTATACTGAAACCTGTGATTAGAAAGCCATTTTGCAAGGCAATTTTACAATCTGTAGATGCGCTAACCATCCACTTCATGCTTTCATAGAAACATAAAAAATAGAAGCAGGAGGAGGCCATTCGGCCCTTTGAGCCTGCTCTGCCATTCATTATGAACATGGCTGATCATCAAATTCAATATCATGAACCCCCCCCGGCCCATATCCCTTGGTCCCTTTAGCCCCAAGAACCATGGGTGGGATTTTGCGGCCTCGCTCGAGCAAAACTGGAAAAACTCGCTCGAGGTCAACAGACATTTCATTGTCCACTCCTTGCCCTCTCCGATTCCATGGCAGACAGGGCGGTAGAATTCTGGTGTATATCTAATTTCTCCTTGAAATCACACAATGTTTTGGCTTCAACTACATTCTGTGGTAGTGAATTCACACATCCACCACTCTCTAGGTGAAGAAATCTCTCCTCACCTCAGTCCCAAAAAGTTTACCCCTTATCCTCAAGCTACGACCCCTAGTTCTGGACTCCCCCACTATCGGGAACATTCTTTCTGAATCTATCCTGTCTAATTCTGTTAGATTTTTGTAAGTTTCTATGAGTTCCGCTCTCACTCTTCTAAACTCCAGTGACTATAATCCTAACCAACTTAGTCTCTCCTCATATGACAGACCTGGCATCCCAGGAATTAGCCTGATAAACGTTCGCTGTACTCCCTCTATAGCAAGGACATCCTCCTCAGTTAAAGAGATCAGAACTACACTCAATACTCCAGGTGGGGCCTCACCACATCTGTGTGCATCAAGATATCCTAGAGCTATTTCCTGGCCAGTACAAATTCTGGAGGCCAAGGGTTTCAATGAAGAAGAGACCGAGGAAGGAGAAACACTTTTTACTTGATCCAACAACACACAAGGTCAGATACTGGCACTGCACAAAATTGAGTGGCATGGCAGAGGTGAGTTCTGCACATGGTGTGCCACTATGTATGAGAGGGCTGCAGCCAAGATGGGGGAGGGGGGCAAGGATTATGCGAGTGCTCCTTCCCTGGAGGGAGAGGTGGCACATGAGTTCTGCTGCAGAGGACTTTGGTAGGGCACAGAAACAGGCTGTTGGGCAGGCATGCAGAATTGCATTGGCAGGTCTGCCAAAGAGCCTGCTGTCATTGTCAAGGAGCATGGAGGAGTGTGTTGGCACAGGGTTTCGTGCAGTGCTTGGAGCCTATCCTTTCCAGTTTGGAAGTGGTATCCACCTTCTTGTAATGACTTGTGGACCCGATGACCATCTGATGGCTGGTGCCTCAGCTCCCAGTGCCACATGAGTGAATGTCACTCAGCATCTGAGTGCTGCCACGGGAACTCGGATTGAAGCCATTTAATCACAGCATGCCATCATGCAGATTAAGATTGCTGAAAGGTGGCACGGTGGCACAGTGGTTAGCACTGCTGCCCTTCAGCTCCAGGGACCCAGGTTCAATTCTGGCCTTGGGTCACTGTCTGTGTTGAGTTTGGTTCTCCTCGTATCTGCGTGGGTTTCCTCCAGTGCTCTGGTTTCCTCCCACACTCCGAAGATATGTGGGTTAGGTTGATTGGCCATGTTAAATTGCCCCTTACTGTTGGAGGATTAGCAGGGTAAATATGTGGGGTTATGGGAATAGAGCCTGGGTGGGATTGCTGTCGCTGCAGTCTCAATTGGCCGAATGGCCTCCTTCTGCCCTGTAGAGATTCTATCATGGCATTTTATCCCCGCACCCACTAACAGACCTTATTAATATTTTGGCTAATTTCTGGTCTCGGAGAATGCGTGTAGAGAACGGGGCTTGCAGGGTTTCATAGCTGTCCAACAATCAAACCTCCAAAAGATTCTCAAATAGCTGAGAAGCTTTCTCTCAAGATAATAGCATTCGTGCTCCTGCCACTGCCATTGCACCCAGTGCCCTTGCTGTTGTCTGTCAGCTAGTCAACCCAGTCTGCTACTGAATATGCCAAGGTGTTGTAGGTGCTGCAGTCCAAAGCCAGCCATCTAGGGCCAGATTTAATGGAGGGGATCCTGCAAGGCCATCTGTAGCCTCTTGCATTGAAATTTTTGCTGCCTTCCCACTAGGCCAGGCAAAGGCACCCGAAGGATAGGCATGAAGGGAATATACAAAGGTAACCAGCTGAGCATTCAGTAGAATATTGGAACACACGGGAGGCAATGGCCTAGTGGTATTATCGCTAGACTATTAATCCAGAAACTCAGCCAATGTTCTGGGGACTCAGGTTCGAATCCCGCCATGGCAGATGGTGGAATTTGAATTCAATAAAAAATATCTGGAATTAAGAATCTACTGATGACCATGAAGCCATTGCCGATTGTCGGAAAAACTCATCAGGTTCACTAATGTCCTTTAGGGAAGGAAATGTGCCGTCCTTACCTGGTCTAGCCTACATGTGATTTGGTTGACTCTCAAATGCCCTCGGGCAACTAGGGATGGGCAATAAATGCTGGTCAGCCAGCATGAATGAATAAGAAAAAATTGATTATTGTATGAAATGTTGGGCATTTTGTTGGATAAAGTTGATAGAGAATTGATTTAGTGGTCGCTTGATTTCAGAATATTAGGACCCTGTGATGATGTAAACAGGGAAATGATGAAGTATGAAAATGTTGAACAAGGCGGATCTATGGTTTTATTGAGGTGAAACTGAGTCAAAGAATGTTGTCATGGACAACGCATCTGGAACTCTGAAGTGCCAGCTGCCTCCTCCTCATCTTCCTTTCCCTCTTCTTCCTGAGGTGCTCAGCAAGTCTGTGGTGGCTGTTCTTCATGATAGCCAGGTTAAAAATGATGATTATAGAGCGTCACAAATTGAGATACCCACTCTCGTGCATATTGGGTGGGCTCTTCCAGAGTGGCTGAGTGAGTGAACTGGTTGGTTCAGAATGCCAGCCATCCGCTTGATGATGTTCCTAATGGCAGCATGGCCTTAATCGCCTGCCTGTTGGCCACATGTGACTGGGTTGGAGACAGAAGTCACCAGCCAAATGTGAAGTGCATCAGATCTTCACCGCCCAGGCCACCTTGAGTTAGATGTGGTAGCTAAAAAGTTGGAGCAGCAGACAGACACAGGCTGAAAGCCTCATGATTGCTGCCAGGAAGGCGGGCGTTCACCAACATGGTGAGCTGGGAATAGATGTACACAATGCACATTGAGCAAGTGTGTTCTGAGGTTTCGGTATATCTAACCTACGCATCCCAGGACACTAAGGGCAATTTTAGCATGGCCAATCAACCTAACCCGCGCATCTTTGGACTGTGAGAGGAAATCGGAGCACCCGGAGGAAACCCACGCAGACACGAGGAGAATGTGCAAACTCCACACAGACAGTGACCCAAGCCGGGAATCGAACCCAGGTCCCTGGAGCTGTGAAGCAGCAGTGCTAACCACTGTGCTACCGTGCCGCCCCAATATCATCCAGTAGAAAATAATGAGCAAGTTATTGGTCACTTTATACAGTGCTGGAGGGGTTGGGCATCCACATGCTGTTGGACTCACGTTCAGCTGTGTGTTGTTAGGAGAAGACATTGACTAGAGCAGTGCAGACTGAAATGGAAGCCTGGCATCAAATTAGCGTTAAACACTGATGGGTGTCACCATCTGCCTACTCTGTGTACTTGCGGTGCAGAGGCGTGATGCCAATTCCGCTGCCCTCAGCAATGCTGGCCGTGCTGGGGGTGGGCAGAAACTGCATGGATGCCATTTCTCTGCTGAACAAGCAACTGGAGCACCAAGGCTTCTGGCACAATAGAGCCATTAGCTTCTCCGTTCACTCGCACTTTCCAAACAGCTCACAGAGTGAAAAACAAAAGGTTTCTCACCTACTTCTGTAATGGAAAGATACAAATGGGCAGTCGTGGGCAAGCCTGACTTGACAGTTAGAGGGAATATCTGCTTTCCAATGAATACACTGCACTGCAGCTCTCTGCTTGCTGTTGTGAGGTTGGATTTGTAATAATCTTGTAGCAACAGTTTAATTTTTCAGCATTAAAGGGATTTTTTTGTTATCTTAGCATTGGAGGTCAGAAGATGCGATTCAAGGTAGGATGGTTATTTTAACATGCAAATTCCTAAGAAAAACGAACAGTTGCAAAATTGTTACACGGTCACAAATTATATGTTGTTTCTTCGTAATTAAGTGTTATCTGTCCCTCTATTTTGTTTTCTTTGAATTAATATCATTGGGTTAATACAATGAAAAAGTGAAATTCTGACTTACAACCTCATACTGAAATGTTGGTTATGATTCATCAATTACAAGAAACTTTACTCATTACATCACTAACATTTAGTCGTGTTACAAGAAGCAAACTCCAAAATACCCCGTTGTGTTCTTACCTTGAAGAGTTGCAAGGTATTGAATTATCAGTTTGCTAGTGTTTGCACACCTTATCCCCCATATTCTAAACACATCCGTTGCAGTTGGAGGGTTTCGCCTACACCACCTGAAACTTTTAAGACATTGCAGGCAGTCTTATGTTATTAACTGAGAACCTTGAAGTTCCTCAGACCTAAATAAAGTCTGTTACACGGCTAAATAAGTCATGTTATTTAGTTTCCTGCTCAGGTTATTTTATCAATTCAGCTGCACTGCTCGGATTTATTGATACGGTCCTGCATGCATTTTTAAAATATTCATTCGTGGGACATAGCGTCGCTGGCTGCCCAGCATCCCTAGTTGCCCGAGGGCATTGCTGTTGCTCTGGAGTCACGTGTAATCCAGACTGGGTAAGGACGGCAGATTTTCTTCCCTAAAGGGCATTAGCGAAGCAGATGGGTTTTTCCGACAATGGCTTTCATGGTCATCAGTAGATTCTTAACTCCAGATGTTTTTATTGAATTCAAATTCCACCATCTGCCGTGGTGGTATTCGAATCTGGGTCCCCAGGACATTAGCTGAGTTTCTGGATTAATATTCTGGTGATAATACCACTAGGCCACCACCTCCTCTTTTGCGGGGGTCAAAGTTACTTCGTGAGCCCTAGTTGATTAATTAAATGCACAAATGCTTGAAATAGCTCCTATTTTAGATGGAAAATATACACTTAAATTGCTAGGAATTGGTGTTTCTGTTTCAAACAGTATCTTTAAAATGTTGTTTGTAGTGGAAAATCAACCGCTGCACTGACTCAGACATCGCTTTTTTTTGTTCATTTTTCTTGCACCTTGCTCCCACCATCTATTTATCACCAGGATAAAGTCTCCCCTCAATAAAGAGATGAGCTTTCATTTGGGAGGGGGTCAGAATTTTCGATCCTGTACCTTCCAGCTGCGCTTTGAGTTTTTTAAAAATTCAGCAAGGCATGTAAAGTGCTGCTCTTTTTCCGCACACGTGAGGGGCTTTGCAAAATGCACACTTGCAAAATGGAAGTTTCGAGCTCAGAAGATGGTTCGCAGGGACTTGAATGGAAACTGACAGCAACTGAGAGTCGTTTGTCATTTTGTGAATATGTTCTGGCAAAATCAGCAGGTTACAAAATGTGTTTTTTTAAATCTGACCTCGTAATTTAACCCCTAGCGTCCGGGTATCACTTTGGTAAATCTACACTGCATGGACTCCAAGGGAAAAAAAAAATCCTCCCGAAGGTGTGATGCCCCAAACTATTCACCATAATCCAGGTGTGGCCCGATCAGGGGTTTGCATAGCAGTAGCCTGATTTCTAGTCCCTTTTATTCAAGTTCTCTAGATATAAAGGCCAGCATTCTATTAGCCTTTTTGATTCTTTTCTATAATTGTTGGTGAAAGTTTAACAATCCATGTACCTGGCCCAATATTCACCAGGTAACCTCCTCAGGTTACTTGATTCGAGTGACCACACTTACACGCCTCACAGCGTCAGGGATGCAGGTTTGATTCCTGGCTTGGGTCACTGTCTGTGTGGAGTCTGCATGTTCTCCCTGTATCTGTGTGGGTTTCGGTTTTCTCCCACAGTCCGAAAGACATGCTGGTTAGATGCATTGGCCATGCTAAATTCTCCCTCAGTGTACCCGTACAACCGCTGCAGTGTGGCGACTAGGGCATTTTCACAGTAACTTCATTGCAGTGTTAATGTAAGCCTACTCGTGTCACTAATAAATAAACTTTAAAGAAAACTTTAAAGAAAGCTGTCAAAAGGTAGAGCATGGCAAAATAACAATATTTCCAGCCAGACAACAAATGAGTCACTTGCACGATCTAAAAATGAAAATTGTTGGAAAAACTCAACGTCTGTAGAGAAAGAGAAACAGAGTCACCGACGGGAATTTTCTGACCCTGTGCCGGGCTCCCCCTTGGCCAGTCATTCAAATGCTCATTGACTTCGGAGGGATCGGGAGGTGGGAGAACTTGGAAAATTTCAGCCAACGTTTCAGGCCACTGACTGTTTGTGGGCGCCACAGAGGTATAGTGGTTACCACTGCTGTCTCACAGCGCTAGAGATCCTTGTTCAATTCCAGCCTTGGATGACCGTCTGTATGAAGATTGCAAGTTCTCTCTGTGTCTGCGTGGGTTTCCTCCGGGTGCTCCAGTTTCCTCCCACAATCCAAAGGTGTGCGGATTAGGTTAATTGGCCACACTAAATTGCCTCTTAGGGGATTAGCAGGGTAAATATGTTGGGTTCTGGGGATAGGGCCTGGGTGGGATTGTTAACAGTGCAGGCTCGATGGGCTGAATGGCCTCCAGTAGGGATTCTATGATTCATCAAGACGCTTTCTCTCCACAAATGCGGCCACGCATGTTGAGTATTTCCAGTTTTTCTGTTTTTATTTTGGATTTCCAGCATCTGCAGTATTTTGCTTTTGTGTCACTTACCTGATCCATAGGCAGAGGTAAAGAGTTTAATTGAATAAATAAATAACAAAAAAAAATCACTGTCCCTTCGATTAGAGATGATTTCATATTAAATTTGGAAATTGAAGGTTGCGCAATTTCCAAGTAAAAAGGATAGCTAATGAAAATGTCAGACATATTAGCCGTGAATTTTGTGTGAGAGGGTTGCAGTTTGACAATGCGAGATGAGCCAGGAAAGTGTTCTTCTCTATTTCACACCCTCTCATCCACCCCTCACTCTCTCAACCTACACAGGTTTCACCCCATCACTCTCAGCAAGATTTAAACTCAGGTTTCAAAGTGGGGGAGAGTACAATGGCAGCTTTGTCAGACAGCCCATCTCAGATATCAGACTGACAGTGCATGCTAAGATTCACCATCAGAAAGACTTCATGGTGGAGACAGTAAGTGGGTGTTCAAACATTACAGATTCCCAGCCCCTGAGGGGATTTTCTTTCATTTCAAATGGTAATGCTAGATTTCAAACGGATTGCCATGAAGTGACATTTTTGGCATGGACCTCTGTTTTGCAATGGATCAGAACTTCTCAAATATTCCAAATGGTTTCTCGCAGGATTAGGAAAGAAAATAATTATATCAATGATCTGCAGGCAGGGACAAGAGTGTAACACAGCAAAGTTGTAGATGATACTAAAATAGGTGGGAAAGCAGGCAGTGAAGAGGATATAAAGGTTTTACAGATGGATATTGATAGGCTAGTAAAATGGACCAACATTTGGCAGATGGAATTTAATATAGATAAATATGAGGTTATCCATTTTGGCAGAAAAAAATAGAAAGGCAAGTTATTACCAAAATGGAAAGCAAATTCAAAATGCGTCCGAATAGAGTGATCTGGTTGTCTTTGTTCATGAATTGTAGCATGTAATAAAAAGGCAAATGGGATGTTGGCATTTATTGCAAAGGGACTGGAATATAAAAGTAGAGAAGTGTTGTTGCAATTGCATAGGGTGTTGGTGAGACCACATCTGGAGTGCTGTGTCCAGTTTTGGACTCCTTATTTGAGGAAGGCTGTAGTGGCATTGGAGGCAGTTCAGTGGAGGTTCACCAGATTCATTCCAGGGATGAAAGGGTTGATGTATTAGGAGGGATTAAACATTTAGAGCTTATACTCGCTGGAGTTTAGAAGGATGAGAGGGGAACTGATCGAGGTATATAAAATTTTTTAAAGGATTGATAAAATAAATGTAGACCAAATTCCCCTTATGGGGCAAACTAGAACAAGAGGTTATAGATATAGGTTGAGAGGCAGTAGATTTAACACTGAGATGAGGGAACTACGTCTCACAAAGGGTGGTGAATTTGTGGAACTCGCTGCCCCATAGCGCGGTGGAGTCTGATCCGTTGAAATGTTTCAAGGAGATAGATATATTTCTAATTAAAAAAGGGTTAAGGGGATATGGGGAATAGGTGGGGAGGTGGATTTGAGAACAGGGAGAGATCAGCCATGATCTGATTGAATGGCAGAGCAGCAAGGCTTGGAGGGCCGAAGGACCTGTTCCTATGCTGTAATTTTCTTTGTTCTTTGCGCGAAGGGCTGAATTTGCATACTTCTGCTCCTAATTCCTATGTGCCTATGATTGCGAACATAGCAAAACCAGAACAGGTGTTGATCAATTAGCCGCTCGGGCCTTTTCCACAAGTCAATGATACGATGGCCAATTTGTAATGCCACACAAATACCCTCCTTTGCCAGATCTCTTATTCTCTTTCTAAAACAATCTTAGGCCTAAAACTAACAACTGATTTAGCATTACTCCCTGGCGCTGTGAGGCAGCAGTGCTAACCAATGTGCCACTCATGTCGGGCATGATCTCTTCCTCGACTGTAAATACTGGTGCAAAGTAATTGTTCAGTATGTCCGTCATTTCCTTACTGTCATCGATTACATCACAGGTATCGATTTGTGATGGGAACCTTTGTCCCAATATAATTGTAAAAAACTTTTGTGCCGATCTTGACATTCCTTCCAAGTATCTTTTCAAACTCCTTCTTTGTAGGTCTTACTAATTGTTTAGTCATGCTTTGTTGTATTTTGTCTACTTCCCACTCAGATCTCGTTGCTATCTTTGAAAAATTATGATTCATCAGTAAAAGAAAGGAAGGAATTGAATGAAACTGCACATCAACAAGGATAGTGAATCCTCGTTCCATTATTATCAATTAGTGTTTGCTAAAGAGAGCTGCAAACTTCTGCCAACCTTTTTGTGTCGAAGAATTTTCTAATTTTGCTCCTGAGAGGTTTGGCTGTAATTTTTTTGACTGCGCCCTCTAATCCTAGACGCCCCAATTTCTCACTTTTTTCCCCCATTAATATCATAAAAGCTTCAATCAATTCACCCTTGTCCTTATTAATTCCAGCGATTGTAATGTTAGTTTGTGGAATTGCTTCTTGTAATTTAACCTTTGGAGTGCAGATATCATTCGGACAAATCTACAATGCATGCCTGGCAAGGCTAATATCCTTCCTAAGTTGTGGTGCCCAATGTTGTTCACAGCTGTGTTCTACTCAGGTCTATCTAGCTGAAGCATGACTTCTATCCCTTTGTATTCCAGTTTTCTAGATATAAAAGCCATCATTCCATTAGTCCGTTTGATTCAATGCTTGTTCAGATTTTAATTGGACTCGCACTTTCCCAAGTCTCTTTAGAATTCACTGTTTCTGGCTTTTTACAATTTAGAAATTACCCTTTTCTATTCTTTTTAGGTCCGAAGTGGATGACCTCACATCTGCCTACATTTGTGACAATTTTGCCCATTCACTTAATCTGCCAGTATTTCTTTGTAATTTCAAGTTTCTAACTGCACAGGTTCCAATGCTAACCACCCTTGTGTCAAATACATTGGATATTTTAGGCACTAACATAGATCCTTGTGAGACATCACTCGTCATAGTTTGAGAATAAGGAGTAAACCTTTGAGGACTGAGGTAAGGAGAAATTTCTTCACCCCAGAGAGTGGTGAATCTGTGGAATTCACTACCACAGAAAATAGTTGAGGCCAAAGCATTGAGTGATTTCAAGAAGAAATTAGATATAGCTCTTGGGGTCAAAGGGATCAAGGGATAAGGGGGGTAGGCGGGATCAGGATATTGAATTTGATGATCAGCCATAATCATAATGAATGGCGGAGAAAGCTCAAAGGGCCGAATGGCCTTCTCCTGCCTCCAGTTTCTATGTTTCTCCATTTCAGTGTCACATCCTGCCAATCAGTGTACCTGCCTGTAGCAGCGAGTCCCTCAGAGGGGCAAAATTTCAAAAGGTCACGTGACCCGATCGGCCCATCAGGTCAAAGGGCGTAAATCACAGGGCTGAGTGTGGACTTCCCTGGGCAGAATCGATTGTGAAGCTGTGGAAATCAGTTGCACATCCTAGCTCCCTCGATAGCCATTCTAATAAATAGTTTGTTATTGTTCAAACCCAGTGGGCTCCAATCTCTCAGACATTACACTGCCCATTAATCCTATTCTCTGTCACCTGGGCGGCACGGTAGCACAGTGGTTAGCACTGCTGCTTCACAGCTCCAGGGACCTGGGTTCAATTCCCAGCTTGGGTCACTGTCTGTGTGGAGTTTGCACATTCTCCTCGTGTCTGCGTGGGTTTCCTCCGGGTGCTCCGGTTTCCTCCCACAGTCCAAAGATGTGCGGGTTAGATTGATTGGCCATGCTAAAATTGCCCTTAGTGTCCTGAGATGCGTAGGCTAGAGGGATTAGTGGATAAATATGTAGGGATATGGGGGTAGGGCCTGGGTGGGATTGTGGCCGGTGCAGACTCGATGGGCCGAATGGCCTCTTTCTGTACTATAGGGATTCTATGATATGATTCACCTGCTGGTGGGCCAATTCCCTGACCAGATCAATAATTTGCCTTCAGTTCCATGAACTTCGACTTCAGCTAACAGTGTCTAATGAGAAACTATATCAAATGCTTCTGGAAATCCATACAAATAACATTCACACACATTCTTGCATCAACTATTTACAAACCGCTTCAAAAAGTCCAATCATTTCCATCAATCTGATCTACTTTTCACAAACCCATGCTGGTCCTCTTATCAGCTGAGAACTATCAAGGTTGGTCACCAAATCTTTAACCATGACTCTAATAATTCCCTGATGTTGGGCTAACTGATCTATAGTTTCCTGGTTTGCCTTTGTTACCTTTCTTAAATAGCATGATTACATCTATATTTCTCTCATCCCTATTTTCTCAAACTGAGATAACTTTGAATGATTATAATTTGGCATCTACAATACTCCCATCTACGTCTTCATCTATTTTTACTTCCCTTAAAATTCCGGGATGGAACCATCTGGTCTTTAGGATTTGTTACCCTTTAGCACACATTGTTTTCTTCATTACTATTATTTTGCTTGTAATAATTTTAATGAGTGCCTGGTTCAATAGTAGGAATATAGAATCATAGAATCTCAGCAGTGCAGAAAGAGGCCATTCAGCCCATCGAGCCTGCACCAACGACAATCCCACCCAGGCCCTATCCTTGTGACCCCATGTATTTATCCTAGTCCCCCTGACACTAAGGAGTAATTTAGCATGGCCAATCAGCATAGTCCACATATCGTTGGCGTGTGGGAGGAAACTGGAGCACCCAGAGGAAACCTACGCAGGCATGGGGAAAACATGTTACCCAAAGCCGGAATTGAACCCACGTTCCCGACGCTGTGAGGCAGCAGTGTTAACCAAGGTGCCACTCATGTCTGGCATGATCTCTTCCTCTACTGTAAATACTGGTGCAAAGTAATTGTTCAGTATGTCCGTCATTTCCTTACTGTCATTGATTATATCACAGGTATCGATTTGTAATGGGCATCTTTGTCCCAATATAATTGTAAAAAACTTTTGTGCCGATCTTGACGTTCCTTCCAAGTATCTTTTCAAACTTCCTGTTTGTAGGTCTTACTAATTGTTTAGTCGTGCTTTGTTGTGTTTTGTCTACTTCCCACTCAGATCTCGTTGCTACCTTTGAAAAATTATGATTCACCAGTGAAAGAAAGGAATTGAATGAAACTGCAGAACAAGGATAGTGAATCCCAGTCCTGTTGCTATCGACTATTATATAGTTGCCTGGTAACCTCCTGATATGGTCATTTAAACATGGAATTCCTTCACACATGCTTAGTCATTCGTTTTATCACTGCTAGGATGTGATTTCATTACATGATATACAGTGATGGTTTGATGTTTTACCTGCCAGTCATTTACAGTTCCAAGAAGCTCCAATCTTGATATTTGCCCTTATTTACTTATTAACGTATTTGCTTGTTAAGCAATATTGACAATCCACCTTCGTTTTTATTGGCAACTTCACAGCATTATCACAGGAATGCAAACACTTGTTAAAATTCACAACAGCCAGAATCTTATCACCATTCACGCCAGCAGGATTTTCCCCTCCCGTTGCTGTGAACAGAGATTTGGCTGCCTGTCCAATTCTCCGACCTTGCTTCAGCGGGAGTGTGGCGCGATCAGCAGGTAAGATCGTGCCCGACATCTTTATTCAGGAACAGGTCCTTTTTGTTGGTGCCAGCCTCAGACACGCCTCATTCTATGGCTGACCTCTTTCTAAGCATTACATCACCAGTCTTCAGGCTTGAGGTCTGAATTTCCCTACCCTCATGTGAATAACTGCACAGCACCCCTTGGGGATGATTTTAATAAGATTGGAAGGTAAAAGTACAAATTCTTGTCATGCTACTGCAATGGGTTGAACCAGCAGTTTTGCTTCAATAACTTTGATTCACTGGGATATTGATAAAATCATATAGAACCTCTTACGATTCCCCCAGGGGAAAGTGAAATTAGCAAATTTATGAGAAAATGACCTTCATTTGAGAAAATTACAAACAAGATTTCACTTGTTTAGTTTACTATAACACCTACCAGAACCAACAGAAATTGAACATGAATTAACAGGCAGATGACACTTCAAATAAAGAGGTACGTTTCACCTCTAATAGTAACTGCAACAAAGATACATCTTACATAACCGCAAGCTTCAACATGTGCATTATTGAGTAACAGCACAGTTCCATAATATGCTGTTTGTTATTCACAGAGGGAAGGTCAGGAGTCCTATCCGATAATAGCTAGCAACCCCTACCCTGCACCAAGTTTCATGGCTACAATTGTCATCAGCAAGGCGCACTTCTACAAACCCTCTCTTTCGGGTCATGACATGGCGTAGCTATCCGGAGTTCCTGTTCAACCACCAACCAATAACACTCAAGTTCTCGGTTTGACCACCGCAGAGAAAATACCCAGGGTGGGATTTTCCGGCCACGCTCGCCCCAAGACCAGAAAATCCCGCCCGAGGTCAACGGACCTTTGCACGGTCCATGTCCGGCCAGCTACGATTCCCGTGGCGGACAGGACGGGAAAATTCCGCTCCCAACCTTTTAGTGTCTCCAAGCTATCCACCCAGCTTTCCAGTTTTTAGGCCTTTTTAACCGGCTCACACAGTGGGTGGGATTTTAAGGCCTTGATTGTCCCGAAACCGTAAAATCCTGCCCGAGGTCAACAGACCTTTCCATGTTCCATCCATCGCACGCTCCAATTCCCAAGACAGGCTGGGCAGTAAAATTTCGGCCATTGCCTCCAAGGGCTCCTGTCTCTTGTTTTGCCAAATGAAAGAAACTGACTTCTCCTTAGGAGAGATTGACTCCTTTTCCTCACAAAAATTTGATGTGTTCCCCTTTCTATTTCTGTCTACTTTCTTGTTGGTCTGCATCTGTGTCTTCACCCTTCCGCCCCTCTGCTCCCAGCACTCCTTTATATTTGTAGCTCTCTTTTGTGTCTGGTCCACAGCTGCTTTGCATCTTAACTTTCTTCTTGTTAACACTGCTTTGTGGTCAAAAGTTTGCAGGTCACATGGACTAACAGTCCAATAAAATTATAGTTGATTCTTCTACCCTTGATTCACACTCTTGAAAGTTCTTTTCAAACATTCCTAAAAAAAATACAGATTTCACAGACATGTTAAAGGAATTGCAAACTTTCCTTGCTATACCGTTTCCAGGTCAAAGGTCACATATAGAATGGTTACAGCACAGAAGGTGGCCATTTGAACTATTGCACCTCCATCGTCTCTTTGTGGGAGCAGCTCATTGCGTCCCGTTCCCTCTCCTTTTTCCAGAACACAGTAAATATTTTCTCTTCAGGTAATTATCCAATTCAATTTTGAAAGCGATGATTGAATCTGCCTCCACCGTCCTCTCAGGCAATGGAGTCCAAATCCTCACCACTCGCAAATTAAAGAAGCTTTTTCTTGAACATAAGAACATAAGAAATAGGAACAGGAGTAGGCCATCTAATCCCTCAAGCCTGCTCCGCCATTCAATAAGATCATGGCTGATCTGATAGTGGGTTCAGTTCCACTTACCGTCCGCTCCCCATAACCCTTAATTACCTTAATGGTTAAAAATCTATCTATCTGTGACTTAAACACATTTAACGAGGTAGCCTCTACTGCTTCATTGGGCAGAGAATTCCAAAGATTCACTACCCTCTGGGAGAAGAAGTTCCTCCTCAACTCTGTTCTAAATTGACTCCCCCGTATTTTGAGGCTATGCCCCCCAGTTCTTGTTTCCATTGTAAGTGGAAATAACCTCGCTGCTTCTACCCTGTCTAGCCCCTTCATTATCTTATATATCTCTATAAGATCTCCCCTCAACCTTCTAAACTCCAATGAGTACAGGCCCAGTCTACTCAATCTCTCCTCATAAGCTAACCCCCACATCTCTGGAATCAACCTGGTAAAACTTCTCTGTACCCACTCCAAAGCTAATATATCCTTTCTTAAATAAGGGGACCAAAATTATACACAGTACTCTAGGTGCGGCCTCACCAGTACCCTGTACAGTTGCAGCATGACCTCCCTGCTTTTATACTCCATCCCTCTCATGATAAAGGCCAACATTCCATTTGCCTTCTTGATTACCTACTGCACCGGCAAACTGAGGTTTTGTGATTCATGCACAAGGACCCCCAGGTCCCTTTGCACAGTCGCATATTGTAATTTTTCACCGTTTAAATAATAGTCCATTTTACTATTATTCCTTCCGAAGTGGATAACCTCACACTTACCAACGTTATACTCCATCTGCCAGATCCTCGCCCACTCATTTAGCCTATCCAAATCTCTCTGCAGACTCTCTGTGTCCTCCATGCAATTTGCTTTCCCACTCAACTTTGTGTCATCCGCAAACTTTGTTACCCTACACTCGGTCCCCTCCTCCAGATCGTCTATGTATAATGTAAATAGTTGAGACCCCAGCACCGATCCCTGCGGCACGCCACTAGTCACTGATTGCCAACTGGAAAAGCACCCATTTATTCCGACTCTCTGCTTTCTGTTAGATAGCCAATCCTCAATCCACGCGAACGCTTTATCCCCAACTCCGTGTACCTTTATCTTATGCAGCAACCTTTTGTGAGGCACCTTATCGAATGCCTTCTGGAAATCTAAATACACCACATCCACCGGTTCCCCTCTGTCAACCGCACTCGTTATATCCTCAAAAAATTCCAGTAAATTAGTCAAGCATGACTTTCCCTTCATGAATCCATGCTGCGTCTGCTTGATTGAACCATTCTTTTCCAGGTGTCCTGCTATTTCTTCCTTAATGATAGATTCCAGCATTTTCCCAACTACGGATGTTAAGCTAACCGGCCTGTAGTTACCTGCCTTTTGTCTACCTCCTTTTTTAAACAGTGGCGTTACACTAGCTGTTTTCCAATAAGCTGGCACCTCCCCAGAGCCCAGTGAATTTTGATAAATTACAACTAATGCATTTGCTATTACTTCTGCCGTTTCTTTTAGTACCCTGGGATGCATTCCATCCGGACCAGGGCACTTGTCTACCTTTAGTCCCATTAGCCTACCCGGCACTACCTCTTTAGTAATAGTGATCGTTTTAAAGTCCTCACCCCCTACAGTCCCATGACCGTCAATTATTGGTAAGCTATTTGTGTCCTCCACTGTGAAGACCGACACAAAAAACTTGTTTAAGGCCTCGGCCATTTCCTCGTTTCCTATTATTAAATCCCCCTTCTCATCTTCTAAGGGACCAACATTTACTTTAGCCACTCTTTTCCGTTTTATATATTTGTAAAAACTTTTACAATCAGTTTTTATATTTTGTGCTAGTTTACTTGCATAATCTATCTTTCCTTTCTTTATTGCTTTCTTAGTAGTTCTTTGTTGTTTTTTAAAGCCTTCCCAATCTTCTAGTTCCCCACTAATTTTGGCCACTCTGTATGCATTGGTTTTTAATTTGATACTCTCCTTTATTTCCTTAGTTATCCATGGCTGGTTATCCCTTTTCTTACATTCCTTCTTTATCACTGGAATATATTTTTGCTGAGTACTGAGAAAAATCTCCTTAAAAATCCTCCACTGTTCCTCAACTGTTCCACCAATTAGTCTGCGTTCCCAGTCTACATTAGCCAACTCCGCCCTCATCCTATTGTAATCCCCTTTGTTCAGGCAGAGGACACTGGTTTGGGACCCTACTTTCTCACCCTCCATCTGTATTAGAAATTCAACCATATTGTGATCACTCATTCCAAGAGGATCCCTCACAAGGAGATCATTAATTTTACCTGTCTCATTACACAGGACCAAATCCAAGAAAACTCGCTCCCTCGTAGGTTCTATAACATACTGTTCAAAAAACTATCGCGACAGCATTCTAAGAACTCTTCCTCAAGTCCACCGCATCCGACTTGAGTTGACCAATCAATATGGAGGTTAAAATCCCCCATGATTATTGCTGTTCCATTTTTACATGCATCTGTTATTTGTTTGTTTATAGCCTGCCCCACCTTGAAGTTATTATTTGGGGGCCTATAGACTACGCCCACCAGTGACTTTTTCCCCTTACTATTCCTTATCTCCACCCACATTGATTCCACATTTTGCTCCTTAAAGCCTATATCGTCTCTCACTACCGCCCTGATGTTATCCTTAATTAACAGAGCTACCCCACCTCCTTTTCCTTCCTGTCTATCCTTCCAAATTGTCTGATACCCCTGGATATTTAGTTCCCAGTCCTGGTCACCCTGCAACCACGTTTCTGTAATGGCCACTAGATCATACCCATTTGTACTGATTTGTGCCGTCAACTCATTCACTTTGTTTCGAATGCTACGTGCATTCAGGTAAAGTGTCTTTCTGTTAGTCTTTCTTACCTGGACCCGATTTGTTAGTGCATTCCTTTGTTTGCATGCTCTGTCCCTTCCTGTCACAGACTGGTTATTCTTCCCCAGACCATCTCCTTGCACTGTGTTGACCACCTCCCTTCTCATGCTTGTCACCTTTTTTGCTCTGCCTGAGGTTAGATTCCTGCCACCTTCTATACTCTCTGTTCTATTACGTGGTCTGGAAACTTTACTAACCTCTCCTGAGCCCTCGGCTCCTTTAACTAGTTGAAAGTCCTCATCATTAACCTGCACTCCTACCCTCTCCTTTACCTTTGATTTTCTAATTCTCCATACAACTGAACCCTCCCCCCCACTATTTAGTTTAAAGCCCTACCTACAGCCCTAGTTATACGATTCGCCAGGACTCTGGTCCCAGCACGATTCAGATGAAGACCATCCCATCAGAACAGGTCCCCTCTTCCCCAATACTGGTGCCAATGTCCCATGAATTCAAACCCATTCCTCCCACACCAATCTTTGAGCCACGCATTTACCTCCTTAATCTTATTGACCCTGTGCCAATTCGCTCGTGGCTCAGGTAGTAATCCAGAGATTATTACCTTTTTGGTTCTGCTTTTTAATTTAGCTCCTAGCTTTTCATATTCCCTGAGCAGAACCTCTGTTCCTGTTCTACCTATGTCGTTGGTACCTACGTGGACCATGACAACTGGATTTTTACCCTCCCACTCCAAGTTTCCCTGCAGCCCAGATGAGATATCCTGAACCCGAGCACCAGGCAGGCAACACAACCTTCGGGATTCTCGATCCTGGTCACAGAGAACAGTGTCAATGCCCCTAACTATACTATCCCCAATTACGACTACATTTCTTTTTTCTCCCCCCACTTGAATGGCTCCCTGTACCACGGTGCTGTGGTCAGTTTGCTCATCCTCCCTGCAGTCCCCGTTCCCGTCCACACAGGGAGCAAGAATCTCGAACCTTTTGGACAGGTTCAGGGACTGAGGCTCCTGGAACTCTACCTCCTGGATCCCCCTACCTGCCTCACTCGCAACCACACCCTCTTGTCCCTGACCACTGGCTGAATTCAAGTTAGTTAGTCTAAGGGGTGTGACTGCCTCCTGAAACACAGCGTCCAGGTAACTCTCCCCCTCCCTGATGTGTCGCAGTGTCCGAAGCTCAGACTCCAGCTCATCAACCCTGAGCCGGAGTTCCTCAAGCAACCAACACTTACTGCAGACATGCTCACTGGGAACCACAGTGGGGTCCACCAGCTCCCACATCATGCAGGAACAACACATCACCTGACCCTCCATCCTTATTTTATTTGCTTTGTCTTTAGGTTTTTTAAAAACTAAGAACTAAGCCTACCCTGCCTCGCCCGTTTCCGCCTAAGCCCGTTGAGCCAAAGCCCTTCAGCCCTCACTCTGCTACCTGCTCACTCCGCTGCCCGCTAACGACGCTGCCCGCTGGATAGTGCGGCCTACTTTTTAAACGTCCCCCGCGCTTATAAAAAAATGAAAAATTCCTTCCCAGGTCACCCCGCGGCCGGCCTACTTCCACTTTTCACTTAAACTAGGAAAAAAAAGAAACCCCGTGAAAAAGTAAGGAAAAAAACGTCAATCCCTTACCCTTTTTACTCCAGCCACAAACCGCTCCTCTCTGCCTTGCTCCGGTCGAACAATGTAGCATGTGGAAGATAGTGACAAAACAACCTTTAAAATGAAAGAAAGTTTCCTATGAGGATATGGACAATCCATTGTGTTACTTCCAAGACCTGATTGTCTGTCAGAAAGTACCCTAGCTATTGTTTTGTTTTTTGCTATAGCTGTTTGCTATAAATTGTCTTTCTTTGGGATGAATCTTACAAGCTTGTCAGGAATTGAATTTTTTAAAATATTCATACAGGGGAATGTGGGCACCACTGGCTGGGCCAAAAATTATTACCCTTCAACTCAATGGTTTGCCAGGCCACTTCTGGGGGCATTTAAGAGTCAGCCACATTACTGTGGGTCTGGAGTCACATGTAGGTCAGACCAGGTAAGAACGGCAGATTTCCATCTCTAAAGAGCATTAGTGAACCAGACAAGTTTTTACAACAATCGACAACGCTTGTATGGTCACCATTGGACTTTAATTCCAGGGCTTTATTCAATTCAAATTTCACCATTTGCTGTGGTGGGATTTGAACTTGGGTCTCCAGGGCATTACCTTGGGTTTCTGGATTACTAGTCCAGTGACAATACCACTACGCCAATGCCACTGCAATGCATCATACCTGCAGAGCATAGGTTGATAAGTGAGTAAATCTCTGTTGTATCTATTTCCAGTGTACAATTACCTGATAATCAGTTTTTTCAGGGGAGGTCAGGGGGAGGTCATGTGGCACAATGGTAGTGTCTGTACTTCTGGGCCAGAAGTTCCACTCTGGAACCTGATGCCTATGGAAGGTGTATTGGTAACATGGCCAAACAGGTTGCAGCTTGTAAATCCTTCCAATAGACCTGAAGGCAGCAGGGAGAGCGAGAGAGTTTCCTGGTCAGCCATATTGCAGAAGCCAATAGCAATAACTGTTGCAGAGGTTTACCAAGCGCAATTAGAGACCAGTGCATGGTCGTCAATGTCCTCTTACTCTACCGATCCCATTGACACTAAGGGGCAATTTAGCATGGCCAATCCATCTAACCTGCACATCTTTGGAGTGTGGGAGGAAACTGGAGCATCCGGAGGAAACCCACACAGACACGGGGAGAATGTGCAAACTCCAAACAGAGAGTCAACCGAGGCGGGTCCCTGGTACTGTGACGCAGCAGTGCTAACCACTGTGCCACCATGCCACCCATGTCCTGATACCTGAAGGAGATACCCCCCAACCCTCCTCCCCACCCTCCTCCCCTGCATCCTCACATCACCCCAGCAGAAACGTTCAATATTTGTTCTTATCTTCATTTTTGAAACACCTTGGGACATTTTTCTGTATTAAAAATTAGTTGCTGATATCGGAAGAACTTTAAAAAAAGTTATTTCAAATTGTTTCCTTGGTTCGCTTCTATCAGAAAAAAGTACGCCAGGTGCAGATAAGATTTCACACTCCAGATGATATCGTGCTCTACAGAAAGATGCCAGTTCTCATGAAGCACCAGTTGCTTTTCAGATGCAATCTGTAACTGAAGGGCAAATTGGCCCGGATTCTGTGATGAGTGGGAAAGTGATATCAATCGCCATTGACCTCAAACGAAGCTGTCCACAAAGACCTAGCAAACTTTGTGGTGAGCATTTCTCCTTTTCTGGCATCAGTTTGAATCTGGCATCATGCCAAGGGGATATCCAAATGCCCATCAACATTGATGTCATCAAGCAGAGGAAAGCAGCTAAACACATTGAAGTATTCTCACCCACCACAAGTCAGGAAGTAAAATGGACCAATTTCTTTATTTTTAGTCAAACATTTTACAGAAGATGAAATAACTGATTGAAACATACGCATAAAACAAAAGCTTGAAATGAATAACATTTTTAAAACCTATTTTAAAATTATATATTTTCTCATCAGAATAGAATAATTTGACATTCCACAAATGCAATATTTGTTTTCAGGGCCAGTCAAACTGATTTATAATAATTATGAGCTTAGTGCATTGTTAAAAACCCAGTTACACCTCATAGAGTCATAGAGGTTTCCAGCATAGAAACAGGCCCTTTGGCCCAACTTGTCCATACGCCCCTTTTTTTCAACCACCAAGCGAGTCCCAATTGCCCGTGTTTGGCCCATATTCCTCTATACCCATCTTACCCATGTAACTGTCTAAATGCTTTTTAAATTCAACAAGAATTTGACAAGATGCAGCTTTAACAAGGCTTTTCTTACATTAAGACAAATAGGGCAAGTTCTTGTCAGTTCAGTGATTTCTAATTGGTTGCAGACTGAGAGGACTGAGCAGAGTACACTGTGGAGATGTGTATTTCTGCTTTTAACTGCACATGTGCAGACTCCAGACATCAATGTCAATTTTACAGGGTAGTGATGGTGAACATACCATTACTACCACAAAATTTGGACCAATAATATTTCATGTTGCAAAGTTCCCTTATCAAACACCAGTTACATTTTGAAAATGTTTCCTTAACAACAGTATTGCATGGTGCTTAACACCAGCTGAATTCACTACCTAAAAAGGTAGAGGAGGGCAGGAAGTCTCATTGCATTTAAAAAATACTTCAAGTACTTAGAAGCAAAGAAACATTGAAAATAGGAGCAGGACCAGGCCATTTGGCCCATTGAGCCATTCAACATGATCATGGCTGATCCCCTATATCAACGCCATACTCGAGCACTCTCCCCTGAACTTTTTAGAGTCGAGTAATATATCTATTTCCTCCTTAAATATATTCAGTGATTTTACCTCCACAGAATTCTGTGGTAGAGAATTCCACAGGTTCACCACTCCCTGAGTGAAGAAATTGTTCCTTATCTCAGATCTAAAAGGCCTACCTTGTATCCCAAGACTTTGATCCCTCTTGTTCTTGACCTCCCCCAGCCAGAGGAACATCCCTGCATCCAGTCTGTCCAGCCTTGTCCGAATTTTACATGTTTCAATCAGATCCCCTCCCATTCTTCTAAGTTCCAGCAAAAACAGGCCCAGTGGACCTAATCTTTCCTCTTGTGACAATCCTGCCTTCCCAGGAACTGGGCTGGTGAACCTACGCTGCACTCCCTCCATGACAAGCATATCCTTTCTTCGATAAGGGGGCCAAGTACTGTAATCTATAATGTGGAAATCCGGCGTTGGACTGGGTGGGCACATAAGAAGTCTCAAAACGTCAGGTTAAAGTCCAACAGGTTTATTTGGTATTACGAGCTTTCGGAGTGCTGCTCTTTCATCAGGTGAGACAGTTACCCACAGGTCCGAACAAAGAACGGACCCGCCAACTCAACAGACTGATCAAGACCTTTGACCTGGACCTTCAGAGCACCCTCTGTGCTCTCATCCCACGTGCTCCCGGAGTTGGAGACCTCTACTGTCTCCCAAAGATACACAAGGCCAACACACCTGGCCATCCCATTGTAGCAGGCAGTGGGACTGTATGTGAGAACCTCTCTGGCTACGTTGAGGGCATCCTGAAACCCATCGTAGAAGGAATCTCCAGCTTCTATCGCGACGCTACGGACTTCCTCCAGAAACTCAGCACCCATGGAGAGTTGAACCTCGTCACAAAAAACGTCTCGGCACTCTACACCAGCATTCCCCACGACGACGGCATTGCTGCAACAGCCACTCACCTGATGAAGGGGCAGTGCTCCGAAAGCTCGTAATACCAAATAAACCTGTTGGACTTTAACCTGGTGTTGTGAGACTTCCTACTGTGTAATCTATAAGATTATGAATCAAGAATGGAAAGTGATTTTAGGCTGGATAACTCTTTTTTAGCTGGTACAAAGATGTTAGACAATTTCTGTCACGGATTTCTAGGATTCAATGCATCTATGAACAGCAAAATAACAAACAATTAGCAATCAACATTAAAGCAATATTAATGAATAAAAATCAATATTAACATCGAAGATTGACTAGTGATGGAATAAGAAAGTACAACTAGATATATTTCCTGCTGTCTGTCACACTTCCTGTGTCATATTGAGAAGGCCTGATTTTCCCGTTATTAAGTATGTTGGCCCCAATATTTATTGGTTCACAATCCACGTGTGATGACCAAGATTGAGACCATCGATACCCTTGGATCTTAAAGGTCCTAAGGTGATGTGGGATGAGGGGGGGTGCTCTCCATCAGTATAGATCAAACAAGTGTATTTTTTAAGTATTGGTCCTCTCCATCTCCTTCAAGGCCAGTAATCGACCCACCCCCCACCCCGAGCAAATCAGCCAGAACAGGAATTATTCTTTTTGAATTCTTCAAGGTCCACGCTACTTATCTCACCTCTGTTATTGATTCCCCAAGTAGCAGTCCCAATGTCAAAACATCTCGCGAAGCGAAACTGTCTTTCAGAATTTACGATTGTATCTCAAACATCACAAACTTCATTCCCCACACTAGCCTATCTATGAATGTCATCTTGGGAGATCAACAAACAACAAAATACTTTTAATATGATATAAGGGTCAAACGATATGGGGGGAAAGGTGGGATCAGGCTACTGAGTTGGATGATCAGCCATGGTCATAATGAATGGCGGAACAGATTTGAAGGACGGAGTGGCCTACTCCTGCTCCTACTTTCGATGTTTCTATGTAGAATTTGCCTCCTTAATTAGCTTTAAAAAAATTATACCTTGAAAGCATGAAACCACGTTTCCATGGTAGGTGGGTGAAGTGTGCTTTGATGGAGATAAGTGGGATGTTTCACTGGCAGTCAGTGTCCTGCAATTGCCTAAAACTGTTCTCTACAAGTGCAAGTTCCACACTGGGAGCATCTGATCTAATATCAATCCAAATTGTGAAATCTTTCTTGTGAAAATTGCTATGAGAACAGAAGAAGGTAAGGTTGAGGAAAATCCATTCCGCCCAACTCATATTGTTTTTACCAAGGCGTGTGCAGTTTCTGTTCAGGCTACTTTCATTTAGCCGCTATGTCTCACCACATCTTCATCACCCTCCCCTTTTGAAGCAGGAACCTATTCACTTCATTCACCGATGCTTTCACTGAACTTCCACTTCCTTCGCTAGATGGCAGTCTATTCCCTGATTTAGCTACGATTGCCAGCATGATGTCATTTCTCAAGTTCCATTTCTTGCCTTGGTTAATTCCATCTGGAATCACGTTCCCATGTTCAGCACAATGACGCTTATGTTTCCACATCCACTTTGCCTGTCCCCTTCATAATTGAAACGTTCGATTCATTGGCCATTGTTGGCACGATGGCAGAGTGGTTAGCGCTGCTGCCTCGCAGTGCCAGGGCCCGGGTTCAATTCCAGTCCAGGGTCACTTTGTGGAGTTTGCCCATCCTCCCCGTGTTTGCGTGGGCTTCCTTTGGGTGCTCCGATTTCCTCCCACACTCCAAAGATGTGCAGGTTAGGTTGATTGACCATGCTAAATTGCCCCCTGATGTCAGGGGAATTAGTAGGGTAAATGCATGGGGATGGGGCCTGAGTGGGATTGTTGCCAGTGCAGGCTCGATGGGCTCAGTGGCCTCCTTCTGCGCTGTGGGGATTCTATTTTATCATTCCTTCCTGTGGTTTCTCTTTGTCAATCAGGAAAAGATTAGGCGCACCTTGGTGCTTACTGTTTTCCTTGACCCACTTTAAATCTCTTTGGGTCTTCTTGTGTTGACCAGAGTGAATTGGAAAGATTTTCCAATGGTTTTGCTGGGAGTGCTTCAGCTGCCTGTATGATGTTCAGGGAAACTTGGAACCCTTTAAAAATCCACTGATAAAGTTCTTTGAATTACCGGGTTTGGTTCCAGCACGAGGATAAAAGTAAAATACTGAGGAGGCTGAAAATCTGGAATAAGAAATGCAGAAAATGCTGGACAAACTCAGCAGGTCTGGCAGCACTTGTGGAAAGGGAAACACAGTTAATGTTTTGAGTCCATTGACCCTTCTACAGAACTCTGTAGAAAACTCACTCTCTTTTGTTTTTAACCAGTTCACATCACCACTAATTGTTAACACTAGCTGAGGGCAATTTGCTTCTCTCAGTTATGCATCTTCAATGCGTGTTCAGTCAGCCACTTAGCTGAATGTGCAGTAACATAATTCCATCCCATCTCCTGGCAATGTCTTCCGCGCGAAAAAGAATTGTACCTGGTATACAGGATCATTTTCATGATAGAAATGGTGGATCATTCAAAATTTCTTAGTTTCTAAAGGCTTCGATCATAACTAGACAGCTCTATTATCCTCAAAACATTTAAGAAGCATTTAGATGAAATGCCATAGCATACGAGGCTACAGGCCAAGTGTTGAAAAATGGGATTCGAATTGCATGATGGCACAGTGGTTAGCACTGCTGCTTCACAGCGCCAGGGAACCGGGTTCAATTCTGGCCTCGGGTCACTGTCTGTGTGGAGTTTGCATGTTCTCCCCGTGTCTGCATGGGTTTCCTCCAGGTGCTCCGGTTTCCTCCCACACTCCAAAGATGTGTGGATTAGGTAGATTGGCCATGCTAAATTGACCCTGGTGTCAGGGGGGATTGGCAGGGTGAATGTATGGGGTTACGGGAATTGGGCCTGGGTGGGATTGTGGTCGGTACAGACTGAATGGGCTGAATGGCCTCCTTGTGTATCGTAGAATCATAGAATCCCTACATTGCAGAAGGCAGCCATTCAAATGTACTGTAGGGATTCTAAATAGACAGGTGTTTGATGGCTGGCACAGACTCGATGGGCCAAAGGACCTCTTTGTGTGCTGTTTCAAATGGCACAATGGTCCGTAATTTCTGCATGACTCAATGGATGAATATAAAAAATGCCAATTCCTAAAAGTGAATTTATACGTATGGTTGGTGACTTTTGGAAACTATACACTTTGTGCTGAACAGCTTTAACAATTTTTTTTCCCCCTGGAGCGTAGGAGGATGAGGGGTGACTTTACAGAGGTTTATAGAACCATGAGGGGCACAGATCAGGTGAATAGCAAAGGTCTTTTCACCAGGGTAGGGGAGTCCAAAACAAGAGGGCATAGGTTTAAGGTAAGAACAGAAAGGGTCTGTTTCCATGCTGTATATCTCTCTGACTCTATAAAACATGCAACAAGTGAGTACTGTATCACTGAGTAATTTATTTCTGTTAATCATTGTGCCTTGCCCTGGGTTATCCTATGCTAATGTCATGGTATTAAAGAGGAACATGAGTGAAGTTGAAAATATTTGGGAAATTCCAGGGTATGGTGATAGAATATTTATGCATGCAGATTTTTGTCTGAGTGACCTCCTATTAAAGTTTTCCCATGACTATATCGTACCTTTCTTCAGCATGTATTACACAGAGCATGAGAAATGGGATCATTTGCACCAATTTCTTGGGTTCAGGAAGTGCCCCTCAGAGCTCCACAATGGTGCTCACAGTCTGCAGTCACACTTGTAGGGACACATTTGTTGGTGAGGGTATGATAGGGCGCATGCAGTGAATGTCTATCACGGCCATGAGGCGTAGGTGGACCGGGGCATTAATCAGCATACAAGGCTGATTTGATGTCAGTGGTGTCATTTTGGAACTCAGTGTTCCAGCTAATGTCCTCTCCTAACCTTGCACAACAGCAGGAAGAAATCCTTACTTGCCAACCCTTTTGAAAGGGATCACCAGCTCAGGTTAGTTATGTTATGGGTTAGTTGCTGGTTAATTTCTTCTGGCCGATGGTTCAATTCTATAAATGTTGGGTGCTTTCTACATTATTGTGGTGAATGTTGGAATTCTGGGTTCTTTGAGATCTGGTCGGCTTTTAATGTTTTAATATCCATCCAATCATTATGACCACACAGGCGGCACGGTGGCACAGTGGTTAGCACTGCTGCCTCACAGCACCAGGGACCCGGGTTTGATTCCCGGCTTTGGGTCACAGTCTGTGTGGAGTTTGCACGTTCTCCCCTTGTCTGCGTGGGTTTCCTCCGCATGCTCCAGTTTCCTCCCACAGTCCAAAGATGTGCGGGTTAGGTTGATTGGCCATGCTAAATTGACCCTAGTGTCAGGGGAATTAGCAGGATAAATAGGTGGGGTTGCGGGAGTAGGGGCTGGGTTTGATTGTGGTCGGTGCAGACTCGATGGGCTGAATGGCCTCCTTCTGCACTGTAGGGATTCTATATACAAACAATGCTGGAATACTTGAGTCATTGAATGACATCAAGCCTACCAGCTTTCGAGGGGGTGGCGATAGCCTAGTGGTATTATTGCTAGAGTAGTAATCCAGAAACTCAGCTAATGTTCTGGGATCCCGGGTTCGAATCCCGCCATGACAGATGGAATTTGAATTCAATAAAAAATATCTGGAATTAAGAATCTACCGATGATCATGAAACCACTGTCGATTGTCGAAAAAAACCCATCTGATTCACTAATGTCCTTTAAGGAAGGAAATCTGACATCCTTACCTGGTCTGGCCTACATGTGACTCCAGAACCATAGACTGTCAACTGCCCTTGGGCAACTAGGGATGGGCGATTAATGTTGGCCAGCCAGCAACACCCGTGAACGAATAAAAAAAAAAATTCTAATCACAGCAGCAAGAACTTGCATCTCCAACTTTGGTTGCCTCTAACCTCCATCTCTACACCAGAGTACACTGATAGTTTACTTAACAGATAACATAAGAACATAAGAACATAAGAAATAGGAGCAGGAGTAGGCCATCTAGCCCCTCGAGCCTGCCCCGCCATTCAATAAGATCATGGCTGATCTGACGTGGATCAGTACCACTTACCCGCCTGATCCCCATAACCCTTAATTCCCTTACCGATCAGGAATCCATCCATCCGCGCTTTAAACATATTCAGCGAGGTAGCCTCCACCACCTCAGTGGGCAGAGAATTCCAGAGATTCACCACCCTCTGGGAGAAGAAGTTCCTCCTCAACTCTGTCTTAAACCGACCCCCCTTTATTTTGAGGCTGTGTCCTCTAGTTTTAACTTCCTTACTAAGTGGAAAGAATCTCTCCGCCTCCACCCTATCCAGCCCCCGCATTATCTTATAAGTCTCCATAAGATCCCCCCTCATCCTTCTAAACTCCAACGAGTACAAACCCAATCTCCTCAGCCTCTCCTCATAATCCAAACCCCTCATCTCCGGTATCAACCTGGTGAACCTTCTCTGCACTCCCTCCAATGCCAATATATCCTTCCTCATATAAGGGGACCAATACTGCACACAGTATTCCAGCTGCGGCCTCACCAATGCCCTGTACAGGTGCATCAAGACATCCCTGCTTTTATATTCTATCCCCCTCGCAATATAGGCCAACATCCCATTTGCCTTCTTGATCACCTGTTGTACCTGCAGACTGGGCTTTTGCGTCTCATGCACAAGGACCCCCAGGTCCCTTTGCACGGTAGCATGTTTTAATTTGTTTCCATTGAGATAGTAATCCCATTTGTTATTATGCAACATCTCTGGCTGTTTCCTTATTAATCTTGTTCGCTCCAATCTGTGCATTTTGTGACAAGGATAAAGTGAAAGATGTCTGACTGGACCTTGCACATTTTTAAAGCCTAAACTGGTTTAAAACTCCTGCATAGATTTATGGATCCAACTATTGAACTTGGCTGGCCACTTCTCTTCAGCTACCCCACACCACGGATAAACATGAGCACTGAGATATTTATCCACTTCTCCGCAAGGTATAAAGTGGAATGGGCCACTTTTGATTGACCATTCCTGAAGATGATTGTAAATGAAGGTCATATTTTTCAACAAGTGGAAACCCAGCCGGCATCTTAGTATGAATTTTGAAGTTATTTTGATTACAAAATTATCAAACAATGGATCGAATATTAAACAGTCCTGTATGAGAATCACTCACAATAGAACTGTCAGTGTGGCTGATCCCACATCGCAACAACAACTCGGATTTATCCAATGTCTTTAATATAGGAAAACTTCATGGCAGCATTATCAAATATAATGAGATATTGGGACAGATGGAAAACGTTTGATCAAAGATATAGGCCTTAAGGAGCATCTTAAAAGAAGATATAGGGGTAGTGAGGTAGAGATATTCAGTGTGGGGAATCCAAGGCCTAGCCAGCTAGTAGAGTAAAGGGATGCCTTTTTATTCTTCATTAGTGTTACTGAGCCATTAATTCAGAGTGGGCAAAGTGGATCCATGTGTAATATCGGAAATAGGGATCAATTTGCTGTGAACCCTTTAATAACCTGACTCGGATTAGATTAAGTTTAGATTAAGTCCCTGAATGATCATAAATGTTTCAGAGTGTAAACTCACAACACGGCAAATAGATATTATGGGCAGATGTATTTTTCTCAATGCCTCATTTGGTAATTGTCTTGTGGTTTACAGAGTCCCAGCTTTCACAAGATCTACAAATCAGTTGTTTCTTAGGGTGGGATTTTCCGAGCCTTCCAACCGGTGGGATTTCCTGGTCCCAGTGAAGGCAATCCCTCCCGCAGCGGGTTCCCTGGGAGCGGGATGGACGGACCGCACAAAACACCGTAGGCAACAGCAGGACTGAAGGATCCCATTGAAGGCTACAATCCCACAATGAGTGTCCTTGGCACCTTTCATGATATGGTGGAGAGCAATTATACCCAGGAGTAACCAGCAATAAACCTTGTTATCTCTGAGTTCATTTCTACTGCATTTGTGAATGGTTTTCATCCTATTTTCATGAAGAGTTGAAGTTGTGCAGGGCCAACCAATACAGGTCTACAACTGCCAGTGGGTCAGCCCTGCACTTGGTCAGAGAACTGAAGGAGATATAGGATGGGTTCAGTCATAAGTATAGATGTTTATTTTAACTTCCTGACTCTGATTTGCCCATTTGATGCATTAAAATGCTTGAAATGCAACTTAGCCTTTCAGCGTAGAGTTTAATAGTCACAAGTAGACTTACATTAACACTGCGATGAAGTTACTGTGAAAATCCCCGAATCGCCACATTTCGGGTACACTGAGGGAGAATTTAGCATGGTCAATGCACCTAACCAGCATGTCATTTAGATTGTAGGAGGAAATCAGAGCACCTGGAGGAAACCCACGCAGACACGGAGAGAACATGCAAACTCTGCACAGACAGTGACACAGGCTGGGAATTGAACCCGGATCCCTGGCGCTGTGAGGCAATAGTGCTAAGCACTGTGTCATTGTGACACTCGTGTCAATGTGCTGAGGGAGGAGCCACTTTGGTCCTTGGAATCGAAACTATTCAACTTCTCTTTAAACAGACAGTAATAGTGGCTCTTCCAAGCCCGAGGGAAAACAGTCTTGGGAGGAGTGTTTCATTAATATCAAAAACATCTTTAATGGAAATTATGTGGCATGAAGCTGCACAACCCTCTTTCTTGCCATAAAGAGCTGGCCAACCATCTTCCTGAGTAATCACTTTTATTAGATTATCCACAATAATCAACAAACTGTTCACTGTCTGCTTTAGCATTGGGAGTGGATAATTTAATCATCAAACTGCTGTCTAATTTCTCTTTTTGGTGAAAGGACAATTCAGATTGAAGGAGGCTCCCATGATTTGATGCACCAAACATTTCCGATCTTCATGTGTCAGGGGTGGTTCAGTTTCTAAAACACTTCCCTCAGGGTCACAAGGTTCTGGGTTTGAATACAAAAATCAAGACCATTGTTGGGGTCAGATGAGACACTAAACCTATGACATTATAAGCTCACAGACTCCCACAACTACCTTGAATACAGCTCTTCACACCCCACATCCTGTAAAGACTTCATCCCATTCTCAGTTCCTTCCTCCGCCACATCTGTTCTGATGATGCCACTTTCCAAAATAGTGCTGCTGATATGTCTTCCTTCTTCCTCAATCGTGGTTTGTCACCCACTGTGGTTGACAGGGCACGTCTAACCCATGCCCCAGGCCACTGCTCACATCTCCTCCCCTCCTTCCCAGAACCAGAAGCCCCTTGTCCTCACTTATCACCCCCCCCCCCCCCCCAGTCTCCACATTCAAAGGATTATCCTCCGCCATATCCGCCAATACCAGAATGACGCCACGACTCAACACATCTTCCCCTCACCCCCCCCGTCAGTATTCCACAGGGACCATTCTCTCTGGGACACCTTGGCCCACTCCTCCATCACACTCAACACCTCAGCCCCCTGCCCACAGCACCTTCCCATGCAATCGTAGAAGGTGCAACACCTGCCCTTTTACCTCCTCCCTGCTCACTGTCCCAGCTCCTAAACACCCCTTTCAGGTGAAGCAGTGCCTCACACGCACCTCCTTCAATCTGGTCTATTGCATTCGCTGCTCCCAATGTGGTCGACTCAACAAACGCAGACTGGGTGATCACTTTGCTGAACACTTTCAGTCTGTCCGCAAGCAGGACCCAGACCTTTCTTTAACTTGCCACATCAACACACCACCCTGCTCTCCTGTCCACATGTCCATCCTTGGCATTTTGCAATGTTCTAATGAACCCCAACACAAACTGGGAGAGCAGCATCTCATCTTCCAATTGGGCCCTTTACACCTTTCTGGACTGAACATTGAGTTCAACAACTTCAGAGCGTGAACTCTCCCCTCCACCTTCACCCCATTTCCATTTCTTTTTTTTCATTTTGTTTCATCTCATTCATTCATTTTTTCCCCAAATATTTATGCTTTCATCCATTTTATCATCCTTCTTTCTCGCTTCCATTTGTGCACTTCTCCATTCCAGCTCTCCATCTTTCCGCACCACCGACTCCTTCCCCCCCCCCCCAAGCCCCCCACCCCCCCGCCCCCCCACCCCCCCACCCCACCCCCCTTCAGGGCAACTGCCACATTCCTCAGGCAGTCCTTTAACAATCTGTACCTCTGTTCTGCCATTCACACATTCTGATCACTTAATGGGCACTTTTAGCACCTTCTCAGCCTTCTGTATCCTCATTTACATTCCCTTTGTCTCAATGCACTTCTTCCCCCACTCCACCACCACCCCCCCACCCCCCCCCCACCCCCCCGCCCCCATAGTACAAATCTCCGCTGATTCTCTTTGCTCCCAGCTCTGACGAAGGGTCATCCAGATTCGAAACGTTGGCTCTATTCTCTCCCCACAGATGCTGTCAGACCTGCTGCGATTTTCCAGCATTTGACATGGCACTAAACCTACGCCTGCTTACTCAGACTTAACCCATGCCTGCTGACTCAGATAGATGCAAAAGATCCCATGGTAACATTTTAAAGAATGAGGGGGGGGGGGGGAGCGGGGGGGGCTGGCAGGAGGAAGGAGTTGGGGGGAGGGGGGGTGGTGGGTGGTGTTATTCCGAATGTCGCGGCCAATATTTATCCTGCAATCAGCGTTAGAAAAACTGATCATCAGATTGTTACTACATTGTTGTTTGTGGGAGTTTGTTCTGAGCAAATTGGCTGCTGCATTTCCCATATTACAACACTGACTACACTTTGCAGTCCTCAATTGGCTATGAACTCCTTTGGAACATCTGTGATTGTGAAACACATATAATGCAGTATCTGAATCCTTTTATAATTGGGCTTCTCACGGGTATGTAGATGAATATGCCTTTATTTTTGTTATTGGATTCAGGCCCAAAGTCTAGTCTTATCCGCTACATGGAAAGTGTCCTTCCTGCTTTCAGCAACTAATTGTTTAACTCCCAGCCGTGAAACCTGTTTGTGTTTATTGGGGATTTTTTGTTCATTTCTAGGGGCATGGACATCGCTGGCTGGGCCAACATTTATTGCCCATTCCGGACTGCCCTCCATTTCAGAGGATCTTTGAGAGTCAACCACATTACATTGGATCTGGAGTCACATGTAGGCCAGACCAGGTAAGAACGGCAGATTTCCGTCCCGAAAGGACATTGGTGAACCAGATGAGTCGTCGTTAGACTTTTAGAATCATAGAAGCCCTACAGTGCAGAAGGAGGCCGTTCGACCCATCGAGTCTGCACCGACCACAATCCCACCCAGGCCCTATTCCCATAACCCCACATATTCACCTTGCTAATCCCCCTGACACTAGGGTCAATTTAGCATGGCCAATCCACCTAACCCGCACATCTTCGGAGTGTGGGAGGAAACTGGAGCACCCGGAGGAAATCCACGCAGACATGGGGAGAATGTGCAAACTTCACACAGCCAGTGACCCAAGCCGGGAATTGAACCCGGGTCCCTGGTGCTGTGAGGCAGCAGTGCTAACCACTGTGCCACCGTGCCGCCCACATTTTTAATTCCAGATTTTTATTGAATTCAAATTGCACCATCTGCCGTGGTGGGCTTCGAACCTGGGTCCCCAAATCATGCCCTGGGCTTCTGGATTGCTACACCATCGACAACACCACTACACCACTGCCTCCCCTCAACCATTTCAGGTTCCAAACCTTTGGGGCCCTTCAATCTTTTACTGCATCTTGTTAAGCTTTGAGGAATAGCTTTTTCATCCAACGTCTTGCTTCCTGGAAGTTATCTATCACACCCACCAGTGAAGTCACCACCAGCTGTCCTTTCACAGTGGCAGCATCAGGTAGGTTTGCATCTGTTTGTGTTTTCTGAGTCAGGTAGGCACTTCAAACACCCATCAGAAAAACGGCCATAAAAGCTGCGAAGTGAGAAATGAGTGAGAATTGGGCTGGTTGGATTTTAACTGACTGACAGAGGGAATTAATGTGAAGCAGCATTTTCCACATTCACTCAGCTGGAAGAAGAAAATATCAGCTTACAGAGGGCAGAAACTGTTGTAGCTAACTAATACCTCTGAGATAGTTAGTAAGTCAAAGTACAGTGAGCTTTATTCTCAAAAGCTTTTGGGAGAGACCTGACACCTTAACAGCGGTTCACCAGATCTCTCAGTGAACATAAGAAGTGTGGACATTTATACATTATGGCTCCCAGCACCAGTCACGACGCAAACACTGGTCTGGTCCTGAATTAAAGTCCATATAACAGTCCTTGATAATGAAGCACGATGCATCTGGCAGCCTCTGACCATAAACCAGAGTGTATCTGGCATTTTCAGGTCACGAAGCTTGATGCATCCGGCAGCTTCTGACCATAAACCAGAGTGTATCTGGCATTCTCAGGTCATGAAGCAGTCTTTGGTTTCCTGCTCTTCCCGTTGCTTTTCCTTTAAAGTGACCGGCGCGAATACAGCTGCCGCAGCGGGAATCCTCCTTCAAACGGCCGTTATCTCACTCCGCATCTTGTATATCACACACAAGCCTGCAGAAAAGGTAAGACTCTACAAACAACATTTTACTTTTAACTCTGTCTTTATAAGAATAAAAGTTAAAGAATGAAACCATGAATAAATAACTTATATTGATGCCAGGAGCAGTATAAACATGGGGAGATTAGCCACAGTGAAGGGTTATGTTTGTGATACATTCTAGGTACAAAATCCATTAACACTTTAGGTACAAAATACATTGAGTACAAAAAACATTAACCCTTTCCCTTCTTCAAAACTAATATTTTTCTTGAAAAGATCATTTTGTATTGCATTGTAAAGTTTAGGTTCTCAGTAAATCCTGGTACAGAGGGGAGGCGATGGCCGAGTGGTATTATGGCTAGACTATTAATCCAGAAACTCAGCTAATGTTGGATTCAAAACCCACCACGGCAGATGGCGGAATTTGAATTCAATAAAAAATATCTGGAATTAAGAATCTACTGATGATCATGAAACAATTAGCAATTGTTGGAAAAAACCCAACTGGTTCACTAATGTCCTTTAGGGAAGGAAATCTGCCTCCTTTACCTGGTCTGGCCTACATGTGACTCCAGAGTCTCAGCATTGTGGTTTATTCTCAACTGCCCTCTGAACAAGGGCAACTACGGATGGGCAATAAATGCTGGCCAGCCAGCGACACCCATGTCCCACAAATGAATTTTTAAAAATTCTCAGATGTATTTGACTGTTCCTCTGTCTGAATTTACAGGGTTTCTGTGAATGGCTATTTGACATTTTCAAAAACCAAAGCATTTCAAGATGACGCTGACCTCTTCCCCCCTGAATGTGGACTTGGTTTCATCGGGAAAATCTTGCCTTTTAGTCATGAAATTTGTGAGGTCAATCCTTCCTGCAGTTTTGACCACAGAAACAAGCCAGACAATTCACAGCAGGGCCAAGGAAGTGTTGCATTGCTCGGGGTGTATCTTCACTCAACTGCTGAGCCAAGCTCCATCCACCAGCTTGAATACACGCCAAAGATCGCTTGGTCCAATCCAAAGAAGAGTGGTCATTTCTCTCAGTGTGCTGGCCAACATTCTTCACCAATAAAACAAATCATCTGACCATTCATTCATTTCCTGCTTCAAAGGACCTTGCTGTGTGTATTTTTAAAATTTATTTTAATGCAATATATATTCATTTGTTTAGATGCAGCATATTTATATATTTCTTTATGTGTGACATATATTCATATATAATGACATACGGTATATGGCACAGATATAGACCATATGGCTCAATCAGTCCATGCCCACATTTTTGTTTCACTCAACCTTCCTCCCATCTTTTCTTAACGAAACCAATTATTGTAGCCATTTATTCCCTTCTCTCTTACATGCTTGTCTAAATTCCCCTTAAATGCACCTATTTGCCTGTGTAACTGTGCCAAATTGGTCCATTGGCCTTAACATCGGGGCAGCATGGTGGCACAATGGTTAGCACTGCTGCCCCACAGCGCCACAGACCCGGGTTCGGTTCCAGCCTCTGCACTGTCTGTGCAGAGTTTTCACGTTCTCCCTGTATCTGTTTGGGTTTCCTCCAGGTGCTCCGGTTTCCTCCCACACTCCTCTAATTAGGCGCATTGGCCATGCTAAATTCTCCCTCAGTGTACCCGAACAGGCGCCGGAGTGTGGCGACTAGGAGATTTTCATAGTAACTTCATTGCAGCGTTAACGTAAACCTGTTTGTGACACTAATAAGTAAGCTTTTCTTTGGAATATCTTCACCATGTGATAAGACACTAGATAAATATTAGTTCCTTCTTTCATTTTCCGTTTTTGCCTGCCCTCCACTCTTTCTGCACGCACTGAAACATTTGCTGTTTCTTGTTTCAATTTGCAAAATAAACCTGAAGTTATTCTGAACTAAGCAGAGAATCATTTCTGAAGCTAAAACTTAAAGTAACGTGGGTGGGAGAAGAGACACCTAGTAGAGTGTTGTCCAATCAATTTATCTCCAGACTCAAGTGTGTAATTCGGAATCCGGATGTGGCTAATTGCATTTTTGTAATGAGTTCAATCAGGCCATTGAAGTTGACCTATTGGAATATGAACTCCCTGATTAAGGATCCCCCCTTAAGCACATTTTAACTTGATGTTTTAAGTTTCCTTTCCGCTTTGTGTTTTGTTTCGGGCGGTTCCCCGCCTTTTAGAGAGCTGCCCCTTTTGAGTTGTCCCTAAGTTAATTTAATTTCATTTATTTGGTTGGACACGAAAAGATGTCCCCGATGGGCCATTAATGGAGTCTTTGCCATGTACTTAACAGTGAGTGCCAGTTCCTGTGACATAGACTGAAATAGACTGCTAACTGATAGCACTCTGTGTACTGCTGTTAGAGTTTGTAAATAAAGGGATTTTGGTGAAGGGACTTCTGCCTCCAAAGACTTATTACAATTTTTAATCAGTAAATTAGAAAATAATAACAGACACTATTGTTGAGTTGATGACCTCAATACTCTTATGGACATGACATGCATACTTTAACATCTTTGTGCATTTGTTGGTGAAATGGTAAGACGACAAGTAAAGTAAGCAAGTTTTTTTTTGCTCATTGTGTGAGATTCACTTAGCTGGTTCCTGTTTATTCGTTATCTGCTCGTGTGGTCTGTCACATGTGTAAACATACCGGTCTTCAGCAGAATGCAAACACCAGCAACATTGTGTGGAGAGAGGACCTACAAATCAGGATCAACTTGACGAATTGGAATAACCGCTCGAGACTTGCAGTAATTCATTGTAAGGGATTGTAAGGGCAATCATAATATGGTAGAATTTCACATTGAATTTCAGAGTGGTGTACTTAAATCTTCAAGTACAGTTGTGATAAAGTCAATAATAAAGCCAATTCCATAGGTTGCAGCCTTCAGAGGATTCTGCCCAGTGTGTTGCCAGGAAGAGAAGCAAGCCTGAGGTTTAGGAGAATTTTAGAAACCAGCAAAAGATGAACAAAAAATCAGTAAAGGTGGAGATAATAGAAATGTGAGTAAATCAGCAAGAAATACCAAATAGAGAGCAAAAGCTTCCACAAGTGTGTAAAAAGGAAGCGGCACGATGTCACAGCACTGCTGTTTCACAGCGCCAGGGACCCAGGTTCAATTCCAGCCTTGGGTCACTGTCTGTGTGGAGTTTGCACATTCTCCCCTTGTCTGCGTGGGTTTCCTCCGGGTGCTCTGGTTTCCTCCCACAGTCCAAAGATATGCGTGTTAGGTTGATTGTTCATGCTAAATTGACCCTAATGTTAGGGGGATTAGCAGGGTAAATGTGTGAGGTCACGGGAACAGGGCCTGGATGGGATTGTGGTCGGTACAGACTCAATGGGACGAATGGCCTCCTTCTGTACTGGAGGGATTCTATGATTTTATGATTCAGTCAAGATACCTTTGGGCCCATAAAAGCTGAGACTATACTTTAAGAGGTTAAAGTTTATTTATTAGTGTCACAAATAGGCTTACATTAACACTGCAATGAAGTTACTGTGAGAATCCTCTGGTCGTCATACTTCAGCACCCATTCGGGTACACTGAGGGAGAATTTAGCACGACCGTTAGCTGCTTGGCTTTGCCTTGAGATCTAATGTGGGGGAATACCCGCCAAATCATTGGTTCCAATTGAACCATGTTTCTGTTTAGTTATATATGATAGGTGGCTGTATGGATGATAGCTTGGTCAGGGAAGAGATCGACAAAGAGAAAGCTATGTATGACAAAGTCATAAAAGCACTTGATGCCAGCTTCAATTTGCAATCTGTATTGTCAAGTTTTGTGCAATTCAATAAAAACATATCTGGAATTAAGGATCTACTGATGACCAGGGAACCATTTTCGATTCCTGGAAAAACTCATCAGGTTCAGCAGAGATTTATACATCACCTTTCATCCTGATGTCAAGTCAGTGGGCCTGATTTTACCATTTTGAGTCTAAGTGCCGAATCTGGGCGTCAAATAGATCCGAGCCTGGAATCCTCTTTCCAGCGCGCCCATACGCGTTTTGCCGGCTCCGGTCCGATTCGCGCTGTGGGTGGGGCTTAGTACTGGCAGACCGATCGGAGCTCTGAACTGCGCATGCACAGTTCGAAAAAAATCTGACTGAGCGCGCCCAGGCGCGAAAGGGAAAAAAAGCAGAAAGCGGAGAGAGCAGCTCTCTGACGATCATCCTCTGGTCGGCGGGGGAGAGGAGGAGGGGGGGCGGGACCCAGATCATCCTCTGGTTGGAAGGGGGGGGGGGGGGGGTCCGCTGCCAATCTGCGGCGGATCGGTGGGGAGGGAGGGGGCAGGGGGGTCCGCCGCCACTCTGCGGGCGATCCCTCCTCCCCACCGGAGGAACGAATTCCTCCTGCCGGAGTGGACGTGCGGCCATACCATCCCACAAATCCTTCAGGATGAAGCAATTCCTCGCTAAGAAGATGAAGCAGAACCGGCCGATTCCACAGTGGATCCGCATGAAAACCGGCTACAAGATCAGTACAAGTCCAAGAGGAGACACTGGAGAAGGACTAAGCTGGGCCTGTAAAGGGATACACCATCACTGGTACACTTCCAGCCACAGCTTACTCTTCCCTGCAGGTGCAAGAGAGCGGGAGAGATGGCTGTGGCTGCATGCATTTAAATCGTCGGGCCGCCCAATTCAGGTGCGGGCCGGACCCGCGCCCGAATCGGGTGTTGGTAAAGCCGCGATCTGCTCGGAATCGGGTGCAGACCACGGTACAGACCCGACACCCAACTTTACCGTGATTTCGCGCCCAATCAGGCCCGGTGTGTCTGTTTACACCCAGAAAAATTCCTTACCCACTCTTGTCAAAGGTAAAGAAGGAAATTGGCTTCATGTTGCAGCAAAGCGTTATTTCACCTCTGATGAAACCAACAAGCTGATGCTTGAGGATAGTCCCAGTGCCAAAACCCAATAGATCTATCATAGTTTGCATTGATTTTACCCAATTGGACAAAGCAGTTGAAGTTAAGGGGAGGAAGGTCTGGCAACATCTGTGGAGTGAGAAGCAGAGTTGATGTTTTGAGTTCTTTGGAATGGAAGAGAGGATTGTCTTATGCTGTTGAAAAAGGGATGAGGGGCAGGGGAAGCAAAATAGAAGGTTAGGGACAGGTTAGAGGGTGGGGGAGATTATATGGCTAAGATGCAAAGGGAGTGCTAATGATAATAATAAAGACACAAAGCATTGGCCCAGAATAGGTGTTAATAGCAGAATTGTTGTCAGCACTGTCTGAAAGCAAAACAGCAGAATGTATTAAAAGCAGAATAAAGGTCAACACTGTCTGAGAGCAAAATAGCAGAATGGGTTAAAAGCAGAATAAAGGTCAACACTGTCTGAGAGCAAAATAGCAGAATGTGTTAAAAGCAGAAAAAGGTCAAAACTGTCTGAAAGCACAAACATAGCAAGATACAAACTGGCACTTAAGGAAAAAATTCAAAATCGAAGACAGAATTCATGAACGGATGTTGTTGAACTCAACATTGAGTCTCGCAGGATGGAAAGTGCCTAACCATAAGATAAAGTGCTGTTCCTCCGGCTTGTATTGGGCTTCACTCGAATATTGTCGCAGGCTGAAGACAGAATTGTGAGCATGAGAGCAAGATGGTGAATTGGAGTGGTATGCAACCGGAATGCCGAGATCATGCTTACAAACTGATTGATGGTGTCCTGAAAAACAGTCACTCAGTCTGTGTTTGCTCTCCCCAATATAGAGGCCACATTGTGAGCAGCGGATACGGCAGATTAAATGTAAAGAAGTGCAAACGAATTGCTGGAAGGAGTGTTTGAGGCTTTGGACAGTGAGGAGGGAGAAGGGAAAGGGGCGGGCGTTAAACCTCCTGCAATTTGTATAGGAAGGTGCCGTGGGAAGGGGATGAGGTGTTGGGGGTGATTGAGGAGTGGGCCAGAATGTCACAGAGGGAATGGTCCCTTCAGAATGCTGGTATGGGTGGGAAGGGGAAGATGTTTTGGTGGTGGCATCATTCAGCAGTTGATGGAAATGACAGAGGATAATCATTTGAATATGGAGGTTGGTGGGGTGGGAAGTGAGGCCAAGGGGAATCTTACTTTAGGTCTGGGAGGGAGGGTAGAGGTGAGGGCAGAAGTGTGGGAAATGGGTAAGACACAGCTGAGGGCCCTATCAATTACAGTGAAGGTGGGAGTTGGGAAAGTCGGGGAGTGTGTGGGGAGAATCCTCGGCTGAAAATAAAGGAAGGCATGTCAGAAATGCCATTATGGAAGGTAACATTATCAGGACAGATGTGATAGAGATAGAGAAACTGGGACAACAGAATGAAATCTTTACAGGAAGCAGAGAGCGAGGAGGTGTAGTTGAAGAGAATCATTATGGACTTGAAACTTTGACTCTGTTTCTCTCTCCACAGATGCTGCCAGACCTGCTGAGTTTTTCTGCTTTTATTCCAGATCACCAGCATCCGCAGTATTTTGATTTCATTCATCCTATGTCAGCTGTGGATGAGAGCTAAGCTAAACTGGGTAAAGGTACAAAACCTCAAATTTCAGAAAGCTTTTTGGCAGCTATCCCTTGATGAAGAATCTAAATTGCTCACAACCTTCATTGCACCGTTTCGGAGGTGTTGTTTCAACAGATTGCACTTCAATATTGCACCAGTGCCAGAAATCTTCCAAGGGATGCTGTCAAGTATCCTAGAAGGACTGGATGGAGTAGTACGTCACATGAATGATGGCCATGTGTCCACTCAACAGAGCATGATGCTGGAGTGCAAGCTGTACTGCAATGAGTGCAGGAAGCACGACTTACTCAACAAAGGATGCAAATTCACGCAGCTGACGGTTAAGCCACTTGCGATGCACCCAGTGTCAGAGTGAATCTACAGAAGACGAGAGGTATCAAAGAACTTCCAGCTCCTTACAACTTGACTGAGCTCCAGTGATTGATGGGCATGGCAAACCAAGTTGGAAAGCTCCTGTCCAAACTAGCTGTCTTCAATACATGGAGCTGGGAGGAAGCACGACAGAAGTCTTTTGAGACAATTAGAGATTGCCACCTTCGTATCATCCACAGTATTTTGCTTTTATCTACCACCATCTGGTTCTTTCCAGAGGATGACCTCCTAGCAGTTGAGGTCAATGTTGCAATTCATAGAAATCATAGAATCATAGAAACCCTACAGTGCAGAAGGAGGCCATTCGGCCCATCGAGTCTGCACCGACAACAATCCCACCCAGGCCCTACCCCCATATCCCTACATATTTTACCCACTAATCCCTCTAACCTACGCATCTCAGGACTCTAAGGGGCAATTTTTAGCATAGCCAATCAACCTAACCCGCACATCTTTGGACTGTGGGAGGAAACCGGAGCACCCGGAGGAAACCCACGCAGACACGAGGAGAATGTGCAAACTCCACGCAGACAGTGACCCAAGCCGGGAATCAAACCCAGGTCCCTGGAGCTGTGAAGCAGCATTGCTAACCACTGTGCTACCGTGCCGCCCATGTTGTCTTCATGTTGTCTTCCCGCACATTCTTGATGCACTTCTTCTGTCCTTATCTCTCATGTCTGCCACTACTGAGCCAGGAGAAGACTTGCTCTGAGGGTCTGGTATCTGATATCTGAACTATATGCTGAACTATATTTTTTCAGATACAGATGGATGGTCTGCATTGTCCAGTTTACTACGCATCCCGTTCACTGGCAGAGATATGCTACATTGCCTTGTAAAAAGTTTGCAGATTATGTTCTTGATCTCTACTTCAAGATAGCGACAGACCACAAACCCTAAGTGACACTCTTAAATTCTAAGCAGTTCACAAAAATCCCTCTACAAGTACGATTCAGACTGAGGATAATAAGGTTTGATGCAAAGACAGAGGCCGAAATGTTCCAGCCGTTCCCACACGTGCAATCTTCCAGTCCCCCCAATTGCCACCCATCCCACCGCATGTTCCTCAGTTGCACAGGGAGTGAACAACAAGAGAACCTGTTGACAGTAGCAGGACTAGAAGATCCTGCCGCCGGCTTATGGCGGGCCACCTCCGCTGCTACAAAACATGCCACAGGGGTGCAGAAAATTCCGCCCAGAGTAGGTTCCGGGAAAACTGCAAGCTTCGGCAGAAGCTTTGACCTGTATTCCATTGGCAAAGCCCGCGGTTACATAGCTCTTGTTGAAGAGGAGAAACCTTTGCATCGACAACCACAACTCTATCAGCAAACAACCCAGTGACTCACTGAGATCAAAGGAGAACAGAAATATGATGAAGAATGTACTCAGGTCAGAGAGCACTATATCAAAGGATGGTCAACATCAGCGGCGTAGCTAGAGGGGGAGCAGGGGGAGGAGCACATTCTTCAAAAGTGGCGCCTCAATTAGTTGTACTGCCCAGGTTCCTGAAAAGAAGCTTGTTACCTGCATCGGTTCGGAACGGACAACGAAGCCAGGTTGTGTGGGAGGAAAATGGGAGTCTTCATATATTTGTTTTATATTATCATTGTCTCACTGCCGTATGCCAGCAACAAACTTAGGTGAACGTGACTGATTTAATTCAATCAGACAGTGGATTGCAAAGTTAAAAATGAATAAAGAAGGTGGTTTGTATTGGTAATGTACATAGATCAGATGGAGCGATAAGGAAGGAGCATGAATGGAGATTTGCAAAACGGAGGTAATGGAAGTGACTTGAAGTTAACTATTCTGTTTTAAAAGGGACATATGCAATGAGGAGACCAAAAATGTTGAAGGCAAAAACGTGCATTTACTTTCTAAATATAGTGGTGTTAGCAAGATGGCATTGAACAAAAAGTGAAGAATTTACTTAAATTGAAACTGATAGAGAGATAGCTGTACTGACTAATCGTGAATTGCAGATAAGCCTACAAGCAGAGTGAACATTAACATTGTTTGCAGATTCAAGGATAGCAATCTCGGGACCTGGATCACAACAGTATTCTCGGAGAATCCAGCTGTTCAGCAAAGCAGACATCTGAGAGAATCAAGCGGTTGTTCAGGAAAGCAAGGAGAGGAAAATCTGTCTGTGTCAGACCTCATGAATTGGACTGTAATTTGTATGCATCGTGGAGCCTTTTTTAAGTGCTTGCTCCCCCTAACTTTAGAACCTGGCTATGCCCCTGGTTTTGAGTCTAAGCCTAATGCGCAGTGATGAGTCAATCTCCCCTTTATTGAGATCAAACTATTATCCATATAAATGAAAAACAGGCAGTGCGTTGTTGGTGATTTTCAACCTCTTTGTGTCAGAACAGCTGAAAACATCCACCAACGCAATAAACCAAAGCACCCCATGGACAGCTAGGGCAAGGGCACAGCCAGGTTCTAAAGTTAGGGGGAGCAAGCACATAAAAAAGGCTCCACGATGCATACAAATTACAGTCCAATTCATGAGGTCTGACACAGACAGATTTTCCTCTCCTTGCTTTCCTGAACAACCGCTTGATTCTCTCAGATGTCTGCTTTGCTGAACAGCTGGATTCTCCGAGAATACTGTTGTGATCCAGGTCCCGAGATTGCTATCCTTGAATCTGCAAACAATGTTAATGTTCACTCTGCTTGTAGGCTTATCTGCAATTCACGATTAGTCAGTACAGCTATCTCTCTATCAGTTTCAATTTAAGTAAATTCTTCACTTTTTGTTCAATGCCATCTTGCTAACACCACTATATTTAGAAAGTAAATGCACGTTTTTGCCTTCAACATTTTTGGTCTCCTCATTGCATATGTCCCTTTTAAAACAGAATAGTTAACTTCAAGTCACTTCCATTACCTCCGTTTTGCAAATCTCCATTCATGCTCCTTCCTTATCGCTCCATCTGATCTATGTACATTACCAATACAAACCACCTTCTTTATTCATTTTTAACTTTGCAATCCACTGTCTGATTGAATTAAATCAGTCACGTTCACCTAAGTTTGTTGCTGGCATACGGCAGTGAGACAATGATAATATAAAACAAATATATGAAGACTCCCATTTTCCTCCCACACAACCTGGCTTCGTTGTCCGTTCCGAACCGATGCAGGTAACAAGCTTCTTTTCAGGAACCTGGGCAGTACAACTAATTGAGGCGCCACTTTTGAAGAATGTGCTCAGGCGGAGCGGTCGCTCCCCCTGCTCCCCCTCTAGCTACACCGCTGGTCAACATACATTCCACATAATCTCATTCTCAGACAATATTATGCACAGAGAGGGTGCCTTGGTGTAAATGATCTATTCATTATTGATTTTGATTTGATTTGATTTATGATTGTCACACGTATTAGTATACAGTGAAAAGTATTGTTTCTTGTGCGCTCTCCAGACAGAGCATATTGTTCATAGAGAAGGAAAGGAGAGAGCGCAGAATGGAGTGTTACAGTCATAGCAAGGGTGCAGAGAAAGATCAACTTAATGCAAGGTTAGGTCCATTCAAAAGTCTGATGGCAGCAGGGAAGAAGCTGTTCTTGATTCGGTTGGTACGTGACCTCAGACTTTTGTAACTTTTTCCTGACAGAAGAAGGTGGAAGAGAGTATGTCCGGGGTGCCTGGAGTCCTTGATTATACTGGCTGCTTTTCTGAGGCAACGGGAAGTGTAGACAGAGTCAATGGATGGGAGGCTGGTTTGCGTGATGGATTGAACAAAGAACAAAGAACAGTACAGCACAGGAAACAGGCCCTTCGGCCCTCCAAGCCTGTGCCGCTCCTTGGTCCAACTAGACCAATCGTTTGTATCCCTCCATTCCCAGGCTGCTCATGTGACTATCCAGGTAAGTCTTAAACGATGTCAGCGTGCCTGCCTCCACCACCCTACTTGGCAGCGCATTCCAGGCCCCCACCACCCTCTGTGTAAAAAACATCCCTCTAATATCTGAGTTATACTTCGCCCCTCTCACCTTGAGCCCGTGACCCCTCGTGGACGTCACTTCTGATCTGGGAAAAAGCTTCCCACCGTTCACCCTATCTATCCCCTTCATAATCTTGTACACCTCTATTTGATCTCCCCTCATTCTCCGTCTTTCCAGGGAGAACAACCCCAGGTTACCCAATCTCTCCTCATAGTTAAGACCCTCCATACCAGGCAACATCCTGGTAAACCTTCTCTGCACTCTCTCTAACGCCTCCACATCCTTCTGGTAGTGCGGCGACCAGAACTGGACGCAGTACTCCAAATGTGGCCTAACCAGCGTTCTATACAGCTGCATTATCAGACTCCAGCTTTTATACTCTATACCCCGTCCTATAAAGGCAAGCATACCATATGCCTTCTTCACCACCTTCTCCGCCTGTGTTGCCACCTTCAAGGATTTGTGGACTTGCACACCTAGGTCCCTCTGTGTTTCTATACTCCTGATGACTCTGCCATTTATTGTATAACTCCTCCCTACATTATTTCTTCACTTCACATTTATCCGGATTAAACTCCATCTGCCACCTCTCCGCCCAATTTTCCAGCCTATCTATATCCTGCTGTATTGCCCGACAATGCTCTTCACTATCCGCAAGTCCAGCCATCTTCGTGTCATTGGGCCTCATTCATGACCTTTTGTAGTTTCTTGAGGTCTTGGGCAGAGCAGGAGCCGTACCAAGCTGTGATACAACCGGAAAGAATGCTTTCTCTGATGCATCTGTAAAAATTGGTGAGAGTTGTAGCGGACATGCCAAATTTTCTTAGTCTTCTGAGAAAGTAGAGATGTTGGTGGGCTTTCTTAATTATGGTGTTGCAATCAATGACCAGAGATTGGTCATTCCCAGTTGTGAGACTCGATATATTACAATGATTGCATCAAGGACATTTGGGCATCATAACATATTGAACTGGAAGATATTCTATTCGGAGACCTGGTTTGATGAGATGATATCAAACTGTGCTACTTGTGCTATTCATTGTCAAGTGACAAAAGAACCATTGATGTCATCTTCCTTTCCATCAGGAACTTGAGAATGTCTTGGACTGGATCTCCTAGAACACAGGACGAAGATATCCTTGATTGTAGTGGACAACAACTCCAGGTGGATAGAAGTCAAGCAGGGTCACAATTCTGAAGCAGTGATTACATTACTGAAGGAGATATTTGCAATACATGGAACCTCAGACCTTGTCATCTCAGCTGAAGGATGCCAGTTCGCCAACGAATGCTTTAAAGAGCTCAGGGTATTTTATGGATTTGTCCATACTACCAGTTAACCAAGGTACCTTCGAGTCAATGCTGAAGCTGAGACAGGTGTGCGGACAGTGGAAGCATTGCTGAAAACGATGATATCCAACCTGCACTGCTGAGCTATGGCTCAACTCCCCTCCAAAATGGTTCAGCACCAAGTGAACTCCTGGTGGGGTGAAGGTAGAACTAAACACTCTACTCTCCCAACCTCACAAATGCCATGAGTACATGCCTTGGGCTAGGTGAGGGAGCAGGAGGATCGGTATCATTCCAGCCAGATGTGGAACTGTGACAAATGACACAGAACATGCAACTTGCCAGAACTCCAACCAGGACAGCCAATCCGAGACCAAGCTCGCTAGTGACAAGTGGTTGAACAGACGTCACATGCACAATTCTACGCCACCAGAACAGATAATGGGACGGTGAGACGCAACAGGCGGGCAGCAGTTGGCAGACAAAAGCAACTTTCTATGCAGTCATCTGTCAAATTGAACAGATCGGAGATACCAAGCTGGTGAACCTGAGTCAACCACAGATTCTCCTTCTGGCCAACAGAGGCTGAGAGGGAACCCAGAGGACTCAAATCCCCAATCACCTCCGAAAAGTGGTTCCGATAGACCAATAAAACTGCCACAGAGGGTGTTCCTTTAAAAAAAAATGGAAGTCAGAGGCTTGACTGGAGATGTACTCTCGAGGGTTAATTCTAACTGTGCAATATGCTTATGAGACACAGTTTGCATCATCACAGGAAGTAGGTCAATGTCTCATGCCCTGATCCTGACTTGTTGACATCATGGTAACATGATGTTACTGGAAGTCACTTCCCACTGCTTTGGAAAAGCAGCCAGCATAATTAAGGACTCCACACGCACCGGATATCTTCTCTTCCACCTTGTTCCATCAGGAAAAAGATACAATTGCCTGAGGTCATGTACTAATCGACTCAAGAACAGCTTTTTCCCTGCTGCCATCAGACTTTTGAATGGACCTACCTCACAGCTATGACTGTAACACTACATTCTCCACTTTCTCCTTTCCTTCTCAATGAACAGTATGCTTTGTCTGTATAGCGTGCAAGAAACAATACCTTTCACTATATACTAATACATGTGACAATAATAAATCAAATCAAAGATATTTCTCAATAATGGTAACATTTTCCTTAACTCAGTAAATTTTGTAAATATTCTGCACTAGCACAATAAGACCAAAAATATTATAGAGACTGGAGAAATTATAATGGCAAATATGAAAATGGCTGAGAAATTAAACAAATATTTTGTATCTGACTTCACAGTAAAATACAAAAGAGATACCGGAAATAGTGGGATGCCTAGGGCTAGATTTTCAGAAAAATCAGATAGTTGCGTTGCTGGCTTTGAGTCTTCAACAAGAGGTGTTGGAATCCGAAGTGGGATATTCCCAGCAGCACCCATTAAGAAGTTATCACTGAGACTGTTGTCCAATTGAGGAGCCTGGCCCACCTCTCAGAGCTGCTATTAGATAGATGTCACTGCTACTGAGGCTGCAGAGAGAGGAAGAGGCTGCCTCCATCTTGATGCACCCTTGAGGGCCAGGTAAATTGTTTCTTTTACTATGCCAGGGCCAGAGATCAAGAGGATGAACCCTCCAGTGGTGGTGCCAGAGCCGAGGGGGGCAGCCATTTGTCACAGGGCAATTCCTTCATGGGCCAGAGAACAGGAAGGAAGGCCCCACTCACTCTTCCAGGGAGCCCACTAGGGGTCCACCATGGTACAGCTGGCAGTCTTCTCATATGGCATGGTCTGGAGTGCCAGCAGAGCATGCCAATGGCTGTACAATCCCAGCATCATTTTTAAAATGGCCAGTAATTGGTCAATTAATTCGATAAATTGGCCATTTCCATTCCTGCTTCTGGGAATATCCTGCAGCAGTGGGAGGACAGGAAGTCTCCATCCCAATACTGCTACTGCCATTTTACGAGACCTCTCGCCTCCCAGCCTGTCTCCAGAGGCAAGATAAAATTCAGCCCCAAGTGTCGAATGAGAGCAAGAGCTTCAAGAAATTAATATTAGTAAATTAAAGCTTCTAGTTTTGTTTGTCCTTTAACCAGCCTTCTATCCGTATTACCCCCAGTCTTTTGCCACAATCTCCATCCACGTTGGCAGCTGGGATCCCCAGTGCTGCTAAAAGTAAATGGAGTTTTGGCTGGAATGCCAAATTCTCCATTCACACTTCTGCTCCTATGTCATGTGTTCTTATATTCGTAAGATTAACTGTTCTAAATTATGGCAATGGGCAGGGAGCATCCATCCATGTTTCAGGTGGAAAACTGGACCTCATCAAGGGTCCCTCTTAGGAACATAGAAAATAGAAATTAGAAGCAGGAGTAGGCCATTTGGCCCATTGAGCCTGCTCTGCCGTTCATTTTGATCATGGCTGATCATCAAATTCAATATCTTGATCCCCCCTTTCCCCCCATATCCCTTAGTCCCTTGAGCCCCAGAGCTATATCTAATTTCTTCTTGAAATAAGACAATGTTTTGGCCCCAACTACTTTCTGTGGTAGTAAATTTCACACATTCACCACCCTCTGGGTGAAGAAATTTCTCCTCACCTCAGTTCTAAAAGTTTTACACCTTATCCTCGAGACGTGACCCTTTATTGTGGGCTGTGCTCTGGGATTCACTCACTGTTCCTGTGGATTGGCCCCAGTGGGATTTCCAGCAGTCTGTGTTTCCATTGGGAACATTCTCTCTGAATCTACCCTGTCTAACCCTGTTAGAATTTTATAAGTTTCCATGAGATCCCCTCTTGCTCTTCTAAACTCCAGTAAATATAATGCTAACAAACTTAGTTTCTCCTCATATGACAGACCTGCCATCCTGCCATCCCAGGAATCAGCCTGGGAAACCTTTGCTGTACTCCCTCAAGGAGGGACATCCTTCCTCAGATAAGGACACCAAAACTGTTATGAGAGTCATGGTTCTCAGCGATCAGAGCAAGTACCATTCATGACTTCTAGCTAGAAGATGCATTAAGATTTGATACATTTGATAAATTCACAGAATCATAGAATCTCTACAGTGCAGAAGATGGCGTGCACTGACAACAATCCCATCCAGGCCCTCTCCCCAGTTCCCCACGTATTCACCCTGCTAATCCCCGTGACACTAAGGGGCAATTTAGCATGGCCAATCAACCTAACCCATACATCCTTGGAACATGTTAGGATTTAAGTCTGCAGGAAAATGAGGACTACAAAGTGCGCAACTAAATAAGAACATAAAAACTAGGAGCAGGAGTAGGCCATCTGACCCCTCGAGCCTGCTCCGCCATTCAATATGATCATGGCTGATCTTTTCATGGACTCAGCTCCACTTACCCACCCACTCACCATAACCCTTAATTCGTTTACTGTTCAAAAATTTATCTATCCTTGCCTTAAAAACATTCAATGAGGTTGCCTCAACTGTTTCACTGGGCAGAGAATTCCACAGATTCACAACCCTTTGTGTGAAAAAGTTCCTCCTCAGCTCAGTCCTAAATCTACTTCCCCTTATTTTGAGGCTATACCCACTAGTTCTAGTTTCACCCGCCAGTGGAAACAACTTCTCTGCTTCTATCTTATCTATTCCCTTCATAATCTTATGTTTCTATAAGATCTCTCCTCAATCGTCTGAATTCCAATGAGTATAGCCCCAGTCTACTCAGTCTCTCTCAGCCAACCCTCTCAACTCCGGAATCAACCTAGTGAATCTCCTCTGCACCTCCTCCAGTGCCAGCCCATCCTTTCTCAAGTAAGGAGACCAAAACTGTACACAGTACTCCAGGTGTGGCCTCACCAGCCCCTTATACAGCTGCAACATAACCTCGCTGTTTTTAAACTCCATCCCTCTAGCAATGAAGGACAAAATTCCATTTGCCTTCTTAATTAACTGCTGCACCTGCAAACCAACTCCTTGAGATTCCTACACAAGGGCACCCAGGTCCCTCTGCATAGCAGCATGCTGCAATTTTTTACCATTTAAATAATAGTCCATTTTGCTGTTATTCCTACCAAAATGAATGACCTCACATTTACCAACATTGTACTCCATCTGCAAGACCCTCACCCACTCACTTAGGCTATCTATATCCCTTTGCAGACTTTCAGCGTCCTCTGCACACTTTGCTCTGCCACCCATCTTAGTGTCATTGGCAAATTTTGACACACTACACTTGGTCCCCAACTCCAAATTATCTATGTAAATCGTAAACAATTGTGGTCCCAACACTGATCCCTGAGGCACATCACTCGTCACTGATCGCCAACCAGAAAAGCACTCATTTACCCCCACTCTTTGCTTTCTGTTAATTAACTAATCCTCTATCCGTGCTAATACATTACCCATAACAGCATGCACCTTTATCTTATGTAGCAGTCTTTGGTGTGGCACCTTGTCAAATGCCTTCTGGAAATCCAGATACACCACATCCACAGGTTCCCCATTGTCCACTGCACATGTAATGTTCTCAAAGAATTCCACCAAATTAGTCAAACATGACTTTCCCTTCATGAACCCAGGCTGCGTTTTACCAATGGGACAATTTATATCCAGATGTCTCGCTATTTCTTCCTTGATGATAGATTCAAGCATTTTCCCTACTACAGAAATTAAGCTAACTGGCCTATAGTTATCCGCCTTTTGTCTACCTTCTTTTTCAACAGTGGCGTCACATTTGCTGTTTTGCAATCTCTGGGAACCACCCCAGAGTCCAGCGAATTTTGGTTAATTACCACTAGTGCATTTGCTATTTCTCCCACCATCTCTTTTAGTATCCTGGGATGCATTCCATCAGGACCAGGAGACTTGTCTACCTTTAGCCCCATTAACTTGCCCAACACTACCTGTTTCGAAATAATGATAGTTTCTAGGTTCTCAGCTGCCTTAGCCTTCCTGTCATCAATTTTTAGCATGTTATTTGTGTCTTCCACTGTGAAGATCGACACAAAATACCTGTTCAATGTCTCAGCCATTTTCTCATTTCCAGCTATTACATCCCCCTTCTCATCCTCTAAAGGACCAATTTTACTTCAGCCACCCTTTTTCATTTTATATATTTGTAGAAACTTTTGCTATCTGTTTTTATATTCTGAGCTAGTTTACTCTCATAATCCACCTTACTTTTCTTTATAACTTTTTTCATGGCTTTCTGCTGACCTTTAAAGATTTCCCAATCCTCTAGGTTCCCACTAATCTTTGCCACATTGTATGCATTTTCTTTCAGTTTGATACCCTCCTTTATTTCCTTAGATATCCATGACTGATAATCTCTTTTTCTACAGTCTACAGTGGAGATTTGTTACATAAAGTTACACGCGAAGTGCATTTACCGGTGGTGTCCAGGACATCTTCCTCTCAAACCTGTGCCTCTATAGTCACTCATTAGCAAACTCTAATGGATAATGAGTATGGCACAGTGGCAAACTCACAGGAGACTATTGTCATGGCATACATTTGGTGAAGGAGGAACTGTTTCTCTGATTCCACGCCCAAAGGTTTTCGAGGCATTCTCTGAAATCAATTTAAATAATAATGAGTGCCCAGTTCGGAAACACAGACTGCTGGAAATCCCACTGGGGCCAATCCACAGGAAGAATGAGTGAATCCCAGAGCACAACCCAAAGAAAAGCAGTGAGGAGGTGGGGGAAATAGCATTGTAATCATTGAACATTCCCCGAATCAATGCGTGGAGCCAGAGGAAATGGGCGAGTATTAGATGAGTACTTTGCATCAGTGTTCACCAGGGACAGGGACTTGGTGGGTGATGAGTCTGGGAAAGGATGTGTAGATAGTTTGAGCCATGTTGAGGTCAAAAAGGAGGAGGCCTTGGGATTCTTGAGAAACATTAAGGTAGACAAGTCCCCAGGGCCTGATGGGATATGCCCCGGAATACTGAGAGAAGCAAGGGAGGAAATTGCTGGGGCCTTGAGAGAAATCTTGGTATTCTCACTGGCTACAGGGGAGGTCCCAGAGGATTGGAGAATAGCCAATGTTGTTCCTTTGTTTAAGAAGGGTAGCAAGAATAATCCAGGTAATTACAGGCCGGTGAGCCTTACATCAGTGGTAGAGAAATTATTGGAAAGGATTCTTCGAGACAGGATTTATTCCCACTTGGAAATAAGTGGACGTATTAGTGAGAAGCAACATGGTTTTGTGAAGGGAAGGTCGTGTCTCACGAACTTGATCGAGTTTTTCGAGGAAGTGACGAAGATGATTGATGAGGGTAGGGCAGTGGATGTTGTCTACATGGACTTCAGTAAGGCCTTTGACAAGGTCCCTCATGGCAGACTGGTGCAGAAGATGAAGTCGCTTGGGATCAGAGGTGAGCTGGCAAGGTAGATACAAAACTGGCTCGGTCAAAGAAGACAGAGGGTAGCAGTGGAAGGGTGCGTTTCTGAATAGAAGACTGTGACAAGTGGCATTCCTCAGGGATCAGTGCTGAGACCTTTGTAATATATATAAATAATTTGGAGGAAAATGTAGCTGGTTTGATTAGTAAGTTTGCAGACGATACAAAGGTTGGTGGATTTACAGTTAGCGATGAGGACCATCAGAGGATACAGCAGGATATAGATCGGTTGGAGGCTTGGGTGGAGAGATGGCAGATGGAGTTTAATCCAGACAAATGTGAGGTAATGCATTTTGGAAGGTCTAATACAAATAGGAAATATACAGTAAACGGCAGAACCCTTAAGAGTATTGATAGGCAAAGGGATCTGGGTGTACAGGTACACAGGTCACTGAAAGTGGCAATGCAGGTGGAGAAGGTAGTCAAGAAGGCAATTGGCATGCTTGCCTTCATCGGCCGGGGCATTGAGTTTAAAAATTGGCAAGTCATGTTGCAGTTTTAAAGAACCTTAGTTCGGCCGCACTTGAAATATAGTGTTCAATTCTGGTCGCCGCACTACCAAAAGGATGTGGAGGCTTTGGAGAGGGTACAGAAAATATTTACCAGGTTGTTGCCTGGTATGGAGGGCATCAGCTATGAGGAGAGGTTGGAGAAACTTGGTTTGTTCTCACTGGAACGACGGAGGTTGAGGGGCGACCTGATAGAAGTCAACAAGATTATGAGAGGCATGGACAGAGTGGATAGTCAGAAGCTTTTCCCCAGGTGAAAGAGTCAATTACTAGGGGGCACAGGTTTAAGGTGTGAGGGGCAAGGTTTAAAGGAGGTGTATGAGGCAGATTTTTTTACACAGAGGGTGGTGAGTGCCTGGAACTCGTTGCTGAGGGAGGTAGTGGAAGTGGATACAGTCGTGACTTTTAAGGGGCGTCTTGACAAATACATGAATAGGATGGGAATAGAGGGATTTGGTCCCCGGAAGGATAGGGGTTTTAGTTAAGTCAGGCAGCATGGTCGATGCAGGCTTGGAGGGCCGAAGGGCCTGTTCCTGTGCTGTAATTTTCTTTGTTCTTTGTTCTATTTTACACAATATCTAAATACTGTTTCCAGGTCAGATTCATTTCTTTAACTGTAGGAGGCTCATGTTCATACAATCAAGATAGAATCCCTACAATGCAGAAGCAGGCCATTCAGCCCCTCAAGCCTGTACTGGCAACAATCCCACCCAGGCCCCATCTTCGTAACCCCACAAATTTACCCTGCTAATCCCTCCGACACTAATTTTAGCATGGCCAATCAACCCAACCTGCACATCTTTGGAGTGTGGGAAGAAACTGGAGCACCCGAAGAAAACCCGCACAGACACAAGGAGAAACTCCACGCAGTTACCCAAGGCCGGAATTGAACCCAGATCCCTGGCGCTGTGTGGCAGCCACGCTAACCACTGTGCCATCATGTTGCCCCTGTTCTTCCTTTGGAACGACAATTCTATCCTTGTCTGGCCTGTGGAGACTTTACAGCAGGCTTTGGTGCAATCTACATGCAAAATTATTATTGTTTTTTGAGACAATACAAGATACCACAAGATTAAATACAGTAAATATGGGATGAACGAGATTGGTTTTGCTATTCCAGCCAAACTCCCATCAGTTCCATAGTTCAAAACTATTCACAAGGTATAGATTTAAACAAAATATCCCAGAGTTTTGCTTCACGTTTACTTGGTAAGTTTTGTTACCATGCTTCAAGTTTCTAAGTAACCTGTCCTGGTCCCTCCATACAGATGTTATAGTTAAGAAAGCCCACCAACACCTCTACTTTCTCAGGAGGCTAAGGAAATTTGGCATGTCAGCTATGACTCTCACCAACTTTTAACAGATGCACCATAGAAAGTATTCTTTCTGGTTGTATCACAGCTTGGTATGGCTTCTGCTCTGTCCAAGACTGCAAGAAATTACAAAGGGTCATTAAGGAAGCCCAGTCCATCATGCAAACCAGCCTCAAATCCATTGACTCTGTCTACACTTCCCGCTGCCTCAAAAAAGCAACCAGCATAATTAAGGACCCCACGCAGCCCAGACATACTCTCTTCCACTTTCTTCTGTCGGGAAAAAGATACAAAAGTCTGAGGTCACGTACCAACCGACTCAAGAACAGCTTCTTCCCTGCTGCCATCAGACTTTTGAATGGATCCACCTCATATTAAGATGATCTTTCTCTACTCCCTAGCTATGATTGTAACACTACATTCTTCACCCTCTTCTTTCCTTCTCCCCTATGTACTCTATGAACGGTATGTTTTGTCTGTATAGCGCATAAGAAACAATACTTTTCACTGGATCCCAATACATGTGACAATAATAAATCAAGTAAAATCAAATCAAATCAAAAACCGTGGTGTAAAGAACTGTTTCAGGACCCGTAAACAGTATTAACGTAACATTCTTGTGTTTACAACATACTGAACTCTGCACCAGCAACACCTGAATTGAAACTACAGCCTCCTCGATCTTGTCGGAAATATTTGATCAGCCTACACAATAAAGCAAAAACAAATAGGACTCCTTCAAATTCAATTGCTGCCCCCTCCCAATCATACTGCTTGCACAAGATCAAAGCAACACCTGGAGCACATCAAAGCAACTCCTGCCGAGGCTTCCGCATTCAATTGAACAATATTTTGTGCTTCATGTAGGTGGTTCGAAATTTTAAATATGATTACCCCACGCTTCTGCAATGTGTTTGCAGGTGTCTTCCAGGGCATTCAGCTGGGCAGCAATTGGTGGTGTTAAACAAACCTGACGGTTCTCTCCACAGGGCAATGCAACAGCACTGTTATTTATAGAGTCCTCCTTATAGATCTCAAGCTGGCACTGGCTGATTCTGTGACTGCGGGCAGCATGTTAATGTTTCTCAGAACTCAACTTCAAGCATATACATCATAAGCCCACGCTATCTGGTGGTGGTTTAATGGGTAAGATTAGTGACATGGCGAACTTTCACTGAGAACTACTTGTTTGTACCTTGCAATGCCCCATTTACATTCGCTGTTTTCATTTTGATGACCTCTCAAAAGACGTCAAGGACAAAAATGAAATGGTATTGGGAGGTTAGCAAGTTCCATTCATCCCATATTTACCATATTTAATCTTGAGGTGTCTCGTGTTACCTCAAAAACCAATACTAATCTTGCACGCTAATTGAATCAAAGACTGATGTTAAGTGAGGTAAGTAGAGAAAAGGATGCATCAATGTGTCCACCTACATCCTCCATCACTATTCTTGTCATAAACTTGTCAGGTTTGGGAATGAGGGCATGTACAAATGTCCCTTGGCTGTTTGGGGTTGCATGTGTGTGTCCCAACACTCAATCTGCCCCCATTTCAAAATTATCCACAAGAACACCCTGATCTTTGAGGGTCCAAGCCTCGATCCCACCCTGGACTCCCCCAGGTGAATCCCACACCCTCCTGTTCTGGCGAGTACTCATGGTAACACTGGTGCATCTGCACTGACATACTTCCTGATACTGAAATATCTCAGCCAAGCCGTTACTGATACTTTGTCTTCAGACCTTGAACTAGCATATTTGACTCCCACCAAATTTGTGGCAAGTCCAGTAGATTTGACTGAACTTAACAACAAGAGCCTGCTGGAATAGAGGCAAATCTTTGGGGCCAACATGCTTAGAATTTAATACCTTTTTCCCTCAGGCTGCTTTTGTAAGTTAACGTCATGAAGTATCGTGTCTTTAAAGTGAAGCCTAAGCGACCTACCGAAGAGACACCAAGGGTTTTAATTGGTGTCCATCACCCTTTACTCTTTCTCCCCAAACCCAAACTCGCCATCAAGGACCTGGTAAAATTTCAGGACCCACCCCACTCAGTCACATTATTCTTTAAACTGTAGTTGAATGTATTCAAGTTACAGGAGGTCTCCTTGTGGAGGTTATGTTGATTTGTTACAAACAGGGTTGCTCTCCTGGGCGGCACGGTGGCACAGTGCATAGCATTGCTGTCTCACAGTGCCAGGGACTCAACTTTGATTCCCGGCTTGGATCACTGTCAGTGTGGAGTTAACACAGTAAGAAGTGTGGAGTTTGCACATTGTCCCCATGTCTACGTGGGTTTCCTCTGGGTGCTCCGGTTTCCTCCCACAGTCTGGAAGACGTGCTGGTCAGATGCATTGGCCATGCTAAATTCTCCTTCAGTGTACCTGAACAGGTGCCGGAGTGTGGCGACTAGGGGATTTTCACAGTAACTTCATTGCAGTGTTAATGTAAGCCTACTTGTGACACGAATAAATAAACTTTAAACTTAAACTTTATCTCACTTCAGAAAAACTCATCTGGTTCACTAATGTCCTTAAGGGAAGGAAATCTGCCGTCCTTACCAGGTCTGGCCTACATATGACTCCAGATCCCCAACAATGTGGTTGACTCTTAAATGCCACTCAGTTTAAGGGCAATTAGGAATGGGCAATAAGTGTTGGCCCAACCAGTGACACTCACATCCCATGAACAAATAAAAACAAATTTGAGATGGTGGAGAGTTTCAGCTTTATATTGTAATCTCATTTAAAATGCTACAGGTTATGTCCTTTTCCCTTTCAGAATGATTAACACGAGAGGTGTGAGTGCAAAGGCTGTTGCTCTTCTGAGCTTGGAGGAAAGCCACATTACTGAGGCAGACAATAGGAACATTGCTCCACAGGTAATGCATAGTGTCTGCTCTCTGAGGGCACTTGGGAGCTGCACTTGATAAACAAACTTGATTGAATTCCTACAATTCTTAAATGTAAAAACAAAATTAAAATACATTCTGAAACATTGGCCTATCTTCAAGAGCAGAGAGGTCATGGTTTTGCTTTTCATATTTTGTGTCCTGTTTGCTTTTTGCAAGACTATGGTAGTACATTTTTTCAAAATAAACTGAACCTGTATAATCCCATAATCTGATCTAAAATTCACATTCCAACTGCACCACTGAGGTTTTCCTACTCATTCAGGAACCAGTCTGCGAGCTGCAATTATAGTCGGAACTGTGTCATACAGGAACCTTTGTTCCTGTTTGTGACGTATCCCAGGGCAAGACAACAGAATATGAAGGGAACGGGTTGCTTATCGTCAGATTTAAGGCAATTTCACTATTTGGACAAGTTCAAGCGGAAATCTAACACCAAAAACAGTGGAACAAAGGTATACTGCCAACAATTTCTTTATTTTGTTTCCTGCAGTGTCACTAAGTATACATCAAACACAGACTAAGGGCGTTCCTGTAAACCATGTTAAGAAATAAATTGTCACAGCACATTACATGACTGATCTTCTACGCTTGCTTACAGGTTATGCATTTTGACAGCTGTAAAGATTCTTTTGGCTTGTTTTATAAATGTCTGCAATAGACAGTTAACTTCCATTTAGTCTCACCTATGAGATCAAAGCAGTTCAGTTCAATTGCAACTGCCTTATGCTCTGCAGCTAGTTATAGCTCACACTTTGCAGCCATATAGGCCTCACTAAGACAGGCACACCTATTGTTTAAAGTTTATTAATTAGTGTCACAAGTAGATTTACATTAACACTGCAATGAAATTACTGTGAAAATCCCCTGGTCGCCACACTCAACCACCTGTTCGGGTACACTGAGAGAGAGTTTAACATGGCCAATGCACCTAACCAGCACATCTTTTGGACTGTGGGAGTAAACTGGAGGAAACCCATGCAGACACGGGGAGAATGTGCAAACTCCGCGCAGACAGTGACCCAAGCCGGGAATTGAACCCGGGTCCCTGACGCTGTGAGGTAGCAGAGCTCACCACTGTGCCACCATGTACCCCCTTGACTGCTGATTCAATAAGTCAATATGCAATGAGCAAGAACATTTTTATTGGAATAGATTCTGTGTGGAAATAATGGCATGGAAAAAAATAAGTTCAACTTTATTAAAGAACTGTCTTCACAAATTATCAGAAAAGCCAAAAAAGTGCAAATGCTGGAAATCTGAAATAAAAACAGAAAATGCTGGATAAACTCAGCAGGTCAGGCAGCTTCTGTGGGGAGAGGATGGAGCCAACGTTTCAGGATTGAGCTCATTCCCTTGCACTAAGTTACTGTGAACAAGTATCTGTTGCAGCCTCGACCATGTAGAGGTGTATAGGTCAATAAGGTGGAATGCATCAGAAAAACACTCCCATCTCAGTATTAGCATGTCTATCCGCATTGTTGGAAAAAGCCTTCCATCCCCTTTCATCTTGCCGGAGTGGGGGGGGGGGGGGGGGGGGGAGGTGGGGGGTGGCATTCACAGTGATTAGTGCTGCTGCCTCACAGGGAGACAGGGACCCTGGTTCGATTCCCACCTTGGGTCACTGTGTGGAGTCTGTACATTCTCCCCGTGGGTTTTTCCTCTGGGTGCTCCAGTTTCTCCCCACGTCTGGAAGATGTGCTGGTTAGGTGAATTGGCCATGCTAAATACTCCCTCAGTGTACCCGAACAGACGCTGGAGTGTGGCGACAAGGGGATTTTCACAGTAACTTCATTGCAGTGTCAATGTAAGCCTACTTGTGACACTAATAAAATAAACTTTACACTTAAACCCTTAAGTTAAATGACCTGAACCCCTAAACTTCCTGGTGAATTTCCTTTATCGAGAACACACCTTGAAGAGACATTTTAAAGAAAGCAGTGTGATGCTTTGTTTTAATTTTCGCACCAGGTTTACACAACTGGAAGATCAGGAAGAGATGGCAACAGAAATCAAAAATGTGGACATATAGTCCAACTAGTATCACCTGACTCTTACAAGATCCAAGTATCATTGAGAAATCTCCCTGAAACTACCACAGCATTTGCAACATGCCCAATTCTGATGAAAGGTCATCCATCTGAAATGTCATAGAACCCGTTCACCTCACCCGCCACAGACCTGCTGCCAGACCTCTTGAGTATCATTCACAAGCAATGAGGCAACATCTTTTTGACCGTCAGCTCCGACAAAGAATCATCCAGACTCGAAGCATTGGCTCTATTCTCTCTCCACAGATGCTGTCAGACCTGCTGAGATTTTCCAGCTTCTTCTGTTTTTGCTTCAGATTCCAGCACCTGCAGTATTTTGCCTTCATCTTTTTGAAGGTTGATTGATAGTCAGTATAGGAGGCTGAAGGAATGTGTATGAGAAAACGAATTGTAAATGATAAATGGAGAACACACCGGCTTGATGGCCTTTCCTTCTGCTTTATAGATCTACAGAATCATAGCGTGGTTACAGCATGGAAGGAAGCCATTCAGCCCCTCATGTCCATGCCTACCCTCTGGAAATGCAACTCGGCTGGTCCCAGTACCTGGCCCTTTTCCCTGTAGCCCTGCAAAATTATGTAAAACGTTTGAAAGGCATAAAAGAACAAAGAGCAGTACAGCACAGGAACAGGCCCTTCAACCCTGTACAATCTTGATGCCTGCCTAAACTAAAACCGTATGCATCGTATCCTTCCATTCCCTCATGATGAGAAAATGCGAAAATTAAAACAAAGCATCACACTGCTTTCTTTAATGCAATGAAGTTACTGTCTAACATTCATATGTTAGAGTGGAACCATCCCTTGCCTGCATAATTAAACTAAAATACAGCTAATGTTAGTGCAATGTTCTGAGGTATAGGCACAGATTTTCATTATTCGTTCACAGGATGTGACTATCAAGCAAGGCCCACATTTATTGCCCAACCCTAATTGCCCTTGGGAAGGTGGTGGTGAGTTTTATGAACTGCTGCAGTTCACCTGGTGTAGGTACACCCACAGTGCTATCAGGGAGGGAATTTCAGGATTTTAATCCAGCGACAGTGAAGGAACAGTGATATAGTTCCAAGTCAGGATAACGGGTGCGTTGGAGACAAACTTGCAGGTAGTAGTGTTCCCATGCATCTGCTGGCCTTGTCCTTCTAGGTGATAGTTTTAAAGTTTTTTTATTAGTGTCACATGTCACATTAACACTGCAATGAAGTTACTGTGAAAATCCCCTAGTCGCCACACTCCAGGGCCTGTTTGGGTGCACTGAGAAAAAATTTAGTATGACTAATGCACCTAACCAGCACATCTTTTGGACTGTGGGAGGAAACCGGAGCACCCAGAGGAAACCCACGCAGGCACGAGAAAAACATGCAGACTTGGCACAGACAGTGACCCAAGCCGGGGATCGAACCCGGACCCCTGGCGCTGTGAGGCATCACTGTGCCACCGTGCCGCCCTTCAGAGATGCAGCTTTGAAAGGTGCTGTTGCAGGAATCTCAGTGAGTTTGCTGCAATACACCTTGTCAATAGTATACACTGCTGCCGCTGTGCATCAGTGGTGGAGGGAGTGAATGTTTAAGATGGTAAATGAGGTACTGAAGATGTTGAGCTTCTTGGGTGTTGTTGGAGCTGCACTCATCCAGGCGAATGGAGAGTATTCCATCACACTGCTGACTTGTGCATTGTATATTGTGGAGTCAGGAGGTGAGTTATTTACCACAGAATTCCCAGATTCTGCTGTTCTTGTTGACAGAGTATTGATACAGCTGGTCCAGTGAAGTCTCTGGTCAATGGGAACCCTCAGGATGTTGAGATGTGTCTACTTTAATGCCAGGAGTATAGTGAATAAAGGGGATGAGCTCAGAGCGTAGATCGATGCCTGGAAGTGTGATGTGGTGGCCATTACGGAGACTTGGATGTCTCAGGGACAGGACTGGATACTCCAGGTGCCGGGATTCAGATGTTTCAGGAAGGACAGGGAGGGAGGCAAGAGAGGGGGTGGAGTGGCACTGCTGATCAGGGATAGTGTCACAGCTGTAGAGAAGGTGTATGCTGTAGAGGGATTGTCCACCGAGTCTCTGTGGGTGGAAGTTCAGAGTGGGAAGGGGCCGGTCACTTTGCTGGGAGTTTTCTATAGGCCGCCCAATAGTAACAGGGAGGTGGAGGAGCAGATAGGGAAACAGATCCTGGAGAGATGCAGTAATAGCAGAGTTGTTGTGATGGGAGACTTTAATTTCCCAAACATAGATTGGAATATCCCTCGGGTAAGGGGATTGGATGGGGAAGAGTTCGTTAGGTGTATTCAGGAGGGTTTCCTGACACAGCATGTGGACAAGCCTACAAGAGGAGAGGCTGTACTTGATCTGATACTGACCAATGAACCTGGACAGGTGTCAGATCTCTCAGTGGGAGAGCATCTTGGGGATAGCGATCATAACTCTATCTCCTTTAGGCTTGCATTGGAAAAAGAGAGGATCAGGCAAGCTAGGAAAGCATTTATATGGAGTAAGGGGAAATATGAAGACATTAGACAGCAAATTAGAGGAGTAAATTGGAAGGAGGTATTCTCGGGGAAATGTACTGAAGAGAGGTGGCAGTTTTTCAAGGAATGTCTGTCTAGAGTTCTACAGGACAACGTTCCGAGCAGACAGGGAGGTGTTGGTCGGTTAAAGGAACCATGGTGCACGAAAGCTGTGCGGGACCTAGTCGAGAAGAAAAGGGAAGCGTACAAAAGGCTCAGAGAGCTTGGCGAAGATAGGGATTTAGAAGAGTATACGGCTTGTAGAAAGGGACTAAAGAAGGAAATTAGGAGAGCTAGAAGGGGTCACGAGAAGGCCCTGGCAGGTAGGATTAAGGAGAACCCTAAGGCATTCTATAAATATGTGAAGAGTAAAAGGATGAGACGTGACGGAATAGGGCCTATAAAAGGTGAAGGCGGGAAAGTCTGTACGGAACCAGTAGAAATGACAGAGGTGCTCAATGAGTATTTTGCCTCGGTTTTCACAGAGGAGAAGGACCTGGGTGGATGTACTGCGGGCGTGCGGTGGACTGAAAGGATTGAGTATGTGGACTTTAAGAAAGAGGTTGTGCTGGAATCTTTGAATGGCATCAAGATAGATAAGACGCCGGGTCTGGATGGGATGTACCCCAGATTACTGTGGGAGGCGAGGTAAGAGATTGCAGAGCCTCTGGCGATGATCTTTGCGTCATCGATCGAGACGGGAGAGGTGCCGGAGGATTGGAGGATTGCGGATGTGGTTCCTATTTTCAAGAAGGGGAATAGGGATAGCCCAGGTAATTACCGACCGGTGAGTCTAACCTCAGTGGTTGGTAAACTGATGGAGAAGATCCTGAAGGACAGGATATATGAGCATTTAGAGAGGTTTAGTATGCTCAAGAATACTCAGCATGGCTTTGTCAAGGGCAGATCGTGCCTTACGAGCCTGGTGGAGTTCTTCGAAAATGTGACTAAACACATTGACGAAGGGAAGGCGGTAGATGTGGTTTATATGGATTTTATATGGGTCCGGGTCCATAGGACTCTGAAATCGGCCCCGCAGGTGGAGGAGGTGGTTAAGAAGGCGTATGGTGTGCTGGCCTTTATCAATCGAGGGATTGAGTTTAGGACTCCGGGGATAATGATGCAGCTATATAAGACCCTCGCCAGACCCCACTTGGAGTACTGTGCTCAGTTCTGGTCGCCTCACTATATGGAAAAGATTGAAAGGGTGCAGAGGAGATTTACAAGGATGTTGCCTGGATTGAGTGGCATGCCTTATGAGGACAGGCTGAGGGAGCTCGGTCCTTTCTCCTTGGAGAGACGAAGGATGAGAGGAGACCTAATAGAGGTGTATAAGATGTTGAGAGGCATAGATCGGGTGGACTCTCAGAGGCTTTTTCCCAGGGTGGAAATGTCTGCTACGAGAGGACACAGGTTTAGGGTGCTGGGAGGTAGGTACAGGGGAGATTTTTGGGGTAAGTTTTTCACACAGAGGGTGGTGGGCGAGTGGAATCGGCTGCCGTCAGTGGTGGTGGAGGCGAACTCAATAGGATCTTTTAAGTGACTCCTGGATGAGTACATGGAGCGTAATAGGATGGAGGGTTATAGGTAGGTCTAGAAGGTAGGGATGTGTTCGGCACAACTTGTGGGCCGAAGGGCCTGTTTGTGCTGTAGTTTTACTATGTTTTATGTTCTATGTTGGTAGTGAGGGATTCAGCAATTGTGAAACACCAAGGGGAGATGGTTAGACTGTCCTATTGGAGATGGTCATTGGCTAGCACTTGGCTGATGTTAATGTTACCTGTTATTGATCAACCCAAGCCTGAATACAGCAAGTCTTGCGCACAGACTGTTTCCATCTCTGAGGAGTTGCTAATGGTATTGAATACTGCGCGGTCAACAGTGAACATCCCCACTTCTGACCTTAAGATGGAGCGGAGGTTGTTGGTGAAGCAGCTGAAGGTGTGTGAGCCAAGGACTCTGCCATACTGGTTACATCACCATTCTCTCAGGAATAAGATTCATAATGTCATCAAAGGTTTTGAGTTTCACACACGCCTCTTCCAACCAACCTGGCAAACCACATAATTATATAATTATGATCTCTTGACAAACCGAAGCGCTTCATAGCTTCCAAGTGAGTTAGTTTTGTTTTTCTCATACCAATTCACTTTATAGAACACCAGAAAGATCTAAGCGAAACATCAGGATAAATCTCTGTTCTGTCTCAGAACAAAGGGAGCTGCACTGAGTCATGAAGAGATTCTATAAATATGTGAAGAGTAAAAGGATGAGACGTGACGGAATAGGGCCTATTGAGTGGCCCAATTATAGATTTTCTCGTTGCCACATGAAACTGTCTCGATCCATCAGTTTTGCGGTTAAGGATCTTACTCAAAAATAACAATTTATATTTCTGTTGTATTCCTCATGGACAGACAAATATCTGAAAACGGTTTACCCAATTTGTGAAACAATAGTGAGGGGGTGCGGGTGGTCAATTAGAGGAGAAACAGAATAAAACTTTTGTTGAAAGGAACATTGTTGCGGACTTTTAGAAGTTGGAAGAGAGGCGGCAAACTTTAGAAAAGAGGTTCAAGAGAACATAGAAATCATAGAAATCCTACAGTACAGAAAGAGGCCATTCGGCCCATCGAGTCTGCACCGACCACAATCCCACCCAGGCCCTACCCCCATATCCCTACATATTTTACCCACTAATCCCTCTAATCTACGCATCCCAGGACACTAAGGGGCAATTTTAGCATGGCCAATCAACCTAACCCACACATCTTTGGACTGTGGGAGGAAACCGGAGCACCCGGAGGAAACCCACGCAGACACGAGGAGAATATGCAAGCTCCACACAGACAGTGACCCAAGCCGGGAATCGAACCCAGGTCCCTGGAGCTGAGAAGCAGCAGTGCTAACCACTGTGCTACCATGCCGCCCCCTGCTAACCACTGTGCTACCGTGCCGCCCCAGAATGCCATGCCGCCCCAGAACAGGGTGGCTGAAAAAGCTGCCATTGATAGAGGAGCAACCATTCATTTATTAGTGTCATGAGTAGGCTTACATTAACACTGCAATGAAGGTACTGTGAAAATCCCCTAGTTGCCACACTCCGGTCCTGTTCAGGTACACCAAGGGAGAATTTAGCACGGCCAATGCACCTAACCAGCACGCCTTTCAGAACATGGGAGGAAGCCGGAGCACCCGGAGGAAACCCACGCAGACACAGGGAGAACGTGCAAACTCCACACAGACAGTCACCCAAGCCAGGAATCGAACCCAGGTCCCTGGCGCTGTAAGGCAGCAGTGCTAACCACTGTGCCACTGGGCCGCCTCCAAGTAGTGAGCGATGCAAACAACTGTAAGTGATTGCTGAGATAGGTGCAATGTGACCAAGACGGCAGGATGCAGATCTTATCAATAGGGGAGGGAGGTGACCTACTCAAGGAATTTTTCAACTTGTCACTCAATTGTGCGAGAGAATGAAATTATTAAACAATGCAGGTTGTGGAAAATACTTTCAGCTGGCTTTTCTGCATGAGGAGAATGATATGTAAACATCAAATATCATTATTGCATAAGACTCTGAGCCTTAAACCGCAGTGGAACCGGTAGATTGAGATAGTTTACACATTGGAGAAAGTTTTATCTTTACCATTGCAACTGGCTATCACCAGATCTCCCTGTGTGTCATCTCCTGTTCTTGATCTCACATCCTATACACCCAGGAGATAAAGGGCAAAGATGTGGCTTTGTATTATATTTAATTTTTTTAGCTGTTCTAAAAGTTAATAAAGAAGAACTCATTTCATAGAATCATAGAATCCCTACAGTGCAGGAGGAGGCCATTTGGCCCATCGAGCCCACCCAGGACCTGCCCCCATAAATCCTGCTAGTTCCCCCTGACATAAACCCTGCTAATCCCCCTAACACGAAGGGGCAATTTAGCATGGCCAATCAACCTAACCTGCACATCTTTGGACTGTGGGAGGAAACTGGAGCACCCAAGGAAACACACACAGACATGGGGAGAACGTGCAAATTCCACATGGACAGTCACCCAAGGCCCAAATTGAACCCGGGTCCCTGGCGCTGTGAGGCAGCAGTGCTAACCACAGTTTATGGATAGATGGAATTATAAAGAGCAGGCCAAATACATCACCATGTTTAACATCTCTTTGAATCAAGAAGTGAAAAGCTATCCATGGTACATCATATTTGTACATTAATATGCAGCCACATAAAATTGTCTAAAATTAGACTTCTTATTGGTCATTCTTAAATGGAAATATTTTCAGCATTTCAATCTATTCCATTTATTATCATTTCAATCGATTGAGTTTATATTGAATATTAAAAAGGTTGCACTTTATGTTTGGAAAGAAGACTTTAATATCCCTGATAATGTTTTTATAACATTTGGGAAGTACTTGTGGATTGGACCAAATAAGATGCATTGTAAGATCAGGACTTTATCTAGTGTCCTTAAAGTAGCACCAGTTATACTTAGTATTTTTATTTACAACTATAGAATGCCCTGCCAGCTGTTGGAAACTCAAGAGAGTGAACTCTAGTGGTGGGCGATGTTGTGCAACTTTGACCCCTGGGACTTTCCTTATGGTAACCACATTGGGTTTCACATGTAGCAACATTGTGAAGAAATAAAGTCACCATTCGAACAAAGTGTTCATGAAATTGGCACGGAGGAGGGATATAATCTATTGCTGCTACTGTGCAGATTTCACAACACATTTCATAGTGAAAAGCACACTCAAATTTTTTTCATTTTTGATTTGATTTATTATTGTCACATATAAAGTGAAGAGCATTATTCCTTGCGCGCTATACAGACAAAAACATACCGTTCATAGGGGAAAAGAAAAGGAGAGAGTGCAGAATATAATGTTTCAGTCACAGCGAGAGTGTAGAGAAAGATCAGCTTAATTTAAGGTAGGTCCATTCAAAAGTCTGATAGCAGCAGGGAAGAAGCTGTTCTTGAGTCGGTTGGTACATGTTCTCAGACTTTTGTATCCTTTTCCCGGCGGAAGGAGGTGAAAGAGAGTATGTCCCTAGGCCGTGCGATTCTTGATTTTGCTGGCTGCTTTTCCGTGGTAGCAGGAAGTGGAGACGGAGTCAATGGAATTGAATTCTCCCCCCCCCCCCGCCAACTTTCTCTCCTGTATCCTTCACTTTGCTATGTCAAAGCATTGATTTCTTGTTGGTTGTCTGTTCCTCTGTTCGGCTGCCCTTCAACCGAGTTAATATTATTCATGTTTGAACCTCAATGAACATTGAGGGGTTATTAAGCCACAAAGAGCATCCCACCTTTTTTTAAAATTTGTTCTTGGAATGTTGGAGATGCAAGACTGCATCCATTCTGCATCCCTACTCTCTCGGGGCAGGCAGCGGTGGGCCTTCTCTTTCAACCACTCCAATCCTTATTGCATTGGAGCTCCCCTGACACTTAAGGGTAGAAAGCTGTGGAAGTTTGACCCAATGGTGGCAAAGGAATTGCACTATACATCTGTGATAGCCCCCAGGACTTGCATGGGGAATCATTGATTATCCTCCCTGTAGGATCCATTGATACGAGTTTCCTGCGGATTGGTAATTAACTTACCAGGTGGAGCTTGGATACCAAGCCCTTTATAAAGCAGGCCGCTGAGTGGGTCCATTTTTGCATTGTCCCAGTTGGGACCTGTTTTGTTCACCATAGTCTTGTGGTTTTGCTTTACTTTACTTTGTGCAATAAAGGTTCCTTTACAACCAACTCCTGCAGTTATGATAGCATCCAAGCCGTAATTGAGTGCAACCTGTACAGGAACCTGACAATGATGGTGCTCCAGTGATGTTCTTCTCCATCTCGCTGGGAGGTGCTGTTGAAGAAAGCTTGATGGGTTGAGATAGTATGTCCTATAAGTAACACATACTGCCATCAAAATGTGGCAGTGATGGAGGAGATGAGAATTGAAACCTAGAATCAACACAGGCTGATCAATGTTTTTCTCAATCAATGACCACAGGTGCAGTAGAGTTTACTGGCGAGTGTCCAATAATGTCTGGATCCATCTTCCTTAATCTAAAGATGCTGAAGCCCAATTGTTGTTTCCAAGAATCAGGTTAAGATCATTAAGTCAGCACAATTGGAGCATTGAATGTAAGAAGGAAGTAGTTGGCTGTTGAGCTAATTCACTGAGTCATTGGAATAGAATACCTCATCATTGGCTTCTCTAATGCAGCCATGCGGGAGCAGAGGGGTCGGGGGGCGGGAGTGAGAGGTGGTGGATGGGGGATGCAGGGGAATTGGCTGGGAATATATGGGTGCAGTAATTCAGTTTATATGTTCCACTGGATCATGCATTATCAAAAAAAAAGGTTGTGAAAGTATTACACAAAACATTAAAGTTGAAGCTAATAAATCATTAGAAGTGTGAGTTTTCTGGTGAAAGTTCATAGTCCTGAAACATTCTATTTCTCTCACACGACCACATGAATATATACTGCTAGCAATGTTAATTAGTGATCCAGCTTTGGCAAATTGATACATTTGTCAAATGAATGTGAATTAATGGGCTACAATTTGTTACAGGAGTGATTCTAACAGTGTTCATCATGGTTTAGACTTGCCTTTACATGTTTAGGTTTTAAAATCTTCTGCGTAACAAGTTGCTGATAGTGTGCGCGGAATAGTGTCATAGTGAATTAAGCGGGCCATCTGGAACTTGAGCAGACATGACAAGCAATGTTGTCTCTCCATCAGTGATCAGATTGACAGCTTGTGAATCGAATGGACAAGATGTAAGAAGGTACTGTACATTAGAGTAGGTGAAATCAATGTCAAATCGGGTATGGAAAGACAAATTGTGAAGGGAGAGGGTTCCTCAACAGCCGAGGATGCATGGGACACAAAATCCTGTAGATACCGATGGGACTGGAAGATCCCGCCACTGGCCCATGGTGGACTTTCTCCACATTGGAAAATATACCGTTGGGTTTGTTGGGGGTTGCGGGGGGGTGAGGGGGTGGTGGGGGTGGGGGGGGGGAGATGGGGAATCCCACCCAGAGGGAACAAGATTTTTTCAGTTTTCATTTTCAATTTGACATTTTTATCATCTCCAATGGCAACCAAAATCTGAAAGAATGTGATTCCACATTTGTAATAGCTAACATTGCGTGGCTGGCACGGTGTCACAGTGGTTAGCACTGCTGCCTCACAGCGCCAGAGACCCGGGTTCAATTCCCAGCTTGGGTCACTGTCTGTGCGGAGTTTGCACATTCTCCCCGTGTCTGCGTGGGTTTCCTCCCACAATCCAAAAGACTTACTGGTTAGGTGCATTGGCTGTACTAAATTCAATTCAATTCAACTTTCTTGTCATTGTATATTGCACAAATACAAATACAATGAAAAGTGAGCTTGCATTCTCCCTCAGTGTACCCGAACAGGCGCCGGAGTGTGGCGACTAGGGGATTTTCACGGTAACTTCATTGCAGTGTTAATATAAGCCTACTTGTGACACTCATAAATAAACTTTAATTCAATATTGGTTGGCCCATCTGGCAACGATGAACAATAATTGCATTGTTAAAAGAGTACTCAGATTGTAATTGACAAGGCTTAAACTCACTGTGATGAGTTTAGTGCATATCTGCCATGCAATTACAGGGACTCCAATGTGTTTCAATAATGAGGGAGATGGCAGACACCAGTTTTGTGAAGTTGAATCTCAGACAGCAACTAATAATGAGCAGTAGGAAGCTGTTTCAGTCTCGAGTCTCGAAGTGTGTTTATTTATTGATTTATTTATTAGTGTCACAAGTCGGCTTACATTAACACTGCACTGAAGTTACTGTGAAAATCCCCTCGTCACCACACTCTGGCACTTGTTTGGGTACACTGAGGGAGATTAGTGCATATCTATATCATATTAGTGCATAAAATAGGGTAAATATGTGGGGTTACTGGAATAGGGCCTGGGTGGGATTGTGGCCGGTGCAGACTCGATGGGCTGAATGGCCCCCTTCTGCACTGTAGGGATTCTATGATTCTGTGAACTCAGGGTTTCCAGGTTTAAGCAAGACATATCTGCCCTCACCAGTAGTTGCCGTAACATTGGCACGTATGTTACACGAGCACTATGTTGGCAAAGATGATGGCCCATTATCAGATATGAAAAAAAAGTATCACTCTCAGTGTTTACCCTGTGGTTAGTAAAAACATGTTTAAATTCCAAACTAGTCAGAAATTACTCCTTTGCAGAAGGTTGTGAAACTAAGGTACCACAAAGTGCTAACAGGAAGTGAGAACCTGGTGAGACACTCCCCTCCCAAGTGATGAGCAGTGTGACATCAGAAGCCACTGCCCAGTGGTCATGGAAAGGTTGACGCCCACAGCAAATATCACAGCCAATTTCATAAACAGGAACTAAATAGATGGCCATAGGCAATATTCCATTCAAATTCTTTAGGAGGATCAGAGAAACAATCCATGGTATGAAATGTCAACCATTTTACAAAAGCAAAACACTGGGGATGCTGGAAATCAGAGCTAAAAAAGGAAAATGCTGGATATGCACACCAGACAGCACTTTACCAGGCTGCATCTCTCGGCAGTGAAATCAAATTAAGTATTTCAGGCCAATGAACTCTCATCAGAACACCAATTTTATAAACGGTACATAAATTATTGAAAGTGAATATCAACTTCAATCAAACAATATCAAACAATGTTAACTAATAAGCTCCTACTGCTAACATTAGCAGACCTTTTGGTTTGTTAGCGTGACATTCCTTTGCCCCTATTTTAGTGCAGGCTTATCCATTTGAAATAATGCCTGAATGCCTGTATTGAAACCGCGACAGCAACCTGTAGTGTAATACTTACGTCTAGCTTCATAATCCAATCAGGTTTAAGTGGCTGAAATGGAATCTTGAGCTAGATTGCCAATTTAGCCTGCATTTAGTATAACATGCAATCTTTGTAAAGGAATCAAAATCATCATTCTTGATATCATTAAGATCTTCTTCCACAGAGGAGGCAATGGCCTTGTGGTATTATCGCTAGACTATGGCCGGAATTTTATCAGCAAGCCCGCCCCGATTCTGGGGGCAGGCTCGACTCAGAGAATGGCATTCTCCATTGGCCTTGGGTGGGATTGTATGAACCTCGGGCGGACGTGCCGGTAAAATTCCACCCTATTAATCCAGAAACTCAACTAATGTTCTGGGGACCCGGGTTCAAATCCCACCATGGCAATAGAAAAAAATCTGGTATTAAGAATCTACTGATGACCATGAAACCATTGACGATTGTCTGAAAAACCAATCTGATTTGCTCATGTCTTTTAGGGAAGGAAATCTGTTGTCCTTACCTGGTCTGGCCTACATGTGAGTCCACAGCCACAGACTCTCAACTGCCCTCAGGCAACTAGGGATGGGTAATTAATGCTGGCCAGCCAGCGAAGCCCATTAATTAATTTTTAAAATTCGAATCACAGCAGCAAGAACTTGCATCTCCAACTTTAGCCACCTCTAACCTCCATCTCTACACCACAGCACACAATAACTTTACTTAACAAATGTAACACCTCTTTAACTGTTTCCTTATTAATCTTGTTCAGTCCAGTCAGTGCATTGTGCGGCAACTGAAAGATGTCCCGTTGGACCTTGCACATTTTTAAAATCTCTAAGTTCAGGATGGTTGACTCTCAACTGCCCTTGGGCAGCTAGGCATGGGCAATAAACGCTGGCCAGCCAATGATGCATATAACCCATGAATGAATTAAAAAAACAATAAGATAACTGCAATACACAGTATTAAGCCATTCAGCCCATCCGAGTTCCTCCGTCCAGAAAGAACCGACACATTCCCTGATCAGTATTCATCTATTTCCCTTAAATGATTCGAGAGTTCTTAACCTCCAGTACCCTACCCAGAAATCTATGTACGTATTGATCACTCTTTTCAGGGGAGTTCCTGACATGCAAACCTAAACTTAGCTTTCAGTTAAGAGTTTGCCCCCTTGCACCACTTTCATAGCACTTAATGCACAGATTGGTTAGAGCACCGTATAGCTTAGCTATGATTCCCCCGATGAGACTGCAGCATTTTGGCTATTTGGTTAAACGTTGCTTTTCCTTGTTAATTGCTGTTCAGTTCTGAGTGGGAATGTTAAGCACTGACTGTACAGATGCCTTAAGACTCTTTGCTCTTTAAAACTCAACCCAAAACTATTTTGACACTATGCATTGAGTATGTTTAATGCTATATTTTGCTACTTGTTGCTGTACTTTGCTTTGTTCCCATTATAGACCGGGTGGTCCGATGTACAGCATGATGACGTGTACACAGGGATTGACATGACGGTAGCGTAGAGTTCTCCCTTGAGCATGGGCACAGACAGCACGTAAGAGATGCTAAGATTTCTCAGTAAATCATAGAATGCCTACAGTTTTAAAGAGGCTATTCAGCCCGTCGAGTCTGCACCGACTCTCTGACAGGGTATCTTACCCAGGCCCTCTACTCACCCTATCCCTGCAACCCTATACATTTATCATGGCCAATCCATCTAACCTACACATCTTTGGACACTAAGGGGCAATTTAGCATGGCCAATCTACCTAATCTCTGTACATCTCTGAACTGTGGGAAGAAACCGATGCGGACACGGGGAGAACGTGCAAACTCCACACAGACCATCACCTAAGGCTGGAATTGAACCCGGATCCCTGGCGTTGTGAGGTAGCAGTGCTAACACATGTTAGCACTTTGACGTCGCTTCCAATTTTACGCACCCCCGGTTTAAATAGGTTTTCTAAGCTCTTCCTGGTGCTCCCTGGCTGTAGCCGTAGATTCAACTTCCATGCCCACTCTCTTCAGTAGTTTGTATTATCTAGAAAGGTGACTAACCTGCAATAATTTTCTGTATCTATGTTATTAATGGAAATTAGTTCCAGTTGTGTTTCCAACACTGATACTGGAAGCACTCACCACTTCTCCTCTTTGTCTAGCTGTGACTGTAACACTACATTCTGCGCCCTCTCCTTTCCTTCTCCCCTATGTTCTCTACGAGCAGTATGCTTTGCCTGTATAGCGCGCAAGAAACAATACTTTTCACTTCCATTTGCAATTCCATTTGATGTTAAAACACTTACTTGCATTGTGTCGTGCCTACAGTGACACATATAATTTCTCAATTTCAAAACTTCTCTAAAATTGTTTAACTTCCTCCAGTCCGCAATTGCTTTACCCTGACCATTCTTTTCAACATACAAACATTTCTGGTAAAATTAATATCTATCATGGAACATGAAAGAATGTCAATGTATGGAATCTACTGCTCTAGGGCTTCATAGCAGGGGCAGGAAGTTGAAGGGACGTGCTGAGAGGGTGGTGGCTCTCTGGTATTTCCACTAGACAAGTAAACCAGAGACCCTGGGTGATCCTCCGGGGATCCAGGTTTGAATCCCACCACAGCAGATGGTGACATTTGAATTCAATAAAAAATCAACGAAACCATTGCTGATTGTTGTTAAAATCTGTCTCGTTCACCCATGTCCTTTCAGGGAAGGAAATCTGCCATCCATACCTGGTTCTGGCCACAGAGTGTAGCTAATACACAGGCAAAATTGTGTGCTGCGACTGTGAAGTTCATATCAAATCTCATGTTGGGGTGACCATATTTAAAAGGCACCTGGACAACCATTCAATCATTGTGACAGGACCTTTACAAACAGTGAAAATAGCTTGGAAAAGGCAGCAAGTTCCTGCCCCCCCCCCCCCCCCCCCCCCCCACCCGCCCCCCCCCAGTTCAGCAATGCCTCCTGGAAACTCCGCTCCAGGCCATGGAGAAAAAGAAATTGTATGGCCCTGGGCGGCGCGGTAGCACAGTGGTTAGCACTGCTGCCTCACAGTGCCAGGGACCCAGGTACAATTCCCGGCTTGGGTCACTGTCTGTGTGGAGTTTGCACGTTCTCCCCGTATCTGCGTGGGTGTTTCCTCCGGGTGCTCCGATTTCCTCCCACAGTCTGAAAGACGTGCTGGTTAGGTGCGTTGGCCATGCTAAATTCTCCCTCGGTGTACCCGAACAGGCGCCGGAGTGTGGCGACTGGGGGATTTTCACAGTAACTTCATTGCAGTGTTAACGTAAGCCTACTCATGACACTAATAAATAAACTTTAAAAACTCCATTTCTCCAGTAAGTGATCTTAACCCTCTCGCCATTCACGTGTTAGAATTGCCCCATCGTGAGTCAGAATGCCAATGAATTCGCGCTGGCGGAGCAGAAGGGTTGCCAGGGAGACGATTTCATTCTGTTGATGTTGACATGCAAATTCAATCCCTGACAAACTTAAATGGGTAAGGCGACCCCTCATCAATCCAGCAATTCAGTCGGGACTGCAAGTTACTGCCATCATTTCTCACCTTCGGGAATCCGAATCATAGAATCACAGAATCCCAACACTGCAGAAGAGGCCATTGGGTCCATCGAGTCTGCACCCACACTCTGACAAGAATATCTTACTCAGGCCCTTTCCCTCACCTTGTCCCTGTAACCCCAATTCCTTGTCATTTTGTGTTGCTCCCTGAGCATACACTATCACCGTTTACAAGAGTGGAATTATGCACATGTGCACTGGCATTCTCAAAGCCCATGTGGTGTTGGCAGGAGTTCTAAGTGCATGTACAAACCCAGAGCAAGATTAAAAAAATGTAAAGTCGCCATAGCCTGAGATGACCATAGGCTGCTCTCCTCTTTAAGGGGGAGAGTTGAATGGTGGTGATCTAACCTGAGCCACCACATGTCAGGCGAGGGGCAAGGTTGAGAAGGCAAGACCAACCTCCCATCCATTGACTCTGTCTACACTTCCCACTGCCTCGGCAAAACAGCCAGCATAATTAAGGACCCCATGCACCCCGGACATTCTCTCTTCCACCTTCTTCCATCAGGAAAAAGATACAAAAGTCTGAGGTCACATACCAACCGACTCAAAAACAGCTTCTTCTCTGCTGCCATCAGACTTTTGAATGGACTTACCTTGCATTAAGTTGATCTTTCTCTACACCCGAGCTATGTAACTGTGTAACACTACATTTTGCACTTTCTCCTTCCCTTCTCTATGAACGGAATGCTTTGTCTGTATACCGCGCAAGAAACAATACTTTTCACTGTATACCAATACATGTGATGTGGAATACATGACTGGTATACACTGTATACCAATACATGTGGCAATAATAAATCGAATCAAATCCAAATGAATAACATCAGCCAGTAAGCAAATTGAACCCGCAATGATGGTGCTCTGCATCTCTCCCCCAAAATGTGGAGATGCCAGTGTTGGACTGGGGTAAACATAGTAAGAAGTTTCACAACACCAGGTTAAAGTCCAACAGGTTTATTTGGTAGCACAAGCCACAAGCTTTCAGAGCACTGCCCCTTCATCAGGTGAGTGGGAGTTGTGTTCACAAACAGGGCAGAAAGACACAAACTCAATTTACAAGATAATGGTTGGAATGCTAGTCTTTACAGGTAATCAAGTCTTAAAAAGGTACAGACAATGTGAGTGGAGAGAGGGTTAAGCACAGGCTAAAGAGATGTGTATTGTCTCCAGCCAGGATAGTTAGTGAGATTTTGCAAGTCCGGGCAAGTCATGGGGGTTACAGATAGTGTGAAATGAACCCAAGATCCCGGTTGAGGCCGTCCTCATGTGTGCGGAACTTGGCTATCAGTTTCTGTGCTTTACTCTTTCCCCCAAAGGCAACTCACCCTATTTTGTATCTTGGCATCTGGCTGTTGGTAGTAAAATTGGCACTCCCTACGTAACCTCACCCAGTGATTCAACTCATTCACTCAATGAGCGTGTGGTGAACCATTGTTGGTTACCACCAGGAGTGCTGAGCCATGGTTTGGCCAGCACTATGAGTCTGTAGATATGTTACTGTTGGGGTTAGGGTTGGGCTGTTCTACCTGTTAATATAGTCCTATGGTACACCCCAGTTGGCTCCGCCTTCCGGGAGAGGTATAAAGGTCACTGCTCTGCCTGGTGATCCTTTAGTCTGGGATTGTATATTGTATATAGTAGCTCCGTTATTGTTGGCAATAAAAGCCTTTATTTCCCGGGCACATCCTGCCTCCCGTGTGATTTATCGCGCATCAATTTTATTGCCAACAAGAAAATTTTTTTTTGACAAAAAAAACCAAAAGAAAACCATGGAGGAAATGCTGAAACCCGAACGGCTTACATTGGATCCACGTGCGGCGGGAGCATCGAACACTTTCGACCACTGGTTGAAGTGTTTCCAAGATTACCTCGACGCCTCCACAGCGGTCCACAACGACGCCGACAGACTCCGGGTCCTCCACGCGAGGGTAAGCGACGCTGTATACTTAGCGATCCGTGAGGCCCAAGACTACAAAGGGGCCCTCGAGCTTCTCAAAAAGCAATACAACAAACCGCCGAATGAGATCCATGCTTGACACCTTCTAGCCACTCGACGGCGGCAGCCCGGCGAAACGACGGTACAGTACCTGTGTGAACTTCAGCAGCTAGCCAGAGCCTGCAACTGCAAGCCAGTGTCGGCGGCCCAGTACATGAGCGACCGAGTTCGAGATGCGTTCATGGCGGGAATCGGCTCGTCGTACATCCGCCTTCGGCTGCTGGAGCAAGGTAACCTCGACCTCACTAAAACCGTAGAGTTAGCTGACGCTCTAGAAACGGCCTCCAAAAGTCTGGAGATGTACCCCGACGACCGTGTGGGGACATTGTGGCAGGTGCAGCCGCAGACTCCACTTTATTCAGCGGGACCGAAAAACTGCGCGATTGCGTTTCCAGCCTCGGACCTGACGACGGCAGCAGCTCCAGGTGGCCCGCGGTGTTACTTCTGTGGGGGGGTGAAACACCCTCGGCAGCGATGTCCAGCTAAAGCGGTGTTGTGCTCCGCCTGCGGCAAGAAGGGGCATTATTCCAAAGTATGCCGGACCAAACCACCCTCCAAACACAGCAGTGCGGCGTGTGACTCCCCGGAGCCGGCCTCCTTGTCTTCTGCGTCTTCGAGGTCTTTCACCATGTGCGATTCCAGGGCGTCGCCATTCCTAACGACGGAGTCGCAAGACACGTGCGACCTGCAGGGGCTGCCGGTTTTGGCGCCATCGACCACGTGCAACCTATGGGGGCAGCCATTTTGGTCGGCACCGACCGCAAATGACCAGCAGGGGCCATCATCAACCATCTCAGCTGCCTGCAGTTGCACCCACGATCCAACGGTGGCGTCAATCATCCTGGACCAGGCCAAGCCTCACAGACTCGACAAGTCCATGATGGACATACAGGTAAACGGACGCCAGATTTATTGTTTGTTTGACAGCGGGAGCACGGAGAGCTTCATTCACCCTGACACCGTGAAGCGGTGCGGTCTCCAGATTCGGACTGTCAAGCAGACAATTTCGATGGCGTCAAGGTCCCGGTCTGTCACCGTGCTAGGGAGCTGCGTGGTCAACCTGACGGTGCAGGGCACGGTTTACGAGAACTTCAGGCTCCTTGTGTTACCGCACCTTTGCGCGCCGATACTCCTCGGACTAGATTTTACGGTCCACCTGAAGAGTGTAACCCTGCAGTATGATGGGCCACTCCCTCCGTTTTCAGTGGGAGCTCTGCAGCCTCTAAATTGCCCAACACGCTCCACATGTAGTCTCTCGACGCTCAGGATTACCACACCCTCCCTATTCCAGAATCTCGTGCCAGGCTGCAAGCCCATCGCAACAAAGAGCAGGCGTTACAGCGCTGAGGATCGGATCTGAAGTTCAGCGGCTCCTCAAGGAAGGGATCATCCAACCTAGCGCTAGTCCATGGAGAGCGCAAGTCATGGTGGGTAAGAATGGGAACAAACCCCGGATGGTCATAGACTATAGTCAGACCATTAACAGATACACGCAGCTGGATGCGTATCCCCTCCCGCGCATATCTGACATGGTCAATCAGATTGCGCAGTACCGGGTGTTCTCCACCATCAACTTAAAGTTTGCTTACCACCAGCTCCCCATTCGCCCAGAGGACCGACAATACATGGCCTTTGAGGTGGATGGTCGCCTGTACCACTTTTTAAGGGTTCCCTTTGGTGTCACGAATGGGGTCTCGGTCTTCCAGCGTGCTATGGACCGAATGGTGGACCAGAACGGGCTGTGAGCTACCTTCCCGTACCTGGATAACGTCACCATCTGCGGCCATGACCAGCAGGACCACGATGCCAACCTTCTTAGATTCTTACGCACTGCATCTCGCCTGAATCTGACCTAGAACAGGGAGAAGTGTGTATTTCGCACGCGCCGCCTAGCTATCCTCGGATACGTGGTGGAAAACGGGGTCCTTGGCCCTGATCCAGACCGTATGCGTCCCCTCCTCGAACTCCCCCTGCCCACTAGCATCAAAGCACTGAGAAGATGCTTAGGCTTCTTCTCATACTATGCACAGTGGGTTCCCAATTACGCGGACAAAGCCCGTCCGCTCATCAAGTCTACCTCCTTTCCCCTAACAACAGAGGCTTGCTTAGCCTTTGCAGGAATAAAAGCTGACATCGCGAAAGCCACGATGCACGCTATTTATGAGTCCATCCCCTTCCAGGTGGAGAGTGATGCATCTGATTTCGCCCTGGCCGCCACACTTAACCAGGCGGGCAGGCCCGTCGCCTTTTTCTCTCGCACCCTCCAAGGCCCTGAAATTCGGCATTCTGCGGTGGAAAAGGAGGCCCAGGCCATTGTGGAGGCCGTTCGGCATTGGCGCCATTACTTGGCGGGAAAACAGTTCACTCTGCTCACGGACCAGCGGTCCGTGGCGTTCATGTTCAACAACACGTTACGGGGTAAGATCAAGAATGATAAAATCTTGAGGTGGAGAATCGAACTCTCCACCTACAATTATGATATCATGTACCGTCCAGGGAAGCTCAACGAGCCCTCGGATGCCCTGTCACGTGGAACATGTGCTAGTATGCAGGAGAATCGATTACAGGCTCTCCACAATGACCTCTGCCATCCGGGGGTCACTCGGCTCTTCCACTTTATAAAGGCCCGGAATCTACCCTACTCGGTGGAGGATGTCAGGTCCATAACCAGAAGCTGCCAGGTATGCGCGGAATGCAAACCGCACTTCTACCGACCTGACAGGGCACACCTCATTAAGGCCACTCGTCCTTTCGAAAGACTGAGTGTGGACTTCAAGGGCCCCCTTCGCTCGACAGATCAGAACGTGTACTTCCTCAATGTGATTGATGAGTACTCACGATTCCCTTTTGTCATTCCCTGTTCTGATATGACCGCTGCCACGGTTATCAAGGCATTACGGGATCTTTTCATCCTGTTCGGTTACCCCTGTTATATCCACAGCGATAGGGGCTCGTTGTTCATGAGCGATGACTTGAGGCAATACCTGCTCTCATATGGGATTGCCTCTAGTAGAACCACGAGCTACAACCCAAGGGGTAACGGACAGGTTGAACGAGAGAATGCTACAGTCTGGAAGGCTGTCTTACTGGCGTTGAGGTCTAAAGGTCTTCCAGTCTCCCGTTGGCAAGAGGTACTCCCTGATGTGCTCCACTCCATACGCTCACTCCTGTGTACGGCAACCAACGCTACTCCTCATGAGAGAATGTTTTCATTCCCGAGGAAGTCTTCCTCTGGGACCTCATTACCGTCTTGGTTGACGTACTAAGGACCTGTCCTCCTGCGGCGGCATGTTAGGACCCGCAAGTCCGATCCTTTGGTTGAACAGGTCCATCTCCTCCACGCCAACCCTCAATATGCCTATGTGGCATATCCTGACGGGCGAGAGGACACGGTCTCGATTCGAGATCTGGCGCCTGCAGGGGGCTTGGAAACCCCAGTCGCTCCCACACCCCCAGTTAGGGACCCCTCGACTATTATCTCTTCTCCTGACATGGCGCGGGCAGTATCGGGACCACCACTTAACCCTCTTACTCCCGTGTACAGCTTGCCTGAGTCCAGGAGATTGTCGCCACCTCGAGGTGTGCTCGAGTCCAGCGGATTGTCACCACCTCGTGGTCTACCGGCCCGTGAGGAACTGGAGGAGTCACTGGACACCGCCTTGGACAGAAGGTCACCGCGATTGCCTGAACCGGCGTCATCGCTGGTGTTGAGGAGGTCGCAGCGACAGTGCGGTCCCCCAAACCGTTTGAACAGTTTGAACCTTATAGACAGATGAACAGTTGTTCTGGTTTTTTTTGTACCCCGCCGGCCTTTGTTTTAAAAGGAGGGGTGAATGTGGTGAACTATTGTTGGTTACCACCAAGAGTGCTGAGCCATGGTTTGGCCAGCACTATGAGTCTGTAGATATGTTACTGTTGGGGTTAGGGTTGGGCTGTTCTACCTGTTAATATAGTCCTATGGTACACCCCAGTTGGCTCCGCCTTCCGGGAGAGGTATAAAGGTCACTGCTCTGCCTGGTGACCCTTTAGTCTGGGATTGTATATTGTATATAGTAGCTCCGTTATTGTTGGCAATAAAAGCCTTTATTTCCCGGGTACATCCTGCCTCTCGTGTGATATATCGCGCATCAGAGCGTTTGACTCATCAGGAGTCGGTTGGTCCATTTTCAGCTCGTGCATCGCGCTGGGTTTGCAGATCAGCAATCATTGTCCTGCAATCGGCTTCAGTGAGCCTAGATTGAGGTGGGGGCGGGGCAGGGGGTAAATGAAAAGTCCACATATGCTTGGAAATCAGATGAGGACACGATCAAATTCATCTATGATGTCCTCCCACATCCATGATTTGGATATTCGATATCCAATATCCCCTTAGTGTCCCGGGATGTGTAGGTTAGAAGGATTAGTGGTGTAAATGTGTGGGATAGACCCTGGGGCGGGATTGTTTTCGGTGTAAGCTCGATGAGCCGAATGTCCTCCCAGCGCTGTATTTCCACTTATGACTAAATCCCTGCTGTCAATCTAAAGGCTAGAGACGAGTGAGAATAATTTCTGTGCAATCAACGTGAAAGGGAATCACAGATCAAGTAACACTGACTCAGGGACTAACCAGCCACCCCCACCATGAAAGGGAGTAAAAGATTAAAGCCAGCGCGATGCATGAGCTGAAAATGGACCAACCGACTCCTGATGAGTCAAACGCTCATTGAATGAACGAGTTGAATCACTGGATGAGGTTACGTAGGAAATGCCAATTTAACTACCAATAGCCAGATGCCAAGATACAGATTCCAGCCCACATGCAATTGATGGCTGCTTATCCGATCCTTGTGAAATCAATTAAAGACATCTGGATAATAAATTGGATAAAAAGAGAAAAGAGAGAACAAGCTGACACAATAGCTGCCATAAGAAAATAATGGTACAAAAAGATGAGTGTGTCTTTTTTTCAAAGGGCACCTGAAGGCATGTTATGAAGTTCCATGATTCCTCAGGACTGCCGAAGGAAGAAATGACTTTATTTTTAGTACCTATGACGACACAGAGTTCGCTGATTGTGGTGCAGTCTCTTGGCATGCATCGACAGATTCAACACACTGGAATCTGCTTGTCATCTTTGTGAAACGTCAGTGAACTCCTCCTTTATAAACATGTATTTAAATTGATGTGCAATGCTGAGGACAACTCATGTGTCTCTTTGACGAGACGGAAGTGATGCAGATGTCTTTCAACACTGACAATACATTTTAATAATCTTTTACTCCCTATCATGGTGGGGGTGGCTGGTTAGTCCCTGAGTCAGTGTTACTTGATCTGTGATTCCCTTTCACATTGATTGCACAGAAATTATTCTCACTAGTCTCTCGCCTTTAGATTGACAGCAGGGATTTAACCATAAGTGGAAATAAAGGTAAAGTGTGAAGCTCAGGAATATTGATGACCTAAAAACTGATCCAGCTGGGAAACAGTTGTCCCTTTGAGAACCATCATTCATTGCAAAGGTTTATGTTTCTTTCACCCGGCATGGAAAATATATCCTAAACCCGTTCTGAATTATAAAGTGCAGCTTTAATAGGTCATTGAAATCGTGCAGCTCAGAAGGGGGTCATTCGGCCCATCGAGCCTGCACCAAAAACAATCCCGCCCCAGGGTCTATCCCCACACATTTACACCGCTAATCCTTCTAACCTGCACATCCCGGGACACTAAGGGCAATTTAGCATGACCAATCAACCTAACCTGCACATCTTTGGAATGTGGGAGGAAACAGGAGCACCCAGAGGAAACCCACACAGGCACAAGGAGAATGTGCAAACTCCACGGAGACAGTGACCCAAACCAGGAATCGAACCCAGGTCCCTGGAGCTGTGAGGCAGCAGTGCCAACCACTGTGCCACCATGCCGCCCTTTAAATTTACAATCTCCCCAATAGCCTTGTAATCTCAAAAAGCAAAGCTCAAACTCAGGCAATAAAAATCTCTCCAGGTATCCTTTCCAAACCATGACTTCTTGTTATGTACCCAAGAAATTCCAACTCTCTCCTCGTGATCTTGGTCAACAGAGTGCTTGTGGTCTCTGATTTTACTAGCACCGCTTCATTGCTGGTGTGGCTTGTCCAAGATCATCATTATCTTCCATGGGACAGCCCGGTGACACAATGGTTAGCACTGCTGCCTCACAGCATAAACTCAATTCCCGGGTTCAAATCCCGGCCTCAGGTCACTGTGTGTGTGGAATTTGCACGTTCTCCCCGTGTCTGCGTGGGTTTCCTCCAGGTGCTCTGGTTTCCTCCCATACTCCAAAGATGTGTGGGTTAGGTTGATTGGCCATACTAAATTAACCCTTAGTGTCAGGGGATTCGCAGGGTAAATATGTGGGGTTATGGGATTAGGGCCTAGGTGGGATTGTGGTTGGTGCAGACTCGATGGGCCAAATGGCCTCCTTCTGCACTCTAGGGATTCTATGATTCACCTCAACTCTACAGCTCAACCCTTTTCTGCATTGCTTCAATGATTGTCCAACACTCACCTCCCTAAATAATAACTGTCACATTCCAGGATTTCCAGCTTTGTTTTCATTGCTCATTTTGAGTTGATCGTAATCTTTTTCATTCTTTGAAATGTACCTTTGACCATTCCAATCCTTTGTCTTGTTTGTTGGTCGCACTCTCCATCCACTGTTAACATCCCAGATAACAAAATTGGTCAGTCTACCTGTTTGATCTTTTCATGCTTCACTCTGATATTACATTGCGGTATGATTTTCTTTTTGGTCACCACTGGTGATTTTGTCTTCTTACAATTTTTGCTCCACCCTTTCTTCCCACCTTCCCTCACTACTCTATCCAAGATCTTTTGCAGTTTCTCTTCCGAGTCGGCAATAAGAGGAATGCCATTGGCCTATCTTATATTGCTAAACTTGTAACATCCAACTAATAATCCAGGAAGGTCTTCAATCCCTCCAAGAATGTTTCACTATACCTCAGGTGGAGGATGCGGTCAAGAAGGCGTACGGCGTACTAGCCTTCATTAATCGAGGGATTGAGTTTAGGAGTCGGGAGATAATGCTGCAGCTTTATAGGACCCTGGTTAGACCCCACTTGGAGTACTGCGCGCAGTTCTGGTCACCTCATTACAGGAAAGATGTTGAAGCAATTGAAAGGGTGCAGAGGAGATTTACAAGGATGTTGCCTGGATTGGGGGGCATGCCTTATGAGGATAGGTTGAGGGAGCTTGGTCTCTTCTCCCTGGAGAGACGAAGGATGAGAGGTGACCTGATAGAGGTTTACAAGATGTTGAGAGGTCTGGATAGGGTAGACTCTCAGAGGCTATTTCCAAGGGCTGAAATGGTTGCTACGAGAGGACACAGGTTTAAGGTGCTGGGGGGTAGGTACAGAGGAGATGTCAGGGGTAAGTTTTTCACTCAGAGGGTGGTGGGTGAGTGGAATCGGCTGACGTCGGTGGTGGTGGAGGCAAACTCGTTGGGGTCTTTTAAGAGACTTCTGGATGAGTACATGGGATTTAATGGGATTGAGGGCTATAGATAGGCCTAGAGGTAGGGATATGATCGGCGCAACTTGTGGGCCGAAGGGCCTGTTTGTGCTGTGGCTTTCTATGTTCTATGTTCTATGCAAATTGAATTAACCTGGGGAGAAAATAGACACAATCTGACCCCTCTTTTGATGTTCGTAAACTTGTTTTGATCATTCTCCACTCTTACACCTGCAGTTTGTTCCCAATAAAGATTTCTTATCACCCCAAGAACATTTCCATCAAAATCAACAGACTCGAACATGCTCAAAGATGTTTCACCTTATCAAATGCCTTGCTGTAATCAATATAATAGACAAATACATCTCTTTTCATCTGAATGGCTCTTTCTGACAACATGTGCACCATAAAGAAAATGGGCGGAATTCTCCGGCCGCGCTGGCCTAAAAGCCGGAAATTCCCATCCAGTTGTCAATGGGGTTTCACATTGTCCGCAACCCGCCCATTAAAATTCCAGTGGCAGGCGGGATGGGAGAATTCCGGCCAACATTTCTCGTTTCACTATATTCTACAAAACGACATTGAAGAGCAGAAATTTCTGGTTTTACCTTACTTATTCACCAATACTCAAAGAAAGATTTTGGCCAAAATCTTCCGTCCTCGTCCGTGGCTGGGATTTTCAAGTGTCGCTGAAAGTGGATGGAGTTTTGGCTAGTGTGCCAAGTTTTCCGTTCTCGCTTGCAACGAGGTCCTGTCGCGGATGAGACCAGAGAAGCCAACCCTATAGTAACATGAAACAAAAACAGAAAATGCTGGAAAATCTCAGCAGGTCTGACAGCATCTGTGGGGAGAGAATAGAGCCAATGTTTCAAGTCTAGATGACCCTTCGTCAGAGCTGAGAGCAAAGAGAATCAGTGGAGATACGATGAGAGTGGTCGGGGGGTGGGGGGGGGTGGAATGAAACAAAGGGAATGTAAATGAGGATACAGAAGGCTGAGAAGTGGTAAAAAGTGTTCATTAAATGATCAGAGTGTGTGAATGGTAGAACAGACATACAGATTGTTAAAGGACTGCCAAGGAATGTGCCAGTTCCCTGAAAGGTGGGGTAGGTGGGGTGAGGGGAGCCGGGGGGTGGGGGTGGGGGGGGGAGTGCGGGGGACAAGAAGGAGAGCTGGAATGGAAAGTGGAAAAATGGAGGTGAGAAAGAAGGTTGATAAAATGGATGAATGAGATGAAACAAAATGAAATAAAATAAATGGAAATGGGGTGAAGGTGGAGGGGAGAGTTCATGCTCTGACGTTGTTGAACTCAATGTTCAGTCCAGGAAGCTGTAAAGTGGCCAATCGGAAGATGGGATGCTGTTCCTCCAGTTTGTGTTGGGGTTCGCCAGAACATTGCAAAAGGCCAAGGATGGACATGTGGACAGGAGAGCAGGGTGGTGTGTTGAAGTGGCAAGTGACAGGAAGGTCTGGCTCCTGCATGTGGACAGACTGAAGGTGTTCAGCAAAGCGGTCACCCAGTCTGCGTTTGGTCTTTCTGATATATAGTAGACCAGATTGGGAGCAGCGGCATCAATGGACCAGATTGAAGGAGGTGCGTGTGAAGCGCTGTTTCACCTGAAACGGGTGTTTAGGACCTGGGATGGTGAGCGGAGCAGAGGTAAAGGGGCAGGTGTTGCATGGGAAGGTGCTGTGGGCAGGGGGTGAGGTGTTGAGTGTGATGGAGGAATGGACCAGGGTGTCCCGGAGAGAACAGTCCCTGTGGAATGCTGACAGGGGGTGAGGGGAAGATGTATTGAGTAGTGGCATCATGCTGGAGTTGGCGGAAAAGACGGAGGATGATCCTTTGAATGCGGAGGGGTGAAAAGTGAGGACAAGGGGGTTCTGGTTCTGGGAAGGAGGGGAGGGGGTGAGAGCAGTGGCCCGGGGGATGGGTTGGATTTGCCCTGTCAACCACAGTGGGTGGAAAACCACAATTGAGGAAGAAGGAAGACATATCAGCAGCGCTATTTTGGAAAGTGACATCATCAGAACAGATGTGGCGGAGGAAGGAACTGAGAGAATGGGATGAAGTCTTTACAGGATGTGGGATGTGAAGAGCTGTAGTCAAGATAGCTGTGGGAGTTGGTGGGCTTGTAATGAATGCTAATGGATAATTTATCACCAGAAATGGAGGCAGAGAAGCCAAGGATGGAAGCTTGCCACTTCAACACATCACCCTGCTCTCCTGTCCAAATGTCTGTCCTTGACCTTTTGCAATGTTCTAGTGAACACCAACACAAACTGGAGGAACAACACCTCATCTTCCGAATGGCCACTTTACAGCTTTCTGGACTGAACATTGAGTTCAACAACTTCAGAGGATGAACTCTCTCCTCCATCTTCATTCCATTCCCATTTATTTTATTTCATTTTTTTTCATCTCATTTATCCATTTTTATCATCCTTCTTTCTCACTTCCGTTTTTCCACTTCCCATTCCAGCTTTCCTTCCCCATCCCTCCTTTCAGGGCAACTGCCACATTCCTCAAGCAGTCCTTTAACCGTCTGTACCTCTGTTCTGCCATTCACGCATTCTGGTCACTTATTGGACTCTTTTAGCATCTTCTCAGCTTTCTGTATCCTTATTTACATCCCATTGTTGGAATGTAATCCCTGTCAGCATTCCCTTCTGCACTGCACCAACAAAGCTCCCTATCTTTGTGCAGTGCAGAATATGGATTTTCAAAGAATCATAGAATCCCTGCAGTGCAGAAAGAGGCCATTCGGCCTATCGAGTCTGCACCGACAACAATCCCACCCAGGCCTTATCCCCGTAACCCCACGTATTTACCCTACTAATCTCCCTGACACCAAGAGGCAATTGCGCATGGCCAATCCACCTAACCTGCACATCTTTGGACTGTGGGAGAAAACTGGAACACCTAAGCAGACATGAGGAAAACATGCAAACTCCACACAGTCACCCGAGGCTGGAATTGAACCCGTTCCCTGGCACCGTGAGGCAGCAGTGCTAACCCACTGTGCCATCATGCCACCCAGGTTTTCCTAAATAGTATTGTGCTTGGGTAAATAGAGCACAGATATTGCAGAGGGAGGTGGGAACGTCCTACATGAAGCTCTGGCTAGCAGTGAACCGATAGCTTTGTTTCTTGCTCTTAGGCTGCTGGAAGGTTTGAGGTAGTTTGAAACTGTACTCTTGTTCCTTTTTTTCTCAAACCTCACCACCAAATGTTAACTTCAGAAATGTAGTGTGAGATATCTATGATTTAACATTGTTTCACTCTTTGTACTTGGTCTAAAAACCTGGCATTCACTTTCCTGGATGTAAAGCTACATTTCCTTGAATGGAGATCAATTAACTTTAATTGCTTTCAGATGACTGCTGGCTTCAGATGCAATTAAACACATCTGCAAACACCGCTAAGTTTGAAGTTTGTGCATTTTTGGGAGACTTACCAAATCCGAGCTTGTTACAAACACTCATGACTCAACTAAGCATCTCCTGATCTGTACCAGAATGTGCATTCATTATATTTTTATTTTTATTTTCTAACCAAGCAGAAAATAACTTTGAAGACATTTTACTTCACTGATGGTTAGTACAAAGAAATGAAGTATGAAAATCTACTGCTGCTGTTTTATACTTGACTGACCCATTTATGAGAATCAATGCCATTTTCCTTTACATTGACCTGACTGTTTATGCTAAGTTTATTTGGCGTGAATTACCGCACAACCCATCACATGTTTAGGTTTACGTTTATTCATTAGTGTCACGAGTTGGCTTACATTCACACTATAATGATGTTACTGTGAAAATCCCTAGTCGCCACACTCCTGTGCCTGTTCAGGTACACTGAGGGAGAATTTAGCATAGCCAATGCACCTAACCAGCACGTCTTTCAGACTGGGGGAGGAAACCAGAACACCCAGAGGAAAGCCACTCAGACAGGGGAGAACGTGCAGTCTCTGCACAGACAGTGACCCAAGCCAGAAATCGAACCCGGGTCCCTGGAGTTGTGAAGCGTCAATGCTAACCACTGTGCCACCGTGCTGCCCTTTTTTGCAGTGTTTTACTGTGGCGGGAGGGACTGCCATGGGATCTTCTGGTCCCACCGTTGTCAATGGGGTTTTACTGTTGAATGCACCCCTTGCCGCTGGGAAACCCGCAGCAGGGGTGCACCATCCAGAAACTCCCACCAGCATGAACAGTGAGAAAGCTCTGGCCATTGTGACATTACTGTGCTTTTAAGAAGTGTTTTTTTAATCATGTACCCTGCGGTTGTAAGCAAAATAACTTTCAACCACTGCTCACTGTTTCCTATTACTCAGTAAGAAGTTTAACAACACCAGGTTAAGCTATTACTCAGCCAGTTCTGTATCCACATTCCTACTGCCCCTTTTATTCCATGAGCTACAACTTTTCTCACAAGTCTGTTGTGTGGCATTATATTAAATACCTCTTGGGAGTCCATGTATACCACATTGACAGAATTACCCTCATCAACCCTCTCTGCTACCCCTTTTAAAAACTGCAGTTAGTTAGTTAAACTTTCCCTTTAGAAATCCATGCTGGTTCTTCCTAACCAACCCATATTTTTCCTGAACAATTGTTTCTAGAAGCTTCCCCACCATTAAAAATTTGCAATCAAATACTTTGGGTGGGATTTTCCAATCTCGAGCGTGGCTGCCCCGCTGACAGCGGGAATTGAGAATTTGACGCTTAGCCAAAACTCCATTCACTGCAGCGGGACCGGATAATCCCAGCCACTGACAAGGTCGGAGGTTTTTGATGTCTGTATTTCATTGGAAGTAAAAGTGGAGTAAAATATGCTTTATAATTGCATTTTAGAACCTTTTTGAAGTTCTATTCTAGCAACCGATCTGCTCTTATATGTTCTGCTCCAAACATCTGAGCAATGCACTGTTCTTTTTATTGATTTTTACATTACAGTCAATAACGCAGTCTCCATTTATAGTAGTTTATTGAAAATCATTTCTATTTTCCTTCATGGAATCTGACATTGCTGGCAAAGGCATCCCTGATTGCATTTTCAAAAAAACCATATTCCTCGCTTCGAGTTACAAAGCTAATGCAAAGACTGGACAGGTCAAGCCCTTAATCCATCTCCTTGCTTGCTCCAAAAACCAATTTAAATTCAAATTGAATCCAATTCATGATTCCCACAAAAGGGACACACTCGATCCAAGCCGACAAGAACAGACATTACGCCTGATCTCGGGCTTGATCTTAGCAAAAAGGCCAAGAAGTGGTTGCTGTTTTGTCACAACTGAATGATTTGCTAGGGTCATTTCAGAGGTCAGTTGAGAGTTGGCTACATTGCTGTAGGTCTGGAGTAGTTTATAGGTCAGGCTGGCCCTGAGGGACATTTGTGAACCAAATGGGTTTTCACGGCAAACCAGTAGTTTCATGTTCATGGCATACCAATAACTGAAGTTGGCACTTTTTAAAATTCGATATGTATTTGATTACCTAACTGATTTTAAATTCTCTGGCTGTTGTGCTGGGATTAGAACTCATGAATTTGGAATAAAGGAGGGAGATGGTCACCAAGTGGTATTGTCGCTGGACTAGGGGTGGCACAGTGGCATAGTGGTTAGCACTGCTGCCTCACAATGCTGGGCACCCGGGTTCGATTCCCAGCTTGTCACTGTGTGGAGTTTGCACGTTCTCCCCGTGTCTACGTGGGTTTCTTCTGGGTGCTCCAGTTTCCTCCCACAGTCCAAAGATGTGCGGGTTGGGTTAGCATTAGAACATAGAACATAGAAAAAATACAGCACAAACAGGCCCTTTGGCCCACAAGTTGCACCGGTCATGTTTAGCATTGTGCCATGCTAAATTGCCCCTTAGTGTCCTGGAATGCATAGGTTAGAGGGATTAGTGGGGTAAATATGTGGGGTTACGGGGATAAGGCCTAGGTGGGATTGTTGTCAGTGCAGACTCGATGGGCCGAATGGCCTCCTTCTGCACTGTAGGGTTTCTATGTAATTCAAAACTTCAAGTCTGTATTGATTTCAGTCTGAATTAAAACATAGTTGTTTGTGTTCTGAAAGCTCTGCATGACTTTTTCACAAGATGTTGCTCCGTGCAACACACAACTTTCCTCCAGTATTTTCTGTTTCTCCGATTGTAATCTTACACAGATAACAAATGCAGGTAAACAAGTACTGTGGTGATGACCACCCTTGATTATTCAGGGAGCATGGGTTTCTTATTAAATAACCACAGCACATGTGCAACAAAGTAATCTATGTTACAGATCAGAATCCATAGAAAAAATGTTTGCTTATACTTATTGTTTTCAAAATGATTTGGTCGCTTATCAGATTAAGCTTATTTTTGCTGTTTTCCAAAGATTTGCAAGTTTGTTTTAAAATGGGTTTATCTGACACAATTCCATTTTCTGTGAAATTAAGCAAATATTGTTCTAATGATCGTATAATGCCATAAAAAATATATCTTACAAGTACAACGTCTCTCATGTATCCAAGTACATGAGAGATTAGCAATGTTGGCTGGCTACAGGATCCATAAACAACTTTCTGCCAATATTAATGGACAAACACTTGACACATTCTCAAAGACACTTCCCTGCCCATGGCCTTAATGAAGGCATTAATTGATTTAATAAAATAGCAATGGAGGAAAGCTATGGAAGCAATCGATTGTAAGCTTATTTAATGTTACCATGCAATATTCAGCTTGTGTGACACAATCATTCTCACAGAAGATATATAATCAAAATAAAGTTTATTTATTCGTGTCACAAGTAGGCTTACATTAACACTGCAGTGAAGTTCCTGAGAAAATCCCTTCGTCGCCACACTCCGGCACCTGTTCAGGTACACTGAGGGAGAATTTAGCATGGTCAATGCACCTAATCTTTTGGACTGTGGGATGAAACCAGAGCACCTGGAGGAAATCCACGCAGACACGGGGAGAATGTGCAGACTCTGCACAGACAGTGACCCAAGCCGGGAATCAAACTCGGGTCCGTGGTGCTGTGAGGCAGCAGTGCTAACCACTGTGCCAATGCTGCCTGTAAAATGGCAGTAGATTTTTAGCGCTGAGCTCCTTTTATTGATTTCCATCTGAATTAAAACACAGTTGTTTGTGTTTCAAAAGCTCTGCATGACTTATTTTACAAGGTGCTGCTCTGTGCAACACACAACTTTCCACAAGCGTTTGTTTCTCCGATTGTAATCTTACACAGATAAAAAATACAGGTAAGAACATATTTGATTAGCTGTAAAGTGCTTGGGCACATCCTGAGGTCACCAAAAGCAGTACATCTGTGCAAGTCTTTCTTTTCTGGTAAAAATTCATTCCAAAAAGTGAAATAATAGCTTTCAGCAGTTACCACAAGAAGGAATGAAAATGAACATTTGTATAAAATTAGCATCATAAAGCAAGCCCTCAATTTGCCAAGAATTAATGGAGAGATTTGTTCATATTTCAGCTCTTAAATTCTATACTTGTAGGAGTTTTTGCACTTCTACCGATGAATGAGAGGGATTCCAGCAAATCTCAGATACAGTTGTGTAGAAAGCTGTTTAAAGACAGGGACACGAGGGCAACCTGGCTGCGAACTGCATTCAGAATTGCACTTATTTTCAGACCCAAAGTTATGACTCAAGCTCCTGTTCAGATTAAGTTGTCTGATCAAAAACATAATGTTTGCCATGAATAGGCAGCGTTTTTAGAATGTAATCATTTATTTTTATCCTTGACTTAAAAATAAATTCATTGATATATTTCAGGGCAGGAACATGTGGTTTTATAGATTCATCATAAAAAGTGAATAACTGAATGTACATCTAGCCCCACCTCTGTGACTAACCTAATTTTAACTCACTGAAAGTGAATTTTAAAAAAGCTATATTCAACCAGTTGTTAGCTAGTCCGTTTACTTCATAAATTATACATTTTGTGACACTGAAAATTTTAAAAAATGGCTGTGCCTAAGAAAACTGATTTTTATTTGAACGATCACAAACAGCAGAATCACTCCCTGCTTCTTAGTTCCAGTTCAGGGCGTGGTAAATAACGTGGGCGGGTGGCTTCCAGTACAACATTCATTTTTGACCCAGCATCAAAGATCTTAGAGATTTGATTCATGCTTGATGTTAATTCGTACTTAAAATTCTTTCATCTTCTTTTGCTGGTTCGATCATTTCTGGCAATTTGTGTCAATGCCAACAGTAAATGATCAACAGGAGACAGAGGCCGGCACACAATGAAACACACAGCACTGCGGTGCAGGGGCCCTGGTGAATGGGGGGACTCCATACTGAGAGGTGGCTGTGGGAGCACCAGTCAGAGCCTGGTAGCTCTGAATTTGCGTGGGTTTTCGGGAGCAGAGGGGTGACTCAACCAGAGGACAGGGCTCAGAATGAGGAGAGCTGGGCAACCAGACTGGCGAGGACAAGAGCAGAGGCTCACGAGAGAGTGCAGAATGTAGTGTTATAATCATAGCTAGGGTGGAGAGAAAGATCAACTTAATGCGAGGTAGTGTGATTCCCCCAGTGTACTTTATAGCCAAGGAGGCACTTCTTTGAAGTGTCGCCACTGTTCGCATGCAACAAATGCAGCATTAGTTTTGCATGCAGCAAAATCACAGTGACAGCCATAAGATAATGACCCAACCAACAGTCAGCTTTGAATGACGTTGGCACAGGATATCGGATGAGAAACACAAAATGGCCTGTACACATGAGCAGTCAGTGCTCGCAATGGAAAGCAAAAGGCCTAAGTTCCATGATGACACACAGCAACTTTACATTGATCTGATGGATTTTTTGCCACAGCATACACTGACAGTCAGGAGCTCTGAGTTATACAATATTGAGCTGACCTTGTGAGACTGGGCAAGATTACTACAGGCACGCAGTCTCCAGAGAACCAGGCCCCTAAATTTGCTGTGTGATCTGTTTTACTTAGATTTGTTAAATCAGATAACAATGATTCTATACATTTATTTTATTGGCTTTAATATGATGTTCTTTATACCTAATTACGTAATAAGCTTTCTTGGCTGAAGTCCCTACTTATGATGAATGTTTTTAATGAATGAACATTATTTCAAGTGTCCTGCAATTAGGGTGGCACAGTAGTTAGCACTGCTGCCTCACAGCACCAGGGACCCGGGTTCAATTCCGGCCTTGGGTCACTGCCTGTGTGGAGTTTGCACGTTCTCTCCGTGTCTGAATGGGTTTCTGCTCTGGTTTCCTCCAACAGTCCAAAGGTGTGTAGGTTAGGTTGATTGGCCATGATAAAATGCCCCTTAGTGTCAGGGACATTAGCAGGGTAGATTTGTGGTGTTATGGTGTAAAGGGCCTGGGAGGAATTGTTGTTGGTGCAGGCTCAATGGGCCAAATGGCCTCCTTCTGCACTGTAGGGATTCTATGATTCTACGAATGTTAATACTCAACTTCAGGAACATGAGGACAGCTTTGAAATCATGGAGATCGTTTTTGTCAGCATTGCCTGTATTTGGTTTCTTGTATCTGGCATAGTTGGGGGACTGTGGTGGATATGAGAGTTCCCCAGGGAGGGAAAACCAAGAGCAACACTCAGCAGGTTCGACAATGTCTGTAGAGGGGGGAAAAGGTTCATGATTCAAATCTTATGGTTCTTTGACAGAATCTGAAGGTCGGTTTCTGTTTATCAGGCGGCAGTAGAAATAGGAATGAGTGTGAGTGTGGATAAATCGGTGACAGTGTGATATTAATAAGGGTTGCTGGACTGGCTATAAGTGGAGCTCATGTGCCTGAGAAGCTGAAAGCTGCAGCCATTTCCTACCCCTGAAAAGACCTCAAAGAAAGAAAGAAGGACTCGCATGTGTGTGGCATCTCAAGACCCCCAAGCACTTTATAGCCAATGTGTTGTAATGTGAGAAATGCAGCAACGAGCTCCCACAAAGGGCAATGTGAGGATGATCAAGTAACCTGTTTTTCAGTGATTGTGGTGGAGGGAGATGTATTGGGCCCATATACCATGGAGGGAGCTTCCCTTCTCTAAATTAAAAACCTTTACATCTTCCCTATGCCAGATACGAGAAACCAAATACAGGCAATGCTGATAAGAACGATCTCCGAGATTTCAAAGCTATCTCATGTTCCTGAAGTTGAGTATTAACACTCATAGAATTTAAGAATCCCTATAGTACAGAAGGAGGCCATTTGGCCCATCGAGCCTGCACCAACAACAATCCCATCCAGGCCCCTGTCACCATAACGCCATGAATTTACCCTGCTAATCTCCTTGACACGAAGATACTGGCACAGTGCTGCCACTGTCTCCACATTTTATTTCACCCCAGTGAACAATAGCATGTTCAATATACCACAACCCACATCATTCCAATTCTGACTTAACTCACAGATACACAGATCGGACAGATAAGATAGATAAGGTAGGTAGGTTGGTTGGTAGAGCAATCAAATGATCAATCTGGAACTTGCTTCACTATCTGTAAATGCAACTCTTTGTCAGCAATGAGCAACATGGCCCCAGAGGTCACATTCAATTTCATTGTCTCCTTAAAGCCTCACATGCACAGCAAATTCTGAGTGAATTCCTGCACATTGATATAACATGGCTGCTTACATTGTGGTGATATTGCTGATAGTCTCAGGACTAGTTTTAATTCTTATACCTCTTGACTCAATTAACACACCGAAATGTGACAAAACGTCCATCAACCTCCTGGAGTTTCCCTCCCAGATTCGGTTAAAACCAAAGTTGTGCAGGTTAGATGGATTGGCCATGCTAAATTGTCCCTTAGTGTCAAAGATGTGCAGGTTAGATGGATTGGCCATGCTAAATTGTCCCTTAGTGTCAAAGATGTGCAGGTTAGATGGATTGGCCATGCTAAATTGTCCCTTAGTGTCAAAGATGTGCAGGTTAGATGGATTGGCCATGCTAAATTGTCCCTTAGTGTCAAAGATGTGCAGGTTAGATGGATTGGCCATGCTAAATTGTCCCTTAGTGTCAAAGATGTGCAGGTTAGATGGATTGGCCATGCTAAATTGTCCCTTAGTGTCAAAGATGTGCAGGTTAGATGGATTGGCCATGCTAAATTGTCCCTTAGTGTCCAAAGATGTGCAGGTTAGATGGATTGGCCATGCTAAATTGTCCCTTAGTGTCAAAGATGAGCAGGTTAGATGGCTTGACCAAGATAAATTTTCCCTGAGTGTCCAAAGATGTGCAGGTCAGATGGATTGGCCATGCTAAATTGTCCCTTAGTGTCAAAGATGTGTAGGTTGGAGGAATTAGTGGGATAAATGTGTGGGTTATGAGGATAGGGCAGTGGATGGGTCTGGGTAAGTTGCTCTGTTGGAGAGTCAGTGCAGACTCGATGGGCTGAATGGCCTCCTTCTGCTCTGTGGGGATTCTATGATTCTATGATTTATCTTCAAATTCAGCCCCATGCCTTAATAAATATTTCTACACAAAATCAGATCTATCTCTATCTACCTGCAATTAGTGGCGATAACACGGATTGTGTCAAGGAAGATGATAGTAATTAGTAAAGGCACATGTGACTCAACAAATATTTGCATTTAAGTAATGCATTTCATGTGGAAAATTATCCCAAATTGCTTCAGATTCGCATTGGCCAGAGGGGCAGGTGTTAATTATCTTGCCACGTGTCACATATGTCACCGAGAGAAACCGTAACTGGCGATTCAGTTTCTGGAGAAATAGTCCATTTCTCCAGACCATGTCGAACTGAGACTTATTCGAAAACGTTACAGTTGCAACAATTTTCGGAAACGGAGCAAGAATTTGCAGAGCACAGTTTCCTTTCCTGCTTGATAAGGACACAGAATCACCAAGATTACATCTCAGATTGAAAACCTTGCCTCTCTTACTTTGATGATGGGGTGCTGCTGCTCCTGCCAGGGGCTCTTTCCCTTCACGGGTGTGTCAAATCTTAAACTCGTTTGTTTTACCTCCTTACTTAGTGTCTCAGCTTCTGCAATAGCACAGTTGTGGGGTGCAGAGTGACATGCGGGTGGTCTTTGTGGACAAAAGGTAAATGAGCCCGCTACAAGTGGAATCTGTGACCTCTGCTTGCGATTCTCTGCTACTGAATCAAAATGACTACAATCAATTGTAATCAAGGCTAGGATGTTAACATTAGTGCAGAGGTTTTGATATGAGGCAGCAGTGTATGTTGTCAGCACACACAGATGGCTGGGCGATAGGACTTTCCCTGCATCATATATCTTATGCAGCCAATGAAGAACTGTTGCCAGCTGGAGCTACCATCCTAGAAGGATGATGTCACAGTGGTTAGCACTGTTACCTCACAGCGCCAGGGACCCGGGTTCGATTCCCGGCTTGGGTCACTGTCTGTGCCAAGCCTACACTTGCTCCCCGTGCCTGCATGAGTTTCTTCCGGCTGCTCCACTTTCTTCCCACAGTCCAGAAGACGGGCTGGTTAGGTGCATTGGCCAGGCTAAATTCTCCCTCAGTGTACCTGAACAGCTGCCGGAGTGTGGCGACTCGGGGATTTTCACAGTAACTTCATTGCAGTGTTAATGTAAGCCTACTTGTGACACTGATCAATAAACTTAAACTTAAACAGTAGTCCGTGTCTGACCCTGATCAGACAGAAAACCACCTGCTGATCTACAGACAATTTTCCTCTCAAAAGGTAATTGGCAAAGCACACCCTCTCGAAATTCACAAAAATACCAAACTCCTGTTATGTTCAAAGCTGGAATGGTGGAATGGGAGAGTAGAGAAGTCACTTCACCCCCTCCTCAAGCAGCCATGTTACCCCGCAGTATTGTACTGAATAATGCACTGCTGTAAATCAAAGCAATGGGCTGACTGTGGTTGCCAGTATTCCACTTGAAGAATATCTTTATGTAAGACCCTCGTCAGACCCCACTTGGAGTACTGTGCTCAGTTCTGGTCACCTCATTACAGGAGGGATGTGGAACTGATTGAAAGGGTGCAGAGAAGATTTACAAGGATGTTGCCTGGATTGGTTGGCATGCCTTATGAGGTTAGGCTGAGGGAGCTCGGTCTTTTCTCCTTGGAGAGACGGAGGATGAGAGGTGACCTGATAGAGGTGTACAAGATGTTGAGAGGTATAGATCGGGTGGATTCTCAGAGGCTTTTTCCCAGGGCTGAATTGGCTGCTACGAGAGGACACAGGTTTAAAGTGCTGGGGAGTAGGTACAGAGGAGATGTCAGGGGTAGGTTTTTCACTCAGAGGGTGGTGGGTGAGTGGAATCGGCTGCCGTCAGTGGTGGTGGAGGCAAACTCGATAGGGTCTTTTAAGAGACTTCTGGATGAGCACATGGGACTGAATAAGATTAAGGGTTATAGGTAAGCCTATATATAAGCCTAGGTAGGTAGGGACATGACCGGCGCAACTTGTGGGCCGAAAGGCCTGTTTGTGCTGTTTTTTATCTATGTTCTATGTTTCTATGTTCTAAGTCAGTGTCTGTTTTGATTTGTGAAACCCTTGGAATAAATACATCTGGCAAGGTTTTCAATCTTGAATCTTGGTTCTCCGTATGGAAAAGCTGTAAAGTTGTATGGGGTAGCAGTTTTTATTTATTTGTTTATGGGATGTGGGTATCCCTGGTTTGGCTGGTATTTATTAGCCATCCCTAATTGCTCTTCAGAAGGTGATGGTGAAGAGGCCTGTCCCCCCTCCTCCTACCCCCAGAGGCTCAGCCTTGTGATGGACCCACGGCATGGGTAAGTATTGTGGAGGGTGGGGGTTTCACGGGGTGGAGGCTGCAGAGAAAAGTGGATGGAAGCAAGGGCAGGGGGTGACTCTTAGTAGGTAACCCCTTCCCAATGTCCAGTCCCTTTGATCGAGGGAGCCAAACCCTGCCACCCCCACCAACCCCACCATCAGAGGTGACCAGCAGCCTCTACACTTTCACCTGTCATGTACACTTCATGATGACAGGCTCACTTTCAGTTGAGTTAATCCTAGTGGTCCATAAGACCATAAGATGTAGGAGCAGATGTAGGCCATTCAGCCCATTGAGGCTGCTCCACCATTCAATGGGATCATGACTGGTTTGATAATCTTCAACTCTATTTTCCCACTTTATCCCCATAACCCTTGATTCCTTTACTGATTAAAAGTCTGTCTATCTCAGCCTTGAACATACTTAGTGACTCAACCTCAACAGCCTTCCTTGGTAAAGAACTCTACAGATTCACTATCCTCTGGGCAAAGAAATTCCTCCCATCTCTGTCTTAAATGGGTGACCCCTTATTCTGAGATTTTGCCCACTGGTCCTAGACTCTCCCACAAAGGGAAACAACCTCTCAGCATCTACCCTGTCAACTCCCCTGAGAATCCTATATGTCTCAGTAAGGTAATCTCTCATTCTTCTAAACTCCAATGAGTACAGGCCCAACCTACTCAACGTCTTCTCATGAGACAATCCCTCCATACCTGGGATCAACCTAGTGAGGGCAGCATGGTGGCACAATGGTTAGCACTGCTGCCTCACAGTGCCAGGGACCCGGGTTTGATTCTGGGCTTGGGTAACTGTCTGTGTGGAGATTGCACATCCTCCCCGTGTCTGCGCGGGTTTCCTCCGGGTGCTCTGGTTTCCTCCCACAGTCCGAAAGATGTGCTGGTTAGGTGCATTGGCCATGCTAAATTCTCCCTCAGTATACCTGAACAGGAGTCGGAGTGTGGCAACTAAGGGATTTTCACAGTAACTTCATTGCAGTGTTAATGTAAGCCTACTTGTGGCTAATAAATAAACTTTAACTTTTTCTCTAGACTGCCTCCAATGGCAGTATATCTTTCCTTCGATAAGGGGACCAAAACCGTTCACAGTATTACTGGTGTGATCTAACAATTCTCCACCGGACTCCGGTGGAGAAGCACATTGCCGAAGTGGTAATCGTGGAAGCCGTGAGTATAACTTGAAACCCTGTAACGGCAGTGAAACACGGTGTGAGAATAGCAATAGTGGCCAGGGGTAGTGAAGTCCCTACGGTAGAGAGCACACTTTGCTAAGAGTAGTAATAGTGGCCGGGGGTAGTGAAGTCCCTACGGTAGTTAGCACACTTTACTAAAGAATAATCGTGGCCGGGGTTAGTGAAATCTGCGAAATGGCAGATAGTGAAGTTAAAAGGGGATCTGCAGGTTCCCTGATTGAAATCTACATTAAGAAGTCTCACAATGTGAATGTATAGTTTTAGAACGTATAGAATGTATAGAATGTGAATTGTATAGTTTTAGCAAGATTTCCCTATTCATATATTCCATTCTACCTGAAATAAAGGCCAACATTCCATTTGTCTTCCCTGTTACCTGCTGAACTTGCATGCAATTTGTTTGTGATTTTTGCACAAGGACCCCCAAATCGCTCTATGCTGCAGCTTTCTACAGTTTTTCCTCTATTTACATAATATTCATCTCCTTTATTCTTCCTACCAAAGTGCATAACTTCACATTTTCCTACATTATATTCCACCTGCCAAGTTTTTGTCCACTCACCTAACCTGTCTATATCGCTCTGTGAATTCTTTGTATCATCCTCACCACCTGGCATTCATTTTCCTCATCCAAGTCATTAATATATATTATAAATAATCGTGGCCCCAGCACTGATCCCTGTGGCACTCCATTTGTGACAAGTTGGGCATCGTGAAAATGCTCCTCTTATTCCAACTCTGTTTTCTAGTAGTTAGCCAATTCTCTATCCAAGCTAATTATACTATTCCTAACACAATGGGCTCTTATCTTATTAAGTAGCCTTTTGCGTAGTACCTTATTGAACACTTCTTTGGAAATCTAAATATGTCACATCTATTGGTTCTCCTTTATCTATCCTGCTCATTACCAGTTCAAAGAATTCTATTAAATTTGACAGGCATGATTTCCCCTTCATGATTGATTTTGATTTGATTTATTATTGTCAGATGCATTAGTACACAGTGAAAACCAGACATAGAAAAGGAGAGGATGCAGAATGTGATGTTACAGTCATAGCCAGGGCATAGGAAAAGATCAACTTAATATAAGGTAGGTCCATTCAAAAGTCTGATGGTAGCAGGGAAGAAGCTGTTCTTGTGTCGGTTGGTACGTGGCATCAGACTTTTATATCCTTTTCCCAATGGAAGAAGATGGAAGAGAGAATATCTGGGGTGCATGGAGTCCTTGATTTTGCTGGCTGCTTTTCTGAGGCAGTGGGAAGTATTGGCAGAGTCAATGAATGGGAGATTGGTTTGTGTGATGGACAGGGTTTCACTTGTAGCTTCTTGTGGTCTTGGACAGAGCAGGAACCATACCAAACTGTGATACAAGCTGAAAGAATGCTTTCTATGGTGCATCTGTAAAAGTTGATGAGAGTGATAGCGGACATGCCAAATTTCCTTCGCCTCCTGAGAAATTAGGGGTATTGGTGGGCTTTCTTAATTATAGCATTGGCGTGGAGGGACCAGGACAGATTGTTGGTGATCTGGACACCTAGAAACTTGAAGCTCTTGACCATTCCCACTTCATCCTCATTGATGTAGACAGGGGCATGTCCTCCACTACACTTCCTGAAGTTGATGATTATCTCCTTCATTTCACTGACATTGAGAGAGAGATTATTGTCGTTGCGCCAGTTCACGAGATTCTCAATCTCTTTCCTGTACATCATCTCATCATTGTTTGAGATCCAATCCACTACGGTGGTGTCATCAGAAAACTTGAAAATTGAGTTGGGGGGGAGTTTGGCCACAAAGCCATAGGTGTATAAGGAGTATAGAAAGGGGCTGAGGACACTGCCTTGTTGGGCACCGGTGTTTTTGATTTTTAATTTGATTTGATTTATTATTGTCACATGTATTAACATACAGTGAAAAGTATTGTTTCTTGTGCGCTATACAGACAAAGCATACCATTCATAGAGAAGGAAATGAGAGAGTGCAGGATCTAATGTTACAGTCACAGCTAGGGTGTAGAGAAAGGCCAACTTAATGCAAGGTAAATACATTCAAAAGTCTGTTCAAAAGTTAAGGATAATCGTGGAGGAGGTCTTGTTGCCTATCCTTATTGATTGTGTCTGTGGGTTCGGAAGTCTAGGATCCAGTCACAGAGGGAGGAGCCGAGCCCTAGGCCATGGAGTTTGGAGACGAGTTTTGTAGGAATAATGAAGCTATGCAGACTCTGCTTGATTTAACTCCCCAGAGTTAAAAAAAAATGCCAGGCAAGATGTTGGAATGCTCCTCTTGCAGGATGTAGGAAATCAGAGAGCAGCTGCAGCTGCTAACAAAGCGTGTTAGGGAACTGGAGCAGGAGCTTGATGACCTCCATCTAATTCGGGAGAATAAGAAGTATATAGACAGTAGCTTCAGGGAGGTAGTTACACCTAAGCAGCAGAGCACAAGAAATTGGGTTACTGTAAGGAGAGGAAATGGAAATGTGAAAGGACATGCAGAGCAGGCTTCCCCTGTGGCAATACCCCTCCACAGCAGGTATACTGAAATGGATACTGTTGTGGGAGATGCTTTACCTGGGACAAGCTGCGACAGCCGGAACTCTGATACTGAGTCTGGCCCTACAGCGCAAAAGTGTGGGATGAAGAAGAGGAGAGCAGTAGTGATAGGGGACTCAATGGTCAGAGGTACGGACAGGAGGTTCTGTGGTCAGGACAGAGACTCCCGCATGGTTTGTTGCCTCCGGGTGCCAAGGTCAGGGATGTCTCTGATCGCGCGCACAGCGTTCTAAGGCGGGAAGGTGATCAGCCAGATGTCGTGGTGCACATTGGTACCAATGATGTAGGTAGGAAGAGTGAGGAGGTCCTAAAGAGTGAATACAAAGAGCTTGGAAGGAAGTTAAAAAGCAGGACCCCGAGGGTAGTAATCTCAGGATTGCTACCTGAGCCACATGCCAGTGAGGGTAGGAGTAGGATGCTTGGGCGGATGAACACGTGGCTGAGGAACTGGTGTAGGGGGCAGGGTTTCTGATTCTTGGATCATTTGGACCTCTTCTGGGGCAGGTGGGACCTGTACAAGAGAGACGGGTTACACCTAAACTACAAGGGGACCAACATACTTGCAGGGAGGTTTGTTAGTGTTATTGGGGAGCGTTTAAACTAGATTTGCAGGGGGATGGGAACCAGAGTGCCAGAGCAGATAGTGGAGCAGGGGTAAAAAGACAGGTTAGTTCAAGCAAAATCACAAATGGAAGGGTTGAGTGTGGTGGAACTGACCTTTTGAGGTATGTCTATTTCAATGCAAGGTGTATTGTGGGGAAGGCAGATGGATAGACACATGGAAATATGACATTATAGCCATTCGTGAAACTTGGCTACAGGAGGGGCAGAACTGGCAGCTCAATGTTCCAGGGTTCCAATGTTTCAGGCGGGATAGAGGCAGAGGGATAAAAGGTGGGGGGGTGGCATTATTGGTCAGGGAAAATGTTACAGCGGTACTCAGGCAGCATAGATTAGGGAGCTTGTCTCCAGAGGCCATATGGGTGGAGCTGAGAAACAGGAAAGGTATGACCACATTAATGGGGTTGTATTATAGACCACCCAATAGTCAGCAAGAATTGGAGGAGCAAATCAACAGAGAGATAGCTGACAACTTGTGGTGAACCATTGTTGGTTCCCACCAGGTAGTGCTGAGCCAGGGTCTGGCCAGTACTATGAGTCTGTATATATGTTACTGTTGGGGTTAGGGTTGGGCTGTTCTACATGTTACTGTTGGGGTTGGGGTTGGGCTGTTCTACCTGTAATATAGTTCTTATGGTACATCCCAGTCGGGCTCCGCCTCCTGGGAGAGGTATAAAGGTCACTGCTCTGTCTGGGACCCTTTAGTCTGGGATCGTGTATTATATATGGTAGCTCTATTGTTGTAGTCAATAAAAGCCTTTATTTCCCCGAGTACCTCTAGCCTCGTGAGTTATATCGCGCATCACAACTGCAAGAAACACAAAGTTGTGATAGTAGGGGATTTTAATTTTCCACATATAGATTGGGACTCGCATACTGTTAAAGGTTTAGACGGGGTAGAGTTTGTAAAATGTGTTCAGGAAAATTTTCTACATCAGTATATAGAGGTGCCAACTAGAGAGGATGCGATATTGGATCTCCTATTGGGAAATGAGTTGGGGCAGGTGATGGATGTGAGTGTGAGGGAACACTTTGGATCCAGTGATCATAATGCCATTGGTTTCAACCTGATCATGGATAAGGATAGATCTGGTCCTCGGGTTGAAGTTCTGAACTGGAAAAAGGCCAAATTTGATGAAATGAGAAGGGATCTGGGAAGTGTGGATTGGCATAGGCTGTTCTCTGGTAAGGATGTAAATGGAAAGTGGGAGGCCTTCAAAGGAGAAATTTTGAGAGTGCAGAGTTTGTATGTTCCTGTCAGGATTAAAGGCAAAGTAAATAGGAATAAGGAACCTTGGTTCTCGAGGGAGATTGTAACACTGATTAAGAGGAAGAGAGAGTTGTATGAAATGTATAGGCAGCAAGGAACAGATCAGATGCTCGAGAAGTATAAAAAGTGCAAGAAGCTACTTAAGAGGGAAATCAGGAGGGCTAAAAGAAGACATGAGGTTGCTTTGGCAGACAGAGTGAAGGAAAATCCAAAGAGCTTCTATAGGTATGTTAGGAGCAAAAGGATAGTGAGGGATAAAATTGGTCCTCTTGAAGACCAGAGTGGTAGATTGTGTATGGAACCAAAAGAGATGGGGGAGATACTAAATGGTTTTTTTGCATCCGTATTTACTGAGGAAACGGGCATGGAGTCTACGGAAATAGGGCAAACAGGTAGGGAGGTCATGGAACTTTTACAGATTAAAGGGGAGGAGGTGCTTGCTGTCTTGAGGCAAATCAGAGTGGATAAATCCCCAGAGCCGGACAGGGTATTCCCACGGACCTTGAGGGAAGCTAGTGTTGAACTTGCAGGGGCCCTGGCAGACATATTTAAAATGTCAGTATTCACGGGGAAGGTGCCAGATGATTGGAGGGTGGCTCATGTTGTTCCGTTGTTTAAAAAAGGTTCCAAAAGTAATCCGGGAAATTATAGGCCAGTAAGTTTGACGTCAGTGGTGGGCAAGTTATTGGAAGGTGTGATAAGGGATAGGATCTACAAATATTTGGCTAGACAGGGACTTATTAGGGAGAGTCAACGTGGCTTTGTGCGTGGTAGGTCATGTTTGACCAATCTATTAGAGTTTTTCGAGGTGGTTACCAGGAAAGTGGATGAAGGGAAGGCGGTGGATGTTGTCTACCTGGATTTCAGCAAGGCCTTTGATAAGGTCCCTCATGGGAGGTTAGTTAGGAAGGTTCAGTCGCTAGGTATACATGGGGAGGTAGTAAATTGGATTAGACACTGGCTCAATGGAAGAAGCCAGAGAGTGGTTGTGGAGGATTGCTTCTCTGAGTGGAGGCCTGTGACTAGTGGTGTGCCGCAGGGATCGGTGTTGGGTCCATTGTTGTTTGTCATCTATATCAATGATCTGGATGATAATGTGGTAAAGGATCAGCAAATTTGCTGATGATACAAAGATTGGAGGTATAGTGGACAGTGAGGAAGGTTTTCAAAGCTTGCAAAGGGATTTGGACCAACTAGAAAAATGGGCTGAAAAATGGCAAATGGAATTTAACGCAGACAAGTGTGAGATATTGCACTTTGGAAGGCCAAACCAATGTAGAACGTACAGGGTAAATGGTAGGACTCTGAAGAGTGCAGTTGAACAGAGGGATCTGGGAATACAGGTACAGAATTCCCTAAAAGTGACGTCACAGGTGGATAGGGTCGTAAAGAGTGCCTTTGGATCATTGACCTTTATAAATCGGAGTATCGAGTATAAAAGTTGGAGTGTTATGGTAAGGTTATATAAGGCATTGGTGAGGCCGAATTTAGAGTATTGTGTACAGTTTTGGTCACCTAGTTACAGGAAGGATGTAAATAAGGTTGAAAGAGTGCAGAGAAGGTTCACAAGGATGTTGCCGGGACTTGAGAAGCTGAGTTACAGAGAGAGATTGATTAGGTTGGGACTTTATTCCCTGGAGCATAGAAGAATGAGGGGAGATTTGATAGAGGTGTATAAGATTTTGATGGATATAGATAGAATGAATGCAAGCAGGCTTTTTCCACTGAGGCTAGGGGAGAAAGAAACCAGAGGGCATGGGTTAAGGGTGAAAGGAGAAAAGTTTAAAGGGAATATTAGGGGGTGCTTCTTCACGCAGAGAGTGGTGGGAGTGTGGAATGAGCTGCCGGATAAAGTGGTAAATGCGGGGTCACTTTTAACATTTAAGAAAAACTTGGACGGGTTCATGGATGAGAGGGGTGTGGAGGGATATGGTCCAAGTGCAGGTCAGTGGGACTAGGCAAAAAATGGTTCGGCACAGACAAGAAGGGCCAAAAGGCCTGTTTCTGAGCTGTAATTTTCTATGGTCCTATGTTAAAGTATTGTTAAATGCTCTGCTGTTACATCCTTTATAATGGACTCTGACATACTCCCAATAACACATGTTAAACTAACTCACCATAGTTACTGTTTTTTGTTTCCATTCCTTTTTGAATAAGGGTATTACATTGGCAGTTTTCCAATCCTCTGCGGCATTTCCAGAATTTGAGAATTCTACCAGTGCATCCATTATGTGGATGCCTTCATTATTTCCAGATTTAAGATGACGACCATTATCTCCATGGCTACATTCTTTACTATCCTAGAATGCAGCGCACCAGGAGACTTATTGGCCTTTATCCCCATTTGTTTCCCTCGTACCTTTTCTCTAGTGATAGTTAGAGTATTTATTTCGCCCTCCATTTCTGTCCCTTGATTATTTGGCATTTTTGGAATGCTTTTAGTGTCTTCTACGAAGACGAATGCAAAGTATTTGTTTAACTCCTCTGCCATTTCCTGGTTCAGTAAGAAGTTTAACAACATCATTTCCTGGTTCCCCATTATTATTTCCCCAGTCTCATTCTCTTCGCGCCCAATGTCCATGTTGGCCTCTCTTTTCCTATTTACATATTTAAAGCTCTTACTGTCTGTTTTTATAATACTTGCTGGTTTACACTCATAGCTTATCTTTTCCCTTTTTTTTTGGTCATCTTTTAAAATGTTCCCAATCCTCTGGCTCACCACTAATCTTTGCCAGATTATATGTTTGGTTTCTTTCAGTGTAATGCTATCCTAAACTTGGTTAACCATGGTTGATTTATCCCCTTCCTAGAATCCTTCTTCCTCACTGGGATATATCTTTGTTGTGTGTCGTGAACTATTTTCATAAACTTCTACCATTGCTGATCAGTCAGCTTTTCTGCTAAAACCCTCGCCCAGTCCACTCCAGCTAACTCTACCCTTATAACTTTGTAATTACCTTTATTTAAGTTTATCACAGTTGTTTCTCACCCAAGTTTCTCTCTCTCAAATTGAATGCTAAACTCTACCATGCTATGATCACTGTTCCTCGGGGATCTTTTACTCTGAGGTTGTTCATTACCAGATCCAAAGTAGCCTGATCCCTGATTGGATCCACAATATATTGTTCCAAACAGAATTTTTCCTCATGGCTACCTCTGCCAATTTGATGTTTTCAATCCACATGTAGATCAAAGTCACCTATGATTAATGCATTTTTTTATATGCCCTCATTATCTCCTGACTTATTCTCCATCCTACAGTATAGCTACTGTCACAAGACTTAGAGACTACTACCACCGGTGTCTTCTTCCCCATGCTATTTCTTATCTCCACCCACATGGATTCTACATCTTCTGATCCAAGACCATTTCTTGCTATCATACTTATTTCATTGGTCATGGGACAAGGCACTTAAATGGTCATTCTATAGCCACTTGAGATTCTCAATTGATGGTAGGACAGGAAGGTCGACCATGGGCTTTCATCTCAGAACTTAATCTTGGTGGAGATGGAAAGTTGGCAGGGTCGGGCCTCAGTAAATGCCCTTCCCACCTCCAAGCTCACCACCAGCGAGTGTAGAAGATTCCGCCCCCGCCTCCCTCACCACCCAGTTGACGATCACTATCCCTTAAAATAGACCATGTCAATATCCCTTTCTTGGCCCATAGTTTTATTTTCTATGATCAGACATGGAATAAGTTGACACATGTAAATTGGTATGGAGATCATTTTTATTAACTGTGAGAACTAATACCAATACAAGGTACAAAGGTAGCCTTTACAAAACAAAAATTTACAAAACAAAATGATAAATCACTCATTGGAGTGTAACTCAAAACAACTATTGTGCTATTGTAGCATAAATGTCTTGTACATCATCAACTGGAACAGTCTGTTGAACCAGACGGACTTAACAAAAAACATGTAGACGTATGTGCGTGCATGTGTGTGTATATGCATGTGTACGCTTCCCAACAATACAGCTTCATTGGCCGTTTGCTTATTCTGAAGTAGAAGGTTCAAGCAAGAAAGCCCCAAAGTAGGTATCGCATTCGGCTTCTGAGATGTGGGTATGCAAGTTGTTGGGAACATTAGCATAAATATAGTCATCAGCATTAAGCTTGAAGGCCCCAGCCTGGTAGGTTGAAAGTTTCAGGAAGTCATCACCCTGGGGCTTGGCGTAGCTTTTCAGCAACACCTCTGGGTCAGGGTATTGATTGTTCTTCTTCAAAATGGAGGCAGATAATTGCTGGGATAGCTTGGAGCAGCCTTGCGAGCACTTAAATGTCACCTGCGCGTAAATAAAGTAGACGCCATTGGTGGGAATCACCAAATAGCCAGCGTCGTTGTACTTCATATCGGATGTTCTGAAAGCGTGCCCTTTCCTGTGCTCAAAAAGCAGGTGGCCGGAAGTGTTCTGGATCTCTGTCGCACCTGGAAAAGAGATTAGCTTGGCCTTAGAAAGACAAAAGATCAGGAATAGCGCAGGAATACAATGTTCACTTCACTTTTTTTCTGGAAGGCCAATCTTATGTCAGTTTTGTGCAGACCCAGGCACAAAATCATGTGAAGGAATCTTAAAGGAAATTACTCAGCTGCTAAATGGGTCACGAATGTGCAGGTACGTGCTGGTGGTTCTGCAGTGCTGTTTGACAAAATGAAACGAAACAGCTAGTTCTGCACATTCCTGCTGTCTTATGAATGTGTGCCCTTCCCCCACCCCACCACCAGACTCTGATAGTCAGCTTGCAAACCCTTCCACTGCTTCAGACTGCTGTCCTAGGGAAGGGGGTGAAGATGCAAAATCAACAACTTTACCCAAGGCAAATGCCTAGGTTATTGTTCCATGCTCAAAGCTCCCTAGTCCACTATCTTCTGCGGGCAGCATTTTTTTTTTCATCACCACATCCTCTGCCCCACTTACAGCAGCAGAGGATTATCCTCTGCCAAGGAGTATTTGGTTCTCTCAGTCTATGGAGGGCATCCTGCTCCGGGTGGGAGTGCAGCAAGGGATGTTGGCAAACAGTGAGGCCTGGTGTTGCCATGCCTGCCCCTTGTTGTCATGGGCCTTTTTCTCTTTGCTGCCTCAGTTTCTGTTGCTTCCGCCTCCTTGGCAGAGCCTTTGACTAGGCTGAGCGACACCCCACCCCCCATCCCCCCTATCTCCGCACTCCCACCACCACCTTCAGTGGTGGTAGAACCTCTCTTTTCTCACCATTTAGCCTCAAGGATGTACCTGCTGAAGACCTCGACTTGGATGATCTTGGGGGAGCTTCTCCCCACTTCTCTCCCTTGCACCACTACCCCCACCCCTCCCCTCACTCCAGCCTCCCCTTCCTGCTGCAGAACTTTCCTCATACACGGTAACAAACTCCTTTGGCGACAGGAATCCCACCGGGACCCTGCTTTGCATGCACCATAGCCAAGATTTTAAGGCCCCCTCCCACGCAGCAGGATATTACAGTCCCGCCAAAGTAAGCAACATCTGCCAGTGAGCTACACGGAGTGGTGGGACTATGAATTATTTAATCAAGAAATTGAACTGGGCTAGAGCAAATACTAAGGGATAAGCACTGCTTAAACTCAAACTCAAGGAAGAAAATCTACCCCCATCCACCTTTGCCGATATTTTGTAACCATTGGTTCTGTTGTCAACATATAGGGGCAGCTCCATGTTGAATGATATGTCCTTATCTCACTTATTCCCAACCTGTTTCATGCATCCAATATTTGGGGGAGGGGAGAATTCTTCTAATCTCGCTTATGAATATAAAACTTCTGTACTTTACATCTGTTCTGTCAAAATCAAACAACGTTTTTCTTTATATTTCTAACATTTTTCTATCCCACCATTTTAAGGACCAAAATAAGACTGTTGATCTGAGTTGACCTCTTTCAGAACCAGTTGGAACATATATTTGACTTTTGTTTTTCATATTTGCAATCATTTTGTCATAACTGTTGACCTAAATTCCTCCAATTCGTTGAATATCATCCGTGGCTCTGTCATCCACCAGTTGGACCCCATGAATCTCTATTTGAAAACTAACCTGCAAGCGCGGTGAAGTGAGCGATTGGCTTCTCTGATTTTATCACTGAACTCTTGAATGTATCACTTCCTGTGGTCTGTAAATCTGAAAAATATATGCTTTAACATTAAGCATGTCCGCAACCTCTGGACACTAATCCAGCAAGAGCAACTTCCAGCTATGTTTCCGCAAAATCTTTATATTTAAACAATTATTTTCTAACTAGTGTTGCAGATTATCTCTCAGTGTGGTCAAGTTACTCAGTCGCTCATGTCATTTCTATGCTAGTTTTTATAATAAAATAAGTAAACTTTATATAATAAAACAAATATATTTTATATCCATTGACATCTATACAAGTATATTTTCATAGTTAATTTAACCAATTTTATTCTTAATGAACCATTTGTTTAAGTTAATTTTATTTATTATTAGTCAGAAGTAGGCTTACGTTAATACTGCAATAAAGTTACTGTGAAAATCCCCTAGCTGCCACACTCCGACGTCTGTTCAGGTACACTGAGGGAGAATTTAGCATAGTTAATGCAACCTAACCAGCATGGCTTTCGGACTGTGGGAGGAAACCGGAGCACCCGGAAGAAAACCATGCAGACACGGGGAGAACATGCAGACTCCGGACAGACAGTGACCCAAGTCGGGAATCGAACCTGGTCCCTGGCGCTGTGAAGCAGCAGTGCTAACCACTGCGCCACCGTGCCGCCTGTGTCAGTGCTTTGTAAGGGGGTCTGCACACAGAATAAATAACTGTTTGCATTATTTGCAAATAGGTGTGGCATGATTGCACCAAGTCCTCACTAGATTTTTGTTCTAAATGGAAACCAGATTGGTGTTGAAGCTTATCTGATAAAATGATAATCTAGTTATTACTTACACTGCTGCAGAAGCCACAAACTCACAGTCATGCAATGTTCTCCCTCTTCCTTCCCAGTACACAAATGATTCCTGGTCTCCAAACCTTGATACTGAGTCTGTTAGCTTCATCCATCAAGCAAGAAGAGGTGACCATCACACTTGAATCTGATACTTAATTCACTCAGGTAATTGGTCCCAATTTAAACATAACAAAAGCTGAGACTGAAGCGATAGAATGTAATTTTACTTACTGGAAATTGTGATATTCTTCATCATTGTCAACACCTCAATATGTATGTCCTTCAAAACAAAAGGTCACGTTGGTTTTAAGTGATGTCTTGCCTGCAATTATGACCATTTTTTCACAAAAGCGATTTAGGAAAGGGGCAGTGGGACTTTTATAACTAACAAGTTATTTTTCCAAAAAAAGAAATATTTGGACATAAACATTTGATTTGATTTGATTTATTATTGTCTCATGTATTGGTATACAGTGAAAAGTATTGTTTCTAGAGCACTATACAGACAAAGCATACCGTTCATAGAGGAGGAAAGGAGAGAGTGCAGAATGTAGTGTTAAAAGAGTTCGAGTAAAAGCATAGAACGAGGGTAAAAAATAGAATTAGCGGGTATGCTGGGCACAGCTTGCAAGAAGTTGCCATGCTCCAGTGCCATCTAAACAAAAGTTGATTCTCGCAATGATCAATCAGTAAGTAATTGTTAGTTTTCTGGGTATTTTGAAAGCAGCCTGTCAGAAAGCCTTTTGAACACTGTAGGTCACTGAGAGAATGAGACTTTTTTCACAGTGAGAAAGGCTCTTAAAAGTTGGAGTACGGGTGCCAAAAATAACTTTCAGATTAGGTACAGGCAGTCATGCACCAACAGGTTGCAAAGTGGGAATTGATCACCGAAAAGACTTCAGGGCAGCAGACAAAGGGGTTCAAGGGAAAAAAGGTGAAGCAATGCAGTGGGACAGCATCACCTGTTCTTTATTCAGTACCAGTGCATGAATAAAATTCTCACTGATTGAACTAAACAACTTTGATCATCATTTGCTCTGTACATGTCACCTTACTGTGGAGTAAAGCAGTTTGTTATTTAAACCTTATTTCACCTCAGTCAGTTACCAGGGAGGTTGCGACTGACGTAAGTGCCCAGTTGAGATTGCAAGGGTATGTAATTGCAACATCTCTCACCTTCTGCTATCGCACAAGTGGGATTATGGCAGGGTGAGGTAACTCCCAAAAAAGTCGAAGCATCCAAATGGTATCCATATTGGCCCTGAAAATGTGTGACAATTCCCTCGCTTAAATCACCAGGTAAATACGTCACCACTGTCTCCTTCAATACAGCCAAAAGCTTGGCCAGTATAAAATGATGCACTTACCTCCTTTAGCACTTTGATGTAGAAAAAGACGATGTAGCACATGGCTGCTATTGCAAGCCACTGCAGAATGATGAAGGTGATGAGAAGCACTGAACTGCAATTGTGCTTTCCAGCCTGTGTGCACTTAGAGTTTCTGCACGCCAAGTCTTCTGGATCCATAGACGTGGGTTTCTGCATTTTGAAAGACACCACTATTCACTTTGTGAGACTTCAGTCAAGTTTCTGGATTGATTTCTCCAAAAGGGCTTTATAAACTGTGATCAGTACGTGACGTGCTGGAACACTCCAAGTCGGACTTTACCTTCAACGAATGAGTAATATTTCAATTGCTGAGGAAATTAGATTATCTGTAAAGATGCACCAATAGTGGTGGCAGTTGCTGTGATCTAATCTTGCTTACCTGGGGTAAGTAACTCCTCCATGCTAAATGGTAATTTTGTTTTGTGTATTGTGCCTTTGATTTCAGTGGTGTGGTGTTTCCCTGAACTTTTCTTCAGTCGGAAAAAGAGGGAATTTTCTCAATAGTTGGAAAATGTTTGTAATTTTTTAACAAGACAATGTAACTTCCGTAATTTGAGGTAAAACTCAATAATGTTTGGAAACACAGGTGTGTAATAACTAATGTGAAGGATTATATTGGCAGATTTCAAAACAGTTGCATTAAAATAGCCACGTCTTGGATATTTCATGAAGGACAGGTCATGTTTGACTAATTTGGTGGAATTCTTTGAGAACATTACATGCACAGTGGACAATGGGGAACCTGTGGATGTGGTGTATCTGGATTTCCAGAAGGCATTTGACAAGGTGTCGCACCAAAGGCTGCTACATAAGATAAAGGTGCATGGTGTTATGGATAATGGATTAGCATAGATAGAAGATTGGTTAACTAACAGAAAGCAAGGAGTGGGGGTAAATGGGTGTTTTTCTGGTTGGCGATCAGTGACTAGTGGTGTGCCTCAGGGATCAGTGTTGGGACCGCAATTGTTTACGATTTACATAGATGATTTGGAGTTGGGGATCCAGTGTAGTGTGTCAAAATTCGCAGATGACACTAAGATGAGAGACAGAGCAAAGTGTGCAGAGGACGCTGAAAGTCTGCAAAGGGATATAGATAGTCTAAGTGAGTGGGCAGATGGGGTACAATGTTGGTAAATGTGAGGTCATCCATTTTGGTAGGAATAACAGCACAATGGACTATTATTTAAATGGTAAAAAATTGCAGCATGCTGCTGTGCAGAGGGACCTGGATGTCCTTGTGCAAGAATCACAAGGAGTTGGTTTGCAGGTGCAGCAGGTAATTAAGAAGGCAATTGGAATTTTGTCCTTTATTGCTAGAAGGATGCAGTTTAAAAACAGCGAGGTTATCTTGCAGCTGTAGAAGGTGCTGGTGAGGCCACACCTGGAGTGCTGTCTACAGTTTTGGTCTCCTTACTTGAGAAAGGATATACTGGCACTGGACGGGGAGCAGAGGAAATTCACTCAGTTGATTCCAGAGTTGAGAGGGTTGGCTTATGAGGAGAGACTGAGTAGACTGGGCTATACTCATTGGAATTCAGAAGAATGAGGGGAGATCTCATAGAAACATATAAGATTATGAAGAGAATAGGTAAGATAGAAGCAGGGAAGTTGTTTCCACTGGCGGGTGAAACTAGAACTAGGGGGCACGACCTCAAAATAAGGGGGAGCAGATTTAGGACTGAGTTGAGGAGAAACTTCTTCACACAAAGGGTTGTGAATCTGTGGAATTCCCTGCCCAGTGAAGCAGTTGAGGCTACCTCATTGAATGTTTTTAAGGCAAGGATAGATAAACTTTTGAACAGTAAAGGAATTAAGGGTTATGGTGAGCGGGCGGGTAAGTGGAGTTGAGTCCATGGAAAGAATCAGCCATGATCTTATTGACTGGTGGAGCAGGCTCGAGGGGCCAGATGGCCTACTCCTGATCCTAGTTCTTATGTTCTTATTTCAGGTTGCAGATGTGCCAATTCCTATATATCTTCAGTATGCAAGTTCAAAATCTAAATACAATACCTATCACTATGTGTAACTGTGAGTCCCAAACTTCAAAACTCAGACAATCAATGTCATTCGGTGGTATCCCAAATTGACATGGGGCTGAGCAATAGTTACAGCCTATTGACATTGACCTGGGTTCCCTCTCACAGTCCAAAGGCGTGCAGGTTAGGTAGATTGGCCATGCTAAATTGCCCCTTAGTATCCCAAGATATGTTGATTAGATGGATTAGCCATGGTAAATGTGTGTGATAAGAATGGGGAGAGGGCCTGTTTAAGATAATCTGTCAGAGAGTCGGTGCAGACTCGATGGGCCGAATAGTCCCTTCTGCACTGTAGGGATTCTATGGGCAGAATTTTACAACCTCTTTGTGCCCGTTTTGCGGCAGGAAAATGTTGTAAAATTGGGCATAAAGCGGCTAGCGGGAATGGCACCTGTTTTGGCACCTCTCGCGATTTTCCAACACCCGGATTTCCGATGCGGTCAGCCTCTCGCTGGAAATGGTTGAGAGGCTGATTAATTTATTTAAATTTATTTAAATAGTCTTTTCCACGTGTTAGGCGAGCTTGGCGTTCAATCGTCCGGCTCGTTTGCCTTTATGGCCTTGCGGGAAAGGTTCTCTCTGGCGTGGAAAACATCTGCTCCCCATGCACGGGGAATAGTTGTGTTGGCCTCGCTAGTGGAACTGGAGGCAATTGAGGCCCCCCCGTTGAGGGTGAGTGTTAGGCGAGGGTGCCCCTTGGGCAGTGATAGACTGGAAGTGCCACCCTAGCAACTTGGCACTGCCAGCCTGGCACCTGGGCAATACCCACTGGGCACCTTGGCACTGTCCACCAGGCAGTGCCGGGGTGGGGCCTGTGTGGGCAGTACCAGGGGATGGGGCCAATGGGGGTGTGCCGGGGGCAGGGCCAATGCAGGCGGGTCAATGGGAGGGTATGCCAGGGCAGGGCCAATGAGGGGTTGGGGACTGTGGTGGAGGGCCAATGGGGGGTAGACCAATGGGGGGAGGGGGACTCGCTGTCACTCTGCCTGCGATCGGTGGGGGAGGGAATGGGGGCCACAATCGGTCTGGGCGGCATGGTGGGGCAGTAGGGCCACAGGCCCCCGCAATTGCAGGTAATGGGGTTACTGGTTGAGGCTGCCTGCAGGGGCCTGACAGCTCTCTCTCTGTCTGTCAGGCCCCCACCAGTGCTAATGCGCATGTGCAGCATCAGAGATCTGCACATGCGCAATATCTCCCTCTGCAGGCTGGCTGGCAAATTAAGCCCCGCCCACAGCCTCTCTGGCTAGAAACTGACTGGCCCACCTTTTCAGAGACAGAGCGCGTAAGATTGGGTGTGAAAACACACCCAAAAAATCGATCTGGAATTCTCCCATTTTCAGACTAGCTGGTCACTTAGAAGAAATCTCGTAAAATTCGACCCTGTGATTCTATTCTATGAGTACCCTTCCAGTTCTACCTCTCTGTTTGTTCCATGGCTGAGTGGCTATTCCTGCTCCTTTTTCATATGTTCATATGCATGTTGTATGAGCAGAGATATAGGAGGTTAATAAACATGATCATGTTTTCAATTCCAACGTTGTTTTCTGTATTTCAATTTCTGCATTCTGCAAATGCAATTTCTATATTTCAATATTCTATATTTATTGTTTTCCAGGTGGACGGCACGGTGGCACAGTAGTTAGCACTGCTGCCTCACAACGCCACTGAGCCGGGTTTGATTCCGGCTTTGGGTGACTGTCTGTATGGAGTTTGCATGTTCTCCCCATGTCTGCGTGGGTTTCCTCCGGGTGCTCCGGTTTCCTCTCACTGTCCAAAGATGTGCGGGTTAGGTTGATTGGCTATGCTAAATTACCCCTTAGTGTCAGGGGGGTTAGCAGGGTAAATATGTGGGATTACGGGAATAAGGCCTGGTTGGGATTGTTGTCAGTGCAGACTCAATGGGCCGAATAGCCTCTTTCTGCTCTTGCTGGAGATAGTCATTGTCTGACACTTTTGTGGTGTGAATGTTACTTGCCACTTGTCAGCCCAAAGCTGGATAATGTCCAGGTCTTGCTGCATTTGGACATGGACTGTTTTCATATCTGAGGAGCCACAAATAGTGCTGAACATTTCCTTTGTTAACATTTATGAAGGGTTTATATGATGTAAATTTATCAGCTTGTTTAATCAGTCTAATGGGTTCTCACAAACTTCTCAAAATGCTTTCTGAAAGTTACTACTTTACAAATGAATGGTTTAAAGATAATTTTAAATACTTATTTCATGATATGATTACGTATACTCATAAAATTGTCTTCTAATCTCTTTGTTAAAAGTTTACTTGACAACAAAGTTCTCTCCCAATCACCTGGGCTAAGGTTCAATGTTTTCTCCCAGAAATGTGATTATGTAAATTGAATCAAGATTTGGAAGGCTGCAAACATGCAGACATGCATCAGCTACACTCATAAAATACTTTTATTTTAATTCTAGGGATGTAAGCGTTGCAAGCTAGGCCAGCACTTTTTGCCCTTCTCTATTTGCCTTTGAGAATATGGTGGTGAGCTGCCTTCTTGAACTGTTGCAGTGGGGTAGGTACACCCACAGTGCTGTTAGGGAGGGAGTTCCAGGACTTTGACCCAACGGCAGTGAAGGAATGGCGATATATTTCCAAGTCAGGATGGTGAATGGCTTGAAGAGGAACTTCCAGGTGGTGGTGTCCCCATGTGCCAGCTGACCCTGTCTTTCTAGATGGTAGTGGTCGTGGGTTTGGAAGGTGTTGTCTAAGGAGACTTGTTGTATCCCTGCAGCGCACCTTGTAGGTGGCACACACAGCTGCCATTGTGCGTTGGTCATGAAGGGAGTGGATGTTTGTGAATGGGGTGCCTATCAATTGGGCTGCTTTGTCCTGGATGGGCTCTGACGAAGGGTCATCTAGACTCGAAATGTTGTCTCTACTCTCTCTCCACAGATGCTGTCAGACCTGCTGAGATTTTCCAGCATTTTTCTGTTTTTGTTTCAGATTCCAGCATCCGCAGTATTTTGCACTTGTCCTGGATGGTGTCAAGCTTCTTGAGCGTTGTTGGAGTTCACCCATCCAGGCACATGGAGAGTGCTCCATGACACTCCTGACTTGTGCCTTGTAGATGGTGGACAGGATTTGGGGAGTCAGGAGGTGAGTTACTTGCCGCAGAATTCCCAGCCTCTGACTTGCTTTTGTAGCCATAGTATTTATATGGCTTGTCCGATTCAGTTTCTGGTCAATGGTCACCCCCAAGATGTTGGATATCTGGGGGATTCAGTGATGGTAATACCACTGAATGTGAAGGGGCAATGGTTAAACAGTGATGGTTAAATTCTCTCTTGCTGGAGATAGTCATTGTCTGACACTTTTGTGGTGTGAATGTTACTTGCCACTTGTCAGCCCAAAGCTGGATAATGTCCAGGTCTTGCTGCATTTGGACATGGACTGTTTTCGTATCTGAGGAGCCACAAATAGTGCTGAACATTTTCTGATCATCAGCGAACATCCCCACTTCTGACCTTATGATGGAAGGAAGGTCAATGAAGAAGCAGCTGAAGATGGTTGGGCCTAGGGCATTGCACTGAGGAACTCCTGCAGTGATGTCCTGGAGCCGAGATGATTGGCCTCCATCCACAGCAGCCATCTTCCTTTATACCAGCTTTGACTCCAACCAATGGAGATGTTTCTCCCTGATTTCCATTGACTCCAGTTTTGCTCGGGCTCCCTGATGCCACATTCGGTCAAATGCTGCCTTGATGTCAAGCGCAGTGACTCCCACCTCACCACAGCAGTTTCTGCGTTGGAAGCCAACTTGTACACCTCAAGTTTAAACTGTTTGTAATGATGTTGCTAAAATGATAAGTGTTAGAAAGGGAACCAGAAGAATTTCTCCATAGTGCCATGGGATCACATCCCTCCATCAGAGCAAACTGACAAAGCCTCAGAAAGCTATCACCATGTTCAAAATGTTGTGCTTCCTCTGTACTGCACTTGCTGGCCTAGATGTTGTGCTCAAGTCTCTGAAACAGAGCTCATGACTCTTGACATGGAGGGGACAGTGTTATCAGTGAGCCAAGATTGAATATGTAAGATATCATCATTTGCCATCTTTGCTGTCTTCAAAAGATAGCATATGTGTGTGTGCATGTGTGTGTGCATGACAGTATGTGGAGAAACACAGACTACTGTTTGCAAACCTGTTCTTGTTTTAGTCCAGTAAACATCAGGAAGTGCATTAAGGTTAAGGCAGACTTTATTCGTCATTGCAGTTGAGTTCATTTCTCACCAGGAATAAATGTTGAAGCAAATTGGACAACAAAGCTGTTTATCACCTCCATTTGATTGATATTTGGTTGATCAACCTGATAATTGCCTGTGTTCTGCTGACGGTTGCATCATGGTATATTGCACCCAGCTATGAGAAACATTGATGTACATGCTAACTTTCTTGCCCTATTTTTCTGAATGAATTCAATTTTGAGCATTTTGATTTGATTTATTATTGTCACATGTAATAGTATACAGTGAAATGTATTGTTTCTTGCGCTCTATACAGACAAAGCATACCGTTCATAGAGAAAGGAAGGAGAGTGTGTAGAATGATTGCCATCTGCATTTAGTGAAAAGATAGTAATTCAAAGTTTATATATGAGAGACCAAGAGAGATAGAAGTGAAGGGAAACAGGCAGAACTGTAATGACAAACCACCAAATCTAATGACGACATATCTTCCTCAGAAAATCACTTGTCAAGCACAAGTAGCATATATTGACATCTAAAACACTATTATTAATGCTTGCTAAATTTCACACAGTTTGTTCCTCATGGTGAAGGAGGTCTTGTGGTGTAGTGGTATCTCTGGGGCTGAAGCTTTAGGTTCAAGTCTCATTTCAGGTCTTGATAGCCATTTCTTCAGACGAAACTCTTCAAATGCAGACAATAAAAAATAACAAAACTTACTCCAACTTATAAAACAAAGAAAGGGTTTAATAAAGAAACTTCATTACTCCAAACTTGGGGTCTCGCCCTGGACCAATCCAAGTTCCCTACAATTCCCAACAGATTCTTATTTATAGTGAGTCAGCTGGTCAGCTGACCATCACATCATTCTGTAATTGGTTCCATGATTTACTGGGTCAGCTGACCCTTACAGCTTGTGACCATTGGTCATATTACATCCAATACAAAAATTGTCACCGGTTACATTCTAACAGTAGGTACATCCATAACATGGCCAAAAAGGTTGATTATCTACCTGTAAAGATCTCCAATATGCCTGATGGCAGTCAGTAAGAGGGGGAGAGTTTCCTGGTCAGCAGTGCTGAAGAAAGCAATGGCAAACCACTGCAAGACTTTGCCGAGCAAGATCATGGACCAATTCAATGGAAGCCCATGGTCACCAGTGCCCTCTTAGGGTGTGGCACCTAAAGAAGGAGGAGTTTCTCATGCTCAGCATCCTCATTCCCTACACCACCAAAGATTTATCTTTCAATACCTGATAATGGAACTCAGTTTAGGGCCAACAAAAAGTCACTGTCACTGTTTGCATCTTGGATACGGAAGATTTCTTTGGCATTCTTGGAATTCAGTAACCAGGAGAAGAACTATGTAATTATGTCATAGAATCCCTACAGTACAGAAGGAGGGCATTTGGCCCACCTTGTCCGCACCAAATCTCTGATAGAGCATCTTACCCAGACTCTATATCCATAACCCCACATATTTACCCCTAATCTACGCATATTGGGGCACAAAGGGGCAATATAGCATGGCCAAGCAAGCTATCCTGCATATCTTTGGAGTGTGGGAGGAAACCAGAGCACCCGGAAGAAACCCTTGAAGATACGGGGAGAATGTGGAAACTCCATGCAGTCACTGAAGGTCAGAATTGTACCCGGGTCCTTGGCGCTGTGAGGCAGCAGTGGGACTGTGCCACCGTGTCGCCCCATGTAATGGCCCAGACTAAATTATAGGACAGAGTCATCAATAATAATCAATAGCAAAGACTGCAGCTGGTTACAATGACATAAAGCCTTGTGAGGCTTAACCATTCATTGATTCAACTAGTTTGGGGCAGTTTCGCTGCAATTTTAATTCATACTGCCCGACACCATTATTCTTCAATTTCAGATTTGAGAAGCATCAGAAATGTAAGATCTGACATAGCTACAGGGCGCTCCTATTCCAAAGGGGAGGCAGGCAACTGAAAATCAATCAGTCTTACTCCAGCTCTGTGTAAAATAATGAAATTGATTTTCAGGAGTAAATATTCAGAAGCCAGTACAGACAAGATGGGCTGAATGGCCTCTTTCTGTGCTGTAACTTTTCCAAGGTTCTATGATCTGTGCAATAGAACATAACAAACAACATTGAATATCGGGCAGCACGGTGACACAGTGGTTAGCACTGCGGCCTCACAGCGCCAGGGACCCGGATTCAATTGAGGACTCGGGTGACTGACTGTGTGGAGTTTGCACGTTCTCCCGTGTTTGCATGGGTTTCCTCCGGGTGTTCCAGTATACTCCCACAGTCTAAAGATGTGCGGGGTAAGTTGATTGGCCATTATAAATTGATCATTGGTTTCAGGAGGATTAACAGGGTAAATATGTGGGTTTACGGGGATAGGGCCTGAGTGGGATTGTTGTCAGTGCAGGCTCGATGGGCTAAAGCAATCCTTCGGCACTGTAGGGATTCTATGATTCTATGATCAGTTTAGTGGGAAAAATTGCATTTGATTTCTTAAAGGAACTGATAACTCAAGCAGCAGGCATCAAGATGATTTCCAAAATGCACTCAATAAAGTTCCACGCCAAAAGTTATTGGTTAATGTCATGGCGAGCTCTCTTTGAGGTCGAACCTCTGAGGCTACGTGATGTTTCATCCAATGGGATAAAAGTGTGCGTTGCTTAAAAGAGAGTGCAAGCTATAAATCCACTGTTCTTCCTTGGACTGGGGGAGAAAGGAGGAGTAGGACCATTCTCACTACACTCTGTATATAGTTTCTGTACGTTGTTTTCTGCTTATAAATAAATAGTTAGTTGACTTATTAACTGGTGATTGCCTGGACTCTCCGTTACTACAGTTTCGTCCTGCCTGCGCTATGGGGTTCCAGTCAAAACTTGGGAATTAATAAGAAATTAATTGCTGGGTAAGTAAAAAGCAATGAGTGAACTTGGAGCAGCACCAGTATTATTCCCAAATAGTAGCAATGATTTGTGATTCAGAAATTCAAAGAACAAAGAACAAAGAAAATTACAGCACAGGAACAGGCCCTTCGGCCCTCCAAGCCCGCGCCGACCATGCTGCCATCTGAACTAAAACCCCCTACCCTTCCGGGGACCATATCCCTCTATTTCCATCCTATTCATGTATTTGTCCAAACAACCCTTAAAAGTCACTATTGTACTTGCTTCCACTTCTTCCCCCAGCAGCATGCTCTAGGCACCCACCACCCTCTGTGCAAAAAACTTTGCTCGTACATCTCCTTTAAACCTTGCCCCTTGCACCTTAAACCTTTGCCCCCTAGTAATTGACTGTTCCGCCCTGGGAAAAAGCTTCTGACTGTCCACTCTGTCCATGATTGAAATTGAAATTGGCCCGATTGAAAAGAGGCAAGCTGTAAATGATGTCAACAAAAAGGAAGTGAGTGGGAAGAGCATTAGCAGGTAGAGTTTTAATGCACATCACTCTGAAGGAAAAACCATGAATTGTGTTACAATAGCTACACACTCAATGTTGAAAGTAACATAGGATGCAGAGACCTGGGGTTCAACCTGTCCAGCTGAAAACGCAGACATCAATATTGCCCATAGGATATTAGAATGACTGAGTCAAAACAGCACAGTAGTTTAGAGGAAGTCATGATGGAACTGCACAGTTGTCTGTTCAGACCACACTTTAATGAGTATCGTATCATGCTCTGGTTGCAGGAAGATGTTTGAGCACAGGAAGCTGAGCAGAGGAGAGTGATGAGGTTAGTCTCCAGGGTCAGACGTTATGACGTAAGACTGGAAAAGATCTGCCTCGCTGATCTAATGGAGATATATGAGATAGCTAAGGGAATGAAAAAGGTTCACTTGTAACACAAGTTCACTTGTAAACAGCAGAGGTAGGCTAAGGGAACAGAGGTTCAAACTAGTCAGAGTTCATTTTAGGACTGATATCAGCCACTTCGACTTCATGCAAAGTGATCAGCACATGGAATGCATCTCTGTAGTGTGTTGGAAGCAACAGGCTTGGGTTCCTTCAACATGCAAGCATGGGGAGTGGTTCTGGTTGGCTGAATTAAGATGGGTTGAATCCGTTCCTCATCCATAAAATATCTTGTAATGTGAACGACCATTTGTTCCTTTTAAAACTTGCTATTCTTGCAAATTGTCCTGATGGGTGCAAGATGAAAAGCTTTGACCATATGGGTGAGATTTTATGGCCTCGCTCGTCCCGAAACCGTAAAATCCCGCCCGAGATCAATGGAACGTTCCACTGTCCGCCCCTCGCTCGCTCCGATTCCCGTGGCGGGCGGGGCGGTAACATTCCAGCCTGTGTGTCTATTTTGTTTTCAACGATATACAAGTTCTGTGCTACCAAACAACTATATCTTGTAATCTTGTCATTTAGTATGGACAGCGTGGAATTAATGAGCAGATTCTTTTCTTATTGCTTCGGGAGGGTCACTTGCTCACCAAGGAGATGGGATAAGCAATCTAGTCCTGCGTGACAACCAGTTATACTACCTGTACCACAATCCAAACTGAAAATTACTTGAGGGCAAGAAAGGTACTCACGAGCTTCCTGTTCATGCACATAGTTCAGCGCAAGTTTGGGACTTTCTCTGTTGTTAGGTTGGGTTTCACTGCCAGATTGAACCTTCAGTTAAGATTGTGACTGACCATATTTGGCAACGCAGGGAACTGTTGGGGAAATACCTGCCCTCCTCTGGTGATAGAACCAACCAACATGCGGTAGCTGATCATTAAATAAACAAGTTCCTGAATGTGTTTGACACAGGATAAAGATAAATTTTCAGTCATCACTAAGTTACAAATCTGAAGAAAGTACAAAATGTTCATTTTTTTCTTAACTAAAAGGACTGATATTATTTCTATGTAATGAGTTACACACCATTGGTAAAAGATTGCAAGGGACATTCTTCTGAGCTTTTGAATTCCCCTACGAGAGACCAAAGCGAATGTTAAAACCCAAATTTGATATTTAATGATAATGACCTGGGAAGGTGACACATAGGGGGGAAATTTTACCATTTTGAGTCTAAGTGCCAGATCTGGGTGTCAAATAGATCCGCGCCTGGAATCCTCTTTGCAGTGCGCCCGTACGCGTTTTGCCGGCTCCGGCCCGACCCGCGCTGTGGGCGGGGCTTAGCGCTGGCGGACCAATCGGAGCTCTGAACTGCGCATGCGCAGTTCAAAAGAAATCTGACAGAGCGCGCCCGGGCGCAAAAGAAAAAGCAGAAAGCGGCTCTCTGACGTTCTGGTCGGGGGAGGGGAGGAGAGGGGGTGTGACCGATCATCCCCTGGGGGGGAGGGGGGGGAGAGGGGGTGTGACGTATCATCCCCTGGGGGGTGGGGGGGAGAAGAGGGGGTGTGACATATCATCCCCTGCGGGGGGGAGGAGAGGGGGTGTGACGGATCATCCTCTGGTCGGGGGGGGTTCCGCTGCCTGTCTGCGGCTGATCCCTCCTGGCACCATCACTGGTTCACTACCAGCCACAGCCATCTCCCCCACTCTCTCGCACCTGCAGGGAAGAGTAATCTGTGGCTGGTAGTGTACCAGTGATGGTGCCAGGAGGGATTGGCTGCAGACAGGCAGCAGAACCTCCCTGACCAGAGGATGACCCATCACACCCCTTCTCCTCCCCCCCCAGGGGATGATATGTCACACCCCCTCTCCTCCCCCCCCCCCCCCACCCGAGGGGATGAGACATCACACCCCCTCCCCTCCCACCCCCTCCCCCAGGGGATGATACGTCACACCCCCTCTCCTCCACCCCCCCCCCAGGGGATAACCGGTCACACCTCCTCCCCTCCCATCCCCCCCCACCCCCAGGGGATGAGACGTCACACCCCCTCCCCTCCCACCCCCTCCCCCAGGGGATGAGACGTCACACCCCCTCCCCTCCCATCCCCTCCCCCAGGGGATGATACGTCACACCCCCTCTCCTCCTCCCCCCCCCCCCCCCCCCCCCCCCCCCGCCGACCAGAGGATGACCTGGGTCAGAGAGCCATTGCAGTCTCTGACCCCACTCTTCGGAGGCTGCAGCGGCGACTTCAGACTTTTATTTTGCAGGTCGGTGACAGCGCGGACGCAGATCGGCGCGCGGTTCGTTAAGTCAATTTCAATGCATGCAAATGCATTTAAATCGTCGGGCCTCCCGATTTGGGCGCGCACCGGACCCACGCCTGAATCGGGTGTCGGTAAAGCCGCGATCTGCTCGGATTCGGGTGCAGATCGCGTTAAGGGCCCGACGCCCAACTTTACCGTGATTTCGCGAAGTTTTGATAAAATCAGGCCCATAAAATACAATTCAAACCATGTCCTACATTGCAAAGTGAGTTCACTTTTGCTTTGGGCGTTTCTGCTATGATGGAAATAATTGATTTTTTTCAGCTGCAAAGGAAATCAAAGTTATGACATCGCATTAAGTAACCACTTCATATAATAAAGTTCTACAGTTCTTTTTATCTGATCCTCTCTCTCTCGTATTATATATTATTAACATCAGAACTCAGAAAAAACAAAGGGTGGAATATTCTCCACTGGAGTTAATTCTGCAGCTGTTTTCTTTTCAGATATATTTTATAAGGTGTATATTATATATGATAGGATGGCATGATGGCACAATGGTGCCTCACAGTGCCAGGGGCCTGGGTTCAGTTCTGGCCTTGAGTCACCGTCTTTGTGGAGTTTGTACATTCTACCCATGTCTGCGTGAGTTTCCTCTGGGTGCTACCATTTCCCACAGTGCAAAGCTGTGCACGTTAGATGGATTGGCCATGCTAAGTTGCCCCTCAGAGAGGTTAGTGGGATAAATACATGGGATTACGGGGATAGGGCCTGGGTGGGATTCTTGTTGGTGCAGGCCGATGGAGCGAATGGCCTCGTTCTGCAGAGTAGGGATTCGGTGATTCTACGATTCTATAAATATACCATATATGTACATATATGTAAATATATAAGAACCAGAGTTCTGGAAACCTGAGATTAGGCATTACTTTTTGTGTGTGGTAAGTCTAACTCCATATTTTTGTTGCATTTTTCACTGAAAACATATTTGATTCTTAAAAGCAAACTGCCAATAGCTTTAAACTAAATGTAGAAAGTCATGTCACTACTTGCTACATTGGGTAGCACAGTGGTTAGCACTGCTGCCTCACAATGCCAGGGACCTGGGTTCAATTCCTGGCTTGGGTCACTGTCTGTGCGGAGTCTACACATTCTCCCCATGCCTGCGTGGGTTTCTTCCAGGTGCTCAGGTTTCCTCCCACAGTCCAAAAGACACAGTGGTTAGGTGCATTGGCCGTCCCAAATTCTCCCTCAGTGTATCTGAACAGGTGCCTGAGGGATCTTCACAGTAACGTCGTTGCAGTGTTAATGTAAGCCTCCATGTGACACTAATAAATTAAAATAATACATGGGGTTTAGGTAGCAATAAGGTACATTCTCAGTCAGATATATCTTTCGTTTTTAAATCTTGTCTCCACCAAATTTCATTTAAAGGAGCAACGGGTTTGTGAAAATATATAACCAACCTTCAGTTTCTTTACAGCAATTAATAAAACTGCACAGATCATTTTCACGCAGTAATATTGTGAGTCTTCTTGCTTCTATTCCTTCCAAAACAAAACCAATTTGCTAAAGTGTTTCTTTTTTACTGAAAGCAGTACTCCTTCAAAGCTGAAAATAATGAAACAGGTTATTTATTTCTCCCATCCAGAAATAGCCAATTGCTTACAACCTTTGCCCCGTGACCAGCGGTGTGCCTCAGGGATCAGTGCTGGGCCCACTGTTACTTGTCATTTATATTGATGATTTGGATGAGAATATAGGTGGCATGGTTAGTAAGTTTGCAGATGACACCAAGATTGGTGGCATAGTGGACAGTGAAGAAGGTTATCTCGGATTGCAATGGAATCTTGATCAATTGGACCAGTGGGCTATTGAATGGCAGATGGAGTTTAATTTAGATAAATGCGAGGTGATGCATTTTGGTAGATTGAACCAGGGCAGGACTTACTCAGTTAATGGTAGGGCATTGGGGAGAGTTACAGAACAGAGAGATCTAGGGGTACACATTCATAGCTCCTTGAAAGTGGAGTCACAGGTGGACAGAGTGGTGAAGAAGGCATTCAGCATGCTTGGTTTCATTGGTCAGAACATTGAATACAGGAGTGGGGTATCTTGTTGAAATTGTACAAGACATTGGTAAGGCCACACTTGGAATACTGTGTACAGTTCTGGTCACCCTATTATAGAAAGGATATTATTAAACTAGAAAGAGTGCAGAAAAGATTTACTAGGATGCTACCGGGACTTGATTGTTTGAGTTATAAGGAGAGACTGGATAGACTGGGACTTTTTTCTCTGGAGCGTAGAAGGCTGAGGGGTGATCTTATAGAGGTCTATAAAATAATGAGGGGCATAGATCAGCTGGATAATCAATATCTTTTCCCAAAGGTAGGAGAGTCTAAAACTAGAGGGCAAGGGTTTAAGGTGAGAGGGGAGAGATACAAAAGGGTCCAGAGGGGAAATTCTTTCACACAGAGGGTGGTGAGTGTCTGGAACAAGCTGCCAGAGATAGTAGTAGAGGTGGGTACAATTTTGTCTTTTAAAAAGCATTTAGACAATTACATGGGTAACATGGGTATGGAGGGATATGGGCCAAATTGGGCAATTAGGGACTAGCTTCGGGGGTTTCAAAAAAAAGGGCAGTATGGACAAGTTGGGCCAAAAGGCCTGTTTCCATGCTGTAAACCTCTATGACTCTAAGTTGGGCGAAAAAAAAGATTTCCACAGGAGTTATGATTACCGCCAAATGAAACACAAAGCCAGAAAGAAAATAAAATCATCCAAAGATGTGCGGGTCATGTGGATTGGCCATGGTAAATTGCCCTTTAGTGTCAGTGGGATTTTCAGGGTAAATACGTGGGGTTACAGGGATAGGACTGGGTGTTACTGTTGTCGGTACAGGCGCAATGGGCCAAATGGCCTACTTTTGCACTGTAGGGATTCTATGATTCTATGTCTTTATAGATAATGAAGTATGTTGCATTTTACTTCATATGTGGTTTCTCTTCTCAGTAACAGAAACTCTAATGGTAATATCCAATAATAGCTTCGGGCAAAATGCATCTTGTAATGTATCAACCCTCCGAGCAATCACTTGTATAAACAGATAAAGATATACAGAGCAACACACAAGTATTCATTTCAGTAAGGCTGTTTTTCCAGAAACACAAGACACCACATATGTTGAAAGTTGAGAAGAATTATGTCATTTTTCAGTCGGCCCTGAGGTAAGTCACACTTATTTTGCAAGATGTAAGGTTCTAAACTGTTCCTGAAGCTTCCCTACGTTAATTTAAATCAGCAAAGTTAATTTACTAGTTGTATAACATTACAGGATAAAATACGTTGTCATCATCCCTCTCAAAAAAGCCAACCCCTGAACCACTCAGTCCTTGCAATCCAGCACCCATCTCAAACTTCCTTTTCCAAAATCTCTGAATCTGTCGTCATCTCCTAAATATGCGCCTTTCTTTTGAGGGATTCCCCCTCCAATCAGATTCCCCCTCCTACCACCATATCGAAACTGATCGTATCACAATCAGGAATGACATCCATTGTGAATGTGATGAAGGTGACCTTTCCCTTGCATTCCTCTTGCAATCTTTGACACAATTAACCACAACATCTTCCTTCAGATGCTATCAACCAGCCGGGTAGAATTCATTTGGTTCAATCCATTTCGGTCTAATCGAGGCCAGAGGATCATTTGCATAGGCTTCTCTTCCCACTCCCACAGCATTACCTCTGGACCCCTCCCAACTATCCTTGGCCATCTCCTATCTCCTCACTGCCTATTGCTGACATTATGCAAAAGGAACATATGTGTTTCCACGTGTGTGCTGATGACAGTGCAGCACCACTTCCCTTAGCCCCTCCACAGTCTCAGAAGTGTTAGACTGATTTTCCAACATCTGCGACCGGATGAGAATAAACTTCCTCTAATTAAATAATGGGAAGACTGAAGCCGTTTGTTTTTGTCCTTTCTCGAAAGCTAGCAACTCCACTTCTCTTTCTGGCAACAGTCTAAGGCTGAGTCAAACTATTTACAACCTTGCTGTCATATTTGACCCTGCAATGCATATCTGCGTCATCACTAACACCACCTCTGAAATTTCACTCAACTTTGCCCCAGCCTCAGTCAATCGTCTGCTGAAACCTTCACTCAGGCCTTTTTTACCTTCGGATTAATGACTACAAAATATTGCTGGCCGGACTCTCATGTTCTAGCACCCAAAACATAGATCACCCAAAATTTTGCTGCCCATATCCTAATTTGCAACAAGTCCTCTTCACCTCTCACCCCTGGGCTAATTAACTATAGTGATTCTTGGCCAAGCAACGCCTTAACTTAAAAACTCTCATCCTTGCCAATGGTATTCACATTGCATGTGCTATGACTGGTCCCCGGGCAAAGTCCCCAGATATGCTATGAATCTGGTTGGGATACCACCAAATGGTTCTGCTCCCAGATGTGGTTGGATGAATTGGCTCCCATCTTTATTCAATCCCTTTGGTTGGTTGCAGCAAGATTAATATAAAAAAGACCCCTTCCCTTGTGGATAACTTTTACCAGTCTAAACATATTCATGTTTTTAAAGGAGCAAATTTAGCCAGGCTTTCTTGAGTTAAAGAAAAAGTGAATATATTAGTTTTTAAAACACAAGAAGAAAATAATAAAATGCAACATACATACGCACTGATTAGATAAGAAAAGTGAGTCCTAAAGTAAAAGTGTTAAAAGTATATACAAATCAGTCTTTGACTTGTCCGTGAGGAGTAGATGGGTGGAACGTTGCGGTTGTTAAGTTGGGTGATTCCGGTAGTGCTGACTTAGCCCATCAAATCTGCACTGACCACAAACACACCCAGGCCCTATTCTTGTAACCCCACATATTTACCCCACTAATCCCCGACATTAAGGGGCAATTTAGCATTGCCAATCCACCTAACCCGCACATCTTTGGACTGTGGGAGGAAACCGGAGCAACCGGAAGAAACCCACGCAGACACGGGGAGAATGTGCAAACTCCACACAGACAGTGACCTGAGGCCAGAATTGAACTCGGGTCCCTGGTGCTGTGAGGCAGCAGTGCTAACCACTGTGCCACCGTGCCGTGTCTAGGATGTATTGGAGTGGATTCTTCGTGACATTATTTACTTCCACTTGGAAATAAGTGGACGTATTAAAGAGAGGCAACATGGTTTTGTGAAGGGGAGGTCATGTCTCATTAACTTGATCGAGTTTTTCAAGGAAGTGACGAAGATGAGGTAGGGCAGTGGATGTTGTCTACATGGACTTCAGTAAGGCCTTTGACAAGGTCCCTCATGGCAGACTGGTGTAGAAGGTGAAGTCGCATGGGATCAGAGTTGAGCTGGCAAGATGGATCCAAAACTGGCTCGGTCATAGAAGACAGAGGGTAGCAGTGGAAGAGTGCATTTCTGAATAGAGGGCTGTGACAAGTGGCGTTCCTCAGGGATCAGTGCTGGGACCTTTGTTATTCGTAATATATATAAATGATTTGGAGGAAAATGTAAATGGTTTGATTAGTAAGTTTGCAGACGACACAAAGGTTGATGGATTTGCGTATAGCGATGAGGACCATCAGAGAATACAGCTGGATATAGTTGGTTGGAGGCTTGGGCGCAGATGGAGATGGCAGTTGGAGTTTAATCCAGACAAATGTGAGGTAATGCACTTTGGAAGGTCTAATACAGATAGGAAATATACAGTAAATGGCCAAACCCGTAACAGTATTGATCGGCAGAGGGATCTGGGTGTACAGGTACACAGGTCACTGAAAGTGGCAACGCAAGTGGAGAAAGTAGTCAAGAAGGCATATGACATGCTTGCCTTCATCGGCCGGGGCATTGAATTTAAAAATTGGCAAGTCATGTTGCAGCTTTATAGAACCTTAGTTAGGCCGCATTTGGAATATGGTGTTCAATTCTGGTCGCCACACTACCAGAAGGATGTGGAGACTTTGTAGAGGGTACAGAAAAGATTTACCAGGATGTTGCCTGGTATGGAGGGCATTAGCTATGAGGAGAGGTTGGAGAAACTTGGTTTGTTCTCACAGGAATGACGGAGGCTGAGGGGCGACCTGATAGAAGTCTACAAGATTATGAGAGGCATGGACAGGGTGGATAGTCAAAAGCTTTTTTCCAGGGTGGAAGAGTCAATTACTAGGGGCACAGGTTTAAGGTGTGAGGGGCAAGGTTGAAAGGAGATGTGCGAGGCACGCTTTTTACACAGAGGGTGGTGGGTGCCTGGAACTCGTTGCCAAGGGAGGTAGTGGAAGTGGATACGATAGTGAGTTTTAAGGGGCGTCTTGACAAATACATGAATAGGATGGGAATAGAGGGATATGGTCCCCGGAAGGGTAGGGGGTTTTAGTTCAGCCGGGCAGCATGGTCAGTGCAGGCTTGGAGGGCCAAAGTGCCTGTTCCTGTGCTGTAATTTTCTTTGTTCATTGTTCTTTGTAACTCACAGGATGGTCATAGTTTCTGTTGAGATGGTAATCAACCTTCACTGCCTTCACAGAAGTAAATGCATTATCTCTTCCTTTGAAACGCCTCTGAAAAAGGGTGTAACATTCCGTATTTTGTCTCAGGGCTGCGAATAATCCACCTACTGCTTCCAGCAAATGGTTACTTTGCAGTCTCAGACAGTTTTTTTCTCATATTTCCTTTTTTTTAAAAAAACCTTACCTAAAAGTTCAACACGTCCGTGTGTAATTCGGGGCTGTGACCCATTCTCATGACACATAAAAGGACTAATAAAAGTGAAGTTTGTCTATGTTTGTGGGTAGTATTTTCCTGAATTAAATATTATAGATACAATATATAGGAAGGTTTCATTTATTCAGAGACTTAAAAATAAATCAATTTATTTCCTGCACGAGGGATAGATTTGAATGGAATGCTGTTTTATCCCCAGCCATTCACGCCCACTGCCGCTGCAAGTGAGGGCGGGAGAATTTGGTGCTCAGCCAAATCTCTGTTCACTGCAGCAGGACCAGAGAATCCCCCTGACATGAACAGCCAGAAAATTCCAGGCAACATTTAGGACAGCAAATTCCTACCAGCGTTACCTGCCATTAATTGATGTTTAAGTTTGAGTCTGGATCAAACACAAATTCCCTATGCGTGTGCTGACTGAGATACCAAGAAGACTCAGGTTTCACAATATACCTTGTCAGATTTTCCACAATTCATGCAGGCAGGATTGCCCATGTTGGCTTTGGGAATAGTTGGTGAGGAAACCCTTAGGATTACTTTGTGTTCTTACTAAATCTATTGGAATGTGAGCATGCTTGAGGCGAAATACACTCTTGTGTTCCTCTTTGGTGATGCCAACACCTCGAATGCGACCATGTACTCAGAGTCCATGTCCTCAATGAATAATATTACAGCTAGTTACATCCATCATAAGTTGCAGGATGGATCGATATGTAGAGTGCATGAGAACAGCTGTGAAGTAGCTATCTCAAAGCATGGAATTGGTGACTGTAACTACAGGTTGAAGTTGTTTCTTTAATTTTAAACTTCTGCTTTGTGCTTCTTTAATGACCTGATCATCTTTAAATGGGTGAGCAATTGTCTGAAAATAGTGCAAGAAGAAATCTGTTAATCAACACATTTCAGATTTATTTTTCACAATATTAACGTTACACTTTTGCCATCTTACTGACCGTGCTCACATTGAAATATTTACTGAGTTCAAGGTGATAATATCATAAGATATGGGGTTACAGTACCTCAAAACCAGCAAGCTCTGGACTAAGGCTGTGTGAGATCTCAGATCTTGCTGGATTTCGGATAGGGAAGTTCGGGTCAAGCTGGTCTAGAGGGGTCAAAGATGAATCAGAGTGCAAGATTAGACTGGCATGCAAGTAAAGATGCAGATAACTAGCCTGGCGCCACACCATACCAATGCAGTGCCTAGTCAAATTATCCAAGTTGTTTTTATTCAGTTATCGTGGCGCAGTAGTTAGCATTGCTGCTTCACAGTGCCAGGGACCCTGGTTCAATGCCTCAGGTGAATGTCTGTGTGAGTTTGCACTTTCTCTCCAGGTTTCCTCCGGGTGCCCCAGTTTCCTCCCACAGTCCAAAGATGTGCAGGTTAAGTGGATTGGCCATGTTAAATTGCCCCTTAGTGTCCAAAGATGTGCAGCTTAGGGAATTAGCCATGGTAAATGTGGGAGGTTTTGGGGACAGGGGGAAGGAAAAGGCCTGGGTATGGTACACAGTCAGAAAGAGTCAGTGCAGACTCGATGGGCTGAATGGTTTCCTTCTGCACAGTCGGGATTCTGTGAAAATTGATACATGGCACATTCCAAAAGCGTTCAGTTTTCGGACAAGTCTGGTAGTTGGACAGCTAGATTTGAGATAACATCTGTAATGAATAATGAGGAATGTTATTCAACCTCTTCGATGCAATCAGCTAGGAAGATCCTCCCATCCCATCCGCAAAATCGGGCATTCCATTCTGCTGGAATCTTCCAGCCCTGTCAGTGGCCTAGCCAATGGTCCGTTGACTTTCGGCGGGACCGAACGGCACTAGCGACGGATGAACAGGTGAGCTGGGAGAGGGGAACTCGCTCGTTTCTCAAATCATTGAAGGGTTTTTACCTCCATTACGCTCTCTGCAAGTTCACTCATATTAATCATTCTTAATATGCCCTAAAGGAACCTCTTCTGGTTTGAGCCTGTCTCCTTGTTCCAATCACACGGTTAAAGTAATAATCCAGGTTAACTTTTTCTTTACCGTTAACAATTATGTACATCTCTGTCGGGTACTTTCCAGGAATGAATATCCAGAGGTTTGATTGTTAGAAGTTAGATGAAGCCTCAGACGGTGAATCGGGCTCAAAACATAATGTTACTTTGGATGTCTTTATCGAGAAAGGGCGCATTGCTCACACCTGGGGTGATTTCGAGGTATTGATTGTGGGCAGAATTGCTACTCAGACATCAGGCTTGCAACCATTCATTTGTCTCTGAAATTATTGAGATTAACTCCCCTTTGAACTCAAATACTCAAAATATGCCAGAAAACAACACTTTGTATCCTTTCATTTTGAGCCAATCCTCATATATTTGGCCTTTGTGTCTCAAGATTATGTTCCCTCTATCATTTATTGCAACATTAAATACTACAACCAGCTCTCTACCTTTCTCTTCTAGTGACCCTTCTAATCATTTTAATATGTACTCCGCTAACTCCAAATAGCCAGATTATCATCCTGAAGATTCGTTCTTATCGCATTTAAGATTACTCACTGAACAGAGAGATGCCAGTGACAATAATCTCTCCATGACCTTCAAACTGTGTCTTTGTTTGGACTGATGCTCTCCATTTCTAAATGCCTTTACTCCTGTGACCTATGTTGGTGGTCCTGAAACCAATCTCTTGTGTTCAAAAATCTTGTCCTTTTCAAAAAAATCCTTCCATTGCCTTGATCGCCATCTCTGCAATCTCCAACAACTTTCTATATCTCTACTCCAGACTCTCTGTATCCTTCTCCCTCACTCCTTTCACCCCAGCAATGGCAGCCATGCCTTTATATGCTCAGCTCCCACTTACTGGAATCCCCTCATCAAATCCCTGGTACCCCTTGCCAACTCCTCCCTTTCCTAATAAGGTCCTGCATAAATTCCTTAAAGATGATTTTAGCTGAACACTTTTTGCCACTGGAAAAACGAGGTAGCCAGTGTGTGGTCTTAGCTGGAATGCTGGTTTCCTGCAAGATGCATCTTGGGAAAAGAGTTGAGGTCAGTGCAAAGAACAACTGCTCAGAGGTTCATTTAATTAATTGCCATGTAAAAGTATTCATTAAAGAAGCTGAATAGCATGTGCATGGCTAGAGCTTCAATTGATACTTTGACCTAACAGCGGCCTGTTATCTGGGAGTAAATATGGCTTTGATGTCAATTTAAAGAACTGAGGAGACAGACGAAAAGCATAAATGGACACTCACTATTCTATGTTCTCTTGCCTCTGGAGTGGTGAAGAGGACATCAAGAGACATTTTGGGACATCTTGCCAAGATTCACCCCCACTGGAACAATATTTATTTCAGAAATTCTCCAAGGACTTCACCTAAGAGGAATGAGTGCTGAGCTATTCCACATTATTGGACACTTCATTGTGGTCCACAGTAGAAAGGGAGTGCTCGGTCATCAGCATCTTGCTGGAGGTCATCTTTGCCCTGGACTTGGAAGGGAAGAACGTGAGGCCAGGCAGAGCAAGAGAAGGTAATTCAGTCCCTCAAGCCTGCTCCACCATTCAATAAGATCCTGGCTGATTGTATGCTCAACTCTACATTTCTGTCTACCTCTGAGAACCTCTGACTCCCTTGTTAATTAAGAAACTATCTACCTCTGCCTCTAAAGTATTCAATGAGCCTGCCTCTAGTGCTTTCTGGGGATGAGAGTTCCACAGACGAGCAGACCCTCAAGAGAAAAAAATTCTTCTCGTCTCATGTCATCAATGGCAAACCCTAGTTCTAACCTCTCTCACACACATTCTTTCAGCATCCACCTTGCCAAGTCCCCTCAGCACCTTACATGTCTCAATAAGATCACCTCTCATTCTTCCAGACTCATGGCTTGGAAATATATTGATCATTCTTCCCTGGCTAAAATCCGAGATTTCCCTCCCTTGTCCATTAGAGCAACAGTAGTGTGTCTGGACTCCAAAGCTCACAAGCGCCTTCTCAGAGGAAATCAGGGGTGAGCTATCAATGACACTCATATCCTATAAACAACACGAAAATTCTCACGGTTTCTGAGGGCGGGATTTTCCGGCCACGCTCACCCCAGGACCGGAAAATCCCACCTGAGATCAACAGACCTTTGCGTGGCCCGTCTTCGCCCGCTATAATTCCCTGGCAGCCAGGATGGGAAAACTGCACCCTGTGAGTTTGCAATACGTAAAAAATGTGAATCTTCTGCCAAATTACATGACGTAGATGTCACCATAAACTTTCATTGGGTTATTCCAGACTGGAGTTCAAGAAACTTGGTTACTTTTTACTGAATGAAAAAGCTAATCTCCAGACAAGACAGAAGGAATTTAAAATATTTATTGTGAGCATGTCAAAAATGTATTTACTGGAATCGTTTAATTCGGATTTTGAGTGCAATATTAGCATTGTATCATGATATTATACTTTGAGTAATTTTATACCATGCATAGTTGCTCCCTCTCTCCTGGTTCCTGGTAACTGCCTGTGAGAGGACATCCTAGAAATCCTTCCAGTTGCAAATTCCATTTCCATGGCAATGTGAATCATGCAGACCTTGTATCCAGGTTGAAATGCTGATTAGCTATCCTCGTGACCTTAACTCTCTCATGTTGGAATAAATGGACAGTTTAAAGCATACCCCTTTATAAACTAACATTCTCAATATATTACATCCTTTATTTTACCTTAAGTTAAAGACACAATCCCAACACAATTTTCTGAAGCTTATACTTGTATTCAACATACTCTTTTGTTTGTTCAAAGGACCCAATTGCTTTTATGAATGGCTGCCTATGGAGTACTGTCCCATATAAAGACATGTTGCTTTCAATTCCAGTACGGTAACAAGTATATTTGAGCAAATGCTTCATATTTTTCATGTATATTAAAATACAATAGGGATACTAGGCTTATCCTTCTTCTCCAAGTATTTTGTTTAAGTTTATTTATTAGTGTGACAAGGAGACTTATATTAACACTGCGATGAAGTTACTATGAAAATCCCCTTGTTGCCACACTCCAGCACCTGTTCGGGTACACTGAGGGCGAATGTAGCATGGCCAATGCATCTAACCAGCACATCTTTTGGACTATGAGAGAAAATCGGAGCACCCGGAGACACAGGGAGAACATGCAGACTCCATACAGACAGTAACCCAAGCCAGGAATCGAGCCCAGGTCCCTGGCGCTGTGAGGCAGCAGTGCTAACCACTGTGCCACCGTGCTGCCCGCTGCATTCTCCTTCAGGCTACTACATCAACTCACCATGAATATCATACAGGAACAAGAATTATTTGAATGTTTTTGAAAATGAGAATAAAGCATCAACAGTTACATAGATTTCATCGATACATGTAATATTTCTGAATAATATAAATAAACTTACAATTTATAGAAATGATAATGTGGTTGAGTTTAGCTGTGCACCTTCATGATTTAGAGTAGCAGTGCTCCAAAGAATGATTGACTTCATTACCCAATAATGTTAATTCAGAATATTAGCAAACGGCTCATCTCCCTTGTTCAAAGTAAATGTTCCTCCTACATTCTTTGTTTGAAACCATAAATTATCCATGTTAGGTTGGCACCAGACATTCTTGCCGATTAGTGCCACGGGAGCCAAATCAGTTTGCATTCTTTTGCTGATTGTATGCCTGGTGAGGTTTTTGCTTTTCACACAGTTTTTGTCCCGTAGATAAACTTGAGAATACACAAAGTACTGTCCAGTGACTGGTACAATCAAGCTGCCGTATTGGTAAATGAATCCATTTTTGGTAACTGCCAGCTGCTTCTCAGTTTCCCATTCCGTAAAACAGAGTTGTCCACTTGATTTTGTTCCTTTACAAAGAACAAGTCAGTTGACAGAAATGCTTCCATTAAACTTCTTGCTGAGAGTTTTGGACAGTTATTTTAAATAATATAACCTGTAACAATCACATTTAAAACTGATCTTTGTTACACTATACAGAATGTTCTGTGGGTGATTACATTATTGCCAGAGACTGATACCAAGGTGGTTTTTCCAGGCAGCTTTTCTTTTCCTCTCAAAAACGGTTCTATGGTACTTTCTGCCCTCATCGATATCAACGTAATATTATTTTATGACTGTGCGATTATCTGTTAGCTTTTCTCATCCTTTGTGATATTGAAAGAGTGAATGAAAAGTAGAAAAATAAAGGACTTGGGTTAATAAAGATGCATTCACATTGCCATGATGTCGGCGTTGGACTGGGGTGGGCACAGTAAGAAATCTCACAACACCGGGTTAAAATCCAACAGGTTTATTAGGTAGCACAAGCTTTCAGAGCGCTGTTCCTTCATCGGGTGAGTGACACTCACTCAATCCCCTGATGAAGGAGCAGCGCTCCAAAAGCTTGTGCTTCCAAATAAACCTGTTGGACTTTAACCTGATGTTGTGAGACTCCTTATTTCACATTGCCAAGAAGTCCCAAAGTGCATCAGAGTCAATGAGTTGCTTTTTGAGTTATGTTCACTCATGTAGAGAAATTCAGCAGCGAAGAAACACACAGCCACTAACAGCAACAAGCTGAAGCAACAGTTAAACTATTCTGCTGGTGCTCGCTGAGGGAGTGAGTTGTCAGGAAGAGTTCCCTTCTTGCTTGAACGATTCCGCAAGATCTTTTATGTCCACCCGAGCAGGCGATTAGGGCCTCATGTTGAGGTCTCCTCTGAAAGACAATGGGCAGAATCTGACCACCCTTCACACCGGCAAGATTTTCCCATCCCGCCGCAGTGAAGGGAGATTTGGCTGGCTGCCAAATTCTCCGGCCTCGCTGCAGTGGGAGCGTGGCGTGAACGGCTGGTAAGATCGCGCCCAACAGCTCTAACATTGCAATCCTGCAGTACTCCACTTAACTGTAACACGACATTCTGCACCCCATCCTTTTCTTCTCTATGTTTTGTCTGTATAGCGTGCAAGAACAATACTTTTCACTGTACACCAATACACGTGACAACAATAAATCAAATCACAAAGGTATCAGTTTTGATTATTGGCTCAAGTTGTCAAGTGGGACTTTTGGTTTCTGAAGTGATAATGCTACCACAAAGCCAAGCCGATGTTGAAAATAATCAGTTGATCATGTAGGTTGGTGGCCTAGTAGTATTATCACTCGACTATTAATCCAGAAACAAAGATAATGTTCTGGGGACCTGGGTTCGAATCCCGCTACGGCAGATGGTGGAATTTGAAATCAATTTTTAAAAAAAATATGCTGCTTCACAGCTCCAGGGTTCCGGGTTCGATTCCCGGCTCGGGTCACTGTCTGTGTGGAGTTTGCACATTCTCCTCGTGTCTGCGTGGGTTTCCTCCGGGTGCTCCGGTTTCCTCCCACAGTCCAAAGATGTGCGGGTTAGGTTGATTGGCCAGGTTAAAAATTGCCCCTTAGAGTCCTGAGATGCGTAGGTTAGAGGGATTAGCGGGTAAATATGTGGGGGTGGGGGGTGGGATTGTGGTCGGTGCAGACTCAATGGGCCAAATGGCCTCCTTCTGCACTGTAGGGTTTCTATGATTTCTATGATTTCTATGAATGGTTCAATCCAGTACTTAGGCACTTTTTGGTTCAATCCAGTACTCAGGCAGATTTGCATTTGGACGAACAATCTGGTTAACCATATAGAAGCCGTTTTGTAAATAACCGACCATACAACAATACTCTGTTAGATCGTCATCTTTATCTCAAGTTCCATTCACTATTCTCAGTTGTATTTAGTGTCCATCTGATCAATCTCCCATGCAACCGTGTTGGGAGTTCAAGATCAATTGCAGCCTTCATGTGAAATGGGGATTAGAGCACAGAAGATAACTTTGCAAATGGGCAGGATTTTCCAGCTGCGCTCACCCCAAAACTGGAAAATCTCATCCGAGGTCAACGGACCTTTGCATGGTCCACCCTCGCCTGCTACGATTTCTGTGGCAGGCGGGACAGGAAAATTCCCCCTATGTCTTCCATTTTTAGTTAATATTTGATTTAATACTTACAGTCAAATATGTAGATGTAGCAATTTGTGAATAGGTGATAAGAGTTTCCTTGCAGTGGAGGTGGGTGGGCTATGAGGTGGAAGTAAAAAGTTCCACAGCACCACCAGTGTTGGGAGGAGGTAATTCTCACGTGACAGGTTTACAAAAGTAGCTGCCATTGAGTACTGGCATGAAAAATTAAATATAAAAAGTTGGCAGGAAGTGCACACAAGAGGCCAGATTCTGATAATCATAAAGATATTCTACTATTACATGTGGAAATATTTCTTTTTAAAGACATAGCAATTTCCCTATACAATAGTACTTGCACATTTTAGATACTTTCTTGAATATATATCGAACCTGCTAATGCTGCCCATTTTCCTAGTTGTTTGGTGGGCGGTACGGTGGCACAGTGGTTAGCACAGCTGCCTCACAGCGCCAGGGACCCGGGTTCAATTCTGGCCTTGGGCCACTGTCTATGTGGAACTTGGTAAGAAGTTTAACAACACCAGGTTAAAGTCCAACAGGTTTATTTGGTAGCAAAAGCCACACAAGCTTTCGAGGCTCTGAGCCCCTTCTTCAGGTGAGTGGGAATTCTGTTCACAAACAGAACTTATAAGACACAGACTCAATTTACATGAATAATGGTTGGAATGCGAATACTTACAACTAATCCAGTCTTTAAGAAACAAAACAATGGGAGTGGAGAGTGGATTAGTTGTAAGTATTCGCATTCCAACCATTATTCATGTAAATTGAGTCTGTGTCTTATAAGTTCTGTTTGTGAACAGAATTCCCACTCACCTGAAGAAGGGGCTCAGAGCCTCGAAAGCTTGTGTGGCTTTTGCTACCAAATAAACCTGTTGGACTTTAACCTGGTGTTGTTAAACTTCTTACTGTGTTTACCCCAGTCCAACGCCGGCATCTCCACATTATGTGGAACTTGCACATTCTCCCTGTGTCTGCATGGGTTTCCTCCGGGTGTTCTGGTTTCCTCACACAGTCCAAAGATGTGCGGGTTAGGTTGATTGGCCATGCTAAAATTGACCCTCGTGTCAGGGGGATTAGCAGGGTAAATATGTGGGGTTGCGGGAATAGGGCCTGGGTGGGATTGTGGTCAGTGCAGACCCGATGGGCCGAATGGCCCCCTTCTGCGCTGTAGGGATTCTAGTATTCTATGACTGAATGGCACACTTACCGGTAAGATGGGCCACAGGTATTTCTGCATGATACAGAATGGGATCTGAAGCTACGTATAACAAGAAATATTCATTACTGATACTGACAACTCTCCATCTTTTTGACTGCACTTTTAGTTTTTTCTTTAAAAATGACTTGTGCGCTAACTTTACATAAGTTCATTTCAACATCACAAACAGAAGTAGACATGTGATGACCTGTGTGTGTTGACTCAAGTATTGTTGCCCATCTTCCTAGCTGTTTGGTGGGGTTGGAATATTTCCAGATTCCTTGTTTTCCATATGATCGATGGTTTCTCTTTCCAACTTCTAATCTCCATCTATCATAAGGTATTTGTCAATGGATCAAGGTTTCCCTTTTAAGATCTAATCTCCATCTATTGTAATCTATATTTTTCAATATCATTGCACTTAACGCTGAAATGAACCTCTTTCTTCGAAGCTATGAATACTCCATCACTAACAATGTTCCCCTTCCTGCATATTCACCACCGAAATTAATATTCATTCTTCTTTCCTGTTTCATATGGAGTCCCATTTATTCATCATCCGCCCACCACTCTCTCATTGACCTATATTGGCTTCCTGCCATCCAACAAATTATATTAAAAATCCTTCTATTTGTCCTCAAATTTCCCCACCTCCTCTTTTTGTTCTCAAAATTTTCCCAGGTACTCTCACCCTATCCAGACTGATACCATTTAAATATACAAACTTGGAGCAGGGGTAGGCCATACAGGTACATGCTGTTACTGCATGCTAACCTTTTGTGATCCATGTACCAAGATGCCCATATCCCATTGTACCACAGGGTTCGTCAATCTTCTGCCATTTAACTATTATGCTGCTTTCCTCTGCTTCCTGCCAAAGTGGATGAATCAATGAATGCAGGTGCAGCAGATGGTAAAAAAGGCAAATGGTATGGTGGCCTTCATAGCAAGGTGATTCGAGTACAGGAGCATTGACATCTTGCTGCAATTATATAGGGCTTTTTGGTGAGGCCACACCTGGAATATAGTGTGCAGTTTTGGTCATCTTATCTGAGGAAGGATGTCCTTGCTATGGAGGGAGCGCAGTGAAGGTTTACCAGACTGATTCCTGGGATGGCAGGGCTAATGTATGAGGAGAGATTGAGTCGGTTAGGATTATATTCGCTGGTGGTTTCGAGGAATAAAGGGGGATTTCATAGAAACCTATAAAATTCTAACAGGACTAGACAGGGTAGTTGCAAGGAGAATGTTTCCAGTGGTGGGGGAGTCCAGAATCAGGGGTCACTGTGTAAGGATACAGGGTAAACCATTTAGGACTGAGATGAGGAAAAGGTCTTCACCCAGAGAGTGGTGAGCCTGTGGAATGCTCTACCACAGAAAGCAGGTGAGGGCAAAACATTATTTTCAAGAAGGAGTTATTTTTAGTTCTTGGGTCTAAAGGATATGGAGGAAAAAGGGGAATAGGTTATTGAGTTGGATGATCAGCCGTGAACATAATGAATGGGGGAGCAGACTTGAAGGGCTAAAATGGCCTCCTCCTGCACCTATTTTCTACATTTCTATGTTCACATTTTCCCACATTATATTCCATCTACCAATTATTTGCCCTCTTATGTAGTCTACAAAGGGATCTAGATAGATTATGTCCTCACAATTTACCTTCCTACCTGTGTCATCAGCAAATTTACCAATTGTTTATTAAGTACTTTATCCATGCCATTAAAATAGTTGAGGCCTGAGAACTCATCCCAGAAGCACTCCATAGTTGCATCTTGCCAACTCGGAAATGACCTATTTAACCCTTTGCTGACCCTTTTGTTTGGCAACCAGTCCTCTATCCATGATAATGGGCCTGAAATTCTGGAGAATGGTGACCAGCGCATGTGGGGTTTGGGAGAAGTCCTGTGGGCAAGGGGGGGCTTCTAGGATTTGGGGTGGGGGGGGAGGGGGCAGTTATGGGTGTCAGTATGTACAATGGATACGCAGAAGATAGAATTCCAACCTTTTGTGCGTAACCACTGCGGATTCACAGTCGGAACCATGTGATTTATAGAGCAATTCTTGGATGGGTTCCCAGGACAGGGCAATTTCTCAAAGAAAGTTTGTACTTCTCAGGCAATTGCCATACAATTTTTACCTGGGAATATCCAGGATGCATTACGTTTCCCCTTACTCCATTCTTCACTTTGGAAAAGGAGAACGTAGGTACGGAATTCAGGAAAAAGGACTGTGAGGAACTTGCACAGTTTGACTTTGGAAATAGGGAGGTATAGGAGAACAAAGAACAATACAGCACAGGAACAGGCCTTTCGGCCCTCCAAGCCCGCACCGCTCCCTGGTCCAAACTAGACCATTCTTTTGTATCCCTCCATTCCCACTCCGTTCATGTGGCTATCTAGATAAGTCTTAAACGTTCCCAGTGTGTCTGCCTCCACCACCTTGCCCGGCAGCGCATTCCAGGCCCCCACCACCCTCTGTGTAAAATACATCCTTCTGATATCCGTGGTACACCTCCCCCCCCTCACCTTGAACCTATGACCCCTCGTGAACGTCACCACCGATCTGGGAAAAAGCTTCCCACCGTTCACCCTATCTATGCCTTTCATAATTTTATACACCTCTATTAGGCCACCCCTCATCCTCCGTCTTTCCAGGGAGAACAACCCCAGTTTACCCAATCTCTCCTCATAACTAAACCCTTCCATACCAGGCAACATCCTGGTAAACCTCCTCTGCACTCTCTCTAAAGCCTCCACGTCCTTCCGGTAGTGTGGCGACCATAACTGGGCGCAGTATTACAAATACGGCCGAACCAACGTTCTATACAACCGCAATATCAGACCCCAACTTTTATACTCTATGCCCTGTCCTATAAAGGCAAGCATGCCATATGCCTCATTCACTACTTTCTCCACCTGTGACGTCACCTTCAAGGATCTGTGGACTTGCACACCCAGGTCCCTCTGCGTATCTACACCCTTTATGGTTCTGCCATTTATCGTATAGCTCCTCCCTACGTTAGTTCTACCAAAATGCATAATTTTGCATTTATCTGGATTGAACTCCATCTGCCATTTCTTTGCCCAAATTTCCAGCCTATCTATATCCTACTGTAGCCTCTGACAATGTTCCTCACTATCTGCAAGTCCAGCCATTTTCGTGTCATCCGCAAACTTAATCATCACCCCAGTTACACCTTCTTCCAGGTCGTTTATATAAATCACAAACAGCAGAGGTCCCAATACAGAGCCCTGCGGAACACCACTAGTCACAGGCATCCAGCCGGAAAAAGACCCTTCCACTACCACCCTCTGTCTTCGGTGACCAAGCCAGTTCTCCACCCATCTAGCCACCTCCCCCTTTATCCCATGAGATCTAACCTTTTGCACCAACCTACCATGAGGGACTTTGTCAAATGCTTTACTAAAGTCCATATAGACGACATCCACGGCTCTTCCCTCATCAACCATTCTAGTCACTTCTTCAAAAAACTCCACCAGGTTAGTGAGGCATGACCTCCCTCTCACAAAACCATGCTGACTATCGTTAATGAGTTTATTCCTTTCTAAATGCGCATACATCCTATCTCTAAGAATCCTCTCCAACAACTTTCCTACCATGGACGTCAAGCTCACCGGCCTATAATTTCCTGGGTTATCCTTCCTCCCCTTCTTAAATAACGGGACCACATTAGCTATCCTCCAATCCTCTGGGACCTCACCTGTGTCCAGTGATGAGACAAAGATTTGCGTCAGAGGCCCAGCGATTTCATCTCTCGTCTCCCTGAGCACCCTTGGATAGATTCCATCAGGCCCTGTGAGACTTTCACAGGCTTAAAAATGGACAAATTCCCAAGCCTGGATGAATTGCATCCCAGGCTGCTGTGGGAAGTCACAGAGGTTTACATTATAGAAACAGGCCCTTCGGCCCAATTTGTCCATGCCGCCCTTTTTTTTAAAGCTAGTCCCAAGTGCCTGCATTTGGCCCATATCCCTCTATTCCCATCTTACCCATGTAACTGTCTAAATGCTTTTTAAAAGACAAAATTGTACTCGTCTCTACTACTACTGCTGGCAGCTTGTGCCAGACACTCACCACCCTCTGCGTGAAACAAATTGCCCGTCTGGACACTTTTGTATCTCTCCCCTCTCACCTTAAACCTATGCCCTCTAGTTTAGACTCCCTTACCTTTGGGAAAAGATATTGACGATCTAGCTGATCTAGGTGAGGCAGGAAATTGCAGGGGCTCTGACACAATTTTTTAGTTCCTCTCTGGCCATGGGGGAAGTACCAGAGGACTGGAGGATGGCTAAATGTGGTTCCTCTTTCCAAGAAGGGTGGTAGAGATTAACCAGAAAATTACAGATCGGTGAGTCTCATGTCAGTGGTAGGGAAACTATTCGAGAAAATTCTGTAGGAGAGTATTAATATCCAATTGGAAAGGCATGGATTAATTAGGGATAGTCAGCATGGCTTTGTCAGAGGGACGCCATGCCTAACAAATTTGTTAGAATTTTTCAAAAATGTGATCAAGTGTGTGGATGAGAGAAGTTCAGTTGTTGTAGTTTATATGGATTTTAGCAAAGCTTTTGACAAGGTCCCACAGAGAAGACTGATTGAGTAGGTTAAAGCACATGGAATTCAGAGAAACTTGGCGAGATGGATCAGAAGCTGGCTTAGTAATATGACACAAAGGGTACAGGTAGAAGGCTGTTCGAGTGACTGGAGGATTATTTGCGGAAGGATATATTGGCCTTGGAGGGAGTGCAGAGAAGGTTCACCAGGTTGATACCAGAGATGAGGGGTGTTGATTATGAGGAGAGACTGAGCAGATTGGGTTTGTATTCGTTGGAATTTAGAAGGCTGAGGGGGGATCTTATAGAGACCTATACGATAATGAAGGGGCTGGATAGGGTAGAGATGGAGAGATTCTTTCCACTTAGAAAGGAAACTAGAACTAGAGGGCACAGCCTCAAAATAAAGGGGGGTCAGTTTAGGACAGAGTTGAGGAGGAACTTCTTCTCTCAGAGGGTGGTGAATCTCTGGAATTCTCTGCCCACTGAAGTGGTGGAGGCTACCTCGTTGAGTATGTTTAAATCACGGATAGGTGGATTCCTGATCGGTAAGGGAATTAGAGGTTATAGGGATCAGGCGGGTAAGTGGAACTGATCCACTTCAGATCAGCCATGATCTTATTGAATGGCGGGGCAGGCTCGAGGGGCTAGATGACCTACTCCTGCTCCTATTTCTTATGTTCTTGATATCATAGAATCCCTACAGTGCAGAAGAGGCCATTCGAGTTTTAAGTCGTGTGTCGTGAAGGCCGCCTTGGAGAACGCTTACCCGAATATCAGAGGCCGAATGCCCGTGACCATGATCTGATATTCGGGTAAGCATTCTCCAAGGCGGCCTTCATGACACACGACGGCGCAGAGTCGCTGAGCAGAAACTGATAGCCAAGTTCCGCACACACGAGGACGGCCTCAACCGGGATATTGGGTTCATGTCACACTATTTGTAACCCCCACAGCTTGCCTGGACCTGCAGAGTTCCACTGGCTGTCTTGTCTGGAGACAATACACATCTTTTTAGCCTGTCTTGATGCTCTCTCCACTCATGTTGTTTGTATCTTAAAGACTTGATTAGCTGTAAGTATTCGCATTCCAACCATTATTCATGTAAATTGAGTCTGTGTCTTTATATGCCCTGTTTGTGAACAGAATTCCCACTCACCTGAAGAAGGGGCTTGGAGCTCCGAAAGCTTGTGTGGCTTTTGCTACCAAATAAACCTGTTGGACTTTAACCTGGTGTTGTTAAACTTCTTACGAGGTAGTAGAGGCCAGAAACCATACAACCTTTAAAAAATATTTGGATGAGCACTTGAAATGTCACAACTTTTAAGGATATGGGACAAGTGCAGGAAACTGGGATTTAGTGGTAGTTATTGTCAGTGCAGACTCGATGGGCCAGAGGCCCTTTTCTGCGCTGTACAACTATTACTCTATCAGTTCTTATTTGGCATGGAAACATTGATGTGGTCCCTTATCAAACACCTTTCACAAATCCAACCACACCACATCTATAGGTTCCCCTTTATAGGTTCCCCTTTATCCACATTACTTGTTGCTTCCTCAAAGAACCTAATAAATTAATGAAACATGATTTCCCTTTCTCAAAACCATATTGACTCTGCCCAATTTCTTTGTGAGAGTCCCTTTAATAATACCTTCCAGTTTTTTCCCTATGACAATTGTTAAGCTAACTGGCCTGTGGTTATCTGCTTCTGTCTCCTCCCTTTCTTAAATAGAGTGATGACATTTGCGATTTTCTAATCTTTTGGAACCTTTCCAGATCCAAAAGAATTTTGGAAAATTAAAACCAAAGTATCCACTCTCTCCACAGCCACTTCTTCTGGGATGGTAGGATAGAGTCCATTAGAACCAGGGGACTGATCAACCTTTTGTGCTCACAGTATTTTCTGCATACTTTTCCAAGTGATTGTAACTATTTTAAGTTCCTCTTTCCCTTGCACCTCAAGACTCACAAGTACGAGTGTGTTATTTGTGAATCCTAAGGTGGAAACATACACAAAATGCTCCCATCATTTGCTTATTTCCCATTATCGATCCCTGGACTCACAGGACAGAAGTTTGCCGTCCCGCCCACCACGGAATCGTAGCAGGCGGGACAAGACCATGCAATGGTCCATTGACCTCGGGTGGGATTTTCCAGTCTTGGGACGAACGTGGCTGGAAAATCTCATTCACTCTCTGGACGATCCATGCTGGATTTAATTATTCTTCCTTTGTAAATACTTGGAGAAAGCTTTATAATATTTTATATTCCCCGAGCTAACTTTCTCTCATACTCTAATTTCACCCCCTTTATTAGTATTTTATTCATTTTTAGTCAACTGCTTTTTAAGTTCTATCCCTCAGCATTCTTCCAAAACTGACCTTTAGTGCACCTCTCCTCCAGGGGGACAGAACTTCAGCTATGGTAATACACAGTGTCTGGAGCTCACCTCACCCCTACACTGACTTACCACTTGCTAAAAATCCAACTCTTTGATTATCCTTTCTAATCTTTGTGTCGTGTCATCTGCTCCCCCAACCATTTTCACTGCGAGGCATTTTTGTTTTGATCTGTAAACTCATATTAAATCGTGTATGAAAATGGAAGTAATTCTCTACCCCAATTTATCCCTTCCAGAACCTCGCACTACTCACTGCCCTTGGTTATTGATTTTTCCTGCAATCCAAGGGCTTTAAAGCCAACGCTTGGCATCACCACATCTCCATTCTCTGGTTTGCTACCTCAGTTTTCCATTCTTGATGAAGCCCTGTACTGGCCTTGGCCCCTTATCAAGGATTTAAACAACATTCCATGGGGTCAGAATCAGGTTGCAGTTCGACAAATTCTGTAATTCTCATCCCCAGATTGCTTCAAACAAAAACGTGTTCACCGCCCTCAATACAAGTTATCTGATTATGTCGGGTGGCACGGCAACACTGTGGTTAACACTGCTGCCTCACAGCACCAATTCCAGCCTTGGCTGATTGTCCGTGCAGATTTTGCACGTTTTCCCTGTATCTGCGTGGGTTTCCTCTGGGTGCTCCGGTTTCCTCCCACAAAGATGTGCAGGTTGGGTGGATTGGCCATGCTAAATTACCCCTTAGTGTCCCGGGGTGTGTAGGTTAGATGGGATTAGCCATGCTAAAATGTATCGGATTATGGGGATATGGTGGGAACAAGGGCCTGGATAAGATACTCTGTCGGCGAGTCAGTGAAGACTCGATGGGCGGAACAGTAGCATAGTTGTTAACACTGCTGCCTCACAGCGCTAGGGACCCGGGTTCGATTCCCGGCTTGGGTCACTGTCAGTGCAAAGTTTGCATGTTCTCCCTGTGTCTGCGTGGGTTTCCTCCGGGTGCTCTGGTTTCCTCCCATAGTCTGAAAGATGTGCTGTTTAGGTGCATTGGCCATGCTAAATTTGGCCTTAGTGTACCCGATAAGGCACCGGAATGTGGCAACTAGGGGATTTTCACAGTAACTTCATTGCAGTGTTAATGTAAGCCTACTTGTGACACTAATAAATAAACTTAAAACTTGAATGGCCTCTTCTGCACTGTAGGGATTCTATGATATCAACAAGAAAGAATGTTTTTACTCTTCCAAAGGTTGTTGCAGTGATGATGTAGCAAACATTCGCCTCATCATCCAAGCACAGCCTTGCTCTCTCTGTGTGTGGTTTTGTGTGTGTGTTTGTTTGTAGACCTTCAGCAGGAACACGTATTTGAAGATGTAAAGCAGTTCTAGTAAAGTCTTATCTTTCAGGACGGAACCTTTGACTTCTTCCTCTTCCTGGAAAAAAAAGATGAGAACAGGCCATCATTTCAACACACCAGAAACCATATATATGTTGAAATAAATATACAACAAATATTTTCTTTACAATGTTAGCAATAGCCAAGAGGAAGCTGATAGAGTTGAAGATTAGGCTTAATATGAGGGTAGCGACAAATAGCGCAACAGCACAATGTGGATTCAGGGGAATTGGGTGGGAGCAACCTGGTTTCACTTGAATGAATATATTATTTGAGTTTTTAAAGCTTGGGGTTTGGGATGAAGGTTCTGGGAGTCAGGTGGCCCCGTACACAGTACCTCAACCACCTGGCTCCACTCCATCACAGTTATGCTTCCACTTCACTTCGCCCGGCGCAGGCTGCCAGGGGCGGGAGGGCACCCGGGCGGGCACCCTCACCCACATTGAGACAGAAAGAGAGGGACTGCCTGTCTGAAAAGCGGCCGCTTTCTCAATTAAAACTTGCAATCCCCGTGAGTTTTCTCAACACAAAACTAGGCTTCCATTAACTCAGTCATCCTTCATGACAGTCATACTCCAAATGGGGTCTGACCAGAGCTTTATACAACCTCAGAAGTACATCCTTGCTCTTGTATTCTTGCCCTCTCGACATGAATGCTAACATTGCATTTGCCTTCCTAACTGCCGACTGAACCTGCATGTTAACCTTAAGAGAATCTTGAATAAGGACTCCCGAGTCCCTTTGTGTTTCTGATTTCCTAAGTATTTCCCCACTTAGAAAATAGTCTATGCCTCCATTCCTCCTTCCAAGGTGCATAACCTCACATTTTTCCACATTGTATTCCATCTGCCACTTCTTTGCCCACTCTCCTAACCCTGTCCAAGTCCTTCTGCAGCCCTCCTACCTCCTCAATACTGGCTGTCCTCTACATATCTTTGTATCATCTGCAAACTTAGCGACAGTGCTTTCAGTTCCTTCTTCCAAATTGTTAATGTATATTGTGAAAAGTTATGGTCCCAGCACCAACCCCTGAGGCACACCACTAGTCACCGGCTGCCACCCTTTATCACCGGTCTCTGCCTTCTGTCAGTCAGCCAATCCTATATCCATGCCAGGATCTTACCCTTAACACCATGGGCTCTTAACTTATTGACAGTCAACTATGTGGAACCTTGTCAAAGGTCTCTTTGAAATCTAAATAAATCACATCCACTGGTTCTCCTTTATCTAACTTGCTTGTTACCTCCTCAAAGAACTCTAACAGATTTTTCGGACATGACCTCTCCTTGACAAAGCCGTGCTGACTCAGTTCTATTTTATCACACACTTCCAAGTATTCCGTGATCTCCTCTTTAATAATGGACTCGAAAATCTTGCAAATGATTAAAGTCAGGCTAATCGGCCTATACTTTCCCATCTGCTGCCTCCCTCCCTTCTTAAACAGCGGCGTTACATTAGCTACTTTCTAGTCCTCTGGGACCCTCCTTGCCTCCAGTGATTGCTAAAACAACGTGCAGTTCAGTCAGCAGTTAGGAAGACAAATGCAATGTTAGCATCCATGTCAAGAGGACTAGAATACAAGAGAAGGGATGTACTTCTGAGGCTGCTTAAGACTCTGGTCAGACCCCATTTGGAGTATTGTGAGCAGTTTTGGGTCCCATATCTAAGGAAGGATGTGCAGTCCTTGGAGTCTCTTCAACTGAAACAATTGATCCCTGGAATGAAGTGCTTGTCTTATGAGGAACGGTTGAGGACTCTCGGTCTGTACTCGCTGGAGTTTAGAAGGATGAGGGGAGATCTTATTGAAACTTACAGGATACTGCGAGGCCTGGATAGAGTGGAAGTGGAGAGGATGTTTCCACTAGTAGGAAAAACTAGAACCAGAGGGCACAACCTCAGGCTAAAGAGATGATCCTTTAAAACAGAGATGAGGAGGAATTTCTTCAACCAGAGAGTGGTGAATCTGTGGAACTCTGCCGCAGAAGGCTGTGGAGGCCAGATCATTGAGTGTCTTTAAGACAGAGATAGATAGGATCTTGATTAATAAGGGGATCAGGGGTTATGGGGAAAAGGCAGGAGAATGGGGATGAGAAAAATATCAGCCATGATGGAATGGCAGAGCAGACTCAATGGGCCGAGTGCCCTAATTCTGCTCCTATATCTTATGGTCTTATGGTCTTACTTCACTGCGAGTCACATCAAAGTGTGATTTGCTTCTTCATCATCATCACCAGAGAGAGGGGAGGGAGGGAATGGAAGGTGACAACATCAATTCTAAAACAGACAAGTGTTAATGTTAAATGGGGTGACTTTTCCATTTGAGCACCATGGATTGACTGTAAGCTTCATCATAGCTTGACATTGTCTCATATTGTTCTGAATGGCCTCTGAAGGAATCACAGCAACAAAAGACCTCATCTCAGCATCAACAGGATCATAGAATCCCTACAGTGCAGAAGGAGGCCTTTCGGCCCATCAAGTCTGCACCAACAACAATCCCACCCAGGTCCTATCCCCGTAACCCCACATATTTAACATCCCAGTCCCCCTGACACTAAGAGGCAATTGATCATGGCCATTCCACCCAACCCGCACATCTTTGGAGTGTTGAAGGAAACCGGAGCACACGGACAAAACCCACGCAAACACGGGGAGGATGTGCAAACCCCACACAGACAGTAACCCGAGGCCGGAATTGAATCTGGGTCCCTGGCAGTCTGAGGCAGCAGTGCTAAGCACTGTGCCACCGTGCCACCCTGATGATGAAAGGCTTAGTTAAGGAAAAGTTTAAGGAGCATCTTGGAGGTGGAGTGATCATTTAGGGTGGGACTACCAGAGCATTGGATAGCTGATCTTGTGGGTAAGGATTCCCTAGGGGGACCACATTATGATAGAATTCCAGGTACAAAAGCAAATTACTGCAGACGCTGGAATCTGAAACCAAAAGAGAAAATGCTGGAAAATCTCAGCAGGTCTGGCAGCACCTGAAAGAGCTGACGTTTCGAGTCCAGATGACCCTTTGTCAAAGCTAAAAGGCCTAGAAAGTGGGAGATATTTATACTGCAAGGTGAGGGAATGAAAGATGAGTCATAGCCACAGAAACCAGGGGAAAAGGCTGCTAATGGCTGTCCACAGAGAGAATAAAAGGTGTGAATGGCCAAACAGCAGAGAAGCTGAAATCAGAGGGTAAACTGTGACAGATGAAGATGTTGGGGGAGGGGGGAATGGGTGAGAGAGAGATAAAATTTATAAAAAGGGGAAAGGGGAAGCAAAGATAAAGGAAAGGTAAGGAAAGGGGGGATAAAGTAGGGGGAAAGAATGGGGGGGAAGAAAAATGAAGAAAGACAATTAAGAAACAAACAGTAAAAAGTTTAATAACATGAAAACAAAGGGGTCGAGGTGGGGTAGAGCTAATCATCTGAAGTTGTTGAATTCGATGTTGAGACTGGAAGGTTGTAACGTGCCTAGCGAGAAGATGAGATGTTGTTGCTCCAGTTTGCGTTGAGCTTCACTGGAACATTGCAGCAGACCAAAGGCAGACATGTGGGCATGGGAGCAGGATCGTGTGTTAAAATGGCAAGCAAAGAGAAGGTCAGGGTCCTGATTGCGCACAGACTGAAGGTGCTCAGCAAAGCGATCACCCAGTCTACACTTGGCCTCTCCGATATAGAAGAGGCCACATTGGGAGCAGCGAATGCTGCTGTATTTGGAGATGTAAAACAGTTCTAGTAAAGTCTTACCTTTCAGAACGGAACCTCAACTTCTTCCTCAACCTGAAAAAAAAGGATAAGAACAGGCCACCATTTCAACACACCAGAAAGTATATATATGTTGAAATAAATACACAACAAATATTTTCTTTACAACGTTAGCAATAGCCAAGAGGAAGCTGACAGGGTTGAGCACTAGGCACAGCACGAGGGTGGTGACAAATAAAGCAACAGTACAAATCCTTTCCCCCCATTTTCTAAATTTTACCTCTCTCCCACCCATTCCCCCCGCTCCTCCCACATCTGCATCTGTCACAGCTCACCCTCTGATTTCAACTTCTCTGTCATTTGGCTATTCACACCCTTTATTCGCTCTGTGGACTGCCAATAGCAGCCTTTTCCCCTGGTTTCTGTGGCTATGGCTCATCTTTCATTCCAGGTACAGTTTGAGGGTGAACGCCATAACCAGTGTCTTCAACTTAAGTAAGGGCAATTGTAAAGGTATGAAGGAGGAGTTGTCTAAGATGAACTGGGTAAACGAGCAAATCATAGAATAGGATCATAGAATCCCTACAGTGCAGAAGGAGATCATTCGGCCCATTGAGTCTGCTCTCTGACAGAGCATCCCACCCAGGCCCTATCCCGATAACCCTGCATATGTCTCCTGCTAATCCCCCTAACGTACACATTTTGAGATACTAAGGGACAATTTAGCATGGCCAATCCACCTAACCTGCACATCTTTGGACTGTGACAGGAAACTGGAGCACCCGGAGGAAACCCACACAGACACGGGGCAAACATACAAACTCCATACAGTCACCCAAGGCTGGAATTGAACCTGCGTCCCTGTCGCTGTGGAAAATTCAACTGGCTGTCAAAGTTAAGAACCAGGGAAGAGTTGGAGGACCATAGGGCTGAGTTCTAGGAGATTACAGAGATGATAAGGTGGGGAGGGGGGTGTATTTGATTTGAAAACAAGAATGAGAATTTTAAATTTGGAGGTCTTGCCAAACTGGACGCCCATTGTTGCTTGGTGAGCATGAGGGAAATGGGTGAACAAAAGAAAGGTGCAAGTTAGGATATGGGTGGCAGAGATTTGGATAAACTCAAGTTTAGTATGTGTACACACAAGATGGGAGGCCAGCTAGAGAAACACTGGAGTAATAATGTTGGGTAACAACGGCATGCAAAAGGGTTTCAGCTGCAGATGAGCTGAAGCACAGGCCATGTCGTGGAGCTGGAAGTGGGCGGTTTTGATGATGGAGCATATATGAGATCAGAAACGCATCTTAACGTAAAGGATGCAAAGGTTGTGAAAAGTCTCTGGGAAAAGAGATGGAGATGCCGATAAGGAACCAGTATTTGAAGACAGCATCTTTGAGTCCAGATGGATACCAGTATGAGGTGCATGCCAATTAGCTCAGAGCGCATCTTCCTGTTGGCCCTCGCTGCGTTTCTTGCCTTTTATTGATGCTGGATGAACTTCTGCTTCTAGAAGGCCTCTAATTGGCCCTCCAACTTTGTGAGTCTGCCCACTACCCTAAGTGGACAGAAAACTGTCTTGATGCCCAGTGAGGAAACACCCCCATCAAAATTCCAACCAGTGGCCGTTACGCCCTGGGACTGATTCAGGATCCAGCAGTCCCGACTCCTGCTTCCGGCCCCTAAACTGAAAATTCTGGCCAATGTCTTCGGTCTTCCCTACATCGATTTGGAGGAAATTTGTGCTCAACTAAATGTCGCACAGAGCTTAGAGATGGTGAAAGGTTCAGGAGATGTGGAAATGAGATTAGACTGGGGGTTATCAGTGTAATTGTGGAGGCTGACATTTTGTTTCTGGATGATGTCACTGAGAGGTATCACATAGATCAGAAATAGCAGGTGTCTAAGAACATAGTGGCACAGTGGTTAGCACTGCTGCTTCACAGCACCAGGGACCTGGGTTCAATTCCTGGCTTGGGTCACTGTCTGTGTGGAGTCTGCACATTCTCCCCGTGTCTGCATGGGTTTCCTCCCATAGTCCAAAGATGTGCAGGTTAGGTGCATTGGCTGTGCTAAATTCTCCCTTAGTGTACCTGAACATTTAGTAATCTCACAACACCAGGTTAAAGTCCAACAGGTTTATTTGGTAGCACGAGCTTTCGGAACATTGCCCCTTCATCAGGTGAGTGAGGAGTTCGGTTCACAAACAGGGCATAAATAGACACAAACTCAATTACAAGATAATGGTTGGAATACGAATCTTAACAGGTAATCAAGTCTTTACAGGTACAGACAATGCGAGTGGAGAGAGGGTTAAGCACAGGTGTATTGTCTCAACCCAGGACAGTTAGTGAGGTTTTGCAAGCCCAGGCAAGTCGTGAGGGTTATAGATAGTGTGACATGAACCCAAGATCCCAGTTGAGGCCGTCCTCATGTGTGTGGAACTTGGCTATCAGTTTCTACTCAGCGATTCTGCGTTGTCGTGTGTCGTGAAGGCCGCCTTGGAGAATGCTTACCTGAAGATCAGAGGCTGAATGCCCGTGACTGCTGAAGTATTCCCCGACAGGAAGGGAACACTCCTGCCTGGTGATTGTCGAGTGGTGTCCATTCATCCATTGTCGTAGCGTCTGCATGGTCTCGCCAATGTACCATGCCTCGGGACATCCAATCCTGCACCGTATCAGGTAGACAATGACAATTCACACCTCTTTAACCTGTGCTTAACCCTCTCTCCACTCACATTGTCTGTACCTGTAAAGACTTGATTACCTGTTAAGATTCGCATTCCAACCATTATCTTGTAATTGAGTTTGTGTCTCTATATGCCCTGTTTGTGAACCAAACTCCTCACTCACCTGATGAAGGGACAGCTCTCCGAAAGCTCGTGCTACCAAATAAACCTGTTGGACTTTAACCTGGTCTTGTGAGATTACTTACTGTGCCTGCCCCAGTGCAACACCAGCAACTCCACATCATGTACCCGAACAGACACCGGAGTGTGGCGACTAGGGCATTTTCACAGCAACTTCATTGCAGTGTAAGCCTACTTGTGACTAATCAATAAACTTTAACTTTAACTTTTTGTTATCAGTGTGCACCTCAGCCAGCTCCATGGGGTGAGGAAGAGATACCCGTGGATTTAGAATATCACAATCTTCTGGTGATTTTTGTCATCCCAACAGTAGGCTTTGCACAAACAGCATTTCACCTTTAGGGCGCACTCTTACCGCCCGTTCGCGCCACGCTCCCGCTGCAGCGAAGATGGAAAATATGGCGACAAGCCAAATCTGTCTTCACGGCAGTGGGATGGGAAAAACCCGCTGCCATGAACGGTGGGAAAATTCCTTTGAGGCTGGCCTCAATGCCTCTGTAACTTTCATGTAATTTGATGCAGCATATCCCACAAGCTCGCCACAGGAATATAAATCCAGTAAATAATTGTATAAATACCCTTTCATGATGTGATTATTGTCAACGGCTGCCAATCCAGCCCTCTTACCCTGGAAAGTGAGCATTTAAAAGTTAGTTTTCTTGTTCTTTGATGCAGTAAATTGTTACTGCCAATTTTAAAAGCGTAAAATTTTAAACATAAAGATATGTTTTCTTATTTTCCTCTTTGCCCCTTCTCCCTTAATTTCCCTCCCCTGATTTATCTTTCTGTACTTAATTTTGGCATCATATTCGCCCACTTTAATTCACCCCCTCGCCCGCCTTTCTCAATCCTTCTTTTGTTTATTTCTTAATCCTTAAATCTCATTGGTTAAGGAGATACACTGGTTGTTCCATTGTTTGGTAGAGTCCCAGGTGCCCTGTTGCCCTTGTTAGATTGTTATCAACTTGCATTTCCGTAACGTTGTGGTCAAAACATTTCTGAGCTGTAGCTGAAACGCTAGCCACTCCTTGTGTTGTACTTTCCCATTGCGTTGCACTGCTCAGCTGTATGTGAGCGCAAGTAACTCAAGAATTTAATGATTCCATTTGACCAGCCTATTAGCTTGTCTGTGTATAGTCCCAGGATAAATTTGAAAGCCAAACTTTTAAGTTCTATTGTTCTTTGTGTTTCCCTTTCGCTTTGTTGTTGCGTTTCCTGCTTCTTGTCATTTTCTTCCATTTTATTTATGCTTTTAAAAACATCGCAGTGACATACGTAATCAGGACAGATTCACGTAGAATTGAGTAACATTCAGCTGGGCAGTTCGATGCTCGTATTTTTGCTTCACCATCATCCCGGCTCCCACCTCTCTTCATCTAATCTCATCAAGATCTGGTGGAGGCAGATGTGATCGAAGCTTTGACAAAGGGTCATCTGGATTCGAAACGTCAGCTCGTTCCTCCCCTCATAGATGCTGCCAGACCTGCTGAGATTTTCCAGCATTTTCTCTTTTGGTTTCAGATTCCAGCATCCGCCATAATTTGCTTTTATTTTGATCGAAGCATTGTTGTCTGTTATCTGAAAGGGGAGAATGTGTAGGGTCACGGGGAGAAGGTGGGAGAATGGCACTGAGTGAATTGCCCATTTGGAGAGCCGGTGTGAACACAATGGGATGACAGACCTCAATCTATGCTGTAACAATTCTGGGATTCTGTGATCCCTTTATTCCTTTCTGCCTACATGGTTATCTTACTTCCCCTTAACTCTCTCTTCTGTGTGCTTGAACTGCCCCTTGTGGAGGTCTAATTTAACATTTAACATTACCTCTCTAGGTAATCTCTTTGGTAAATGTGTTACTCCTGAACTCCTATTGCAATTATTTGTGACTACCTTATGTTTGTGGTTAGAGAGCATAGGGAATCAGAGGTTTACAGCATGGAAACAGGCCCTTTGACCCAACTTGTCCCTTTTTTTAACTACTAGTCCCAATTGCCCTTGTTTGGCCCACATCCCTCCAAACCCATGTAACTGTCTAGGTGTTTTAGAGAGATCAGAATTGTTCCTCGTTCTGATCTCTCTGAAACGCCTTGCAAAGGGTTACGGGAAACGAGAGAGGAAAGTGGAATTGAGACCGCAAACAGACCAGTCCTGATCTCATTGAATGGCAGAGCAGACTCAAAGAACCGAATGGTCTACTCCTGCTCCTATGTTCCTCCCTATGTCTACTCCGTCAAACTTTCTTAATCTTAAATACTTACATCAGGCTACCCCCTCGCTTCTCCGAAGAAAACAGCACTACCCTGTTTAATCTTTCCTAAAACGCAAAACTATTAAGACTTGAATGCTGCGTGAACTTCTTTGATCTTGAGTGTTAAAAGTTGTTGGTTTTCCCCATGCTAGAGTCCCCCTACTTCAGACTTGCGATTTTATGTTGCTGCTGCTGAAGTCCCTTCACTGCAGAAATTCCCAAGATTTTTTCAACGAAGATCAGTTAAAGGAATCCAAACAGATTGCAATATTCAAGTGTCTATCATTATGAGACTGTTTAAAGGATTGTGTTCATCAAGCCTTGAGTAACTGATTATTCAATTCTGCCTGATCAACCAAGTAGATAAATATGATATTTTAGCTTCAATGATATGTTCTGGCAGCTGTTGAAAAGGATAGGCTAGCCAACCTGCCTGTGAAGGTCATTAAAATGGAATGACACAATGGAATGACACACTGATGCCTCACAGCGCCAGGGACCCGAGTTCAATTCTTGCCTGTCTGAGTGGAGTTTGCACATTCTTCCCGTGCCTGCCTGTGGTTTCCTCCAGATTCTCCGGTTTCCGCCCACAGTCCAAAGATGTGCAAGTCATGTGGATTGGCCATGCTAAATTGCTCCTTCGTGTCCCACAATGTGTACAGTAAGAAGTCTCACAACACCAGGTTAAAGTCCAACAGGTTTATTTGGAATCACAGGAGCTGATACTGTACCCACCCCAGTCCAACGCCGGCATCTCCACACCAGGATGCGTAGGTTAGGGGGATCAGTGGAGTAAATGCACAGTAAAGTGGATTTGTATACGGATCAAACCCAAAGTACTTTATATTTCAATCAACCTTTGTGATTGCATCAAAATATATGTGGGTTATAAATTAATTAATGGATTGTTTTAAGAACATGTGGCCATGATTTTACTTTATACTGGCCTCCTTCTGCACTGTAGGGATTCGATGATTTAAAGAACACACAAAGGAGGATTGGGTCTCTTATGAAAACTGCGCTTATTAGAAGAGGAAATGCAGCATTACAACTGTTTCATCTAGTCTGTCCTGTGTAGAGTAAGTTGTGTCATAGAAGCTTTTTTGAATTATTATTCTTTCAGAGGAAATTGTGTTTATTGTGAGATGCCAGAGTAAAGTATAATGTCTGGAAACTGGCCCACAAACTATTCGCATTTGTACTAACTACAAAATCGTGCTAACTAGAAAAGGTATGCATGGCAGACTTTAAAAAAACCCAAATGTCACTGCATTACTTTAGTTGGGTGCCTTTTATAGAGATGACCTAATAAATTTTTCTCCCGCTTTTTATTGAAAGGGGTTTTTTATGTCTGAATGTTGCCTTGGTTCAATTCATAATGTGATAAAGACTTCTAAAAGTGATCCTTTGGGGTTTTTTAATGGGCAATAGATATACATTGCTTTACTGAGAAACTGGTCTCCAAAGGAGCTCAGTTGATGTACTGGAAATTTTCTCATTAACAAGATAAAGCTTAAAGGAGTGCAGTACATCAGCGAATGAGAACATTACATTCATAAAGTAACCAGTTTAATTTTTCAAAGTTTGAAATATGAATGATCAATTAAATCCAGTTAAAACCTAATTTAGAATTGCTAACAATTTGTCCGTCATTGGGAATCGGTTGCAGTGAAGTTCTTTTTGAGAATAAGACAGTTATTCCTCTGTTGAATCTGCAAAGGAAAAAAACAATCCATATTGATTTAGCATTTTACCACATCCTCAGGATATCTCAAAAGTGCCTTGACCCAACAACTCAGCTAATGTCCTGGGGACCTGGGTTTGAATCCCACCATGGCAGATGATAGAATTTGAATTCAATGTAAAAGATATATCTGGAATTAAGAACCTACTGATGACCATGAAACCGTTGTTGATTGTTGGAAAACCCCATCTGGTTCACTAATGTCCTTCAGGGAAGGAAACCCGCCATCCTTACCTGGTCTGGCCTACATGTGACTCCAGAACCACAGTAATGTGGTTGACTCTCAGTTGCCCTCGGAACAAGGGCAACCAGGGATGGGCAAGAGATGTTGGCCAGCCCGCAATGCCCATGTCTCATGAATGAATAAAAAAAACAGACAATTCGACCTTCAAACAATTCTAAATTTACTTAACACACATCCAGAACCAAATCAGCATTTTGACTGTGCACGTTGTGCAATGAGAGTTTGAACCATGGATTTAGAATGTGAGTTGTGTGAGGCGCTTTGTGATTGTGCAGGCTTTCAGCTATGTGAAATGCATACTGGAAGGTTCTTTGGAACAGTATGTAGATAGCCCGACTAGAGAGGGGGCTATACTGGACCTAGTTCTGGGAAATGAGCCCGGTCAGGTCGTCAAAGTTTCGGAACATGTGGCAAATAGTGACCACAACTCAGTTAACTTTAGGATAGTAATGGACAAGGATGAGTGCTGTCCTACGGGCAGGGTGCTAAATTGGGGGAAGGCTGACTATAGCCGGATTAGGCAGGAATTGGTGGACGTTGATTGGGAGAGGATGTTCGAGGGTAAGTCCGCGTCTGGCACTTGGGAGTCTTTTAAGGAACAATTGATAAGGCTACAGCATAGGCATGTGCCTGTAAAAAGGAAAGATAGGAAAGGTAGGATTCAAGAGCCGTGGATAACCAGGGAAATTGAGGATCTGATTAAAATGAAAAGGGAGGCGTACGTTAAGTCCAGGCAACAGAAAACAGATGGAGCTCTGGAGGAATACAGAGAGAGTAGGAAAGAACTCAAACGGGGAGTTAGAAAGGCAAAAAGAGGTCACAAGATGTTCTTGGCAGGCAGGATTAAGGAGAATCCTAAGGCATTCTAATCATACATTTGGAACAAAAGAGTTGTCAAGGAGAAAATCGGACCTCTTAGGGACAAAGGAGGGGAATTATGCTTAGAACCCAAGGGAATAGGGGAGATCCTAAATTAATACTTTGCATCGGTATTCACGAAGGAGAGGGACGTGTTAACCGGGAGTATCTCGGAGGGAGGTGTTGACCTGTTAGAGAAAATCTCCATTACAAGGGAGGAAGTATTAGGTTTTTTAGGGAACATTAAAACTGACAAAGCCCCAAGGCCTGATGGCATCTATCCTAGACTGCTCAGGGAGACGAGAGATGAAACTGCTGGGCCTCTGACGGAAATCTTTGTCGCTTATTTGGACACAGGTGAGGTCCCTGAGGATTGGAGGATAGCGAATGTGGTCCCGTTGTTTAAGAAGGGTAGCAGGGATAACCCGGGTAATTATAGGTCTGTGAGCTTGATGCCCGTGGTAGGGAAGTTGTTGGAGAGGATTCTTAGAGACAGGATGTATGTGCATTTAGAACGGAACAACCTCATTAGTGACAGATAGCATGGTTTTGTAAGAGGGAGGTCGTGCCTTACAAATTTGGTGGAGTTTTTTGAGGAAGTGACAAAAACGGTTGATGAAGGAAGGGCCCTGGATGTCGTCTATATGGATTTCAGTAAGGCATTTGACAAAGTCCCTCATGGCAGGTTGGTTAAGAAGGTTAAGGCTCATGGGATACAAGGAGAAGTGGCTAGATGGGGGGAGAACTGGCTTGGCCATAGGAGACAGAGGGTGACAGTCGAAGGGTCTTTTTCTGGCTGGAGGTCTGTGACCAGTGGTGTTCCGCAGGGCTCTGTACTGGTACCTCTGCTATTTGTGATATATATAAATGATTTGGAAGAAGGTATAAATAGTGTTATCAGCAAGTTTGCAGATGACACGAAGATGGCTGGACTTGCGGATAGTGGTGAACATTGTCGGACAATACAGCAGGATATAGATAGGCTGGAAAATTGGGCGGAGAAATGGCAGATAGAATTTAATCCAGATAAATGCGAAGTGATGCATTTTGGAAGAACTAATGTAGGGGGGAGTTATACAATAAATGGCAGAGCCATCAAGAGTATAGAAACACAGAGGGACCTAGGTGTGCAAGTCCACAAATCCTTGAAGGTGGCAACACAGGTGGTGAAGAAGGCATATGGTATGTTTGCCTTTATAGGACGGGGTATAGAGTATAAAAGCTGGAGTCTGATGATGCAGCTGTATAGAACGCTGGTTAGGCCACATTTGGAGTACTGCGTCCAGTTCTGGTCGCCGCACGATCGGAAGGACGTGGAGGCGTTAAAGAGAGTGCAGAGAAGGTTTACCAGGATGTTGCCTGGTATGGAGTGTCTTAGCTATGAGGAGAGATGGGCTAAACTGGGGTTGTTCTCCCTGGAAAGACGGAGAATGAGGGGAGATCTAATAGAGGTGTACAAGATTATGAAGGGGATAGATAGAGTGAACAGTGGGAAGCTTTTTCCCAGATCAGAAGTGACGATCACGAGGGGTCACGGGCTCAAGGTGAGAGGGGCGAGGTATAACTCAGATATCAGAGAGATGTTTTTTACACAGAGGGTAGTAGGGGCCTGGAATGCGCTGCCAAGTAGGGTGGTGGAGGCAGGCACGCTGGCATCGTTTAAGACTTACCTGGATAGTCACATGAGCAGCCTGGGAATGGGGGGATACAAACGATTGGTCTAGCTGGACCAAGGAGCGGCACAGGCTTGGAGGGCTGAAGGGCCTGTTTCCTGTGCTGTACTGTTCTTTGTTCTTTGTGACTTGTTTACAGGGACTAGGAGGGATTATTGATAAAATGAAAAGCTTTCCTTCTTCTGTGAAATTCCCGTGGATTTCTTCCTGTCTGTGGTTCAGTTACATCGGTGTTACAAGGTGGAACTGGTAATACCTGAGTGACCTGAGGTGCCTCCATGCCCTTTCGCTCTGATTCATGCTCCTACAGTCCTTGAAACCACAATAGGGTGGTACAGTGGCACAACGTTTCGCACTGCTACCTCACAGTGCCAAGGACCCGGATTCAATTCTGGCCTTGAGTGACTATCTGCTTGGAAATCATAGAAATCATAGAAACCCTACAGTACAGAAAGAGGCCATTTGGCCCTTCGAGTCTGCACCGACCACAATCCCACCCAGGCCCTACCCCCATATCCCACCCACTAATCCCTCTAACCTACGCATCTCAGGACACTAAGGGGCAATTTTAGCATGGCCAATCAACCTAACCCGCACATCTTTGGACTGTGGGAGGAAACCGGAGCACCCAGAGGAAACCCACGCAGACATGAGGAGAATGTGCAAACTCCACACAGGCAGCGACCCAAGCCGGGAATCGAACCCAGGTCCCTGGAGCTGTGAAGCAGCAGTGCTAACCACTGTGCTACCATGCCGCCCCTGGAGTTTGCACGTTCTCCCCGCATCTGCATGGGTTTCCTCCAGGCGCTCCGGTTTCCTCCCACAGTCCAAAGATGCGCGGGTTAGGTGGATTGGCCATGTGAAATTGCCCTGTTGTGTGAGGGGGATTAACATGGTAAATACATGGAGTTGTGGGGATAGGGCCTGTGTAAGATTGTTGTCAGTGCAGGCTCAGTGGGTCGAATAGCCTCCTTCTGCACTGCAGGGATTCTATATACATCCTTATATACAATTTTACACTCAAAATATTTTGGTACCTGTTCAATTACTTTTTCATTTAATGACCAGTTTATATGTTTGTCCTTGGCAATCCCTCCCAAGATTATTTAGAAAAGAAAACTGTGTTTATTTATATAAAGTAAAATCATGTTCTTAAAACAATGCATTAATTAATTTATAACCCACATATATTTTGATGCAATCAGAAAGGTTGATTGAAATATAAAGTACTTTGGGTTTGATCAATATACAAATCCACTTTAGGATGACACTTAAGGAATGACTATTTGGGTTTCCAGTCAGTTGCCTTGACGTTATAAGGTTGACCTCCGTACACGCCATCCATATTGCAGCTACAGGACTTGGACAGACATGGGAATGGACACGACACAAAGGTATCATCACTCTGCAAAGACCATTTGTGCATCATGTTGTAGGAATACTTTTGGCACAGAAGCTACAGAGTGTTGAGAAAAAGGGTCACCACCATCTCCTCAAAGCAATTAGAGGCAGACAATGATTGCTGCCATTGCTGGAAGTACTCTTGGCTCAAGAATGAATGAAAGAAATATCACCCTGGCCTCTTAGAAGAGATTTTGTTCTGAATCAGATGATAAATTATGCCTTTCTTTGTTATGTTAATTAAAATTTATGACTGAAAAGTTGCAGAAGGATGCAGTTCATGCTTTCTGAGAAAGCAATGATGTGAACAAATATACCAGAACCATGTCAGGAATAGTCATCTGGAAGAATGATTCTTTAATGTTCCTCATGTTCCTGATTAAAACTACTTAATCAATCTAAATGCCAAACAAAAATGTGAATGCAGCTGGAAATTATGCATTAATCATGCAAAGTGACTCAGTCAAATTCAAATAATTTGGCCTGGCATTGATATGCAGTCAATTCCTTGGAGCCTCAGAGTTTATTTATTCATGGGACATGGACATTGATGCGCAATTAAATCACTCGGGAGGCTAGATCGTACCCAGGAAATAAAGGCTTTTATTACTAACAAGAATGGAGCACACTATATACAATACAATCCCAGACTAAAGGGTCACCAGGCAGTGCAGTGACCTTTATACTCCTCCAGGTAGGCGGAGCCAACTGGAGTGTACCACAGAACAATATCAACAGGTAGAACAGCCCAACCCTAACACCAACAGTGACAACAGTAACATATCTACAAATACCCATAGTGCTGACCATCTATGGTTCAGTACTCATGGTGGTAACCAACTATGGGTCACCACATTCACCCCTCCTTTAAAACAAAGGCCGGCGGGGCAAAAAAAACAGAACAACTGTTCATATATTCACAAATTCAGTCATATTGGAGGACCGCACCATCTCTGCGACCTCCTCAACACTGGCGGTAACGCCGGTTCTGGTGACCGTGGTGACCTTCACTCCAAGGCGGTGTCCAGTGACTCCTCCAGTTACTCACGGACGGGTGGACCACGAGGTGGCGACAATCTGCTGGACTCGAGCACGCCTCAAGGTGGCGACAATCTCCTGGACTCAGGCAAGCTGTACACAGGAGTAAGAGGATTAAGTGGTGGTCCCGATACTGCCCGCGCCGTGTCAGGAGGGGAGATAAAGGTCAAGGGGTCCCTAACTAGGGGTGTGGGAGCGACTGCGGTTTCGAAGTCCCCTGCAGGCGCCAGATCTCTAATAGAGACCGTGTCCTCTCGCCCGTCAGGATATGCCACATAGGCATATTGAGGGTTGGCGTGGAGGAGATGGACCTGTTCAACCAAAGGGTCGGACATGCGGGTCCTAACATGCCGCCGCAGGAGGACAGGTCCTGAGTACATCAGCCAAGACGGTAATGAGGTCCCAGAGGAAGACTTCCTAGGGAAGGAAAACATCCTCTCATGTGGAGTAGCATTGGTTGCCGTACACAGGAGGGAGCGGATGGAATGGAGCGCATCAGAGAGTACCTCTTGCCAACGGGAGACTGGAAGACCTTTAGACCTCAACGCCAGTAAGACAGCCTTCCAGACTGTAGCATTTTCTCGTTCAACCTGTCCGTTACCCCTGGGGTTGTAACTCGTAGTTCTACTTGAGGCAATCCCTTTTGAGAGCAGGTATTGCCTCAGTCGTCACTCATAAATGACGAGCCCCTATCACTGTGGATATAGCTGGGGTAACCAAACAGGTTGAAAAGATCCCGTAATGCTTTGATAACCGTGGCAGCAGTCATGTCTGAACAGGGAATGGCAAAAGGGAATCGTGAGTACTGGTCAATCACGTTGAGGAAGTACACGTTCCGATCTGTCGAAGGAAGGGGGCCCTTGAAGTCCACACTCAGTCTTTCAAAAGGACGAGTGGCCTTAATGAGGTGTGCCCTGTCAGGTCGGTAGAAGTGCGGTTTGCATTCAGCACATACCTGGCAGCTTCAGGTTATGGACCTGACATCATCCACTGAGTAGGGTAGATTCTGGACCTTTACGAAATGGAAGAGCCGAGTGATCCCCGGATGGCAGAGATCATTGTGGAGGGCCTGTAATCAATCCTCCTGCACACTGGCACATGTTCCACGCGACAGAGCGTCTGGGGGCTCACTGAGCTTCCCCGGACGGTACATGATATCATAGTTGTAGGTGGAGAGTTCGATTCTCCACCTCAAGATTTTATCATTTTTGATCTTACCCCGTAACGTGTTGTTGAACATGAACGCCATGGACCGCTGGTCCGTGAGCAGGGTGAATCGTTTTCCCGCCAAGTAATGGCGCCAATGCCGGACGGCCTCCACAATGGCCTGAGCCTCTTTTTCCACCGCGGAGTGACAAATTTCAGGGCCTTGGAGGGTGCGAGAGAAAAAGGCGACGGGCCTGCCCGCCTGGTTAAGTGTGGCGGCCAGGGCGAAATCAGATGCATCACTCTCCACCTGAAAGGGGATGGACACATCAACAGCGTGCATCGTGGCTTTCGCGATGTCGGCTTTTATCCCTTCAAAGGCTAAGCGAGCCTCTGCTGCCAGGGGAAAAGAGGTAGACTTGATGAGCGGACGGGCTTTGTCCGCATAATTGGGAACCCACTGTGCATAGTATGAAAAGAAACCTAAGCATCTTCTCAGTGCTTTGATACTAGTGGGCAGGGGAAGTTCAAGGAGGGGATGCATACGGTCTGGATCAGGGCCAGGGACCCCATTTTCCACCATGTATCCGAGAATTGCTAGGCGGCGCTTGCTAAATATGCACTTCTCCCTGTTGTAGGTCAGATTCAGGCGAGACGCAGTGCGTAAAAATCTAAGGAGGGTTGGCATCGTGGTCCTGCTGGTCATGGCCGCAGATAGTGACGTTATCCAGGTACGGGAAGGTAGCCCGCAGCCCGTTCTGGTCCACCATGTGGTCCATTTCACGCTGGAAGACCGAGACCCCATTCGTGACGCCAAAGGGAACCCTTAAAAATGGTAAAGATGACCATCCGTCTCAAAGGCCGTATATTTTCGGTCCTCTGGGCGAATGGAGAGCTGGTGGTAAGCTGACTTCAAGTCAATGGTGGAGAACACCCGGTACTGCGCAATCTGGTTGACCATGTCAGATATGCGCGGGAGAGGATACGCATCCAGCTGCGTGTATCTATTAATGGTCTGACTATAGTCTATGACCATCCGGGGTTTGTCTCCAGTTTTAACCACCACGACTTGCGCTCTCCATGGACTAGTGCTAGGTTGAATGATCCCTTCCTTGAGGAGCCGCTGAACTTCAGATCGAATAAAGATCCGATCCTCAGCGCTGTAACGCCTGCTCTTAGTTGCGATGGGCTTGCAGCCTGGCACGTGATTCTCGAATAAAAATGGTGGGGTGATTCTGAGTGTCGAGAGGCTACACGTGGAGCGCGCTGGGCAATTTGGAGGCTGTTGTGCTCCCACTGAAAGTGGAGGGAGTGGCCCATCGTACTGCAGGGTTACACTCCTCAGGTGGACCATAAAGTCTAGTCCCAGGAGTATTGGAGTGCAAAGGTGCGGTAACACGAGGAGCCTGAAGTTCTCGTAAACTGTGCCCTGCACCGTTAGGTTGACCACGCAGCTCCCTAGCACGGTAACAGACCGGGACCTCGACGCCATCGAAATTGTCTGTCTGACAGTCCGTACCCGGAGACCGCACCATTTCACGGTGTCAGGGTGAATGAAACTCTTCGTGCTCCCGCTATCAAACAAACAATGAATTAGGCGTCCATTTACCTCTATGCCCATCATGGACTTGTCGAGTCTGTGAGGCTTGGCCTGGTCCAGGATGATTGACGCCACTGTTGGGTCTTGAGTGCAACAGCAGGCAGCTGAGATGGTTGATGATGATGATCCCTGCTGGTCATCTGCGGTCGGTGCCGACCAAAATGGCTGCGCCCATGGATCGCACGTGGTTGGTGGCGCTAAAAGTGCCGGCCCCTGCAGGTCGCACGTGTCTTGCGTCTTCGTCGTCAGGAATGGCGGCGCTCTGGAATCGTACATGGTGGAAGACCTCGAAGAAGCTGGAGACAAGGAGACAGGCTCTGGAGAATCACACGCCGCGCTGCTATGCTTGGAGGGTGGTTTGGCCCTGCAGACTTTGGCATAATGCCCTTTCTTCCCACACGCAGAGCAAAATACCGTTCTAGCTGGACATCGCTGCCGAGGGTGTTTCGCCAATCCACAGAAATAGCACCGCGGGCCTCCTGGAGCTGCCGCCGCCGTCAGGTCCGAGGTTGAAAGCACAATCGCGCAGTTTTTCGGAGCCGCTGGGTAAAGTTGAGTCGGTGGCTGTACTTGCCACGATGTTCCCACGTGGTCAGTGGGGTACGTTTCTAGACTTCTGGAGGCCGTTTCCATCGTGTCAGCCAATTCTACCGTCTTAGCGAGGTCTAGGTTACCTTGCTCTAGCAGCTGAAGGCGAATATACGATGAGCCGATTCCTGCCACGAATGCATCTCGGATCAAGTCGTTCGTATACTGGGCCGTCGACACTGGCTTGCAGTTGCAGGCTCTGGCTAGCTGCTGAAGTTCGCGCAGGTACTGTCCTGTCGTTTCGCCGGGCTGCCGCCGTCGAGTGGCTAGAAGATGTCGAGCATGGATCTCGTTTGGCGGTTTGTTGTACAGTTTCTTAAGTAGTTCGATGGCCCCTATGTAGTCTTGGGCATCGCGGATTGATGAGTATACGGTGTCGCTTACCCTCGCGTGGAGGACCCGCAGTCTATCGGCTGTTGAGGCATCGATGTAGTCTTGAAAACACTTTAACCAATGGTCGAAAGTGTTCGACGCTCCTGCCGCACGTGGATCTAAAGTAAGCCGATCGGGTTTCAACATTTGCTCCATGGTTTTTTTTTACCAAAATTTTGTTAGTAATAAAATTGATGCGCGATTAGATCACTCGGGAGGCTAGATCGTACCCGGGAAATAAAGGCTTTTATTACTGACAAGAATGGAGCACACTATATACAATACAATCTCAGACTAAAGGGTCACCAGGCAGTGCAGTGACCTTTATACTCCTCCAGGTAGGCGGAGCCAACTGGAGTGTACCACAGAACAATATCAACAGGTAGAACAGCCCAACCCTAACCCCAACAGTGACAACAGTAACATATCTACAAGTACCCATAGTGCTGACCATCTATGGAAAAGTACTCATAGTGGTAACCAACTATGGTTCACCACAGACATTGCTGGCTAGCATTTGTTTCCCATCCCAAGTTGCCCTTTAAAGTTTATTTATTAGTGTCACAGGCTTACAGTTGCACTGCAATAAAGTTACTGTGAAAATCCTCTCGCCACCACACTCTGGTGCCTGCTCAGATACACTGAGGGAGAATTTTAGCAAGGCCAATGCACCTAACCAGCACGTCTTTCCGACTGTGGGAGGAAACCCGAGCATCTGGAAGAAACCCACACAGTCACAGCGAGAGTGTGCAAACTCCAGTGAAGTCGGGAATGGGTTAATGACCCTTGTCATACTTAAGCATTAAGACCCGAACTCTGTGATTTTGTTGAGAACACTGCAGAGTCCATGTTTTCGTCAGAGTTCGGTGTTTTTCATGTCTGTGCCAGATAAAAGAAACAGCTATTCCTCTGTCTCCATTCGTTATCAAGAAATGCGATTAACCCAGCTCGAAATAAGCTAAACAGTCTCCATTTTTATGTACCTTTGTTTAACACGATGGAGTTGACATGTATGCCTTCTGTCTTTGAATCACCATAGATTCATATATATATTCATCATACGTTATTCATCTTATCCTGATATAAAGTATTATACAAACCTGTATGTATATTAGTTAACTTGTTTGTGCAAAACCTGTGATGTTGTTTCAAGGATATAAATGACGAACAATCGTGGCCTTGGAGACCGAACAAACTACGCAGAGGAAGATACTGCTAAAACAACAAGAATCTCACCATGAACAATGACAGCCATCTCAGAAAATTGCAATGTAATGAGGGCGGGAACAGGGACATATATAAACTCTGTTCTTACTTGTGTTCGAAGAGAAGCCCTGGGTCCACTGTTAGGAACCTCACTTCTCCCACAATTGTGAAAATAAACACTGCATTTTGAACCACTAATAGTGTCAGAGGTTTTTTACCTACAACAATTGGGGGCTCGTCTGGGATAATCTGTTTACGGTCTGGTTGAATGGCCACGACCGGGACACCGGAATAGATTATCGAACTCTAAATAGAGTGGGTCAAAATGCAGTGGGTAATCATCTGTGATAAGAGTGTGTGATGTTTAGACGTGAGTAAGATAGAGACTGTCTGAGTGATCGCCGGGGTTTGAAGGAAAAGCCTTCATGTGTAAGAGTTAGAAGGAAAGGCCTTCTAAAGAGAAGCCGGCTTAAAAAAAGTAGTACAAGCGGTGGTACGGAGGGATCTGATCAACCCTTACAGGTATCACCGGACTCCGATTAGAGCGACCTGGGAGGGGGAGAGCGAGAAGGGAGAATAAGTCACTCCAGGTGGTGAGTATAAACTTATCAGTGTTATGGCGGGACAAAGACAGTGGGGACCCCCTGGGTCCCTGATAAATGAATTTATGACTAAGAGGGACAGACTCATAAAACAGATGATAAAAGGGGGATGGGATTTAGACCATCCACTAGACCAACAATGAAAATGGTTGGAAAAGGAAAAGAAAAACAAAACTAAGAAAATTGGAGTTCTCTTAGTTCATCAATTGGCCGGATTAATTGAACAGGTTTCAGTCTCGGGTAAGAAATGGGCTGATGTCAAAGAAAAAATTAAAATGTTAATCAACAAAGGGGTGAAAGAGCCTCCGAATTTGGGGAGCGACTCTTTAGAATATACCAAGAATGTTGGGGAGTACCCGAAGCTGCCCGAACAGATAGAGCCTTTTTACAAGCATTTAAAGACGGGCTGTCGCCAGCTCACCAAAAAATCCTTAAAATGGGAGTTCTCAATACCCAGACTTATGATGAATTAGTGGAATGGGCATCTGGAATTAGAGATGGACCAGATGAGAAACCATACCTACAAATAAAACAGGAAAACGTTAGTGCAAACAGTAGAGAAGATAAACCAAGGGGTGGGTGCCATAATTGTGGGAAACTGGGTCACTTTGTCAGGCACTGTAGGGCTCCAAAGTGGGGTAATGAAGTCTGCAAAATGGCAGATAATGAAGTAATGAGGGGATCTGCAGGTCCTCTCATTGACATGTACTTATCAAAGAAAAAAGCATTAATAAAGAGGATGCAAAAGGATGGCTGGGATACGTCTCAGACCTTAGAGTAGCAGAAAACGTGGATATATAAAGAAAAGAGAAACAAGGCAAAGAAGATAGGAGTATTGTTAATGCATCAGTTAGCTGGACTAATTGAGCAAGATAAAGAAAAGATTAGAGAACTAGAATTCAGAATAAGAGAATTGGAGAAACGAAACCAAGTCTTCGAAGAAAAACAATAGAGAGAGGAAACTGTTCCTCTACCTCCTAATGAGTCCACACAGGGACCACCCGCTCCTCCAGAGGAGTAGGAAGTGCTGGAATACAACTCAGCATCAGTAACCCGGAGGGGAACTGGTGCACGGCCAAAAGCAAAATTATAAACCCGTCACCCAGTGTAAAACAGAGATTCAGAGAGTATTAGGGAATGCTCCCACTTATTGGAACAGAATTACCACAATAAAACAATTAAGAGGGATCAGTGAATGTGAGAATCAAAGGAAAGATAAAGAGGTATCTGGCTTGCCAATGTTGTTCCAAAATCCCGATACGAATGAACAGGAGTGGTGGAATTGACCCAGTGTAGATAATCACCAGACGGCACTATACTCAGTCCTGAAACACTTAGACGAACAGGGACTAAAGGCAAGCCCCAGGAAGGCCCAAATAGGGAAAGCGCAGGTGTTATATTTGGGACACTTGATATCCCAGGGGACCAAAGAAATGCCATTGGGCAGGAAAACAGCCATACAGCAAATGCCAAGACCAGTAACCGTCTGAGGGGTAAGGAAGGTTTTGGGGTTGTTTAATTACAGCCGCAACTTTATACCAGAATTCGCAAGGCTCGCTGAACCAATACAAAGGCTAGTAAAGGGGGGGAAACCTGCTCTAGAAGTTATAGAATGGGGATCAGAACAGGAAAGGGCATATAGTAAACTAAAAGTAGAACTAATGAAGGCTCCAGAACTTGGACTGCCTGACGCTCGTAAAGATTTTTTTATCTATTGTAATAATGAAGGGGGGTTTTATTCGGCAGTAGTCACACAGGTCCATGGGGACAAACAGCGACCCATGGGTTATTATTCCGCAGCGGAGGGCCCTGTAGTAACCGGGTTACCCAGATGTATAGCCGCACTAGATTGCGCGGCATGGGCAGTAAAGGTCAGCGAGCCCATCATAATGGCGGGGAATATTGTTTTACACACCAAACATACCTCGGTGGAAATGCTGAACACAGGAAAATTGCGGTCTGTCTCAAACATGAGAAGGGCGAAGTGGGAGGCAGTGCTTCTCCCACCCACTAAGTCCATCACCATTGTACGAGACATGGGAATGAACCCCGCAGAAGGAATGTTAGGTGAAGGGTCTCCCCACTCATGTGGGGACATAGACGAAGAGGTAGAGGAGAGTAGAATAAAAGATGTGCCCCTGGAGGCACCAGATTTGGTCCTGTTTGTGGATGGATCACGGAAATATATAGAAGGGTCACCACGAACAGGATGGGCGGTCGTAAAGGTGGATTTACAAATTGTTCAAGCAGGAAGGATAGAGGGAAGCAAGTCAGCGCAAGTGGCGGAACTAATAGCCTTAACTCAGGCTTTTACTGAGGCAGCAGAGAAAAGGGTCAACATTCACACCGATAGCAGATATGCATTCGGAATTGTACATAACTATATGACCGTTTGGGGAAGAAGGGGATTTGTTACGACGGGAGGCACTCCAATTAAACATGGCCAAATAATAACAACTTTATTGAAAGCCAGCGAGCTCCCCTCGGAAGCCGCGGTATTGAAGGTAAAGGCACATCAAAAGGAACCAGACAAACAAAGTCCCGAGTGGTATATCTTTAAGGGAAACCAGGCAGCCGACAAGGCGGCACAATCCGCCTTGGAAAAGGGGGAAGTGCAGGCCTTGCCGGCTGCCTCGACTAAAACTGAACCCCCGTTAGATATCTCACAGCTACATGCTGATACCCCTGAAGAAGAACGTGTGAGGTGGAAAGTTCAAGGAGCTACACCTGATGGAGGGAGGGGTATGGAGATTAAATAATAAAGTTCTAGCCCCAGAATGTATCCAGCATACTCTGATGCAGTTACATCATGGGCTGTCGCATGTGGGAAGGGATGCCATGATGACCAGTATAGGGAAGGAATGGTGGAACGTATGAATAGGACACTTAAGATCTCCCTTTTGAAGGCCCTGCAGGAATCAGGAAAGAGATGGACAGAAGTATTACCCGCCATATTAATGAAACTCAGGGCCACTACAAATCGGACCACTGGACTGACACCATATGAGCTAATGACTGGCAGGGCTATGCAACTGCCCGAGTCCATCATTACCGGAGGGGCAGCTGTAGGCCCATTATGGGACAGGATTCGACGATATGTATTAGAGTTAAGCTCCCAATTGAAAGATATGCGGAAAACAGTACGGGACAAACAAATAGTGATAGATGAGCACAATAAACTAGAACAGACCCCGGAGGTACCCCCGGCGGGCAGCAAGGTTATGGTAAAAACACTACCAGGAAAACCTGGATTTGCCCCCAAATGGAAAGGCCCCTATGAAGTTATTATCAGTGGAGACACCTGTGCCTGCATAGATATGCAAGGTAGGGGTGTCTGGAAGCATTGGACTCAGTTAAAGGAATACACCAATTACCACAACAAAACAGTTAAAAGGGGAATAAAGGGTTAAAAGAAAACAAACTGGTTGTAAGTTTCTTTTACTCGAGGGAGGGAGAGAGAGAGAGATGTAAGATGAAATTGCGATCGAGAGCCTCATGTGATGGAATGGGGTATAGCAGATCAATGCGAGTTTAATAAATTACGTTCCCCAGTAAATATTACGATAATGCATCGGACAGAGATTTTGGGAATGTGGGAATAATAGCATTAGATTACATCTGAAGAGTCATAAGGAGAGTTAGCCATTTAAGCACACAGTAGATTCAATCTTGCATCTGCCACTGTAAAGATAATTATTTTAGTAGGGATATTTAAAAGTGATAAAATAAATGGATTATTTGGATCAGGCTTTTGTTAAATTTGAAAATGTATTTTTGATAGAACTGAAGTTGAAAAGATAAATAGAAAGAATTATTCCTGCGTATTTGAAATGATGATTAATCACTTGTTTATGTTCCTCTGAATTATAAGACTTGCAGTAATTTTAAGATATAGTCAAAATTTAACAGAGAAGGGAGTTACATAAGGTAGAATGGGAGTGCGTGTGTCATACTGGGAATTATTATACTGCCATAATGCATTCTAATTAAAATGTGTTACATGGATCAACCATGAAACTGTATTAAATGACAGACCGGCTAAAAGGGAGTGCCCGCCTATAATACCAAATTGACAAATCAATATAATTAGAGATGAGGGAAATAATTCAGTGGAATAATGAGATAAGAAAATGCTAGGGAAGTATTTCTTACAAACGGTTAAAGATTAAAGTGATAAGATTTCTTGAATTTATTTCTGTTTTGAGTTGAATTACAGCTTGGAAGGCAGCAGCATAAAAGCGACTGTTAATCAACGGTCAGTATTCTTAAATGGTTTAATTCCATCCCAGTTTAAGATGTTAAGTCTGAATAAATGTTGGAAGCTTCCATGTGTATCTGTGTGTTTAACAACGTGATTGCGTGAATGTTTTGTTGTTGTTCGTTTTAATGTTGAGAAAGGAGTTAAACCTTGGAAGGACCATATGCTCTTTCCTTGTCTTGAAGTTGAAATTATAAGAGTGTAGTTGAGAAGTTAAAAAAATAATAAGTAATTTTGAGAAAAATAGAAAAGCAGGAACAAAAGAATGAGGTGAATATACTGTCTCTGAGTCAGTTTAAAGTCTATCAAATCAATGAATCGTAGTTCCGATTATCCCAATTTACAGCAGGAGATTAATCAGTTAAAACCTCAGTTGTTAATACAAATAAAGATGTTGTCCTCGAGTATTTTTAATTTGCATTTGATGCCAACCATTGAACACCATGAATTATTGGAACTTGTGTTGTCAGTTAGTTACCAATATGAAATTCAAGACTTGTGTGATGTTCCGATAACATGCAACAAATTACATCATTTAAATCATCTAACATTGATGATAGTTCTGATAGTGTAACTAGTTAAAATTATATACTGCCATTGGAATTGTGCCATCTATTGTTCAAGGTTTTCCAAATCTAAGAACACTGCAAAGCTTAAAACCTAGCCAGTTAGGAAGCAAATCAAAACATTTCTAATCAAGTAACTCTTGTTATTGTTATATGTATTGTGCTTGTTATCGTTCTGAAAATGAAGGAATTCTGATCTGGAGCTCAGTTTAAAAATGGAAACAGATTAATTAAAAAATTAAATTAAGAGGGTTTTGAGATACCCGATATAATATGTATTGTGTATTGATAAAAACATAAGTCTGTGGGAAAAAAAAGGCTAGTTATTCCAAACATGTAACCATTCTTTGCCATAATTTGTAATAGCTTGCACAATTAATATTAACATGACAGGGAGTGAAACTGGTTTACTGGAGAGAGAGACAAAAAAGGAGTTGGAGACTGGCTTTGCAGCCAGACTCAAAAATCTTGCAGCATTCGACTGCACACAACAAATGGCTTATTCGGTTATCTGTGTTTTTAAAGAGCTGTGTATGGCAGCATAAACTATTGGCATCTATGACCACGAAACACTGGTGTTTACCTTGTGAGACAATCTGTCTATAGAAGGATCATTTCTGCTTAAACATTGCACTTTCAAATGTGGACAAACAAATTATCAAATTAGATATAATGTAAGAATACATCATACAAAGATCGGAGTTGTATGGTATGTGATTTAAATGAGAAAAGCGATGTCTTTTGATAGACTGTCCGGCTGCAGCCAGTGCAAAGTGTTGTGTGATTCGCACCAAGCCAACTGAAGGGTCTGTTTATTTCTTCAGAATAAACTCGACTGATCTGAAGTAAATATGCCTTTCTTTAAGCATTGCTTTCGAAATAACGGTTATTTTAAAAGAAAGGAGAGGGAGAGAGAGCAGCCAAAAACCAGCCTGAGATTGAAAAAAACAAAACATCTGTTTCTAAAGCATAATTAAATTAGATATTATTATTACATACAAGCAGTCTCCAGCTGCATCAACAACTTGGCCATGAGAAAGTTTGTTTACCTTACATTGTACTATCAGAGAATGCAGCTAAGTTTCTAAGTTGGACTCAGGATTCCAAGCTGCTGAGGCCAAATTAGCTTAAATTAACTTAAAGCATAGCACAATTAATTACAATGGGCAAAAATACTTTGCACTGGCGAAGGCCATACAGACATCGGGAAAAAAAAACGTGGATGAAGGTATTGCCCACCATACTAAATGAGATTAAGGGTTGCTACAAACCAAACAACTGGATTAACCCCTTATGAGCTAATGACAGGACAGACGACGCAATTACCAAAAAGCATCATAACAGGTGGGACCGATGTAGGTCCACTAAAAGATAAAATCAGGAGATATGTTTTGGAACTAAGCACCCAACTAAAAGGGATGCATAAATCGGTAAAAGGCAATCAAGAAATAAGAGATGTAGAGAGAGCTTGAAATGCTCCCTGACAGTCCCAACAGTGGGATGTCCTAGTAAAAATATTACCTAACAAATCAGGGCTTGTACAAAAATGAAATGAGCTGTATGAAGTTATAATTAGTGGAGATATCTGTGCCTGTATATACTCAGTTGAATATGCTGAAATTAATTGGAAAAATATGTGATATACTCCAATTGCAGATATAAACAAACAACAACTGACCTCTAAGCAAGCTGAACGGGCGTGCGGGAACTTTGCGCGTGGGCGATATAGCCTTTGGACCATTGTATAACGGTCGCGCGGGATATTAGTAAGTGATAAGATGCTTCTCATGCAGATACTCATGACCCTGGCCCTGTTAGCCATAGCGGGAGAATATAAATTGAATTATGAGGAGTTAGGAATGAAGCACAGTGATCATCTCTGTAACGATGACTCTGTCTATTGTATGAACACCTTTGTGTATATGTCTTATCTGGTACCAGGAGTGCATCACAATCGAATCTGACCAAGTGCTGGGTCTGTTCACACATTCCCATGCACGGAGGAAAGGGAGGAATTCCCTTATTTCCTATCCCTTTATCAGCTCTAGAAGTAATTGAATGGGTTTTAAATCAGAATGGAACCCAGAAAGGGACAAGGCAACTGACATTTAAAACCCCATCGGGTACCACTATGCAGGGTATCAGCAACAGTGATGTTGTTTCAAGGCTAGGGGGCGGAGGGTGCACTTTATCGTCCTTTAAGAAGAATTACCAGCCCAGCTACGACAGATCAGGATCCCCACCCTACTTTGTTGTGAAAAATAAACAGAGGAGATCCATCTGCCTGATAAGAAATGGAACCATACCTGTTGGCCGTAGCTACTGTATATAGCAGATTGATATCACTGATGACGCTGAGGCCATGATACAGGTCACAATCCAGTGCCCTATAGCCACCATCCCGGTTAGCCTCTCCTCTGCTTATGGAAGCGAGATGACTGTATATAATGGTACCTATTTTGTCTGTGGAAACAATGCCTATCCGTGGCTTCCCTGGAATTGGACAGGATCGTGTTATTTGGCATATGTGGTGCCTTATATTCACCATTACACTGACTTATGGGACCATCCCGAAATACATCTGCTTAGGGCTAAGCGAGCCATTAGTGAGACAGAACGATTCTTCATGATAGCCTACCCATTTTTTGGGATGGTAAAGGCAGCACAAGAACTTATACGGATGGCCTCAACCCTAGAGAAAGTTGCAAATAAGACTAAGGATGGGTTCCAGGAGGTGAGCACGGCCATCTCTGAAATGTCAGCAGAGGTCGTAGCTATTCGGACTGTGGCGTTACAGAACTGATTGGAACTCGATTATGTGCTAGCCTCCCAAGGTGGAACATGTGCCATAGTTGGCTTCGAATGCTGTACGTATATTCCCGAAGCTTCGGAGAATATAACTCGCTTAGCAGATCATATTAAACAAGTAGCAAAAGCAATACAGGAAGAAGGGAACCAATTCATAATTATAACCCTCCGGGCTGGCTGGGGCAATGGTTCGGGTCGTGGGGTCCATACCTGATGCATGGATTGATTGTATTAATTGTAATTGTAATTACTTGCTGTGTTTGTATGGTATTATTGAACGCCTGGAGCAAAACAGTAACAGCACGAATTATGACGGTTGCAAGTGTACAGGCGGAGGGGGCTGGGCCCATTCCCCGATAACATGTGGTTCTGAGTTGGTCATAGGTGCCATGTTTGGACCTGGCATCCGACCAGAAGGGGGGAGTGAAGTCGGGAATGGGTTAATGACCCTTGTCACACTTAAGCATTAAGACCCGAACTCTGTGATTTTGTTGAGAACACTGCAGAATCCATGTTTTCGTCAGAGTTCGGTGTTTTTCATGTCTGTGCCAGATAAAAGGAACAGCTATTCCTCTGTCTCCATTCGTTATCAAGAAATGTGATTAACCCAGCTCGAAATAAGCTAAACAGTCTCCATTTTTATGTACCTTTGTTTAACACGATGGAGTTGACATGTATGCCTTCTGTCTTTGAATCACCATAGATTCATATATATATTCATCATACGTTATTCATCTTATCCTGATATAAAGTATTATACAAACCTGTATGTATATTAGTTAACTTGTTTGTGCAAAACCTGTGATGTTGTTTCAAGGATATAAATGACGAACAATCGTGGCCTTGGAGATCGAACAAACTACGCAGAGGAAGATACTGCTAAAACAACAAGAATTTCACCATGAACAATGACAGCCATCTCAGAAAATTGCAATGTCATGAGGGCGGGAACTCTCTTCTTACTTGTGTTCGAAGAGAAGCCCTGGGTCCACTGTTAGGAACCTCACTTCTCCCACAATTGTGAAAATAAACACTGCATTTTGAACCACTAATAGTGTCAGAGGTTTTTTACCTACAACATCCACACAGTGACCCAAGCCCGGGACTCGAACACGGCCCCTGGTGCTGTGAGGTAGCAGTGCTAACCACTGTGCCACCGTGCTGCGCTTGGAGGGTAGTTCAAAATCAACCACAATGTTGTGACACTGGAGTCACATGTAGGCCACACCAAGTAAGGATGGCAGATTTCCTTCCCTGAAGGACATTAGTGAACCAGACAGGTTTTTACAACAATCGACAATGAATGCATGGTCATCAGTAGATTCTTAATTCCAGATTTTTTTATGGAATTCAAATTCCACCATTTGCCATGATGGGATTCCCAGCATTAGCTGAGTTTCTGGATTAATTGTCGAGCAATAATACCACTAGGCCATCACCTCCCCTGCCAGGGAGAGTGATGAAGTTTGGTGGGGATTGAAGAAAATGGCTTCATTCTACCCAGCATTTACTTGGAGGAAATTTCTGTTCATTTGGTACTCAATGTTAAATAAGCAGTCTGACACATTAGAGACATGGAGGGGATGAGAAAGGCGGTGAGGTAGAAATGGGTAGCATGTATAATGTCACCAAGGCGCAGTGTGAAGATGTGAAATAGAAGGCGTCCAAGGCTAGGTCCTTGGGGGGACACCAGGGGACACCACACAAACGGTCAACGGTGAGACATGCTGGAAGAGAGTGACCATGTGAAAGGTTCCTTCACCTGACGAAGGAGCAGCGCTCTGAAAACTTGTGATTTCAAATAAACCTGTTGGACTATAACCTGGTATCGTGTGATCTCTCAGCTTGTCCAAAGATGTGCGGGTTAGGTTGATTGGCCATGCTAAAATTGCCCCTTAGTGTCCTGGGGTGCGTAGATTAGAGGGATTAGTGGGTAAAATATGTAGGGATATGGGGATAGGGCCTGGGTGGGATTGTGGTCGGTGCAGACTCGATGGGCCGAATGGCCTCTTTCTGTACTGTAGGGTTTCTATGATTCTATGATTTCTATGATTGTCCAGCCCAGTCCAATACCGGCATCTCCACACCACGTGAAAAGCTACAGATAGGTTACAAAAGACAGAGAGGAATAGTTTACCGTGATCACATAGGATACCATTTGTGACTTTGGCAAGAGCTTCAGTGGAGTGAACAGACAGCATGGTTTTGTAAGAGGGAGGTCGTGCCTTACAAATTTGGTGGAGTTTTTTGAGGAAGTGACAAAAACGGTTGACGAAGGAAGGGCCCTGGATGTCGTCTATATGGATTTCAGTAAGGCATTTGACAAAGTCCCTCATGGCAGGTTGGTTAAGAAGGTTAAGGCTCATGGGATACAGGAGAGGTGGCTAGATGGGTAGAAAACTGGCTTGGCCACAGGAGACAGAGGGTGACAGTCGAAGGGTCTTTTTCTGTCTGAAGCTCTGTGAGCAGTGGTGTTCCGCAGGGCTCTGTACTGGGACCTCTGCTATTTGTGATATATATAAATGATTTGGAAGAAGGTGTAACTGGTGTTATCAGCAAGTTTGCAGATGACACGAAGATAGCTGGACTTGCGGATAGCGATGAACATTGTCGGACAATACAGCAGGATATAGATAGGCTGGAAAATTGGGCGGAGAAATGGCAGATGGAATTTAATCCAGATAAATGCGAAGTGATGCATTTTGGAAGAACTAATGTAGGGGGGAGTTATACAATAAATGGCAGAGCCATCACGAGTATAGAAACACAGAGGGACCTCGGTGTGCAAGTCCAGAAATCCTTGAAGGTGGCAGCACAGGTGGAGAAGGTGGTGAAGAATGCTTGCCTTTACAGGACTGGATATAGAGTATAAAAGGTGGAGTCTGATGTTGCAGCTGTATAGAACGCTGGTTAGGCCGCATTTGGAGTACTGCGTCCTGTTCTGGTCGCCGCACTACCAGAAGGGCGTGGAGGCTTTAGAGAGAGTGCAGAGAAGGTTTACCAGGATGTTGCCTGGTTATGGAGGGTCTTAGCTATGAGAAGAGATTGGGTAAACTGGGCTTGTTCTCCCTGGAAAGACGGAGAATGAGGGGAGACCTAATAGAGGTGTACAAAATGATGAAGGGTATAGATAGGGTGAACAATGGGAAGCTTTTTCCCAGGTCGGAGGTGACGATCACGAGGGATCACGGGCTCAAGGTGAAAGGGGCGAGGTATAACTCAGATATCAGAGGGATGTTTTTTACACAGAGAGTGGTGGGGGCCTGGAATGCGCTGCCAAGTAGGGTGGTGGAGGCAGTCACGCTGGCATCGTTTAAGACTTACCTGGATAGTCACATGAGCAGTCTGGGAATGGAGGGATACAAACGAATGGTCTAGTTGGACCAATGAGCGGCACAGGCTTGGAGGGGCGATGGGCCTGTTTCCTGTGCTGTACTGTTCTTTGTTCTTGAGTGGCAGGCATCAATGTCCAACTTGAGGGATTAGAAGGTGGTTTTTCTGGGAAAGGTGGACATTTATTTGAGAGACAACAGCACATTCAGGTAAGTTGGAGAGGTCGGACAGGTTAGAGTTAGGGTGGTAGTATTCGCAGATGGAGGAGTCGAGGGTGTTTTTTTTTATAGGTCTGTATTTGAATAGTCCATTACACACCTGGCCAATCTCCCATGTTCTACCAGCAGTAAACCTGAGGTCATTTAAGGGCTCACTATCCATGCCCCTAAATCGCAGGAGGCTCCATTAACCCTGTCTTAGTTGACCTTTGATTATTTTTTAAGTTCTTGTCTTTGTAAACTACTGTAGCCCCACAATGCTTCAAGGTTTCTGTGCTCCTCTGATTCTGGCCTCTTGAGCATTCCTGATTTTAATCTCTCCACCGTTGGTGACCATGCCTTCATCTGCCTGGACTCTGACCTTCTTAAACCCTTCTACCTCACTACATCTCTTCCTTTCATTCACTCCTTAAAAGCGATTTCTTTTGATCAAACGTTTGGGCATCCATCTTAATATTTTATGTAGCTCTACGGGGAGGCAATGGCCTAATGGTATTATCACTGGGCTATTAATCTAGCAACTCAGCTAATGCTCTGGGGGCCCAGGTTCAAATCCTGCCACGGCAGATGGTGGAATTTGAATTCAATTTTTTAAAAATCTGGAATTAAGAATCTAATGATGACCACAAAACCCCATTGTTGACTGTCGGGAAATCCCATCTGTTTCACTAATGCCCTTTAGGAAAAGAAATCTACTGTCCTTACCTGGTCTGGCCTACATGTGACTCCAGAGCCACAGCAATGACATTGACTCTCAACTGCCTCCAAGGGCAACTAGGGGATGGGCAATAAATGCTGGCCAGCCAGTGATGCCCATGTCCCATGAATGAATTTTAAAAAACTAATTTATACTTTACTGTGAAGCATCTTGGAACGCTTTGTGACATTAAAGGCACTGTATAAGTACCAGTTGTTGACAGCAGACTTGCAGAGCAGGGGTTGAGTACTAGCAAAATTAATGATCCCTCCTGATTTCACATCACATTTACCTTTCCACTAAAAATACTGAAACAAAATAAATATGGGCTTTTCAAGCAAGGAAAAATGAATGTTCACAAAATGTCCTTAACTTCAGCCTTTATTAAACATTAATTTTCTTACATGGATATTAAATCACAATTTCAACAATCATAGTACTGCATAGTATTAAATGCAATGTAAAAATATAAATGTATTTAATTTTTCTCACAACTTTTCCCATCCTCTCAAAACATTGATTCTGATTAGATTACAATTCCATTGGCGGCACCCTCCTCACCCAATTTACAATTATTCATGTGCGAGTTGACAGGCTATTTAACTGTGCGAGCTCTTTCATATCCAACGTTCACACTGTGTGCATTTCTAACTGGGGTCACCGCAGAGCACCAGAAGCAGGAGGCTGGGCTGAACTCTCCTCGACCTGCCCCACTGCGGCCGCGGAAGCTGGGTTACGTTGTCAAATATGGGATCTTCCCGACGTGTATAGTACGATGAATTGTTCGTTAAATTCCATGAACCATGAGAACATATGTTTGAAATTAGTGCTATTGGAATGAATATACATCCGACAAACTAGTTAAGGAATCTTGATAAAGATTCTGTAAGATAAATGGTCACGATTCCAAAGAATTTCCACAATACCTGATAGGTATATGACATGATCTACAATATGTAAAATATGTCAACAAATAAGGTAGGTTTTAATATAAAACAAATATATATAAAATCTTAGCTTAGATACAGATCATACTGAGGAATAAGCTGATGGATAAGCTTTGTAGCAAATTAAGTGACTGCTGAACATTGTTGGTCTTGTACGTGCATGCATTTCTCTTAACTTGTACATATGACTACAGCTAATAATTTCACAGACATTTCTTACTAGGTATGATGTACTTAGCTCTAAGTTCCACATTCTTTGAGTGGTGTATGTCATTTTATTTAGTTATCGGCATTTGAGGGTATAAATAATATATATGAAAATTGTCTACTACATAGCAACACAATTCACGTCAAAATTTGAGGTCTTGAATTTAAAATATGCATTTGTCTGCAGGCGTTGCTTTGCATCAAGAAAAACACAGAGTAATGCAACAAAACTTAGAACTAACTCTGTTCGATCTGTTCTGTTGACTTAATATTCACAGCTTTTTGCGGTATTTTAGTGTCATTTCTTACTGCATTTGAAGTCTGGGCTTAAATGTTGTTAATGTAAGTGCGGGATGGGGGGAGAGGTTCTTTCCAGTTGTTAACAGTGGAAGGCTGAGTTTAATTCAGCCTGGATGACTGCGTGGAGTTTGCATGTTCTCCTCGTGTCTGGGTGGGTTTCCTCCGGGTGCCCCGGTTTCCTCCCACAGTCCAAAGATGTGCAGGTTAGGTTGATTGGCTTTCTAATTTTCTCCTTAGTGTCCCAGTATATGTAGGGGGATTAGCAGGGTAAATAAGTGGGGCTACGAGGATAGGGCCTGGGTAAGATGCTTTGTCAGAGAGCCGGTGCAGATTCGATGGGCTGAATGGCCACCTTCTGCACTGTAGAATTCTATGAACCAAATGGTCCAAAAGAGGGGTGTCAAACTCATATATTAGTGCCATAATAACTCAGGCAGAACACCACAGCCTCTTCATTCATTCTTCTGTGCTTTTGTTGTGTTCTTGGGGGAGACGGTGACATAATGGCAGTATCACTGGGGACCCGTGTTCAAATCCCACCACACAGATGGTGAAATTTGAATTCAATTAAAATCTGGAATTAAAAAGTCTAATGATGACCATGAAACATAATGAACACATCCGGTTCACTAATGTCCTTTAGGGAAGGAAACCTGCCATGCCTGGTCTGGCCTACATGTGACTCCAGACCCACAGCAATGTGTTTTGACTCAGAACAAGGGCAATTGAGGATGGTCAATAAATACAGGCCTGGCCAACAATGCCCGCATTCCATGAACAAATTAAAAGAAAACTGTTTTGCACTGTCCTCATTGCCATTTCCTGGCAGTCAAATGTTCAAGACTGCACATTTTTAAGTGCAGCTGGTCCAGTATCCCAGTGTTGGATTCCTTGGTCTCTCACTTTTCCACAATGCATCAGAAGGGCCAATTTATTCAGTTCAAATGGCGAGGTTCAATCTGACATGGTATTGATTGACCTGAACCTTCATTGTATCTCCCAATTTGCAAGTTGACTTTGTGCCTATATAACATTTTAAAAAGTCCAACAACTGAAGATTCCTGCTGCGAGAATTTGTGCTGGTCAGCCACAACCCAGACATCTTAATTGGATGGGTTAGGTAGAATTTCAAGTAAGGTGTCATTTGTAGCCCTACAGCTCTCTATTTAACTCCCCGAATCAATGAAAAAGCACTTACAATTTAACTGATCATAATAAAAATGCACCAAAATAATTCTTATGGCTCAGGGTAAAGTCCACCTGCTTCACACTACTGACATTTACAATGATCCTATCGTTCTGTTCCAGGTGAAATATTGCCCCCAAATAGATAGCCATGTGCCATGGGCTTTTCTCTCCATCTATAGATCTCATGGAACTCAGTAGCTTAATGGGTTCAGGGTAACTTGGAGTCAATTTAGTAATCATATGAATGATATGAGTGTTATTTTCAACCGTGTTTCGTGTATAGCCTCTAAATGAGACCTGGGAGTAGACAAAATAATCCCCATTTTTTGGAATAGTAAGTGCTCGGTCCTGGTAATTCAGTTTGCCCTTCGTAAACGCAAGTCCATTCTTGTCTTCCCACTGGAGAGCGTAGTATTCACCGTCAATCTTATCAGAGGAAGTCACTTTGGCTGAAATTAAAAATAAAAAGCTGGCGATTTAAAGCTTTCCTGTTTACATGAAACAATATTTTAAGAACATAAGAAATAGGAGCAGGAGTAGGCCATCTAGCCCCTCGAGCCTGCCCCGCCATTCAATAAGATCATGGCTGATCTGAAGTGGATCAGTTCCACTTACCCGCCTGATCCCTATAACCCCTAATTCCCTTACCGATCAGGAATCCATCTATCTGTGATTGAAACATATTCAACGAGGTAGCCTCCACCACTTCAGTGGGCAGAGAATTCCAGAGATTCACCACCCTCTGAGAGAAGAAGTTCCTCCTCAACTCTGTCCTAAACTGACCCCCCTTTATTTTGAGGCTGTGCCCTCTAGTTCTAGTTTCCTTTCTAAGTGGAAAGAATCTCTCCGTCTCTACCCTATCCAGGCCCTTCATTATCTTATAGATCTCTATAAGATCCCCCCTCAGCCTTCTAAATTCCAACGAATACAAACCCAATCTGCTCAGTCTCTCCTCATAATATTTTGAAGAAACCAATGATCGTAAGTCTTAGACAAGGGGATTTTCACAGTAGCTTAAAGCGGTAATGCAAGCCTATTTGTGACAGTAAATTTTTTTGTTGTTTATATATCCAATCCAATCCAAAGTCCAATTCAGAGTCTCAGCAAGTAAGATACTCCCAATCCAGACAGGGCTCTCACCTCCTGTCTCAGGCTTGATCCACATGATCCAAGCTGATTGGAGTAGGCACCTCTCCTCCAAGGCTTGACCTCATTTGCATCTTAGCCAAAAGGCCAAGATGCCACCTTAAAAAATTGCTTCAAATGAAGCCACAATGTAACCATATGACTTCAACCAAGTACAGCATGTTGACATTACACTTGATCTTAGCCAAGAATCCATAAATTTTTTTTTAATACTTTTCCAATTCAATCAAATCAAGTCCAATTCAGAGTCTCAACAAGTTGAGACATTTCCGATCCAGGCTGGCAAGGCAGGGCAAGCGACCATTTACCCTGTCCTGGGCCTGATCTACATGAGCCAAGCTGATTGGAGGAGGGAAAGCAATTCCTCCTCCAAGGCTTGATCTCATTTGCATCTTGGCCAAAAAGCCGAGATACTGCTTTTAAAAATTGCTTCATATGAAACATATGAAGCTTAAATGCAACCCAATGATCTCAACCAAGTGCAGCATCCAATCCACACCACACTTGATCCCAGCCAAAAGGCCGAGCCAAGAAGCCATAAATAAACATCTGGCCTGTTTCACAGGATTATAGTTGCTGATTAACACTTAACTATCTAAAGATTAAAAAGCACAAAACCTACTTTTTACATGAATATGACACAGTCGCATTGGTTGGCATTTGTAACTATTATCTATGACAGCTATCTAATTTTAAGATCTAAACATTAGCTTTCGCATTTGAACCCGTCAAAATGAATGAAACTTGAGCAGCCTTTTGTAAATCCCTTCATGCTAATACAGTGATGAAATCAACTCACAGGAAGTATCCTCTAGCAACACTGTCACTCTCAGGAAGGAATGTGACTCAAGTATTACAACAGTGAATGTGTCTTAGCACTTTCCAATTTGTGATTGTGGGAACATGACATTTTCTTTGTGTGAAACACAACGCAGTAACACATTCCTGCTGGATATTTTTGAGTTATTGCACCGATTGTTGAAATGACCTGCCTTTGTATTTATTAGAAATGAATTAGTATGCCTGGAACAATGAAAACAACATCCATGACCCGTGAACAAAACCTCAGGGCAAATACTGGTAAACTATGAAAAAAGGGAACTGTTAACAGAAGACTTAACCACTCGGGAAGCTGTTGGCCAGCCAAACATTTCGTGCAGAAACTGGTCCAAGCATGCACCACACAGTCTAACAATCTAGGTGATGTGAAGTTAATAATTTTGGGCTAAGGCGTATTTTCTAAAACATTCATGACGATCAGAATGTGATATTGTCCGACGGAAGTTTTAAGCAAGGCCAATAGGCCTTCTCTTGCACTCTGAAGATTCTATGATTCTGTGATTCTATTCTGTGCAGACTTTCAGTAGAATGTAGGCCTCAGTAGTTTTGACTACACTGGAGCACATACATATCACCATAGACCTGAAAATACTAGAATTGATTCCTGTATCTTACTATTTAGAATACAATTTGGCAGCACGGTGGCGCAGTGGTTAGCACTGCTGCCTCGCAGCTCCAGGGACCTGGGTTCAATTCTGACCTCGGGTGACATGTTCTCCTCATGTCTGCGTGGGTTTTCTTCGCATACTCCAATTTCTTCCCACAGTCCAAAGATGTGCAGGTTAGATGGATTGGCCATGCTAAATTTCCCCTTAGTATCCCAAGATGTTAAAGTTTATTTATTAATGTCACAAGTAAGCTTACATTAACATTGCAATGAAGTTACTGTGAAAATCCCCGAGGCGCCACACTCCGGCGCCTGTTCGGGTATACTGAGGGAGAATTTAGCATGGCCAATCCACCTAACTAGCACATCTTTCGGACTGTGGGAGGAAACCGGTGCACCCGGAGGAAGCCCATGCAGGCACAGGGAGAACGTGCAGACTCCGCACAGTAACCCAAGTCAGGAATTGAACCTGGATCTCTGGTGCTGTGAGGCAGCAGTGCTAACCACTGTGCCACCGTTTGTGGAGATTAGATGGATTAGCCATGGTAAATGTGTAGTTCTACAGGGTAAGGCAGGAGAGAGGGCCCAGGTAAGATACTCTGTCAGAGAGTTGGTGCAGGCTCAATGGGCCAAATAGCCTCTTCTGCACTGTAGAGATTCTAGGATTCAATGATACAATTTAATAATGATCGCATTGTTATAGATTTATTTTTTTCTAACTGTCTTTGAATGAATTTATATCAATCAACTGGTTACATCTGCCTGTGCATGATGAAATGGTGAGAAGTCTACAAGGTTTAAATGAAAGTTAGAAGCCAAGGCAATACAGGAGTTATTCTACTGATCGGACAGAGCAAACTTGCTGTTTTAAACTTCAATTGTAATCTTTTTAAAAGTTAATATTTTGAGGAAGTATTTTTTTGAAAACCGCAATGATTAGCTTGATGTAAATGAAAACAACATCTCTTACCTGTCAGATGTGCCCTTGGTTTGTCAACAAGTTGTTCTGGGGAGGGGAAAAAAAGTTAAAGTTTTGTTAACATTAAGGAACATTTCTTAATTTGACAATCAAAATGCAGAACGAATCAGAATTTCATATTTTTTTGAAGGATGCAAGTTTGTTTAAAGAATACTTACGAAACTTTTCAGGCCCAATCGGTGTTTCACTCTGAAAATAAAAGAAGTGTGTTTATTATGGAGTACACGCATTAATTAAACAAGTAACACATTCGATGCTGGACATCTTTGTCTTGGGTTCTACTTTAACTTTAATGCCAAACCAAGATAAAATTACAATGTCAATCATAACGCAATGTCACAATTGTTGGCAAACTTAGAATTTATCATGTCAAACCTTGAATTACAACCAATGTCAAATTTAAGATATTTGCAATTAATGTCAAACTTAAGGGAAATTTTAGAATCAATGTCAAACTTAAAATGTATAATAATAAGATAAAAGCAAATTACTGCAGATGCTGGAATCTGAAACTAAAACAGAAAATGTTGGAAAATCTCAACCGGTCTGACAGCATCTGTGGAGAGAGAATAGAGCCAACGTTTCGAGTCAGGATGACCTTTGGTCAGAGCTGCTGACGAAGCTGCAGACAAAGCTCTGACGAAGGGTTATGCAGACCCGAAACGTTGGCTCTATTCTCTCTCCACAGATGCTGTCAGACCTGTTGAGATTTTCCAGCATTTTCTGTTTTTGTTAAAACGTATAATGTCAAACTTAAACTTTGCCATGTTAAACATTGAAGTTTGACATTAATTGTAATTCAGAACCAATGTCAAACTTAAATGGCAAATTTTAAGTTTGACATTGACTCTAATTTTTTCCTGAATTACAATTGCTGCAAACTTTAGTTTGACATTGCACGTGTTTAGTTTATCAATTATAATTCAGGGAAAAGTTAGAATTAATGTCAAGCTTAACATGTATAGTGTCAACACTTCAAATTTGCATCAATTGTAATTCTGAGAAAATTTAGAATCAGTGTCAAGTTTAACATGTATAATGTCAAATGGATTTCTGGATCACTAGCCCAGTGACAATACTACTATGCCACGGAGTTAAGCAGGACATTGATTCTAAATTTTCTCTGAATTACAATTGTTGCAGATTTTAAGTTTGACATTATACATGTTAAACATAGAAACATAAACATAGAAGATAGGAGCAGGAGGAGGCCATTTGGCCCTTCGAGGCAGCTCTGCCACTCATCACAATCATAGCTGATCATCCAACTCTATAGCCTAATCCTGCTTTCTCCCCATAACCTTTGATCCCATTTGCCCCAAGTGCTACATTCAGCTGCCTCTTGAATACATTCAATGTTTTGACATCAACTACTTCCTGTGGTAATGAATTCCACAGGCTCACCACTCTTTGGGTGAAGAAATGTCTCCTCACCTCCGTCCTAAATGAATCCTCAGACTGTGACCCCTGGATCTGGACTTCCCAGTAACAGATTTAACAACACCAGGTTAAAGTCCAACAGGTTTATTTATAATGACATAACAGGTTTATTTATAAACCTGTTGGACTTTAGCCTGGTGTTGTTAAATCTGTTACTGTGTTTACCCCAGTCCAACGCCGGCATCTCCTCATCTGGACTTCCCACCATTGGGAATATCCTCTCTGCAACCACCTTGTCTAGTCCTGTTAGAATTTTATAAGTCTCTATGGGATCCCCTCTCATTCGTCTGAACTCCAGTGAAAACAATCCTAACCAAGTCAATCTCTCCTCATATATCATTAATTGTAATTCATTTGAAATGTTGACATTATCGATGTTAAACTCGACACTGATTCTAAATTTTCCTTGAATTACAATTGCTGTCAAACTTAACATGTATGATGTCAAACTGAAAGTTTGCATCAATTGGAAGTCAGAGAAAATTCAGATTCAATGTCGAGTTTGACATGCATAATGTCAACACTTCAAATTTGGCAATGGTAAACTTCGAAGTGAAACCAGTGTCAAACTACACGCATTCACGATCAAATGTCGAACTTCCGCGTTCACTTGGGTTCAGAAAGCCTCGGTTGAGGAAGATGGTGAGGGTCAGTCTTACCTTCTGGGCCGGGAGGTGTTGGAGAAGCAGGTAAACGCTGAGTGCAGCCAGGAGAAAGCAGCAGGAACAGCAGCAGGCGAGCAGCAAGCGGGTGCGTTTCCAGCGTGAATCCTGTAGCCGCAGCACGTCCGCCTGTCCCCCCATCATAGCCACCGAGTGGTCGCCCTGTACATCCATCGCTGCTGAGAGGGAGTGCCACGGCCGCACACTCGAGAGAGCTGGCGATTTGAATGTCTCGCCCTCAGCTTTCCCCCCGACATATAAACTGCAGCTTTCCTAAGGAACTGTGACGTGGGAATCCGTGCAGGGAATGCCGCCTACGATACGAAACTCAGAGCAAGCTGTATGTGTGTGTTTTTAAATGTTGTATTTTTAACTGCCCCCCCCCTCCCCCCCCCCAAGTGAAAACTGGAAAGTCCCAGCACAAGGAACCTTTTTCATCGAGATATCAAAACCTCACTCGGATTTGCAAAACACAGCAGCGGCCAGTTTGGAACTAACAAGCACACACAAGAGTGAAAGTGTTGCCTTCACATCAAAAAAAATTTTTTTCAAACACCCACATGGCCCTCTTTATGCTGTACTAGAAAGAGTAGCGAGTGAGGGGGATTTCACTCAAAGGGGTTTATTATTTATATTTCCACCTGGATTAGAAATGTATCTTCAAAATAGTTCTCTTGTTTCTGATTCCCTGTAATTTCATGGTAAGTTTTTTAAAAATTTATTCCAGCACAGTGGTTCGCACTGCTGCCTCACAGCGCCAGGGACCCTGGTTCCATTCCAACCTTGGGTCACTATCTGTGTGGAGTCTGCACGTTCTCCCCGTGTCTGCATGGGTTTTCCCCGGGTGCTCCGGTTTCCTCACATCCTCCAAAGATGTGCAGGTTAGGTGGATTGACCATGCTAATTTGCCCCTTAGTGTCAGGGAGATTGGAAGTTACGGGGATAGGGCCTGGGTGGGACTGTTTTGGGTGCAGGCTTGATGGACCAAATGGCCTCTTTCTGCACTGTAGGGATTCTATGATTCAGAAGCCAAAGCACAGATTCCCCAGGCCTCACTTGGCTCTGGCTCTGGCCTCACCAAGCCAATTTTAGTGAGCTCTGACCAAGGGTCATCCAGACTCAAAACATTCGCTCTATTCTCTCTCCACAGATGCTGCCAGACCTGCTGAGTTTTTCCAGTATTTTCTGTGTTAGAAAGTTGGATCTCCCCTCGAAGGGAGATTTCACAAAGGTACTCCGAACGATAAAAGGGGATTTTGAGTAAATAGTTCTTCTTGGCAGGAGGATCAGTGTTCAGATTTACAACAGTTGGGGAAAAAAGACAGGAGGGAGAATTGAAGAATTTTCTTTTGTACAGCTCGTTACGCTGATCTGGTGTGACCTGAAAAACACCTCACATGATGAGCAGCTGGGGTCTGGAGGTGTGGTGAAAGCAGGTTCAATCCCATTCAAGAAGGCATTGGATGATTACTTGAGTAGAAACAATGTGCAGGGGTACAGGGAAAAGCATTGAAATGGCACTAAACCATGATGCTCGCTTGGAGAGCTGGCGCAAAACACGATGGACCAAAGGGCCTCCTTCTGCGCCATAAAAATTCTGTGATTGAGAAAGTGTGGTGGAAAGAGGTTCTATAATTCTCAAAGGGGAATTGGATAAATCTTTGAAAAGGGGAAATAGTGTAGAACCGCAGGGGGGGAAATCGGGCATAGGATTAAATAGGTGCTGCTTTCAAAGATTGAATTGCGTCCTTTGGGCTAAATGGTCTCCTGGGTTCTGTGATTCAATGAACAGCGCAATGTTAGATGAGTAATAAGGGGAAAGGAATGACTTAAATAGGAAGTCACTTGCACAGCTCACAGTGGCTGTGCTGAGAATGGTATTGGTTTTTTAAAAAATAGATCTGTCCTTTTGGATTGTTGCAAGATGATTCAAAAGGGAGACAAAAGTTTGTGGTTAACAACATTGTCGGACAAATTGTAGAAAGTTGTTGCACATGCTCAATCTTGTTGCCAGTACTGCACATAACTTTGACTGATTTTGTTAGTGAGCTGACAGGAAGACTTAAGTAAGAGTTTGAGAGCAGATTTCCACTCCATCTGACGAAGGAGCAGCGCTCTGAAAGCTAATGGCATTTGCTACCAAATAAACCTGTTGGACTTTAACCTGGTGTTGTTAAAACTCTTACTGTGTTTACCCCAGTCCAACGCCGGCATCTCCACATCAGGAAGACTTAAAGCAGGCAAAATAATGTGCAGATATTTAAGAAGGTGACAAGACATGGGTACGGCAAAAATTAAAATGAGGTAAACAGATGAAGCCCTGCAAATGAAGCACTGCAAATGCAGCACACCTAAGATAAAATATTTATGCATTCTTTTCTTAGTTTTATATACGTCCGCACTGATTTTGTTAGCTAAATGGTCTCCATAAACAGTTGACAGATTAACTCCCTTCCTATGATTGGTAATTCACTTGACCATTCCACATATATTCAAACATACCTAAATTTCTTTCTTGCCCTTCAGTCCTCAATTTTGATAAAGGATTAAATCCACACCTTAATTTGTCAATCTCTTTCTAGAGTTGGCGACTGACTCAGCACTTTCTGGTTGTATTTTTTGGACTAACAACCCTTGTGTGTGTGTTTGTAAATATTCAAATAATGTTGTTTCAAATAATGCCCTTCGATTTGTGGTGTGTTGAGTATTTCCAGATTAAATCACGGAACTTGTACCATGCCGTTTGAGGTCTAATGTTAACATTTTCTTTATATTCAGCAAGCACTTTGATTAGACAGCGATTGTTTATCTGGTATGATTCCACCAACGCAAAGTTGCTTATTGTGGGATGAACCCTGCTTCACCGATAAACCATTCCTCATGCACGCCCTACCTCAGGTTATATAATGTCATTTAAGAATCAATCCATTTCAGTATATTTAAGCTTCTGAATTAAAAAATATACCTTATTCATAAATCTGTGAGAACATTACAAACGTTCCAAAATGACCATCACACAATGAAGTTACGTACATCAAGTAACATTCTGAGATGCTTCAGTACAGTAAAGGAAATGTTTCAGACATTTTACAATGGTCCACAGATGTTGCAAATTTATTTTACGGCTTTGCTACATAGAAAAAGTTACACTCCGAGGTGCTTCAGTACAACCGAGATACATGTAATACCCATTTCAGTATTACATAAACTTCTGGAAATAACTTTGGCATTAGCTTAATCCTTTTCTGGGCTAATGCACAGTCAAGGCAATATGATACTTTTAATATGCAGCGTGTACGTTTGCAAACCGATCGCTTGCAGCATTTGCCCAAACGCACAGATAGTAAGCAGGTGGTCAGTCACACATGCTTTGTGATTCGGGAGAAGCGTCTCGTTTATGTTCAGTCCTCGGGTTTCCAAGAGGCGAATGCTGAATATGAAGTGAAATAAGCGGCAGACCGGCCGGTGAAGTGGTCTGGAGAAACTGAAATTAAAACTCTAAACTGAAAGCAAGCAGAAGCATACTTCTGATTTATATTAGACGTAATCAGATTGGATTTGAATGGTTGAAGATTTACTCAGGAAGTAAGGTTGTGTTCATGAGAATAATAACGCTGTGTGTATTTTGACGTTGGAAATGTTCTCTTATGTACAACCATATGTACTTTTACTCGCTACATATACAATGTTAGTTGAAATATATTTTTTTGAAAAGAATCAGGAAAATTTTCTTCATAGCAACTGGAAGTATTTGTCGAATTTAATACATTTTTTCTGTAAAATTGAATATAACTTTCGATATCCCTGGCAGCAATTGCTTATCGGGGAGGGGTTGTCTTTAGTTCTGCAGGAACAACAGCGATTTGCAATTCAATTGACATTAAATGTACATCACCTGAAATGGCAAATAAGAAGATAGCATCAGCATTGGTACTTGTCTGACTTAATTGATCTGATTGTCAACATTAAAGGTGTCATATTTGCAAGGATGCACCAGTTACGTTTGTTTATGTCTGCTTTCGATTGCCACAGTTTGTGACGGTGTACTGATGTCTGTAGATTGTGCAGTCTGGGTGGGTGGTGATTGCTATGATTAAATATCTGCTTTAGGTTGTCCCTGGAAAAGGCATCTATGTGTTCTTTTTTGTTACTTTTTGTTTTAGCTTTACTATTTTCAGCCCACTGCCTCCTGCACCTTTTGAAGTTTTGATATCTATTCGAAGATATAAAAATGGAACATTTGTGCTCATTGTACTTTTGAGACTGGCATCGCTTATGTTCAAGTGTCTCGATAATTGGTGGCTATGTTATCAATTCCTGGAGTTTGCAACTCGTGATGCAGATCTCTCCTGAGGTGTGTTATTAATGTCTAGGTCAGTGGTTCCCAAACTTTTTTCACTGGGTAGCACTTTCGGAATAAAAATTTGCTCGCGCCACACCGAATTTTTTATTGATAAGGGATACATTCAAAAACAAACAAGAAACAACTCCTAGCAGTGCTTGATTCATAACATAGAACACAACTATTTTATAATATGATCATGGGACATCGTCCTCAGCATCACTTGATGCTCTTGCTCTCACTTGGGAAAAATATCTAACCCATGTTTAAATGTTTTTTTGATTGTCCTTGAATCTTCCCGCCACACTTGCCATCCTCTCTTGCCGCACCCTTTGAGAACCACTGACCTAGATAATTGGTGTTGAGTCTCTTAGGTTGTTGATGTTTGATAGATGCATACACTTTAGGTTATTATGTCTTGCCTTACCTTTTTTTTCACGTCTGCCTCATACTTGGCAATTATGGTTGATGTACTTACTGTGGGGCCCTTGTGATGGATTGGGTAGCGTCCCAGAAGTTCCAGGTTCGAGTCCCACCCCAGGCCTTGATAACCAAGGAAGGCGCATTCATAATGCGGCCAACCACACTGACAAAACCCTTTCACTACAGGCCAATGGCAGGTGGTAAGAGCGGGAGTGTCAGCCACCCTTGGTGTGGAGTGGCGACCTCAAGCTATAAAACCCCCACCACAGGATAGCAACTTCTTCTAGGTTAAAAAAAAACTCTCTGTGGAATCGGATGACAGTCATGCCTTGTGTGCCATTAGATGCACCAGATGCAGTAAGCCTGGCTGGCTGTGATTAATGGATTAATTCACCACTACATGTGGAATACATTCACTTTCTTCAACCCAAAACTTATAGCTTGTAATACCGTTGTATAACCATGGGTTGAAGGCTGTGTGGATGTGGGTATCCTTTCATGCAGCATTTATATGTGATTCAGTTCATTGATATTAGCATTTTTAAATGGCTTTCTTCACTGTTCTTTAATTTGATGATACAGTAAATTTGTAGTTCCCAAATTCTGTGTTCAAAGTTTCTTTTTAAAAAAATCTCCAATTGCTCACAATGATGCTGTGGTGGGCTTCCTGCTCCGAGCCAGCTTTTAGTTGCATTTCAAACTGGGTAAATAAATTGTTGAATCTATCCGTGCCATTCTGGCGTATGGTTTTATCCTACTACTGTAGATTTTTGAGAAGTCCTATTGATTGATATATTCAATTTTTATTTTCTTTTGGATCATCTATTCCTTCTTTCCGAGGTTTAGGGATAGTTTCTGTCGAATTAAAAGTATTACTCCAATCTTTTGTGCCGAAAAGGTATGTTTAAAAAGTCCATGGCGTTGGGTCTTGTTCTTTCAGTCCTTGGTCTTAAAATTCTTAATTTTGTGTCAATTTGCTTCAAATCAACATCATTCAGTGAGTGAAGACTATATGTCTGCTCTGTGTTTGCTTTAGTGTCCCGTTGTAAAATGCAACATGCACATTGAAAAATATCTTGTTGTGGTGACATTGCAGTTCCCTCATCAGCTTATTCCTGCTTTGTTAATTTCATATTTTAGCTTTATATACTACGGTATTGTCCATGATATGTTCTTGTCTATTTGTGGGGTTTTTTATGCATTGTTACTGGAAGGTAAATTATTTTTTAACTATTGCTTGTACAATAGGTATATTTAGAGCTTTTAAGTTTATTCAGTTTAGTTACGTTTATTTATTAGTGCCACATGTAGGCTTACATTAACACTGCCATTAAGTTGCTGTGAAAATCCCCTAGTCGCCACACTCCAGCATCTGTTCAGGTGCATGGAGGGAGAATTTAGCATGGCCAATGCATCTGACCAGCACATCTTTTGGACTGTGGGAGGAAAACAGAGCACCAAGAGGAAACCCACGCTGACACTGGGAGGGCATGCAGACTTCGCACAGTCGCGCAAGCCGGGAATCGAACCCGGGTTTCTGGCGCTGTGAGGCAGCAGTGCTAACCACTGTGCCACCATGCCGCCCACACAGTAATTACGCATGTTAGATGTCAACTGTGACTCAAATGCTAGCACCCTTGCCTACACATTGTGGTTCAAGTCCTATTATGGAGGATTGAGCTCATTAGCTAAACAGACGTCGTATCACAGAAGTGCTACAGTGTCTGTGGTGTGGTCTCACAGATGAGGTGTTAAACTTAGGCCCCAACTCTCCACCAGGGTCGATGTATATTTCATGGTGCTTTTTGTAGAAAAGCGAGAGAGTTCTCCCAGTGTCCTGACCAATCTTTATCACTGAAACAGATTATCTTTATTGCTTTAGTACTTCATTGGCTCTATAATGCTTGGGAATGTTCTGAGGAACTAAAAAATACTATACAAGCATTAAGTCTTTTATTTCACATTTATTTGTAGCAGTGAGATAGCTATGGTAGCAGTTCTACAGCGGTCTGCAATATTGTTGCTCCGCCAAGCACTATTTTGAAGTAATGTTTTAAAAGCTTAAAGCTGCCTCATGATACTTCTGTGCAGGAATGTAGCTGATGACTTTAAAGATGGAGTCAATGGAGTGGCTGATAAGTTGGAAGAAACCACTTCTATACATTTTTAATGCCAGAAATCTAGCCTTCCTTGGGCGGCACGGTGGCACACTGCTGCCTCACAGCGCCAGGGACCCGGGTTCAAATCCGGCCTTGGGTGACTGTCTGTCTGTGTGGAGTCTGCACGTTCTCCCCGTGTCCGCATGGGTTTCCTCCGGGTGTTCCAGTTTCCTCCCACACTCCAAAGATGTGTGGGTTAGGTGGATTGGCCATGCTAAATTGTCCCTTAGCGTCAGGGGGGATTGGCAGGGTAAATGCATAGGGTTACAGGGATAGAGCCTGGGTGGGATTGTTGTTGGTGCAGGCTCGATGGGCTTCCTTCTGCACTGTGCAGGTTAGGTGGATTGACCATGCTAAATTGCCCCTCAATGTTTTGGGGATTAGCAGGGTTAATAGCACGGGGATAAGGCCTGAGTGGGACTGTTGTCAGTACAGGCTTAATTGGCCTCCCTCTGAACTGTATGCATTCTGTGACTCAGGATGCATTGATTTTTGGAGCGTGTAACTAATTAAACTAATCCACGCACAATTTTAATTTACTATCCCCAAAACACAATTTTTATGTACTGCAGTGAGTGACATAGACTGCATGTACTGTATCTTCACTCAAGAATAACCCCTGTTGAAAACAGTTGCAACTGTTCAGATATAATCTGCATCCTTTGAAAGTAGTCAGCATGCATTCAGCATTTCCAGCTTTTGTGGAAAGTGATTAATAGATCCCAGACTGCATCCCAACCGCTTCCCACCATCTCCATTGTTGTTGGTAACTGGGGATTTTGGAATTACTTAATATCTTTTAAGTTTATTTTAATCTCCTGATGTACAATGTACCTGTCAAAGTAGTTCTATGTTTCCACCTTTGAAAGTCACTGGGTGGGATTTTACGGCCCCAAAACCGGAAAATCACGAAGCTTTCTGTGGTCTGCCCCTCACCCACTCCAATTCCCATTGCGGGCGGAATGGAAAAATTCACCCCACTGTCTTATTTATTTATTAGTGTCGCAAGTAGGCTTACATTAACACTGCAATGAAGTTACTGCAAAAAACCCGTAGTCGCCACACTCCGGTGCCTGTTCGGATACACTGAGAGAGAATTTAGCATGACCAATCCACCTAACCAGCGCATCTTTCAGACTGTGGGAGAAACCAGAGCACCCGGAGGAAACCCACGCAGACACGGGGAGAATGTGCAGACTCCACGCAGACAGTGATCCAAGCCGGGAATCAAACCTGAGTCCCTGATGCTATGAGGCAGTAGTGCTAACCACTGTGCCACCCTATCTCATCCTCTTGCAATATCTGACATGCCTGAATCTCCATGTAAAGGCACGAATTCCCAACACATCAAAACAATTTGAGTTATCCAGCATTTTCCCCCTCCTCCCATTTCTTAACTGGTTGAAATCTTTAAACTTGCCGGTACCTCCCTAAACAGTTGGCCTGGATTTGAACTTGGGAGGGAAATTCTCTGTAGGACTTGGGTGTAGTGGCCTGGATGTGGATGTGAAGTTGTTACTTGTGGAATTTAACTGCAGGGCAGCTATAGATTTTTTTAAACTATAGTGTTCCCATTCATAAGCAACCTGATCTACAGGTTGGACACCTTCCAGTTAGGAAGGCATCTTCAAGAGGCCAAAACCTACGAGAGAAGGAAGGTGCATTGGGGAAGTGAGAGAGCTCCATGAAGGCGCAGCCTGTTGGGGCGGACAAGGGGGTGGAGGAAGGAATGAGTCAATTGGCAGCTTCTCAATTTTGAGGGTGGAGGTGGAGGGCACAATGCAGAAGAGCCCATTCAGCCCATCGAGTCCATACTGAATCTGACCCAGTATTTTTTACCCAGTCCCTCTTCCCTACCCTATCCCTGTAATGGCTAACTCCCCCTAACCTAAACATCTTGCCACTGAGGGGCAATGCACCTAACATGCACATCTTTGTACTGTGGGAGGAAACTAGAGTACCCGGACGAAACCCGCGCAGACATGGGGAGAATGTGCAAACTCCACACAGACAGTCACCCAAGGCCGGAATTGAACTCAGGTTTCTGGAGCTGTGAGGCCGCAGTGCTTGCCACTATGCCACTCAGGGTGGTGCGGGGAGGGTGGGATATGGGTTCTGATGGTATGGGAAGAGCTGATAGCCGTGACTAGAGGAGCACGAGTTTGCTGAGTGACTTGTTGGACGTGAAGGAAGCACTCCCACTTTTTCCTGACCCACAAGCAATGCTGTAAATAAATGGGTTTTGTCCTTTCGTATCCTTTAGGTGGGATAAAAAGTCTCAATGAGGAAATAAGAAATTTACAAATGGATGTGTATAGGTTACGTGAGTGGGCCAAAATATGGCAGATGAAGTTTAACCTGTATAAATGTGAGGTTACCCATTTTGGTCAGAAAAGTAGAAAGGCAACTTATTATTTAAATGGAGAGAGACTTCGGGGTGCTTGCGTGCAGAGGGACCTGGATGTCTCATGCATGAGTCGCAGAAAACTTGTATGCAGCTACAGCAGGTAGCAAATGGAATTTATAGCTAACGGAATAGAATGTAAAAGTCAGGAAGTGTTGCTGCAACTATACAAGGCATTGATGAGACCGCACCTGGAGTACTGTGTACAATTTTGGTTCCCTTATTTGAGGAAGGATGTAGTGGTGTTGGAGGCAGTTCAGAGGTGGTTCACTAGATTGATTCCAGACATGAAAGGTAGCTCTTATGAAGAGAGATTGAGCAGTTTAGGCCGATACTCTCTAGAGTTTAGAAGAATGAGAGGGGGATCTAATTAAGGTATATAAGATGAGAAAAGGTAGTGACAAAGTAGATGTAGAAAGGATGTTTCCTCTTGAGGGGCAATCGAGAACAAGAGACCATAGTTTTAGGATACGGGGTGGCAGATTTAAAACCGAGATGAGGAGAAACTACTTCTCTCAAAGGATGGGGTATTCTGTGGAATTCACTACCCCAGAGTGCGGTGGATGCTGTGTCACTGAATAAATTGAAGGAGAAGTTGGACAGATTTTTAATTAGTAATGACTTGAAAGGTTACGGAAAATTGGGTAGGAAAGTGGAGTCGAGACCAAGACAAGGTTATCCACGATCGTATTGAAAGACGGAGCAGGCTCAAGAGGCTGAATTGCCTACTTCTTCTCCTAATTCTCATGAAATGATGAAAATAGAATTGAAATAAAGACACATATCCTTATTTTAATATTCAGATGACCAATCTGCTACCCACGCTTGTCCTGTCTTCATTACAACCAGAAGTGGGTTAATTCTGTTCCTGTTGCAGAGTCTTTGCACTCGTTTTAACTTCTGACCCAATTCCGAACTGTTTTTTTTGGAGTTAAGACTTATCCCGTGTGGTTTGAACTGGAGGAACGCGCAGGCAGAAAAAATATTAATAGCAAAATGGCTGAAGGTCTTCATGGCCTTAACTCATGAAGCGTATTTTTCTTCAGATGGTACAATCCACTAATGAAGCAACAAAGATGCACTCACTGAAAAGGTCATGTTAGCAATGGAAAGCAGAAGTACAGAACGTACAGGAAAGACTCAGTGGACGATTATTTTAATCCATTACTGAGGTCAAATTTGGAAAATTGGCTCCAATTTGGGACCAAGTGCTGAGCATGGTATGTGACAAAGAAAGGCTGGCAAGACAAAAATACATTGAGAGGCAACAAAATCCAAATTGTTAAATGCTGCCTCACAGCACCCATGGACTCAGGTTCGATTCCTGGCTTGGGTCACTGACTGTGTGGAGTTTGCACCTTCTCCCCATGTCTGCGTGGGTTTCCCCCGGGTGCTCCGGTTTCCTCCCACATTCTGAAAGATGTGCTGGTTAGGTGCATTGACCCGAACAGGCGCCGGAGTGTGGCGACTGGGGAAATTTCACAGTAACTTCATTGCAGTGTTAATGTAAACGTTACTTGTGACTAATAAATAAACTGGGGATTAAGTGGATTTCAGTGGATATAATTCTACGACCAGAGGTACAATTATGCAGTAAAACAAAACACCAAATTGGGACATTTTCTCCCAATATTGTAGCTAATGTGCAGTCAAATCACTTCAAGACTGGCTATCATTGATTTAATTGTTTAATAAAGAAATGCGATACATGTATGGTGCACTGACAGAAGTGATCAAATACTCTGAGACATTCTGATACAGATTTGCTGCCTGGGACTATAACTGGTCCGGTGAACATGCAGATCACGGTGGTAAATTTGTGGCCTGGGCTTTTCCCTTCGTGTCATGGGTTAGAGTTAACAGTTTCGCACACATTTCTATCTCATGTTTTTTCACGTGCTTCACGTTCAGCTTGTTTGAAAGATTAAATGAATTGGATTCGCTCGTTGTTATGGGGAAAATCTGTTAGGGTCTACCTTTTAAAGACGGCTGCTACTTGCCAAATTGAGGGTGGACTCGACAAACAAAGAAACCTTGATGAGACCCTGACTGGATGCAAAATTGCTGCATAATTTAATATCATTGTGACGTGAACTCTCAAAGAGCCACCTCTGCACAGAAATTCTTATAGTGTGACTTTTACACCCTGTCTCATTGAAACATATTGTCCGGAAGTCATGTACAATGTTCGGAGATCATTTTCTATTACATATTCAGTGTTGTTACATAGCAGAATTCCAGTTGTGGATAGGTTTCGGGTACACATTAATAGCTCCCAATTAGCTTTTAATGTACAGAGGCAAGATCTGCTAAATTTTAATGTACATCCATTGTCAATTCCTGTAACTATAACCTCTCTCAGCACTCTGAGTTTTGAGACAGTTCTGATTGTGTTCGAATACACAGATGCCCATGCCAGGGGCCTCCACTCAGGACATGGGGCATTCCTGTAATGGCGGTGAAGCCTGCAGTCCAGGCCTCCTGCTGAGCCTGCCCAACAAGAAAATTGATCCATTAGCCTGCCGGGGGTATCCGTGACCTGACGAACACATCTGTGTACTGAGGCCTGTGAGATCCCACAGAGGTTGTCACTGGGTGCCTGAAATGACCCTGTTGTGTAGAAGTTGAGGGCCGCCATCACCTTAACCTTTACTGGGGGCGGGTGGCCGCCCCTCCCCTCAGGTGCCAGGTGTGTGAGCACCTCACACAAATGCCAGACTGTGTCCTTGAATAGGTGGAGCTGGCGATGGTACATAACCTCCAACAGCCTCTCGAATGAATGCCTGGTCCGGTTCGTGCCTCCGCATCCTCCTTCTTCTGGCCACCCTTTCGTGAGACTGCTCTCCCACCTCATGGCCACCAGTGGCAGCAGCACCCCCGCCCTGCCCCAGCCCCTTTCCTGAGGGCCTGCCACTGGCTGCTCCTGTGGTGGCCTCCCCACACTCTCCACCTCCCGAGCCGCCTGCTCTTCCTCAGCCACCACCATGATGGCCAACTCTAAATCAAGCAGTCTGAGATCCATTCTGCTCAATGGGGGTTAGAGAGAGAGAGATTGATAGATTCATGTCATTGCTTGCATCTACCCCAGCACCAACGCCCCCTCCGCGCCCCCCCCCCTTCCCCATCCCACCTCTCATTTGGTCCAGTACTCCCACTTCTGGATATGCTGGCAACACAACACAATCTGTGGTGCCATGCATCACCTGATTAGGTTGCCTGCCATTGGCATCATGGTAAACGCTGGCATCCCCACATTGGCATCATGAACGTGGCTGGCAGGGAGAGTATGCAGATGAGTGTGCGGGCGTGACCATTGCACTCCCTTGAGCCATTGCCTTGGGTGCAATTACAGCATTCCCTTCCAGGCATGTGTTGCAGGTCTGGGACATGGGGCAGGGACAGACTCCTAATTATCACAAGATGGGTTTCCATTCACTGCAGAGTCCATGCAGTATGAGTGTTTATGTTAACCTGAGCACCCCTGCTTGGAGCACCAGCTGCTTGAACTGATGAGTCCTCAAGTAGCACATGGTGCACTCCCTCCACCCACCCTCACTGAAACCTCAGCACACCCCACAGCCAGAACACGGGAACAACACAGTGGCTGCAGAGAGCGGCCTGGCCAGCACTCCATTAAGGGCCTTAACCCACCCCACAGGGCTAGGGCACAGCAGCTGAAGATCTCCCGGAAGCTCCCCACAGAGAGCAGCCAATCTCCAGGCCCTGCCCCCAACCTCCCCAGCGCTCCAGGGGGCTGCAGCTCCATAAAACCTACCTCCTTACTCCTGTTCAATGTTGCAACACCAACTCCCGACTTTTATGTAACAGTTGTAAACCGCGCCAGAGTGACATCATGCCAGAGAGGTGGGAGATGCTGACGAGCATGGAGATTGTTGTCACGGACCCCCTACTCAGATGGTAAGGTATGTAAGCACATGAAAATTTCCGTTACATTGATTTTCAGTATGGTTCCGTCAGCGCCAAAAATCTTGGGTTGGGAGACACTGTTGGGGCGGGAACACTCGCACGAATCCCGCAAATCGGCCGACCCGAGAATCTCCCGGCTCTCTGCGCTAAGAAAATAGCGCAGAGGGATGGAAGAATCACCGCCATAAAAACTAGAGGCAGGAGTAGGCCATTCGGCCCTTCGAGCCTGCTCCGCCATTCATTATCATCATGGCTGATCATCAAATTCAATATCCTGATCCCCACTCCCCTCCCCCCATATCCCTTCATCCCTTTAGTCCCAAGAGCTATATCTAATTTCTTCTTGAAATCACACAAAATTTGGCCTCAACTACTTTCTGTGGTAGTGAATTCCACACATTCACCACCCTCTGGGTGTAGAAATTTCTCCTCGCTTTAGTTCTAAAAGGTTTACCCCCTTATCCTCAAACTATGACCCCTCGTTCTGGACTCCCCCACCATTGGGAACATTCTTTCTGAATCTACCCTGTCCAACCCTGTGAGAATTTTATAAGTTTCTATGAGATCCCCCTCACTTTTTCAAACTCCAGTGAATATAATCCTAACCGACTTGGTCTCTCCTCATATGACAGATCTGCCATCTCAGGAATCAGCACCGTACTATTAACCTGGACACTTAAGGATTGAATCCCACTGCGACAGATGGTGAAATTTGAATTTAATAAAATTCTGGAATTAAAAGTCCAATGATGACCTTGAAATCATTGTTGCTGAGTGTTAAAATAAAAACATCTGGTTCACTGACGTCCTTTAGGGAAAGAAATCTGCTGTCCTTGCCAGGTCTGAAGTACATGACTACCAGACCCACAGCAATTTGGTCTCTTAAAGTGCTCTCTGAAGTGGCCTAGCAAACAGTTCAAAAGCAAATAAGAATGTACACAGGCAAAGCCAGTGCAGCAAACACACCCCAGTGAATAAAAACAAAATCTCACATGAAATGATGTTTGAGAATTTATGACTTCAAGAGGATGCAACAACATAATGTCAGGAATTATTTTTGGTCTGCCAAATTGCTCTCTGCGTAACGGATTCAGGAAAGGTCAGAACACATTCTGACGTCTGATGCTATGTCGGTTCATTGGTTTATATGTGGCCGTGCCCAATAAAAGTTGTTACAGTCCAAGTAAGCCTGAGCATTATTTCCCATTGTACTGGGACGCTTGTGTGCTAACTTCCTTTAGTGTACTGTAATTTCCTAACAATGAGTTTCAGTGCCTCTCCCACTCAAAGACGCATAGGCTTTTTAGCCTGTTTCATTTTGCAGTACATGTTGGCATGGATTTTGTTGATGTTTGCTGGTATGTAAGAGAACGACATTTCATATTTTCACAATGTGCAGTGGCCAGAATTTTCTAGCCATTCACGCCGGTGGAAACTTCCGGTCCTGCAGATGGTGCAGCCCCCATTGTGGGTCCTCACAGCAGCGAGGGGACTATTCAACCTCACTGACAACAACAGGACCAGAAGATCCTGCTAGCGGCTAGAGATGGGCCACCTCCTGCCTCCGCGAAACACGCGACAGGTTGCATGGCAAATCCCACCCACGTTTATGTGGAACTTAAAGAAGCCAAACTGTCTGCTAATTCAATGCGAAACTGTTCTAACGAAAGCAATTGCAATATTTTTGAGCAAATGGGAAAGGAGCCCTCGCAATGCAAGCTTGCATTGGAGCTACAGGATATGTAGGTAAATAATCAAGGATCCCACGCACATGCTTTCTTCCACCTTCCATCGGGAAAAATATACAAAAGTCTAATGTGGCTGAATGGGCCATCTAAGATGGCGGGTTTACAAGAGCATGCTGGGATAATTGGACAAGCACTGAAACAGACAGGCTGCAGCCTCAAAAGAAATTGGACAGAGATAAACAGGCTGCAGCTGCAGACGTTGGAACACACAGGATATAGGCCATCTCACCTGATGAAGGAGCGGCGCTCCAAAAGCTCATGATACCAAATAAACCTGTTGAACTTTAACCTGGTGTTGTGAGACTTCTTCCTGTGTCTCAAGGACAAAGGACACTTCCTGGTTAAACTGGGTTGTTTACCAGACACAGAGACACCTTAACCCCTTATTTGAGAGGGAGATATGTGACCTACATGCTTACAGCACCTACAGGCATGGCCATTGGGTACACACCCAGAGATCAGTGTGGCAGCACCTGGTTGGATTTTATCAATCAGGGTGATCAAGCCCTGATCGATTGATTGGCAATGGCCAAAAAGGGTGTGAAACAATGAGTTATAAAGGGTGCTGCACAACAGAAGAATCTCGCTCTCTCTCCCCAACGAACGAACCACGACAACGGTGACCATCACCAGCAACAACCAGCGTGAGAAGAGCCACCACCCGAAAGAAGGAAGGAAGACCAGAACCAGAGTATCAGACCAGACTGAAGGACCAAACTACGCAGAGGGCTACTGAGACCAACACGCAGATAAAGGCCGATATCTGCCTGGGCACTTGCTAGTCACACAAAAGTTAAGTCAAGGTCTAGTATTGGACTTGAACTTTAGTATTCTGTAAGATAACTTAGCATTGATTGGGTGGGTGATTAATAATTGTGTGTGTGAATAAATATTATTGTACTTACATAGAACATAGAACATAGAAAGCCACAGCACAAACAGGCCCTTCGGCCCACAAGTTGCGCCGATCACATCCCCACCTCTAGGCCTATCTATAGCCCTCAATCCCATTAAATCCCATGTACTCATCCAGAAGTCTCTTAAAAGACCCCAACGAGTTTGCCTCCACCACCACCGACGTCAGCCGATTCCACTCACCCACCACCCTCTGAGTGAAAAACTTACCCCTGACATCTCCTCTGTACCTACCCCCCAGCACCTTAAACCTGTGTCCTCTCGTAGCAACCATTTCAGGCCTTGGAAATAGCCTCTGAGAGTCTACCCTATCCAGACCTCTCAACATCTTGTAAACCTCTATCAGGTCACCTCTCATCCTTCGTCTCTCCAGGGAGAAGAGACCAAGCTCCCTCAACCTATCCTCATAAGGCATGCCCCCCAATCCAGGCAACATCCTTGTAAATCTCCTCTGCACCCTTTCAATGGCTTCAACATCTTTCCTGTAATGAGGTGACCAGAACTGCGCGCAGTACTCCAAGTGGGGTCTAACCAGGGTCCTATAAAGCTGCAGCATTATCTCCCGACTCCTAAACTCAATCCCTCGATTAATGAAGGCCAGTACGCCGTACGCCTTCTTGACCGCATCCTCCACCTGCGAGGCCGATTTAAGAGTCCTATGGACCCGGACCCCAAGGTCCTTCTGATCCTCTACACTGCTAAGAATGGTACCCTTCATATTATACTGCTGCTTCGTCCCATTGGATCTGCCAAAATGGATCACCACACACTTATCCGGGTTGAAGTCCATCTGCCACTTCTCCGCCCAGTCTTGCATTCTATCTATGTCTCGCTGCAACTTCTGACATCCCTCCAAACTATCCACAACACCACCTACCTTGGTGTCGTCAGCAAACTTACCAACCCATCCCTCCACTTCCTCATCCAGGTCATTTATGAAAATGACAAACAGCAAGGGTCCCAGAACAGATCCCTGGGGCACTCCACTGGTCACTGACCTCCATGCAGAGAAAGACCCCTCCACAGCCACTCTCTGCCTTCTGCAGGCAAGCCAGTTCTGGATCCACAAGGCAACAGCCCCTTGGATCCCATGCCCTCTCACTTTCTCAAGAAGTCTTGCATGGGGGACCTTATCGAACGCCTTGCTGAAGTCCATATAGACCACATCCACCGCTCTTCCTTCGTCAATGTGTTGAAGTCTACTCACAATTCTTTGTCCACTGTATAAGAGTTAAAACAGACTGTGCGGCAGGCACAAGGTAATTGGCAACTCTTGTGGGACGTCAACAAGAAGTAACTTTGTTGCTCTGATATTGAATCCCACAGAACCTAATATTCCTGGAGATTTAGCCTGAACTCGAATTAAAATGGCAAATGCCCCATGTGATGGCCAGGATTTCAAGTTAATCAAAGGGAGTAGAAGGTCTATATTGAACGATTATTTAAAACTCAGAGTCAACAGGTGTAAACTCCTTATTGGACAAATAACTGCTTTCGGGAAATTGTGCATGCATTGTTACTAACAAGGAGGATAGGGAAAACTCCATAGGTTTACATTAGAATCCGGAGGGGTTAGGATCAGAGCCCAAAGCCGTACCCGCAGTCCAAGCGACTCCCTACCCCTTGTCGTTGAATATAGAATGGCGGGAAACAGCAGAGAGACAGAGAAGTGTCCCATATGGGAAACAAAAATCAGAGAATATATTAAGAAGAAAGGGTGGCCCCTATGGCCAGAATTTTTTGCCAATACTGAGACGGGACCGGGATCCCAAGGACAGAAGAATTGGGACAATTTAAGGAAAGTTTAGGGAAAACGAGCAGTCAAATGTGAGAAAGCGACTTCCATTGTGAGCTGTTTAGGACAGCTAGTAGGAACAGAAAAGGAATTGAACGCAGTTCGTAAGGAACTGGAGGATTCGAAGCAGGTACAGGAGGAGAAAGAAGGAGATATTAGGAAATTAAAAGAGGGAAAGGAGGGGGAGATAAAGAAACTGAAAGAACAGAAGCAGGAGAGGATAGAACAAATAAAAGCAGAAATGGACAGAGAGGTAGACAAACTAAAAAGAACAAACCAGGCAAATTTATTACATCTGGGCAATTTTCAGACCCAGTTTGGGAGAGAGCCGACCAAGATGTCCAGTGCTCTGTCTTGGCCAAATGTGAAGCTGAGCGGGCGGCAGCATGATTGGGAGCTAAGTGCACCGATCTGCAGGCAGCAATAAAAGCGCTACATCAAGCCAGTAAAAAACTGAGACATGCAACCACTGACCACTCCAAACGCCAGCAAGAAATCTCACGGCTGGAATCCCTATTATTGATTCAAAATGGATTTATGTGTGCCTTCGGGACAGTAGAGGGAGAGGAGATAGAGAGTGCAGATTGGGAAGAGTTAAAGGAGGATGCTATTCTAAGTTATGTGAACCGAGGGTTGGGGTCCACCACCTTCTTTCCCAGGGGAAATCATACCCACTGCGCCTCCAGATTCACCTCCAGTACTGATACACCCAGTGACAACTGAATGTTGGGTAGGAGAGGCTCGGGGCCCAGCCGTTACATACACGACCCCGTTTACGGTGGCACAATTGGCCGAAATCGCAAATAAAATCACAACCTTTGAGCCATCAGCTGACCCACACAGTTTCTTTGAAAATGTTAGGCAGTGAAAGACAATGCACGGGATAGATGAGAATGTGATGATGGAGCCTCATGAGACAAATGATTCAGAGAATGAGTCTCTGTTGGGCAATTTGTTAATGGAAGTGCTGAATGATGAAATCTAAGGTGTTCCAGATGGTGAGATTCAGCCTACAATGCAGACCAATGCAAGTACAGGAATTTCTGATGGAAACACCCACTTACAAAACCCTCAATCTGCAGATCCACCATGACCGACCTATATCGAAATATCCGCGGTTAAATGCAACAAACTCATCCCCACGCCGTCTTTATAACTGCTAGTATGATTAACCAGGTTACCTACACACAGTCCGACGTCATGCTCTTTCGCCACCTTTCTCTAGATAAGACAAGACTTCCAGCCAATTGTGCAAATTTTAAAATCGTTAAGGCCATGGTGCTAAATTTTAAAAATCATCGAGGCAATTGCGCTAAATTTAAATATCATCGAGGCGACTTTGCTAAATTTTAAATTCATCCAGGCATTTTGGATTGGTCTGTAGGCTTTCTGCTTCTTCATTTCCCGCGACTTGTGGTTCTGCCTTCAAACCTGCAAGTCACTCATGGAACGGACACCTTATCTAACCCATGTCCCATAGGACATACCGATGCCAACCTCTCAAGGTCATGCCAGACCGACTCCAATGCTATTTAAATCCATAGGGCCAATGGTGACTGCTGCTAAAATAAAACAGGCTGCCTTGATTTTGCTGGCCAGTTTAAACAAGCTCTTTTCCAACCACTCCACGATTCGTACATTTTTCGATCTGAACAAAAACTTTGCTTGGTAGTGATTTCCAATTGGAAGAAAACAAAACAAAAGCAAACGCAAGCGAAAATCGATGAACTCAGGTCCTCCTGACCACTCCACTATCAATAATGTTTCAGAAAAAAGGAGGGGCATCAACAGTTTAGATACATGTATATACATCAAATATTAGACGCGATAACAGCAGAAATTACGTTGATCTCCTCAGGACAATGACGGACGATGACAAAGATGCAACTGAGGATGTACCTCATTGTATGAGGAATGGTTGAGAACTCTGTGTCTGTACTTGTTGGAGTTTAGAAGGATGAGGGGGATTTTATTGAAACTTACAGGATACTGCGAGGCCGCGACAAAGTGGACATGGAAAGGATGTTTCCACTAGTAGGAAAAAATAGAACCAGAGGGCACAAACTCAGACTAAAGGGATGATCCTTTGAAAGAGAGATGAGGAGGAATTTCTTCAACCAGAGAGTGGTGATTCTGTGGAACTCTTTGCCGCAGAAGGCTGTGGAGGCCAGGTCATTGAGTGTCTTTAAGACAGAGATAGATAGGTTCTTGATTGATAAGGGGATTAAGGGTTATGGGGAAAAGGCAGGAGAATGGGGATGAGAAAAATATCAGCCATGATTGAATGGCAGAGCGGACACGATGGGCCGAGTGGCCTAATTCTGCTCCTGTGTCTTATGGTTATCGGATTTGTCATCAGGATAAACACGCAGGACACCCCAAGCAAGATGAACCTTTTTCATCCCAGTTATTTATGGTTTGCCCCACTTGGCGTGGGAGAATGTGAGGATGGTGTGTTATGGGTGCATCCCAATATGAGTATAATGTTTGGGTGTAACAATCAGTGGCTAATGTACAAAAAAAACCCAAATGGCAGTTCAATTGAATGTTATCTGAGTGTCACCGTAGCACAGGATTGGTGGGGATTTTCAAATAATGGGAGCCCCAAAATTGGATGTCTGGCTAACAGACTAGAAAAAGGGTTAGAAGTAGGGCAGTGGTATCCCAGGACACTCATAGAAGGGAATTTTGCTCCGTATGAAATAAGAATTGGGCTGAAGCCAACCCCAAAATCATCCCACTCTATTTGTCTTAAAGCCACCCTCGAACCACCGAATGGATTGATACTAAAACACACAGGGAAAGCCCTATATGACAACATCCACCATGAATTTGTACCTTTGGTGGTGGATATAGCTGGGACCCAACTGCCAGAGTGATGCTCTCCCCAACTTAAGAGACTATACATCCACCTGGCTTGCAGACTGTTAGGACGGAAAATAGGAATGGACAAAAGACAGGAAGGATTCAAAAGAGCGTTAGTTAATGACATGGCCACAGCATATCGTGTGGAGATGCCGGCGTTAGACTGGGGTAAACACAGTAAGAGTTTTAACAACACCAGGTTAAAGTCCAACAGGTTTATTTGGTAGCAAATGCCATTAGCTTTCGGAGTGCTGCTCCTTCGTCAGATGGAGTGGACAGCATATGGGGCAGGGATAGCAAACATCAAAGCCCTTGATTTAGCCGTCCTGAACAGTAGACTGAGAATCCTGACCCTAAAGTTAAACAGACGTTAAATTCTATTAATGAGGACAATCAGCAAGATGCTGAAGGGGAACTGACTGGAAATGCAGCCAGCAGCCACATGGTAGCTGTATTAGATGGACATGCTAAGAAAATCAACCAAATTATTAGGGAAAAATTGGAGAATAATGACCAACAACAGAACTGGACTTTATGTAGTGCATATGGATGATAGAGCAGCTAAGGGAAAACCTAGAGCAGATACGCAGTGAACAGATTCCGTCTTGGATTAATGACAAGCAGATGGAACACTTAGTCATGGGTAAGAAACACCCAAAGTTATCTGGCTGCCAGATGCGCCAGTTGACCAAACTCTGGTTCAACGGGATCCAGGGAAAGTCCTGAGAATGATATTAGGGCTCCGCATAATCACTGACAAAGAACAAAGAAAATTATAGCACAAGAACAGGCCCTTCGGCCATCCCAGCCTGCACCGACCATGCTGCCTGACTTAACTAAAACCCCCTACCCTTCCGGGGACCGTATCCCTCTATTCCCATTCTATTCATGTACTTGTCAAAACGTCCCTTAAAAGTCACTACCGTATCTGCTTCCACTACCTCCCCCGACAACGAGTTCCAGGCACCCACTACTTTCTGTGCAAAAAATCCACCTCGTACATCTCCTTTAAACCTTGCCCCTCGCACCTTAAACCTATGCCCCCTAGTAATTGACTCTTCCACCCTGGGAAAAAGCTTCTGACTATCCACTCTGTCCATGCCTCTCATAATCTTGTAGACATCTATCAGGTCGCCCCTCAACCTCCGTCGTTCCAGTGAGAACAAACCAAGTTTCTCCAACCTCTCCTCATAGCTAATGCCCTCCATACCAGGCAACATCCTGGTAAATCTTTTCTGTACCCTCTCCAAAGCCTCCACATTCTTCTGGTAGTGTGGCGACCAGTTGGGCTGAGGGTTTTTGAAGGAGAAATTATAGGGACAATCCATGACAATATCTGGATAGGGTGCGCCGGCACTTTACCATATGCAGTGGAGAAAGAAGGGAGACGCTGGATAGATGTCAGCAAAATGACAAAATAATTGCATGCCTGTACCCAATTCACTTGAATGAACATGCACTGTGTGGCTTCAGGCCAAACACTAGCCTAAATTGTTCAGTAGAAGCTCGTAGCCTGGACACAGATCCAACTCAACTAGCTTGCGAGGGAGCAGGGAAATACTGTCTCACCACCATACGGCACAACACATTGCGACATTACTAACACTGCATTCTGCATCAAACCAGACATACCAGCCAGGGTGAGTCTCATTCAACTGATAGATATTCACAAGAGGGAGAGAGTGGATTTAAATGTCACTGATGAGTTCCGACAGACTCCAGGGGAGTACCATGAGAAATATGACACAAGCCTAAAACCCCGCGGGAATTAAACCAGATTCAGATAAAATTGGCTACAGGCCACAGAACCTTCAACAAAGTAATACAGCAGGCCCAAGAGGAAAATTAAAGAAATTAAGGCCACCACATGGTGGGATGATCTTTGGAATTGGGGCTCAAACATCCAAATACACCCATTCGTTCACCTAGTGTCACGCCTGGCGGTATTTATTTATTTATTTAGTGTGTTTTTTGCCTTTATTTTTTGAGTAGTTTTTTCATTTCTTAATTTTAAACTGAAAACCGGAAGTGGGCCGCTAAGGAGTCTGGGAAGGGTTTTTTTTAAGCACGCGAAGTATAAAAGGTAGGCTGCAGTATACAGCGGGCAGCGTCGGGAGCGGGCGGTGGAGTGAGCAGGAAGCAGAGTGAGCTATAAGGGCTTTGGCTCACAGGGCTTCGGCGAAAACAGGCGGAGGCAAAGAAGGTTGTTGGTTTTTTTTCCAAAACTATAAAGGAAATGGCAGGTATGAGTGAGAGGCCAGTTTGCTGCATTCGGTGTGGGATGTGGGAGTTCCTGGAGATGACTTGCCTCCCGGAGGTCCAGATCTGTGCCAGATGCATGGAACTGCAACTCCTGAGGGACCGCGTAAGGGAGCTGGAGCTGCGGCTCGATGACCTCAGTTTAGTCAGGGAAAATGAGAAAATAATAGATAGAAGTTATAAGCAGGTAGTCACACCGGGGCCTCAGAGGGAAGACAAGTGGGTCACCGTTAGGAAGGGTAAAAGTCATAAGGGTGATGTACCAGAAAGTACCCCAGTGGCAGTCTCCCATAATAGTAAGGGCTGGGCAACAGATGGGAGAGGCGAAGGGAGTGAGCAGGCAGTGGAGGGATCCCCTGTGGTTGCCCTCCAAAATAGGTATATTGTTTTGGATTCTGTGGAGGGGGATGACCCTCCAGGGGTAAGCCACGAGGACCAGATCGCCTGCACAGAGACAAGCTCAGAGGCCCAGAAGGGAAAGAAGGGGATTAGGAGAGAAATAGTGGTGGGGGATGCGATGGTTAGAGGCACAGACAGGCGGTTCCGCGGGCTCCAGGATAGTAGTCTGCCTCCCTGGTGCCGGGGTACTGGATGTCTCCGAGAGGGTAGGAAGCATATTAAAAAGGGAAGGTAATCAAACAGATGTAATTGTACACATTGGTGAAAATGACGTAGGTAGAAAGAGCAGGGGGGTCACACGAGAGCAATTCAGGGAGATGGGTGCCAGGCTAAAAAATAAGGCTTCTAGGGTAGCAATCTCTGGACTGCTCCCAGTGCCTAGTGCTAGTGAGGCCAGGAACAGGGAGATTCTACAATTGAACACGTGGCTAAAGGACAGGTGCAAGAGGGAGGGTTTCAAATTCATAGATCATTGGGAAGTCTTCAAGAGAGGATGGCACCTGTACGGAAAGGATGGGTTACACCTTAACTGGAAGGGCACAAATATCCTGGCTGGGAGTTTTGCTAGAGTGTTTTGGCAGGGTTTAAACTAGTGTGGCAGGGGGGTGGGGATCAAAACAGTAGGTCAGTAAGTACTGAGGCTGGGGTCGAGCTGGGGGCCAGGGCAAAGGAGATAAGAAGAGCATTCTGGAGCAGGATGACCTGAGTGGGCCTGGAGGTCTGGAGCTGCTTCAATGTGAGGAGCGTAACGGGTAAGACAGACAAATTTAAGGCCTGAATGCTTACGCGGAATTTGGATGTGGTTGCGGTGATGGAGACATGGTTAAAAGAAGGACAGGACTGGCAGCTGAATATTCCGGGGTATAAGTGTTTTAGGCGAGACAGAAGAGGGGCTAAAAAAGCTGGGGGAGTAGCGATATTAGTGAGGGAGCATATTACAGCGGTGCAGAGGGTGGACAATTTAGAGGGGTCATGTAATGAGTCACTATGGGTGGAGCTCAAAAACAGGAAAGGTGCAATCACTATGCTGGGGGTATACTACAGGCCACCCAACAGCCCATGGGAAGTGGAGGAACGGATATGTCAGGAGATTCTGGATATGTGCAGAAAAAATAGGGTTGTTGTAGTGGGAGACTTCAATTTCCCTGGTATAGACTGGAAAGTGCTTAGGGCTGGGGGTCCGGACAGGGAGGAATTTGTAAAATGCGTACTGGAAGGTTCTTTGGAACAGTATGTAGATAGCCCGACTAGAGAGGGGGCTATACTGGATCTAGTTCTGGGAAATGAGCCCGATCAGGTCATCAAAGTTTCGGTAGGGGAACATGTGGCAAATAGTGACCACAACTCTGTTAACTTTAGGATAGTAATGGACAAGGACAAGTGTTGTCCTAAGGGTAGGGTGCTAAATTGGGGGAAGGCTAACTAAAGCCGGATTAGGCAGGAATTAGTGGCCGTTGATTGGGAGAGACTGTTCGGGGGTAAGTCCACGCCTGGCATGTGGGAGTCTTTTAAGGAACAGTTGATGAGGCTGCAGGACAGGCACGTGCCTCTAAAAAGGAAGGATAGGAAAGGTAGGATTCTAGAGCCGTGGATAACCAGGGAAATTGAGGATCTGATCAAAAAGAAAAGAGAGGCGTACGTTAGGTCCAGGCAACTGAAAACAGATGCAGCTCTGGAGGAATACAGAGAGAGTAGGAAAGAACTCAAACGGGGAGTCAGAAGGGCAAAAAGAGGTCACGAAATGTTCTTGGCAGACCGGATTAAGGAGAATCCTAAGGCATTTTATTCATATGTTAGGAACAAAAGAGTTGTCAGGGAAAAAGTCGGACCTCTCAGGGATAAAGGAGGGGAATTATGCTTAGAACCCAAGGGAATAGGGGAGATCCTAAATGAATACTTTGCATCGGTATTCACAAAGGAGAGGGACTTGTTGACTGGGAGTGTCTCAGAGGGAGGTGTTGACCCATTCGAGAGAATCTCCATTACAAGGGAGGAAGTGTTAGGTATTTTAGGTAATGTTAAAACTGACAAGTCCCCAGGGCCTGATAGCATCTATCCTAGACTGCTCAGGGAGACAAGAGATGTAATTGCTGGGCCTCTGACAGAAATCTTTGTCTCTTCATTGGACACAGGTGAGGTCCCTGAGGATTGAAGGATAGCGAATGTGGTACCATTATTTAAGAAGGGTAGCAGGGATAACCCGGGTAATTATAGGTCAGTGAGCTTGACGTCCGCGGTAGGGAAGTTGTTGGAGAGGATTCTTAGAGACAGGATGTATGCGCATTTAGAACGGAACAATCTCATTAGTGACAGACAGCATGGTTTTGTAAGAGGGAGGCCGTGCCTTACAAATTTGGTGGAGTTTTTTGAGGAAGTGGCAAAAACGGTTGACGAAGAAAGGGCCGTGGATGTCGTCTAGATGGATTTCAGTAAGGCATTTGACAAAGTCCTTCACGGCAGGTTGGTTAAGAAGATTAAGGCTCATGGGATTCAAGGAGAGGTGGCTAGATGGGTAGAAAACTAGCTTGGCCATAGGAGACAGAGGGTAGCAGTCAAAGGGTCTTTTTCTGGCTGGAGGTCTGTGACCAGTGGTGTTCCACAGGGCTCTGTACTGGGACCTCTGCTATTTGTGATATATATATAAATGATTTGGAAGAAGGTGTAACTGGTGTTATCAGCAAGTTTGCGGGTGACACGAAGATGGCTGGACTTGCGGATAGCGATGAACATTGTCGGACAATACAGCAGGATATAGATAGGCTGGAAAATTGGGCGGAGAAATGGCAGATGGAATTTAATCCAGATAAATGCAAAGTGATGCATTTTGGAAGAACTAATGTAGGGGGGAGTTATACAATAAATGGCAGAGCCATCAAGAGTATAGAAACACAGAGGGACCTAGGTGTGCAAGTCCAGAAATCCTTGAAGGTGGCAGCACAGATGGAGAAGGTGGTGAAGAAGGCATATGGTATGCTTGCCTTTATAGGATGAGGTATAGAGTATAAAAGCTGGAGTCTGATGTTGCAGCTGTATAGAATGCTGGTCGCACTACCAGAAAGACGTGGAGGCTTTAGAGAGAGTGCAGAGAAGGTTTACCAGGATGTTGCCTGGTATGGAGGGTCTTAGCTATGAGGAGAGATTGAGTAAACTGGGCTTGTTCTCCCTGGAAAGATGGAGAATGAGGGGAGACCTAATAGAGGTGTACAAAATTATGAAGGGTATAGATAGGGTGAACAGTGGGAAGCTTTTTCCCAGGTCGGAGGTGTCGATCACGAGGGGTCACGGGCTCAAGGTGAGAGGGGCTAGGTATAACTCAGATATCAGAGGGAGGTTTTTTAAACAGAGAGTGGTGGGGGCCTGGAATGCGCTGCCAAGTAGGGTGGTGGAGGCAGACACGCTGGCATCGTTTAAAACTTACCTGGATAGTCGCATGAGCAGTCTGGGAATGGAGGGATACAAACGAATGGTCTAGTTGGACCAATGAGCGGCACAAGCTTGGAGGGCCGAAGGGCCTGTTTCCTGTGCTGTACTGTTCTTTGTTCTTTATTCCTGATGTTATTCACACTGGTATATCACATCATCCGCACAGTCCAATTCTGCCAATGCAAAAAGAGGATCACCCGGAGGCAGGATGGAGGATTCGCCCTCGAATCACCATCCCCTCTAATTCAGCAGAGCAATGTTTGCAGAAAATCCACCAGATTGCTATTTGCACTAATTGTCAATTGAAAATGCTAATATTGGATAGTACCCCGGATTCGTGAATATTTTATTGTAATGTTTTGTTTTGAATGTTTGGTTGTTTGTAATTGGCTATTGCAATAATTTTGTTTTGGAATGTGTTGTTTGTTGTTTGCGGTCTGTAGCTTCTGAAATATAAATATGTTGTTGTGATTTATTATTTCTGGGCATGCCAATGCCTGGGCCTTACTTGACTGTTGGCGCTGGTCAGCGTTGTTGTGGTTCGTTTGTTGGGGAGAGAGAGACTGGGGAATTCCTGAGTCTGTGATCCATCACGTTTCGTGTTTAGGATCAAAAGGAGGGACTGTGGCCAAATGGGCCACCTCAGCTGGCGGTTTGCAAGAGCACACTGGGATAATTGGACAAGCACTGAAATGCTTGTCCAAGCATTGAAGCCTCAATGAGGCTGAAGCCTCAAAAGAAATTGGACAGAGATAACAGGCTGCGGCTGCAGACATTGGGATACACAGGATATAGGGCATCTCAAGGACAAAGGATACTTTCTGGTCAAACTGGGTTGTTTACCGGACACAGGGCGCCTTAACCTTACTTGGGAAGGAGGCAAGTGACTTACGTGCCTCCAGCACCTACAGGCATGGCCACTGGGTACACACCCAGAGATCAGTGTGACAGCACCTGATTGGAATTTATCAATGAGGGTGATCAAGCCCTGATCGATTGATTGGCAATGGCCAAAAAGGGCGCAAAACCAACGAGATATGAAGGGTGCTGCACAACAAAAGAATCTCTGTCTCTCTCTCTCTCCCCAACAAACGAACCACAACAATGGTGACCATCGCCAACAATGACCAGCACAAAGAGAACCACCACACCAAAGAAGGAAGGAAGACCAGAGCCAGAGTATTAGACCAGACCAAAGGACCAGACTACGCAGAGGATTAAGGAGACCAACATATGGATAAATGCTAATATCTGCCTGGGTACTTGCCAGTCGCGCAAAAGTTGTCAAAGTCTAGTATTGGATTTGAACTTTAGTATTCTATAAGATAACTTTGTATTGATTGGGTGGGTGATTAATAATTGTGTATGTGAATAAATATTATTGTACTAACAAGAAGTCTACTCGCAATTCTTTGTCCACCGTATAAGGGTTAAAACAGACTGTGCGGCAGGCACAACACTCAGGTCACGTACCAACCGACTCAAGAATAGCTTCTTCCCTGTACTGCCATCAGACTTTTGAATGGACCTACCTCGCACTCAGTTGATCTTTCTCTACACCCTAGCTATGACTGTAATATTACACTCTGCACTCTCTCGCTTCTGTCTCTATGTACGGTATGCTTTGTCTGTATAGCGCTCAAGAAACAATACTTCTCACTGTATGCTAATACATGTGACAATAATAAATCAAATCAAAAATAAATGTCCAATGTACAGTATTTATCTAGACAAGATTTTAAAAATGCATACCAAGGAAGCAGAAGACATCTCAGCCCACTGAGCACCTATCATTATGCCTTGAACTATATTGGCAAATCAAAGAACATTTAGTTTCCAATGGCTAGAATGAAGGGCATCCTCCCAAGCTTCAGATCAGCACAAAAGCCAGTTGAAGTTGTTCAAGGATATCTGTAGTCAAGGCCCTGTCAACAGCAGTTAATACTGGACAGAGTAGATAGGCAGGAACTGTTCCCGCTCATAAATGGATCAGGAATGAGAGGACACAGATTCAAAGTGATTCGCAAAAGAAGTAAATGTGATGTGAGAAGAAACTTCTTCACACAACACGTGGTTCGAGTCTGGAATGCTTTGCCTGGAAGTGTGGTGGAGGCAGGTTCAATTGAGGCGTTCAAGAGGGTATTAGATGATTATCTGAATAGAAACAATGTGTCGGGGTGTGGGGGAAAGGCAGCAGAATGGCACTAAGTCATTATGCTCGTTTGGAGGCAAGTGCAGGGTCTCCTTCTGCACTGTAACAAGTCTGTGATAATGTTACTTCCTCATTTTTCCTATTTACCTTCTTCTTCCAGGCTAGAATAGAAATGAGCTGTAATGTTAGCCAATGGGTTGCTCACAAATCTGTTAAACATGCATTTGACACTCAGGTTAGCAGGACCAGAGTTGACATCTCCAATTGCATGTAACACCCATTGTCTCTGTATTTCCAAACCGGCAGTCATTCCTGAACCAATCCTGGAACCATTGTGTGTGTCGGTCAGCAATCATGGGAATCAATGTTTTTTCAAACCTTTCTGGCGACTCACTTTTATCAGAAAGCTGTCCCTCGCGGCTCACGTCACCTGGGATGTGTAATGAAATATTCTTTCCACTTTGCACTAACATTACACAGTACATTAAATGTCAGTGGGCCTATTTCAGATTCATTTTCCAGTTTATTCAGGCACAAAGTAAATTGGTGTCAGTATCTTGCAAACTCCTCTCGTCAACATATACATTCAAAATAAATGTCCAAAATCAGACAATACTCTTACTTACTGTGCCCTAGCCATTCACAGAAAAATGAACTGCCGTTTATTTGTGACAGATTTCTCATTTAAGATGCATCTTTGGAGTGCGGAGCTCACCAAGTCAATGTGCTATTTTTTGGCAGAAACTTAATAGGGCATTCATTGATTATAGAATCATAGGATCCCTACAGTGCAGAAGGAGGCCATACAACCCATCGAGCCTGACCCACAACAATCCCACCCAGGCCGTATCCCTGTAACCAAATGTAATTATCCTGCTAATCCCCCGACACTAAGGGGCAATTTAGCATGGCCATTCAACCTAACCCACACATTTTAGGACTGTGGGAGGAAACCGGAGCACCCAGAGGAAACCCACGTGGCCACAGGGAGAATGTGCAAACTCCACACAGACAATGACCCAAGCCGGGAATTGAACCCGGGTCCCTGGTACTGTGAGGCAGCAGTGCTAACCACAGTGCCACTATGCCGCCTTCTTTTTCCTTTCTTTTAAAGATGATCATGGAATCCCTACAGTGCAGAAGGAGGCCATTCGGTCCATCGAGCCTGTACTGACAACAATCCCACCCAGGCCCCATCCCCATAACCCCACGTATATTTCTGTTTGTAATATATATAAATGATTTGGAGGAAAATGTAACTGGTTTAATTGGTAAGTTTGCGGACGACACAAAGGCTGGGGATTTGCGAATAGCGATGAGGACCATCAGAGGATACAGCAGGATATAGATCGGTTGGAGACTTGGGCGGAGAGATGGCGGATGGAGTTTAATCCAGACAAATGTGAGGTAATGCATTTTGGAAGGTCGAATACAGATAGGAAATATACAGTAAATGGCAGAACCCTTAAGAGTATTGATAGGCAAAGGGATCTGGGTGTACAGGTACACAGGTCTCTGAAAGCGGCAATGCAGGTGGAGAAGGTGGTCAAGAAGGCATACGGCATGCTTGCCTTCATCGGCCAGGGCATTGAGTTTAAAAATTGGCAAGTCATGTTGCAAATTTATAGAACCCTAGTTAGGCCGCACTTGGAATATAGTGTTCAATTCTGGTCGCCACACTACCAGAAGGATGTGGAGGCTTTGGAGAGGGTACAGAAAAGATTTACCAGGATGTTGCCTGGTATGGAGGGCATTAGCTATGAGGAGAGTTTGGAGAAATTTGCTTTGTTCTCACTGGAATGACAGAGGTTGAGGGGCGACCTGATAGAAGTCCACAAGATTATGAGAGGCATGGACAGATTGGATAGTCAGAAGCTTTTTCCTAGGGTGAAAGAGTCAATTACTAGGGGACACAGGTTTAAGGTGCGAGGGGCAAAGTTTAAAGGAAATGTACGATTTTACACAGAGAGTAGTGGGTGCCTGGAACTCACTGCCAGGGGAGGTAGTGGAAGCAGATACGATAGTGAGTTTTAAGGGGCGTCTTGACAAATACATGAATAGGATGGGAATAGAGGGATATGGTCCCCAGAAGGGTAGGGGATTTTAGTTAAGTCAGGCAGCATGTTCGGTGCAGGCTTGGAAGGTCAAAGGGCCTGTTCCTATGCTGTAGTATTCTTTGTTCTTTGTATTTCACCCAGCTAGTTCCCCTGACACTAAGGGGCAATTTAGCATGGCCAATCAACCTAACCCGCACATCTTTGGACTGTGGGAGGAAACCGAGGCACCTGTGGAAAACCCACGTGAACACGGAGAGAAAGTGCACAGAAAGTCGCCCAAGGCTGGAATTGAACCCGGGTGCTTGACACTGTGCTCACTGTTGTGCCACCGTGCTGTTACCACCCCATCAATAAACCTCCCTGGTGGGTGAGGAATGTCATATCTACATTTTGTGGCATCCATTGAAGTCCATGGTTAATTGAGTTGATGATCCTTTCTCACATACAGCCCTAATTTAAAAAAGCCTCAATGGTTTTTGGACGTTGGGCGCGATCTTATCAGCCATTCGTGTCCCGCTACCACTGCAAGCGAGCACAGAGAATTTGGCGCTCAGCCAAATCTCCGTTTACTGCAGCGGGATCAGAAAATCCTGCCAGTGCAAACAGCCGGAACATTCCACCTATTATCTCATTTTAAAATTGATTCGGCAGCAAATTATTTTTATGTGTACGGGAAAAATAATGAGTTGGATTGTGAGATAATTGACAAACTCTGAAGTTATAGAGGCTTTCACGGGAAATTCGAAACTCAGGCAGAGTCCAATGACAAGGCAAGCTACAGTACTGCTGCTCCAACCGCAATCTGAACAGGATTTACTACACATTTAAAAATCATCTCTCTCCTAATTCCCTTTTCCTTTCATAAAGTAGCATGAATTCTAACAGGCAATACTAAGTTTTTCCTCCACATCAAATGTCCTCATTCTGGCTATGTCATCATCTGAGGAGTTCCTCATTGTCATTCTGCCTTCTACAGAATGTGCGCTATGAATAGAACATCCTGCGATTTTATTTAGCAGGGTCACAGAGCATCCCCTGTGTTTGGCTGAACAGGGTCACAGAACATCCCACATATCTTTTAACAGGATCACAAAACATCCTGCGTTTTTTTTAACAGGATCAGATCATAGGGCAGCGAGTACTTACCTGGCGACCCATTTTTAACATCCTACAATCCACCTTCGGGTCAAGACCCCCCAACTTTGAAAAAGTCCGATGTAGACTGATATTGCACGGCTTTTCATATGTCACATGTAGGTTGCAACTTGGCTGTGTGCCCTGCCTGAACATGGGAATGAATGAATTTGGCAATAAACATCGAACATCGAACATAGAACAGTACAGCACAGTACAGGCCCTTCGGCCCACGATGTTGTGCCGAACCTTTTCCGAAACCAAGATCAAGCTATCCCACTCCCTATCATTCTAGCGTGCTCCATGTGCCTATCCAATAACCGCTTGAAAGTTCCTAAAGTGTCCGACTCCACTATCACAGCAGGCAGTCCATTCCACACCCCAAACACTCTCTGAGTAAAGAACCTACCTTGTACATCCCTCCTGTATCTTCCACCATGAACCTTATAGTTATGACCCCTAGTAACAGCGACATCCACCTGAGGAAATAGTCTCTGAACGTCCACTCTATCTATCCCCCTCATCATCTTATAAACCTCCTCCGCTCTAAAGAGAAAAGCCTCAGCTCCCTCAACCTTTCCTCATAAGACCTACCCTCCAAACAAGGCAGCATCCTGGTAAATGGCCTTTGCACTCTTTCCAGTGCTTCCACATCCTCCTTATAGTGAGGTGACCAGAACTGCACACAATATTCCAAATGTGGTCTCACCAAGGTCCTGTACAGTTGCAGCATAACCCCACGGCTCTTAAACTCAAACCCCCTGTTAATAAACACTAACACACTATAGGCCTTCTTCACGGCTCTATCCACTTGAGTGGCAACCTTCAGAGATCTGTGGATATGAACCCCAAGATCTCTCTGTTCCTCCACATTCCTCAGAACCCTACCTTTGACCCTGTAATCCACTTCCAAATTTGTCCTACCAAAATGAATCACCTCGCACTTATCAGGGTTAAACTCCATCTGCCATTTTTCGGCCCAGCTCTGCATCCTATCAATGTCTCTTTGCAGCCTACAACAGCTCTCCACCTCATCCACTACTCCACCAATCTTGGTGTCATCTGCAAATTTACTGATCCACCCTTCAGCCCCCTCCTCCAAGTCATTTATAAAAATCACAAATAGCAAAGGACCCTTGTGGTACACCGCTGGTAACTGGTCTCCAGTCTGAATATTTTCTATCCACCACCACCCTCTGTCTTCTATGAGATAGCCAGTTACTTATTCAATCGGCCAAATTTCCCTCTATCCCACACCTCCTTACTTTCTTCATGAGCCGACCATGGGGGACCTTATCAAACGCCTTACTAAAATCCATGTATATGACATCAACTGCTCTACCTTCATCGACAAACTTAGTTACCTCCTCAAAAAATTCAATCAAATTTGTGAGGCAAGACTTACCCTTCACGAATCCATGTTGACTATCCCGGATTAAGCTGCATCTTTCTAAATGGTCGTAAATCCTATCCCTCAGGACCTTTTCCATTAACTTACCGACCACCGAAGTAAGACTAACCGGCCTATAATTACCAAGGTCATTCCTATTTCCTTTCTTGAACAGGGGAACCACATTCGCCACTCTCCAGTCCTCTGGCACTATCCCCGTGGACAGTGAGGACCCAAAGATCAAAGTCAAAGGCTCTGCAATCTCATCCCTTGCCTCCCAAAGAATCCTAGGATATATCTCATCTGGCCCAGGGGACTTATCGACCTTCAGGTTTTTCAAAATTGCTAATACATCTTCCCTCAGAACATCTGCCACCTCCAGCCTATCAGCCTGTATCGCAGTCTCATCCTCAAAAACATGGCCCCTCTCCTTGGTGAACACTGAAGAAAAGTATTCATTCATCGCCTCTCCTATCTCTTCTGACTCCATGCACAAGTTCCCACTACTGTCCTTGACCGGCCCTAACCTCACCCTGGTCATTCTTTTATTCCTCACATAAGAGTAAAAAGCCTTGGGGTTTTCCTTGATCCGACCTGCCAAGGACTTCTCATGCCCCCTCCTAGCTCTCCTGAGCTCTTTTTTCAGCTCATTCCTTGCTAACTTGTAACCCTCAATGGACCCAACTGAACCTTGCTTTCTCATCTTTACATACGCTTCCTTCTTCCTCTTGACAAGACATTCAACCTCCTTTGTGAACCATGGTTCCCTCACTCGGCCATTTCCTCCCTGCTTGACATGGACATGCCTATCAAGGACACGCAGTATTTGTTCCTTGAACAAGCTCCACTTTTCATTTGTGCCTTTCCCTGACAATTTCTGTTCCCATCTTATGCTCCCTAATTCTTGCCTAATCGCATCATAATTACCCCTCCCCCAATTATAAACCTTGCCCTGCCATACGGTCCTATCCCTCTCCATTGCAATAACGAAAGACACCGAATTGTGGTCACTATCTCCAAAGTGCTCTCCCACAACCAAATCTAACACTTGGCCCGGTTCATTACCCAGTACCAAATCCAATGTGGCCCCACCTCTTGTTGGCCTATCCACATATTGTGTCAGGAAACCCTCCTGCACACACTGTACAAAAACTGCCCCATCCGAACTATTCGACCGATAAAGGTTCCAATCAATATTTGGAAAGTTAAAGTCACCCATGACAACTACCCTGTGACCTCCACACCTATCCATGCATCTGTCCAATTCAGATACTTCAACCAGCTTCTTAATCAAAGTTTTACTCCGGTGTTTATGAGAAGGACAAAGTACAGACGCAGATATATACAAAGAACAAACAAAGAACAATACAGCACAGGAACAAGCCCTTCGGCCCTCCAAGCCCATGCCGCTCCCTGGTCCAAACTAGACCATTCTTTTGTATCCCTCCATTCCCACTCCGTTCATATGGCTATCTAGATAAGTCTTAAACGTTCCCAGTGTGTCCGCCTCCACCACCTTGCCTGGCAGCGCATTCCAGGCCCCCACCACCCTCTGTGTAAAATACGTCCTTCTGATATCTGTGTTAAACCTCCCCCCCTTCATCTTGAACCTATGACCCCTCGTGAATGTCACCACTGACCTGGGGAAAAGCTCCCCACCGTTCACCCTATCTATGCCTTTCATAATTTTATACACCTCTATTAAGTCTCCCCTCATCCTCCATCTTTCCAGGGAGAACAACCCCAGTTTACCCAATCTCTCCTCATAACTAAGCCCCTCCATACCAGGCAACATCCTGGTAAACCTCCTCTGTACTCTCTCCAAAGCCTCCACGTCCTTCTGGTAGTGTGGCGACCAGAACTGGACGCAGTATTCCAAATGCGGCCTAACCAGCGTTCTATACAGCTGCAACATCAGACTCCAGCTTGTATACTCTATACCCAGTCCTATAAAGGCAAGCATGCCTATATTGCATATATTGCAACAAACTTTATTAAATATAGTTAACCTGTAAATTACCCACGATGTATACAAGAAACACCCAGGATTCGGATCCGTAAAGATGGCTTGATAGGCTGTAGATCCGGTCCGTGAGTCCCTCTGGTTCGTCTTCGCGAAGGTGATTCTCGCTGGCCGTTCCTTCCTTGCTTGCTTCCTTCCTTCCTTCTCTAGTCTGGTCCGGTCTTGGTCGTCTCCCATCTCGAGTATTCGCTCCCAAGGTTTTTGGAGTGCCTATTTTATCCCCCTGTTGCCTTGCGCTTTTCCCACCTGCCCTTGACCTTCTGCCAATGGGATCTCGGGGAGGGGAGGTCACAGCATCCAATAGTCTAGTTGATGACCTGTTGACAGGACACCTGAGCCCGCCCCGGGCGTCTTGGAGTCTGACCCCATCGAGGCTGTGGACAAAAGGCCAGTGCATGTCAAATAGGAGCGATGATCACTTGGTGAGTTATCAGGGCTGATCCCAGCTGTGGTTGGGCTGGCACAATGTCACAGTGGTTAGCACTGCTGCCTCACAGCGCCAGGGACCTGGGTTCGATTCCCGGCTTGGGTCAGTGGCTGTGTGGAGTTGGCACTTCTTCCCTGTGTCTGCGTGGATTTCCTCCGGATTCCTCCCACAGTCTGAAAGTCGTGCTGGTTAGGTGCATTGGCCATGTTGAATTCTCGCTCTGTGTACCTGAACATGTGCCAGAGTGTGATGACTCAGGGATTTTCACAGTAATTTATTGCAATGTTTACTTTAGCCTTACTTGTGACCAATAAATAAACTTTACGGATCCAGACATGCCCTGGCAGCTGGTCTGAGTTCTGTATATTCGAACTCTGGCCAGGTCCGATTTTCTGCAGGCCATTTGCTGGGACTGCTCGTTTAATTTAGAATGCCCAACTCTTTCATTTCAAATGTCCAGTTTGATTTTAGGCTCAGCACCACATCATTTAAACTGATGTTAGGGCAGTTGGCTAAATGCTTAGTTAAAGAGATAGATTTTAATGAGTGTCTTCAGAGAGGAAGAGGAACAGAATAGTGGGGGGACAGACACAGCCATTAATGGTTGAGCAATTTAAATCAGGTAATTTAAATGCAATGTTAGCATTCATTTCTAGAGGGCTGGAATACAAGAGCAGGGATGTACTGCTGAGGCTGTTTAAGGCTCTGGTCAGACTCCATTTAGAATATTATGAGCAGTTTTGGGCCCCATATCTAAGGAAGGATGTGCTGGCCTTGAAGGAGGTCCAGAGGAGGTTCACAAGAATGATCCCAGGAATGAAGGGTTTGTCATATAGAAACATAGAACATAGAAACATAGAAAAACTACAGCACAATACAGGCCCTTCAGCCCACAAAGTTGTGCCGAACATGTCCCTAACTTAGCGATTACTAGGTTTACCTATAACCCTCTATCTTACTAAGTTCCATGTACTTATCTAAAAGTCTCTTAAAAGACCCTATCGAATCCACCTCCACCACCGTTGCTGGCAGCCCATTCCACGTACCCACCACCCTCTGAGTGAAAACCTTACCCCAGACATCTCCTCTGTACCTACTCCCCAGCACCTTAAACCTGTGTCCTCTTGTGGCAACCATTTCAGCCCTGGGAAAAAGCCTCTGACTATCCACTCGATCAATACCTCTCAACATCTTATACACCTCTATCAGGTCAGCCCTCATCTTTCGTCTCTCCAAGGAGAAAAGGCCGAGCTCACTCAACCTATCCTCATAAGGCATGCTCCTCAACCCAGGCAATATCCTTGTAAATCTCCTCTGCACCCTTTCTATGGCTTCCACATCCTTCCTGTAATGAGGCGACCAGAACTGAGCACAGTACTCCAAGTGTGGTCTGACCAGGGTCTTATATAGCTGCAACATTATCTCACGACTCCTAAACTCAATTCCTCGACTGATGAAGGCCAGTATTCCATACGCCTTCTTAACCACAGCCTTAACCTGCACAGCTGTTTTGAGCGTCCTATGAACTCGGACCCCAAGATCTTTCTGATCTTCCACTCTGCCAAGAGTCCTACCATTAATATTATATTCCGCCATCCTATTTGACCTGCCAAAATGAACCACCTCACACTTATCTGGGTTGAACTCCATCTGCCACTTCTCCGCCCAGTCTTGCATCCTCTCAATGTCTCACTGCAACTTCTGACATCCCTCCACACTATCCACAACACCTCCAACTTTTGTGCCATATGAGGAGCACTTGAGGAGTCTGGGTCTATACTCGATGGAGTTTAGAAGGATGAGGGGAGGGTCTAATTGAAACTTACAGAATACTGGAGAGGCCTAGATAGAGTGGATGTAGAGAGGATGTTTCCACTAGTGGGAGAGACCAGAACTCGAGGGCACAACCTCAGAGTGAAGAGACGCTCCTTTAAAACTGAGGTGAGGAGAAATTTCTTCAGCCAGAGGGTGGTGAATCTGTGGAACTCATTGCCACAGAGGGCTGTGGAGGCCAGATCATTAAGTATGTTTAAGATGGAGATAGATAGGTTCATGATTAATAAGGGGATCAAAGGTTACGGGGAGAAGGCAAGAGAATGGGGATGAGAATCATATCAGCCATGATTGAATGGTGAAGCAGACTCGATGGGCCGAATGGCCTAATTCTGCTCCTATATCTTATGTCTTATGCTGAAGAGGTCAGAATTAGATAAGTGTGGAAATTTGGAAGGGCCATGGAGGCTGGAGGAGAGTACAGAGGCGTGGAGGGCCAAAGTCATGGAAGGACTTGAAAACAAAGATGACAATTTTAAAATCAAGGAATTCCTTTGCTGGGAGCCAGTGCAGGTCAGTGAGCAAAGAGCTGATAGTAAATCAGCTCCAGTTAAGAAAGGGACTATTAGAAGCACAACTTCAGTGAGCTTGCACACAGGCAGTGGGACACCTCATCCTGAGTGAGACACAGTCAGAATGAATTTGCTCTAAAAGGGCAAACTAGGTTTATAGAACCATAATCATGTTGCTGCTTTATAGAACCTTAGTTGGGCCGCTCTTGGAATATAGTGTTCAATTCTGGTCGCCACACTACCAGAAGGATGTGGAGGCTTTGGAGAGGGTACAGAAAAGATTTACCAGGATGTTGCCTGGTATGGAGGGCATTAGCTATGAGGACAGGTTGGAGAAACTTGCTTTGTTCTTACTGAGCGACGGAGGTTGAGGGGTGACCTGATAGAAGTCTACAAGGTTATGAGAGGCATGGACAGAGTGATAGTCAGAAGCTTTTTCCCAGAGTGGAAGAGTCAATTACTAGGGGGCACAGGTTTAAGGTGCAAGGGGCAAGGTTTAAAGGAGATGTACGAGGCAGATTTTTTACGCAGAGAGTAGTGGGTGCCTGGAACTCATTGCCGGGGAAGATAGTGGAAGCGGATAAGGTAGTGACTTTTATGGGGCGTCTTGATAAATACATGAATAGGATGGGAATAAAGGGAGGGTAGGGGGTTTTAGTTAAGTCAGGCAGCATGGTCAGTGCAGGCTTGAAGGGCCAAAGGGCCTGTTCCTGAGCTGTAATTTTCTTTGTTCTTTGTTCTTAGTGAGGAATATTAAAACAGACAATAAGGGCTTCTTTGAATATATATATATATATAAAAAAGAGCGAGGTCAAAGTGAACATAGGTCCCTTAAAATGAATCTGGGAAGATAATTACAGAGAACAAGGAAATGGCAGATGTATTAAACAGATATGTTGCATGAGTTTTTATGGTGGAAGATACTTTAAGCATCTCATTAATACTAAAGAATACAGGGGAGGAATTAAGTACTGTCACTAGAGAAGTCTTAGACAAACTAATGGTGCTAAAGGCAGATAAGTCCCCTGACGGCTTGCATCCTAGGATCCTAAAAGAAGCAGTTACAGAGATAGTGGATGCATTGGTTATAATTTTCCTAAAGTTCTTGGATCCTGGAGAAGTAACGAGGATTGGGAAACTGCCAATGTGAACTCCCCTCTTCAAAAACGGAGAGAGGCAAAAAGCAGGCTGATTAGCTCAACATCTATTGTTAGAATCATAAAATCCCTCCAGTGCAGAAAGAGGCCATTCAGCCCATCGAGTCTGCACCAACCACCCACCCAGGCCCTATTCCCATAACTCCATGCATTTACCCTAGCTAGTCCCCCTGACACTGAGGGGCAATTTAGCATGGCCAATCCACCTAACCCGCATATCTTTGGACACTGTTGGGAAAAAAAAAATTGGAATCAATTATTAAGGAAGTGATCGCACATTTGGAAAATCATAAACTAATAAATCAGAGTCAGCAATACTTCCTGAGAGGGAAATCATGTCTGACGATTTATTACAGTGTTTCACGAAAGTCTTAACCAGAGTGGGTAGAGAGGAACCAGTAGATGTGTTGCATTTGGACCTTCCAGAAAGCATTCAACAAGATACCTCACATACAGATAAGTCATAAGGTAAGAGCTCACAGTGTTGGAGGTAGTTTATTGGCATGAATAGAGAATTGGCTAATGGGCAGGAGACAGTGAGTAGGGTAAAGGGATTCTTTTTCAGGTTGGCAACTTATCATCAGTGGGATTCCACAGGGGTCAGGGCTGGGATCACAACTGTTTACAATATATATATAATACTGACTTGTAGGAAGGAAGTGAATATACTGTAGCCAAATTTGCAAATCATGCAAAATTTGGTGGAAAGGCAAGTTGCGAGGGGAATACAAATGCTTTACAAAGAGATAATGATAGGTTACGAGGGCAAAAAGTTGGCAAATGGAATATAATGTGGGAAGATGTGAAGTTGCTCAATTTGGAGAGGAGAACAAAAGAACAGAGTATTATTTAAATGGGAAAAAGCTGCAACACAAAGGGACTTGGGGGTAACACAAAGTTAGCACATAAGTGAAGCAGGTAATCAGGAAAGCTGATGAAATGTTAGCCCTTATTTCAAGAGGGTTGGAGTATAAGAGTAGGGAAGTCTTGCTGCAACCGTACAAGCTACTGGTGAGACCACATCTGGAGAGCAGTTTTGGTCCCCTTATTTAAGGAAAGATATTATTTCATTGCAGGCAGTTCAGAGAAGGTTCACTAGGATGATCCCCAATATGGAGGGATTGTCTTATGAGGAAAGGTTAAGCAGATTGGGACTCTACTCATTGGAATTTAGAAGAATGAGAGGTGATCTCATTGAAGCATTTAGGATTAAGGGGCTTGACAGGGTAAATTCTAAGAGGATGTTTCCCCTCATGGGAGAGTCTAGGGTTTAAGACTGAGATGAGGAGGAATTTTTTCTGAGTGTTGAGTCTTTGGAACTCCTCGCCCCAGAGAGCTGTGGGAGCAGAATCCTGGTGTATATTTAAGGCTGCGATAGATAGATTTTTGATCAGCAAGGGAATCAAGGGTTACGGAGAAAGGGCAGGAAAGTGGACGTGAGGAATATTTGATCAGCCCTGATTCGATTGAATGGGGGGGGGCAGGCCTGAGGGGCCGAATGGCATATTCTTGTTCCTATTTCTCATGGTCTTAAATGGTATTTGGTGTGAGTAAGGATTTGGACAACAGTGCTGGATAACTTCGACATTGTGGAGTGCAGGATGTTGGAGGCCAACCAAGAATGGACTGGAATTGTCAAATCCAGAAGTAATGAAGGGATGAATGATGAGTTGATGAGAAGCCTGAGACCAGGATAAAGTTGGACAATATTACGGAAGTGGAAATAAATGGTCTTTCTTTCAGCATGAATTGCAAGCTCACATTGGGATCAAATGTGACATCAAGGTTGCAAAGAGACTGGCTTAATCTCAGACTGTTTCCAGGGAGACGGATGGAGTAGATAGCACGAGAATGGTCTTTGAATTGGGGAATGAAATACTGGCTTTAGTTTGCCCAATGTTCAATTGAAGGGCATTTCTGTTCTTCTATTACTGGATGTCAGGCGAGCAATCTGATAATTTAGCAGCATTGATGCAGTCGAGAGAGGTGAGATGAGGTAGAACTGGGTGTCGTTGATGTACATATAAAAACTTATGCTCGCTTTTTGGATGATGTTGCCTGGGGCAGTATGTTGATGAGAATTAGGAGGGTACCATAGATCCTTGGGCGACAGCAGTGGTAATGATGTGGGATTAGGAAGAGAAGTCTTTACAAATTGATACTCCAGCTAACACTAGATAAAAAAAATACAACTAGGTGAGAGCAGTCCACCCAGCTGAATGGCAGTGGAGAGCCATTGGAGGTAGGTGGTGTGGTCAACTTTCTCAAGGGCAGCCAACAAAGGGTCAAAGTTTACCTATGGTGCAGTTTCAGATTTGAACTATTGATTTTGATAAGAGCAGCTTTACAATTATATATTCTGATTGGAGGATTTGAGTTTTAAAGTGTGTTTAGCAGTGTCGTAAGTAGGCTTACATTAACACTGCAGTGAAGTTACTATGAAAATCCCCCAGTCGCCACACTCCAATGCCTGTTCAGGTACATTGAGGGAGAATTTAGCATTGCCAATGCACCCAACCAGCACATCTTTCGGACCGTGGGAGGAAACCGGAGTACCCGGAGGAAACCTGTGCAGACTCCGCACAGACAGTGACCCAAGCTGGGAATCGAACCCGTGTCCCTGACGTTGTACAGCAGCAGCAGTGCTAACCACTGTGCCACCGTGTCACCCAGAACATCGGGTTTTGGCAAAATTGGGTACAGATTTGGGAGGTGCTAGCGTGGTCAGGGACGTTGGAGAAGAAAAGGAGATTGAAGATGGGGTGAGGGTCAATAGTTGTTTCTTTGAGAGGAGAGGTGATAACATAAGATTTAAAGGAGAGAGGGACAGGGCTGTTAACAATATCCTTTGTGCAGAGTAAGAAAAAAAGAACAATATTATTAATTAGCATAGCATAATCATCCTGACTTTATCTTCTGCTTACTAAAGAAGATATTCAAGTTCACAACCACACTATAATATGCCGTGTGCCAGTGCTACTAGTCACTTAATCATTTACCGATTGATAAATTGGTTTGTTAGGAAAATCTGTGCCACAGTTGAATGTTTAGCATTATTCTACTATCATATGAAGCCAAGGAAATTCACATGAGGGCACAGCCGGCTGTCATTATCCTGACCACAAGGACTCCAAATGTAAACATTACGATCAGCTTGCTTCAAGATTACTGAAGGTATTTAAATTTCCCCTGCTGACTCCCCTTCCCCTACTGCTGCACCCTCACCCATTCTGGAAAGTAGCAGGCCCAGCAGTGGCCCAGAGGCTGCATGATTTGGGGCAGTAGGTTTACAGTTTGCCTTACCGAGCAGAAGCGGGAAGTGCACTCCAGCTGTTAAGTTCACAGCAGACAATGTACAAGTCTAGCCCAGGAGAAAGCTGAAAAATCCAAGCATGCCAGCACAATGAGTAACCTCAGAGTGGCCTCAACCACACTTGCATAATCTTTGTTTCGTGAGTGACCTCTGAGTTCCCTTTGCCAAGTTTCTCAATGACTTTGCAATTTATATACACCGGGCTAACATTGATGCTGAAAACATTGCATGAGCTATAATGAATCATTTGGATTGGGTTTAAAGGGGGGGCTGGCAGAATTTAACTTACTCCCAATGAATGAAACTAGTAACTAATGTCTAATTGTTGCTGTGGGTTTACGCAAAAATGGCCAAGTGAATCAGTGGATGAAATCATTACCAAGATTAATTCTTGAACATTTTTCTTCAGTTAGTGCAATTTATCATTCACATTCAGAAGAAGAATTGGTATTGAACCAAAGAGAATCCTTTCACTGAAGGTGCTTATTCAAGCATGATAGCACTGGGCAAATATTTAGCACAGCTAGGCTAAATTCTGGCCATACTTAAATATAACGAAAATGAAGTTATTCAATCATTAATTCAATCCCTGTTGATTCATATTCTAATTTAAAAGAAACTATTAGAGCCATGTTTCATGCCAAATAGTATACTTAGTTTTCCCAATGTTCAATTGAAGGGCATTTCTGCTCTTCTATTACTGGATGTCAGGCGAGCAATCTGATAATTTAGCAGCATTGATGCAGTCGAGAGAGGTGAGATGAGGTAGAACTGGGTGTCATTGATGTACATATAAAAACTTATCCTCGCTTTTTGGATGATGTTGCCTGGGGCAGCATGTTGATGAGAATTAGGAAGGTACCATAGATCCTTGGGCGATAACAGAGGTAATGATGTGGGATTAGGAAGATAAATCTTTACAAATTGATACTCCAGCTAACACTAGATAAAAAAAATACAACTAGGTGAGAGCAGTCCGCCCAGCTGAATGGCAGTGGAGAGCCATTGGAGGTAGATGGTGTGGTCAACTTTCTCAAGGGCAGCCAACAAAGGGTCAAAATTTACCTTGGGCGCAGTTTCAGATTTGAACTATTGATTTTGATAAGAGCAGATTTACTATTATATATTCTGATTGGAGGATTTGAGTTTTAAAGTGTATTTATCAGTGTCGTAAGTAGGCTTACATTAACACTGCAGTGAAGTTACTATGAAAATCCCCCAGTCGCCACACTCCAATGCCTGTTCAGGTACATTGAGGGAGAATTTAGCATTGCCAATGCACCTAACCAGCACATCTTTCGGACCGTGGGAGGAAACCGGAGTACCCGGAGGAAACCTGTGCAGACTCCGCACAGACAGTGACCCAAGCTGGGAATCGAACCCGTGTCCCTGACGTTGTACAGCAGCAGCAGTGCTAACCACTGTGCCACCGTGTCACCCAGAACATCGGGTTTTGGCAAAATTGGGTACAGATTTGGGAGGTGCTAGCGTGGTCAGGGACGTTGGAGAAGAAAGGGAGATTGAAGATGGGGTGAGAGTCAATAGTTGTTTCTTTGAGAGGAGAGGTGATAACATAAGATTTAAAGGAGAGAGGGACAGGGCTGTTAACAATATCCTTTGTGCAGAGTAAGAAAAAAAGAACAATATTATTAATTAGCATAGCATAATCATCCTGACTTTATCTTCTGCTTACTAAAGAAGATATTCAAGTTCACAACCACACTATAATATGCCGTGTGCCAGTGCTACTAGTCACTTAATCATTTACCGATTAATAAATTGGTTTGTTAGGAAAATCTGTGCCACAGTTGAATGTTTAGCATTATTCTACTATCATATGAAGCCAAGGAAATTCACATGAGGGCACAGCCGGCTGTCATTATCCTGACCACAAGGACTCCAAATGTAAACATTACGATCAGCTTGCTTCAAGATTACTGAAGGTATTTAAATTTCCCCTGCTGACTCCCCTTCCCCTACTGCTGCACCCTCACCCATTCTGGAAAGTAGCAGGCCCAGCAGTGGCCCAGAGGCTGCATGATTTGGGGCAGTATGTTTACAGTTTGCCTTACCGAGCAGAAGCGGGAAGTGCACTCCAGCTGTTAAGTTCACAGCAGACAATGTACAAGTCTAGCCCAGGAGAAAGCTGAAAAATCCAAGCATGCCAGCACAATGAGTAACCTCAGAGTGGCCTCAACCACACTTGCATAATCTTTGTTTCGTGAGTGACCTCTGAGTTCCCTTTGCCAAGTTTCTCAATGACTTTGCAATTTATACACACCGGGCTAACATTGATGCTGAAAACATTGCATGAGCTATAATGAATCATTTGGATTGGGTTTAAAGGGGGGGCTGGCAGAATTTAACTTACTCCCAATGAATGAAACTAGTAACTAATGTCTAATTGTTGCTGTGGGTTTACGCAAAAATGGCCAAGTGAATCAGTGGATGAAATCATTACCAAGATTAATTCTTGAACATTTTTCTTCAGTTAGTGCAATTTATCATTCACATTCAGAAGAAGAATTGGTATTGAACCAAAGAGAATCCTTTCACTGAAGGTGCTTATTCAAGCATGATAGCACTGGGCAAATATTTAGCACAGCTAGGCTAAATTCTGGCCATACTTAAATATAACGAAAATGAAGTTATTCAATCATTAATTCAATCCCTGTTGATTCATATTCTAATTTAAAAGAAACTATTAGAGCTATGTTTCAAGCCAAATAGTATACTTAGTTTTCCCAATGTTCAATTGAAGGGCATTTCTGCTCTTCTATTACTGGATGTCAGGCGAGCAATCTGATAATTTAGCAGCATTGATGCAGTCGAGAGAGGTGAGATGAGGTAGAACTGGGTGTCATTGATGTACATATAAAAACTTATCCTCGCTTTTTGGATGATGTTGCCTGGGGCAGCATGTTGATGAGAATTAGGAAGGTACCATAGATCCTTGGGCGATAACAGAGGTAATGATGTGGGATTAGGAAGATAAGTCTTTACAAATTGATACTCCAGCTAACACTAGATAAAAAAAATACAACTAGGTGAGAGCAGTCCGCCCAGCTGAATGGCAGTGGAGAGCCATTGGAGGTAGATGGTGTGGTCAACTTTCTCAAGGGCAGCCAACAAAGGGTCAAAATTTACCTTGGGCGCAGTTTCAGATTTGAACTATTGATTTTGATAAGAGCAGATTTACTATTATATATTCTGATTGGAGGATTTGAGTTTTAAAGTGTATTTATCAGTGTCGTAAGTAGGCTTACATTAACACTGCAGTGAAGTTACTATGAAAATCCCCCAGTCGCCACACTCCAATGCCTGTTCAGGTACATTGAGGGAGAATTTAGCATTGCCAATGCACCTAACCAGCACATCTTTCGGACCGTGGGAGGAAACCGGAGTACCCGGAGGAAACCTGTGCAGACTCCGCACAGACAGTGACCCAAGCTGGGAATCGAACCCGTGTCCCTGACGTTGTACAGCAGCAGCAGTGCTAACCACTGTGCCACCGTGTCACCCAGAACATCGGGTTTTGGCAAAATTGGGTACAGATTTGGGAGGTGCTAGCGTGGTCAGGGACGTTGGAGAAGAAAGGGAGATTGAAGATGGGGTGAGAGTCAATAGTTGTTTCTTTGAGAGGAGAGGTGATAACATAAGATTTAAAGGAGAGAGGGACAGGGCTGTTAACAATATCCTTTGTGCAGAGTAAGAAAAAAAGAACAATATTATTAATTAGCATAGCATAATCATCCTGACTTTATCTTCTGCTTACTAAAGAAGATATTCAAGTTCACAACCACACTATAATATGCCGTGTGCCAGTGCTACTAGTCACTTAATCATTTACCGATTAATAAATTGGTTTGTTAGGAAAATCTGTGCCACAGTTGAATGTTTAGCATTATTCTACTATCATATGAAGCCAAGGAAATTCACATGAGGGCACAGCCGGCTGTCATTATCCTGACCACAAGGACTCCAAATGTAAACATTACGATCAGCTTGCTTCAAGATTACTGAAGGTATTTAAATTTCCCCTGCTGACTCCCCTTCCCCTACTGCTGCACCCTCACCCATTCTGGAAAGTAGCAGGCCCAGCAGTGGCCCAGAGGCTGCATGATTTGGGGCAGTAGGTTTACAGTTTGCCTTACCGAGCAGAAGCGGGAAGTGCACTCCAGCTGTTAAGTTCACAGCAGACAATGTACAAGTCTAGCCCAGGAGAAAGCTGAAAAATCCAAGCATGCCAGCACAATGAGTAACCTCAGAGTGGCCTCAACCACACTTGCATAATCTTTGTTTCGTGAGTGACCTCTGAGTTCCCTTTGCCAAGTTTCTCAATGACTTTGCAATTTATATACACCGGGCTAACATTGATGCTGAAAACATTGCATGAGCGAAAATTAATCATTTGGACTGGGTTTTATGAGGGTGCTGGCAGAATTTAACTTACTTCCAATGAATGAAACTAGTAACTAATGATTAATTGTTGCTGTGGGTTTATGCAAAAATGGCCAAGTGAATCAGTGGAATCATTCCCAAGATTAATTCTTGAACATTTTTCTTCAGTTAGTGCAATTTATCATTCACATTCAGAAGAAGAATTGGTATTGAACCAAAGAGTATCCTTTCACTGAAGGTGCTTATTCAAGCATGATAGCACTGGGCAAATATTTAGCACAGCTAGGCTAAATTCTGGCCATACTTAAATATAACGAAAATGAAGTTAGTCAATCATTAATTCAATCCCTGTTGATTCATATTCTAATAGCTATTAGAGCTATGTTTCGTGCCAAATAGTATACTTAGTACCAAAAACATTCAAGTATGGGTTCCATACCATATCGCTAGTGGGCAGCCTCTGACCCGCCTGCCACCAACCCCACCCCCCCCCCCCCCCCCCCCCCCCCGCCCCCACAATCACCTCAGCGTTTTAATGATCAGTCTCCACGGCTAAAGGCCGCCCCTGCACACAACGAGCACACTTGCCACAGAGAAGTCTTGGCTATGAAAGCTAAGACATATACTGCCCCAAAATTCACCAGGGATCCCTGGAGTACCTGCTAGATGCAGTGGAGGCACACCGCGATATGATATACCCACGCTCTGGGCAAATTCCTTCCAGTGAGATCACCAATCCAGACTTAGTCCAGTTCCCAACTCCGTGAGAACGTGCAGAGCATCACCAGGAACGCTGCGCTCACTGCCAACCTGCCCTCGGAGGGCTGCTTACGCCTTATCAAAATAGTTGCGCTTAAAGTTTATTTATTAGTGTAACAAGTAGGCTTACATTAACACTGCAATGGAGTTACTGTGAAATTCCCCTAGTCGCCACACTCCGGCTCCTGTTCGGGTTACACTGAGGGAGAATTTAGCACGGCCAATATACCTAACCAGCACATCTTTCGGACTGTGGGAAGAAACTGGAGCACCCGGAGGAATCCCGTGCAGACTCCACACAGACAGTGACCCAAGACAGGAAACGAATCCAGGTCCCTGGCGCTGTGAGGCAGCATAGCTCACCACTGTGCCACCGTGCCACCTTTATGCTTTGTGCCATTCTGACATCACGCCACCATGGATGGATTTTTGATGGCGGGAGGAGTATGATCCCGGCGTTTGGGCTTGACAATGAGATGCTAACATATTCCAGTGAGCTTTCTGATGTTCAACGTCGGAAAATGCAACCTGCCACTGACAAGCGGAGGGGATGGCCACACTCGAGCTTTCATGCCGACATAAAACACGATTTTCTTGTGATATTCTCTGCTCCCTGTGCTGAACCTGCCCGACACAAACAGGAACAAAAAATCCCGGCCCAAAAGTGGGTGTCAAGATTTGTAATCACTGGCTGGTTGCCCCATAACTTGGCAATACACAGAGAAATTACCTTGGAGGTTCCTGAGGAGGAACAAGGAACCCTGGTATCAGAGATTAGGATAATAGAATCCCTACAGTGCAGAAGGAGGCCAGGTCCTACCCCTAAAACCCCATGGATTTACCCCACTAATTCCCCCTAACCTACACATCTTGAGATGCTAAGGGGCAATTTAGCATGGCCGATCCACCTAATCTGTACATCTTTGGAGTGTGGAAGGAAATCAGAGCACCTGGAGGAAACCATGCAGACACGGGGTGAATATGCAAACTCCACACAGACTGTACCCAAGGCTGGAATTGAATCCAGGTCCCTGGCGTCGTGAGGCAGCAGTGCTAAGCACTGCTGAAGGAGATTAAGAAAACAAAGTATGAAGAGCCAAGCCACAACATAGCAGTCCGGCAAATTGCCAGCTGTACAAATATTGATGGAAAATTCACTTGAAACATCCATTGCTGGAACACGTCCAACTTCCAGCTAACTCAGACCTGGCACGTATCATATAACTTTCTTCAAAACATGTCAGCTGTGACTCAGTGGCTAACATTCTTACCTCTAAATCACAAAATTGCGGTTCAAGACTCACTCCAGGATTTGAGCACAACAATCAGGGATGTACTGGGAGAGTTCTGTACTGTCATTTGGATAAAATGGCCTAATTAACATTGAAAAGTGATGGCTTCGTATTATCGACACCACAAGTTAAATTTATCAGTGTGTGAGGTGTTGGCCAAGCTATAAGATTAATGGCAGCTGATCCGGAATGCAAGATACTGACAGGCCAAAGTCGCAAGAGCAACAGGACGTGCTTCAGGCCTCAGTATCTCGGGCGACCTCAATGCCCTCTCTTCCCCACCATCTCTTTCCCTCTTCCACGCCCAGCCTCACTGCCCATCCCCTTCCCCGCACTGCGCTGCCGTCTCCATCCTCCCGCCCCCCAAGCTTCATTCGTGGCTGCAGATTTTAGCTTCTACTGAGAGCCATGGGCCATTCTCAGTGGGGGCCCTGGCTGCAGTCTCCTGCTACTTGTTAGTGCTCCCGTTCGACAGCCAGGCTGTGAATTTGGGCAGCACTTGGGTGGGAGTCTGCAGCATGTTATGTAAAGGAGATGTTAAGATTGACGGCCGGGGGCTCCCTGGAAATGGCCACTGTTGGAGATTAAGAATGTCAGATTTCGGACCAGCAATGCACTTATAGTTGGCGTTATCATGGGTTTTTCATTCCTCAGCCTGTCTATAACTCTATGCCTGTATACTCTGTGCCACTCGCATTACTATCAGGACCCCAGAATCTGCTCCATTTCCTATTCTTGTGATCCTTTGGTGTGTCTCCCCAGTGGCTAATGATTGAGTTGGAAAGCGACCAAAGTTCTCCATTTCTTCAGCTCTGCTGTATCCCAGCACTCATTCTCTCTCCCATCCCAATTGATGGACCGCTGAGGAATCCCATCCCACTGTCTTGTGGGAAAGTTGCAAGGTTGACATGGGGGAGCCGCCTGATCAGGGACCCTGCAGCCCAAAGGACCCTCCCCGCAACCCCCTCCATGCCTCCCCCCCCCCCCGCCCCACCGCACCCCCCAGACCTGTTGACGGCAAGGCCTGCCCTCGCTGAAATGCCCTGCCCTCCAAATTGACCACCCCACCTCGCGCAGGGCCTGTTTGAATGGCTCTGGTGTGCCCCAAGTTCTCAACTCTGGGCCCTCCTCCATGGTGGCTGGTTCAGGTCTGGCGCAGTGCCGGCAGTGGCCACCGCTCCTTCTGATTGACCGGCAGCTCTGGGAGGTGGAATCCAAATCCCACCGCCACCTCTTCCCCCTCCCTCCCAAACACCCGCTCCCCTTCTCGGTGACAGACAGTTAATGCCTGATTGCCATTCAATTCCATTAGGACTTCCAAAATTGGCCATGGCAGGGTTTCCCCCTACCCCCTTTGCTTTCTGCTGCTGGATGTGACCACCATCATGGCTATTAAATTCAACCCATAGGCCGGAAGTCTACCACCTCGCCCGCCACAGAATCGGCGCAGCCAAGGGTCCGACAACGGAAATCTCTGTTGACCTCGGGCGGGAATTTCTGGTCTCACCCGAGAGAGGCCGTAAAATCCCACCCATAAAATGCATTCCTAGTTCTCCCTGATCCTGGAATTATTCCACTTCTTTCAGACCCTTAATCTTTCTGCCCAGTATGTTCAGATCCTTGTTTCCCTCTGTGATCCAGGATCTGGTTCATTTTTCCGCCTATCTCTATCTGTCTTGGAGATCCCAATTGCCTCCCTGATTCACTGCTGGAACCTCACCCTCTATTACATCATTGCCAGATCCTGAACCCCCTTCTCAGGATCTTAGGGCCATTCCCGTGAAAAGACAGTGGACGGGGTTTTCTGCCCTCGCTCACCCCGAAACCGTAAAATCCCACACGAGGTCAATGGACCTTTCCATTGTCCACCCCTCGGCTGCTCCGATTCTCGTGGGGGGCGGGCTGGTAAAATTCCGACCAATGTCCCTGTTTATATCCGTTTTTTTATCACTTTAAGCTCCTACAAAAATCTCCAAATCAGTCTAAGCTAAGCAGCATTACAGGTGATCTACTTTAAGTTCATAGAATCCCTACAGTGCAGAAGAGGCCATTCAGCCCATCCAATCTGCGCAGACTCTCTGATAGAGTATCTTACTTAGGCCCTCTCCTCTATCATGTCCCTGTAAACTCAATTTCCCATGGCTAATCCATCTAACCCGCACATCTTTGGACTGTGGGAGGAAACCGGAGCACCCGGAAGAAATGCACGCGGACACGGGGAGAACGTGCAGACTCCACTCAGACAGTCCGAGATCGGAATCGAACCCGGGTCCCTGGAGCCATGACGCAGCAGTGCTAACCACTGTTCCACTGTGCCTTGTTTTAATTCTAGTGCCAGTACCCTCAAAGATTTGACCTGTAACTTTTTGTTCAAAGTAGAGCCAGAGTTTGAGATTGAAGAGATCAGAGAACCACAAGAATCCCCAACTTTTCAATGATCAAATTAAATTGTAAAGATCAGAAAGATAAACATATGTAAAAGTGAATTAACAGGCAAACTGCTGAAACACTCGCATTGCACATTAAATAGTCCAAGACACACCCCACCGATTAGACAACAGCTCACTCAGACATTAGTAAACACTGTGAGTCAGCCAATCTTAACTTAATCTGTCTCCCTCATCAGTCTCCTCCTTTCAAGATCTTACCAGGAAAATTTTGTCTAAAGGTCACCCTGTCTTGGCTGCCTCAACAGCTGTTGCTTGGGCAGTCTGGAGATAGTTTTCCCAATTTTGGCACAAGGCCCCAGATTGGGGTCCTGGAATGCACTGCCAAGTCAGGTGGTTGAGGCAGACACATTAGTGACGTTTAAGACTTTTCTGGATAGACTCATGAACAGGCAGGGAATCGAGGGATACAGGCGGTATGTCTGGATAGGACAACGTGACCGGTGCAGGCTTGGTGGGCCGAAGGGCCTGTTCCTGTTCTGTACAGTTCTTTGTTCTTTGTTAGTAAGGAGGACTTTGCAGAGTCGAGAGGGCTGTGTCTGTAGTTGTTATTTCTGATGCTTCGATCAATGCTTCACCCAGTCTTATTCCTTACTGACTTACCTTGAGCAATTTGATACAGCTGAGTGGTTTGCTTGGCCATTTCAGAAAGCATTGAAGAGTCAACCACATTGCTGTGGATCTGGAGTCACATGGAGGCCAGACCAGGTAAGAATGGCAGATTCATATAATCACAGAATCCCTACAGTGCAGCAGAAGGGCATTCAGCCCATCGAGTGATTGGGCCATTGTGATCTCCTGGACTCGTTTCGATCGCCTCAGGGGGTCGGAGAGGAATTTCCCAGATTTTTTTTCCCCATATTTGCCCTGGGGTTTTTCACTCTGGGTTTTCGCCTCTCCCTGGAGATCACATGGTCTGGAATGGGGGGGTGGGGGTGAGTTAATAGGTTGTAATGAACAAAGCATCGTAGCTGTGAGGGACAGCTCAGTGGATAGGATATTGGTATGTAGATAGGCTGGAAAATTGGGCGGGGATCCTGGATTCAGGATTCAATCCTGGACCGGGGAGCGGCGCGGGCTTGGAGGGCCGAAGGGCCTGTTCCTGTGCTGTATTGTTCTTTGTTCTTTGTTCTTTGAGTCTGCACCAACTCTACGAAAATACATCTTACCCAAGCCCTCCCCTTTGCCCTATTCCCGTAACCCTGCACATGACGAATCCATCCAGCCTACACATCTTTGGACACAAAAAGGCAATTTAGCATGGCCAGTCCACCTAACCTGCACACCTTTGGACTGTGGGAGGAAACCGGAGCACCCGGAGGAAACCCGGAGACACGGGGAGAATGTGCAAACTGTCACCCAAGGCCAGAATCGAACCCAGGTCCCTGACACTGTGAGGCAGCACTGCTGACCACCGTGCCACCCTGAAGGACATTAGTGAACAAAAGGTTTTTATGACAATTGACAACGGTTTCATAGGCCAAATTCCAGTTATTAATTGGATTCAAATTACACCACCTGCCATAGTGGGATTTGAATCCAGGTCCCCAGAGCATTACACTGAGTGTCTGGATTCCTGATCCAGTGGCAATACCAGTACGTCACTGCCTCCATCATAAAGAAACTTTGAGCGGAAATTTCAGATTTTTATTTCAAAGTGCCGTACTCCGCTTTTCCCACCACTGAACTTTCTCTGTCAATTGCCTAGCAGTGGGATAATCTGTTTTGTTTGAACATAATTCTTAGCTGAGGTGGGGCTACCAATCACTCCCCTTGCTGCAATTGAGTGTCTCGTGGCCTGATTAGATTCTGAGCTGAGGAACAACGCAAGGCAGGACAGCAGCAACAAGATGTACACCAGTGGCTTGGGGCACTGGGTCAGTTTTGGTGGAGTAAATTTGTTTCAAGGTTTTCCCAAGCATTGAAAGAACCTGTAATATATGTAAAATAAGTGCCAGGTCACTGCATGGGACACACTTAGGAAAAACTCCCCGCCAGAACTGGACCCTTCCCTATTTCTTGCCTAGTGAATTCATAACCTTTCTGCCCTCCCCACTTCCCTCCTCACACTCTCACAGATCCAAACCCTACCATTGCCAACTCAACTGTTCCACATCTGCCACATGCAGAATTGCCCGGCTTGGGTCACTGTCTGTGTGGAGTTTGCACGTTCTCCCCGTGTCTGCGGGGTTTCCTCCCATAGTCCCAAAAGCATACTGGTTAGTTGCATTGGCCGTGCTAAATTCTTCCTCAGTGTGCCCAAACAGGTATTGGAGTGTGGCGACTAGGGGATTTTCAAAGGGTGGTTAGTCTTTAGAATTCTCTTCTCTGGATTGCGATGGGGGTAGGGCCATTGAACATTTTTAAGGCAGAGTTAGATAGATTCTTGACCAACAAGGTGGGTGTCAAATGTTATTGGGGTAGTGGAATATAGAAGTGAGGCCACAATCAGATCAGCCATGATCTTATTAAGTGGCACATCAGGCTCAAAGGGCCAAATGGCTCACGCCTATCCCTAATTCATATAAGTGTATGGCCTGTTCCTGTACTTTAAGATATCATACTTATGAATCATAGTGAGAAAAGCATAGGAAATGCATCAGTGTGTGCGTATGTGTGTGTGTATGTGTTTGTGTGTGTGTGTGTTTTTGTGTATGCGTTTGTGTGTGTGCGCTTCCATTATAAATATATAAACCAATTTGATTACCAATTACCAATTTGAAGGGGCTTTGAAAAATTTTCTTTTGGAAACTCAATGCTAAAATACCTTAAAACTATTTCAATAACTGTTTCACGCGACAAAGGTCATCAGAATTACATGTACTTTTTATTTATAAATGTAAAGCTACGAATTTGAAATTCCTAACCCATCAATGCTGATCTGATCTATCCATCAGTTATCAGGTGAACTTGTTTGCAATAAAAACCGATTTAGATACAGTATTTAAGCTTTAAGAAAGAAAAGACTGAGGTCATTTTACTTATCGTGAAACATCACATTTTCAATGTTCGGAAAGTCCTCATCTAATTTTCATCCAGTTAGCATCAGGCAACTTTGGAGTGAACTAACTAAATTGGAGGAAGGTCTGATGCACACTGATATGGTTTTGAGAAAATCAGGATATTTTTGCAAATCGTTTAAAAAAGAGACGTTGGCCAATGTCTCTACATATGGATAATCAAACAATCCTATGAGATACTTATATTAAACCAGTATCCGCAAACAATGCGACAAAAATGGAAAGTTGTCAATAAAGGATGAGAATGCGTTACAAATGGCAAGCATTTCATATTATTCAACTCCTGAGCCACTTGGCATGTAGCTTCCTCACTGGGGATTGCAGGTTTCAGTGGCACAACTGGGAGCCAGAAGTGGGGGGAAAAAAGGGGGACCCCCTGCAGAGCCCATGCCAATCACCGTGTTGTGGAGGGTGTTAGCATGGTGCACTATGTGTGCACCAGATGCAGGTAGAATGGGCAAATGGTGGCATCAGTTGATTTGACACCCTACCTGCCATTTTTGACTTTGTTCCCCTCACTTATAAACACATACAGCTGCCCAACGAACTGATCCCCCACCCCCCAATCCCCACAATATCACCATTTAAAGGCATTGTGACTCAGCTTGCAAATGTTTTTTGACTATCTGCAGTTAGTTAAAGTACTGCATGGCTGGAGGAGTTGATAGAAGTTCTGTAACTCAAAAGGAAGTGGTCATGGTCCTTTGGAAAGTGATATGCACAGGTAGCACAAATGTTGTCTTTTGTCTTCATCAGTTCAACTTAAGACTATAAGATATAGGAGCAGAATTAGGCCGTTCAGCCCATCGAGTTTGCTCCACCATTCAATCATGGCTGATAAATTTCTCAACCTCATTCTCCTGCCTTTGATCCCCTTACCAATCAAGAGCTTATCTTTCTCTGACTTAAATGCACTCAATGACCTGGCCTCCAGAGCCTTCTCTGGCAATGAATTCCACAGATTCACCACCCTCTGGCTGAAGAAATTGCTCCTCACCTCAGTTCTAAAGGGTTGCCCCTTTATTCTGAGGCTGTGCCCTCGGATCCTAGTCTCTCTGACTAAGTGAAACATCTTCTCCACATCCAGTCTATCCAGACCTTTCAGAATTCTGTAAATTTCAATGAGATCCCCCCTCATCCTTCTAACCTCCATCGAGTACAAACCTAGAGTCCTCAATGTGGACTTATCACAGATTGCAATTCCCATGTCCATTAACACGCCATATTGGATCTTTACATCTGCATCTATTACTCGTCCTGTTATGGTTCCATTATTTCGTTGTGAGATTAGATACTATGTGAAAGCTTTTTCATATCACATCACGATCACCTTGGTTCTTGTCAATAAGCACATTGTCCATCTACTGCTTGACTAACTTTCTGAGGATGTTGACAATGTTCACGTGACCATCAGGGGTGGCACGGTGGCACAGTAGTTAGCACTGCTGCTTCAAAGCACCAGGCTCCCAGGTTCAATTTCGGCCTCGGGTGACTGTGTGGAGTTTGCATGTTGTCTGCATGGGTTTCCTTCGGGTGCTCCGGTTTCCTCCCACACTCCAAAGAAGTCTGGGATAGGTGGATTGGGCATGCTAAATTGCTCCTTAGTGTCAGGGGGACTAGCTAGTGTGGGGTTGCGAGGAAATGGCCTGGGTGGGATTGTTGTCTGTGCAGGCTCGGTGGGCCTCCTTCCGCACTGTGGGGATTCTGTGATTTTAGACCTCTCGGTAATGTAATAAAAGTAATTATTTTTGAAACTCAAGCATTTTTCTAGATATGCATTGAGTAAAACTGTTTCTCACCTCATGGGCCTACACCATGATCTACTCTCAGAGCCTGGGAATGTCCCAAACAACTCTGCCTCTCTCTCTCTTTCTCTGTTTCTGTATCTAATTTTGGGGAATTACAAAGATTTCACTCAGCAGTTCCCTTTATATGCGCAGTTATCCGCTCAACATGTGAATTTCTGCATCCCTTGGATTCAGGCAAAAGTTTATTGTGGGAATGTATTTGTCAAATTTTCCGATGGTTCACACGTCAATTGATTTAATTATATAATCAAAATGTAGATGATTGCCCCATAATGTGCTAGACATCATTGTGGTGCCTGCTTGAAAACATATGAAAACATTAATGACTTCACTGTTTTCCTTTTTGCATAATGTTTACCCTGAGGAAAGGCTGTCTCAGACAAGCGAAGTTATGATGCTAGTTCCATGAACTTATGCCAATCTATTCCATATTTGTGACTGACATCTGTAACATTGCGAGACATTTGTGTCTGGATAGCTGTTCTCCAGTGCGTATTTGAGCTTTCAGTAACAAAACAAGTGGAATTTTCCCATCTCTGCCGAGTGCTATCATGCACGTTTATTTATCAGTGTCAGAAGTAGGCTTACATTAACACTGCAATTAAGTTACTGTGAAAATCCCCCAGTTGCCACACTCCGGCGCCTTTTCGGGTACACTGAGGGAGAAATTAGCACCTAACCAACACGTCTTTCGGACTGTGGGAGGAATCCGGAGGAAACCCAGGCAGACGCGGGGAGAATGTGCAGACTCCACACAGACAGTGACCCAAGCCAGGAATCGAATCCGCGTCCCTGGCGCTGTGAGGCAGCAGTGCTAACCACTGTGCCACCCTGCTCTCAAGCTGCACAGCCATGTTCTCTCGCCAGGTTTTACTGCACTCTGTGCAAAGACAATCTGGGGGCGTGGTTTGTGCCATGGTCAGGCGGGGGTGGGGCCTCTTCGGGCCAGCAAAACCAGCTCCACAGAGATCAGGGCATCTTTAAAGGGTGATCTAATCAGCATTGAACAGAAACCCTCCACGGACTCGGAGGTCCCCAACACATGCATTGGGGTGACACCCCACCCACTGCACAGGCATCATCCCCTGTGACGTATGTATATTTATATATATATTCTATGATAGGGTTTCGGGTGCGGACTACCCCTTTAAGAGTATGGGTCAGGTGACCCCTGGGCTATTAGCTCCGCCCAGTGTGGGACCCTGTTGGACAGCCTTAGACCTGACTGAGTGCACACCTTCAATAAACAGTTCCAGTAGTTTCAATTCCGGCCTAGTTTCAATTCCGGCCTCGGGTCACTATCTGTGTTGATTTTGCACATTCTCCCTGTGTCTGCGTGGATTTCCTCCAGGTGCTCTGGTTTCCTCCCACAGTACAAAGATGTGTGGGTTGGGTTGATTGGCTATGCTAAATTGACCCTAATGTCAGGGGATTAGCAGGGTAAATATGTGGGGTAACGGGAATTGGGCTTGATTGGATGGGCTGAATGGCCTCCTTCTGTACTTTAGGGATTCTATGATTCTATACATGGGAGAGAAGGAAAGGAGAGAGTGCAGAATATAATGTTGCAGTTACACATAGGGTGAAGAGAAAGATCAGCTTAATGTGTGATAGGACCATTCAAAAGTCTGATGGCAGCAGGAAAATTTCAAAGGTTGAGAGAGAGCATTGGGGAAAACGTTGAGTGTGATAATGGGTCTCCAAACGCCCTCACCTCCTGGCCCCAAAGGGGAGGAAGGAAAACAAGATTTCTGGCTTTTTCTCAATGTGATAGCCCCATAATGTGCATGGAGAATCACTGATTGCCTTCCCTGTGGGACTCGTTGAATACGAGCTCCCTGGGGATTGGTAATTAACTAACCAAGTAGAGCTCGTATATCGAGCCCTGTATAAAGCAGGCCCCTGAGTGGGTCCATTATTCCATTGTCTCTGTTGTGTTCACCACAGGCTTGTGGGGGTTTTTTTTTGGCTTGACTTTATTTTGTGCAACAAAGCACTGTTTCTTTGCAGCCGACTCCCGCAGTTGTTATACTCATCAATCCTGGGGCTGCTGAGAGTGACTTTTCATCATAGCCGATTGCCCTGATTCCGACAGGGAGTTGCTATAAGAGTTGGGGGAGCCTGCCTCTGGTATAGGAATGACCCAAGGGCTGTAAATGCAGTCACATTAAACAAAGCAACATTTCTGGGACAGGTAGTAGTCCCCATGATGTTGGTTTTAATGGAAAGTTTAATTCTAGGTCTGCATCTTTGTTCTCACCATTTCTTCCCTATTACCCTCCATTTTGAAGTTGCAGAAGTGTTGGAAAATAATGAACTCCCTCTAGTGGTAATTGTTCAGATGTGTCAACCCAGCACCTCCCTACCCCCTACCCCCTCCCCCACCCCTCTCCGATCCCCGCCCACCCCCAACAATGAAACCCAACCTCGGGCTCTCTTGATCTGAACTACATTGCAGCCACTAGTACCACAGATCACCTCAGTGTCCTTTCTCTAATATTTACGGGTGGAGAGAGGAATTGGGATGAACATCAGAGAGCAGAAAGAAAACTTAAACTGGTTGGAAATTTGATTGGATCCTCAAAATCATTTCCTGTCATGTGCTGTTCAGAATATTATAGAAAAGAATGAAAGAAATAAAGACAATTGCATTTCCATCGCACCTTTCATTACAACAGGATTACCACCAGATATCATAAAGTGCTTTACAGCCCAGGTATTTTTTTTAAAAACGCAGTCACTGTTGCAATGAAGGAAACTTGGCGTCCAATTAGTGCACAACAAGCTCCCACAAGTGGCGATGTAATAATGACCAGATCATCTGTTTTGACAAAGTTGATTGAGGGATAAATATTGTTCAAGGTACCAGGGATCGCTCCCCTGCTCCTCTTCCAAATAATACAGCAGGGCTTTTTACAACTACTTGCAGCAGGGGCCCTGGTTTAAGAACCCAACTGAATGAAAGGCAGCGCTTCCGACAGTTCTGCACACCCTCAGTACTACGCAGGAACACTAAGTTTAAAGTTTATTTATTGGTGTCACAAGTAGGCTTACATTAACTCTGCAATGAAGTTACTGTGAAAATCCCCTAGTCGCCACACTCCGGCGCCTGTTCAGGTACACTGAGGGAGAATTTAGCATGGCCGATGCACCTAACCCAGCACGTCTTTCAGACTGTGGGAGGAAACCGGAGCACCCGAAGGAAACCCACGCAGACACAGGGAGAACTCCACACAGACAGTGACCCAAGCCGGGAATCGAACCTGGGTCCCGGGCGCTGTGAGGCAGCAGTGCTAACCACTGTGCCATCACACTAAGTGGAAAAATCCACACTTTCTTTATGATTGGAAAAATCATAATTACAGAAAGTCTTCATTTCTTTTTGAAGGTGTACAGAACCCTGCACCATAACCTAACTAAAGGTATATTACATTTGCCTAAAAATGTGGATTAATCTTGCTGAGTTTAAAGTAGCAGTCTGTAAACAATATAGTGTTCACTGTTACTGATGGGAAACATGCTTGTTTGCTCGTTCCTGTTTACTCTGTTGCCATCTACTGGCACTTTGTATATCTTTAATGTGGATCTTTAAACTTAGAGCAGTGATTAAGACTCCTGAATCAGAAGTGATAAGACAGTGCTCGCCACTGTCCTCGAATAAAGCTTCCCAATCTAGCAATCTCTGTGGCGCCGATCTCCCCCTTCTCAACAGCCTTTTGAATCTGGCTTCAAGTCAAGAAGACCTTCAGGCATCCAGACACAGTGATGTCATCAAGCAGAGTGAGCAGCAATCCACGTCGAAGAATTCTGATGGAAGCAAACCAGGGAGCAAAATGTTTTGATTATCCTTCACTGGGACGGTTGGCACTGCTGCCTCACAGCGCCAGGGACCCCGGTTTGATTTCCGGCTTGGGTTACTCTCTGTGCGGAATCTGCACGTTCTCCCCGTGTCTTCGTGGGTTTCCTCCGGGTGCTCCGGTTTCCTCTGAAAGACGTGCTGGTTAGGTAAATTGGCCATGCTAAATTCTCCCTCAGTGTGCCCGAACAGGCACTGGAGTGTGGCGACTAGAGGATTTTCACACTAACTTCACTGCAGTGTTAATGTAAGCCGACTTGTGACACTAATAAATAGACTTATTTAAATATATAAAATCTTTTAAAATAACTACATACATGACTTGTCGGTATCAATGCTTTACCTGATCTGATGTGTTTTTTTACGAAACTAAAGGAAGAATGGTCCGATCTACCGACTGAGATGGATATTAGAAATTCCATGTTAGATGTTCTCCCAGGACCCTGCTTACCACAGATCTATCATATGGAACAATGGTGTCACAGCACATTTGAGTTTCTGTCTTATATAAGGGTGGCACAGTGGTTAGCATTGCTGCCTCACAGCGCCAGGGACCCGGGTTCAATTCTGGCCTCAGGTCACTGTCTATGTGGAGTCTGCAAATTCACCCCGTCTGTGTTGGTTTCCTCGGGTGCCTCCCACACTTCAAAGATATGCCGGTTAGGTTGATTGGCGACGCTGAATTGCCCCTTCGTGTCACGAGATGTATAGGTTAGGGGTATTAATGGGGTAAATAAGTGGAGTTACGGGGGAAGCCTGGGGAAGAGTCAGTGCAGGCTCGACAGACCAAATGGCCTCTCTATTCCAGGATGCAATTCATGGAAATCTCTGAAACCTAAGTTGCATTTTGTGACAAAAGGAATGGTTGTTTTGACAGTATAAAGACAGCCCTGAAATGACTCCTAATTTCTGCTGAGTCTGCTACAGCCCAAAGGTTGCACAATCGTTTAAGCTTTAGTCATTGCTTGGGCCACTTCCCCTTCCTTCCGGGGAACATTGCAGTTTCTAACTTGCCCCTCCTTTCGCTCTTCTGGTGCTAAGTATTGAACTTTTGTGAGTCATCGTGGCCCCATTCATGGAGAAAGTTGGGCTAATTGAGCCAAACATCAGAGCTCGTGGCAACAACCTAAATCTGACAGTCACGCACAACACTGCAGCAGTGATGTTTGATCAGTGAATTGTTAAAATGAGCCTTGCCTGCCTGTTCAAGCAGCTATTAAATCACTGTCTGTGCAGAGTCTGCACGTTCTCCCCGTGTCTGCGTGGGTTTCCTCCGGGTGCTCCAGTTTGTTCCCACAGTCTGAAAGACGTGTTGGTTAGGTGCATTGGCCATAATAAATTCTCTCTCAGCGTACCCGAACAGGCGCCGGAGTGTGGCGACTAGGGGATTTCCACAGTAACTTCATTGCAGCGTTAATGTAAGCCTATTCATGACACTAATAAATAAACTTAAAACTTTAAAAAAAAACATAATTTTCCTTGGCGCTATTCAGAATTAGAGGAGAGAAATCTCTTGCCAAGATTCCTTCCTCACACACCACTGCCAAAACAATGAACTAAATCCTCTGGCTCACTGCTGCTGATGGGATAAGAACATAAGAACATAAGAAATAGGAGCAGGAGTAGGCCATCTAGCCCCTCGAGCCTGCCCCGCCATTCAATAAGATCATGGCTGATCTGAAGTGGATCAGTTCCACTTACCCACCTGATCCCTATAACCCCTAATTCCCTTACCGATCAGGAATCCATCTATCCGTGATTTAAACATATTCAACGAGGTAGCCTCCACCACTTCAGTGGGCAGAGAATTCCAGAGATTCACCACCCTCTGAGAGAAGAAGTTCCTCCTCAACTCTGTCCTAAACTGACCCCCCTTTATTTTGAGGCTGTGCCCTCTAGTTCTAGCTTCCTTTCTAAGTGGAAAAAATCTCTCCACCTCTACCCTATCCAGCCCCTTCATTATCTTATAGGTCTCTATAAGATTCCCCCCTCAGCCTTCTAAATTCCAACGAATACAAACCTAATCTGCTCAGTCTCTCCTCATAATCAACACCCCTCATCTCTGGTATCAACCTGGTGAACCTTCTCTGCACTCCCTCCAAGGCCAATATATCCTTCCGCAAATAAGGGGACCAATACTGCACACAGTATTCCAGCTGCGGCCTCACCAATGCCCTGTACAGATGCAGCAAGACATCTCTGCTTTTATATTCTATCCCCCTTGCGATATAGGCCAACATCCCATTTGCCTTCTTGATCACCTGTTGCACCTGCAGACTGGGTTTTTGCGTCTCATGCACAAGGACCCCCAGGTCCCTCTGCACAGCAGCATGTTGTAATTTCTTTCCATTTAGATAATAATCCAATTTGCTATTATTTCTTCCAAAGTGAATAACCTCGCATTTGTTAACATTATACTCCATCTGCCAGATCCTCGCCCACTCACTCAGCCTGTCCAAATCTCTCTGCAGACCTTCTACGCCCTCCACACGATTCACTTTTCCACTTATCTTTGTGTCATCTGCAAACTTTGTTACCCTACACTCAGTCCCCTCCTCCAGATCGTCTATATAAATGGTAAATAGTTGAGGCCCCAGTACCGATCCCTGCGGCACGCCACCAGTTACCATCTGCCAACCAGAAAAGCACCCATTTATTCCGACTCTCTGCTTCCTGTCGGATAGCCAATCCCCAATCCACGCTAACACCCTACCCCCAACTCCGTGTGACCCAATCTTCTTCAGCAACCTTTTGTGAGGCACCTTATCAAATGCCTTTTGGAAATCCAAAGACACCGCATCCACCGGTTCCCCTCCGTCAACCGCACTAGTCACATCTTCATAAAAATCCAACAAGTTCGTCAAGCACGACTTTCCCCTCATGAATCCATGCTGCGTCTGCTTAATCAAACCATTCTTATCCAGATGGCCTGCTATTTCTTCTTTAATGATGGATTCCAGCATTTTCCCAACTACAGGCGTTAAGCTAACCGGCCTGTAGTTACCCGCCTTTTGTCTATTTCCTTTTTTAAACAGCGGCGTAACATTAGCCATTTTCCAATCCGCCGGCACTACCCCAGAATGCAACGAATTTTGATAAATAACCACTCACCATCCGCTATTACCTCTGACATTTCTTTCAGTACCCTGGGATGCATTCCATCCGGGCCCGGGGACTTGTCCACCTTCAGTCCCGTTAGTCTACCAAGCACTGCCTCCCTGGTAACATTAATTGTATTGAGTACCTCTCCTCCTACCAACCCTCTATCGTTAATATTCGGTAAACTATTTGTGTCTTCCACCGTGAAGACCGACACAAAATACTTATTTAAAGTTTCAGCCATTTCCTCATTTCCCACTATTAAATCCCCCCTCTCATCCTCCAAGGGTCCAACATTCACTCTTGCCACTCTATTCCTTTTTATATATTTGTAAAAGTTTTACTATCATTTTTTATATTTAGAGCTAGCCTAGCTTCATAATCTATCTTTCTTTTCTTTATCGCTTTCTTAGTCGTTCTCTGTTGTTTCTTAAAGTTTTCCCAATCTTCCGATTCTCCACTATTTTTGGCCACTCTGTACGCATCGGTCTTTAATTTAATACTCTCCTTAATTTCCTTCGTTATCCACGGCTGGTTATCCCTTTTCCTACAGCCCTTCTTTATCACCGGAATATATTGTTGCTGAGTACTGAAAAGGATCTCCTTAAAAATCCTCCACTGTTCCTCAGCTGTCCTACCTACCAGTCTGCTCTCCCAGTCCACCTTAGCCAATTCAGCCCTCATCCTATCATACTTCCCTCTGTTCAAACAGAGGACAGTGGTATGGGACCCTACTTTCTCCTCTTCCATTTGTATCAGAAATTCGACCATATTGTGATCACTTGACCCAAGCGGGTCCTTCACAAGAACATCCTTAATTCTACCTACCTCGATACACATTACCAGATCTAAGATAACTCGTTCCCTCGTCGGTTCTGTAACATACTGTTCAAGGTAACAATCCCGACAGCATTCTAAGAACTCTTCCTCCATCCCACCCCTTCTAACTTGAGTCAGCCAATCAATATGCAGGTTGAAGTCCCCCATGATTATTGCTGTTCCGTTTTTTGCATGCATCCATTATTTGCTTGTTTATAGCCCTCCCCACCTCAACATTATTATTTGGGGGCCTATAGACCACACCTACTAGAGTCTTTCTCATCCTACTATTCCTTATCTCTACCCATAACGATTCCACGTTTTGTTCCTTAGAGCCTATGTCATCCCTCACTATTACCCTGATATTATCTTTTATTAACAGAGCTACCCCACCACCTTTTCCTTCCTGTCTATTCTTCCTAAATGCCTGATACCCCTGGATATTCATCTCCCAGTCCTGGTCTCCGTGCAGCCACGTTTCTGTAATGGCCACTAGATCATACCCAATAGTGCTGATTTGCGCCATCAACTCATTAACTTTGTTCCGAATGCTTCTTGCATTCAGGCAAAGTGTCTTTATTCCAGCTTTTATCTGGACCCGATTTGATGAAACGCTATCAACCTCTCCCTCACCCTCTACTCCTTTAACTACTTGAATGCCCTCATTCACTTGCACTCGCTCCCTCTCCTCTACCATTGATTTCGTAATTCCTCTTACCTCTGCACCCTCCCCCCCATAAATTAGTTTAAAGCCCTATCTACAACCCTAGTGATATGATTCGCTAGGACTCTGGTCCCAGCACGGTTCAAACGGAGACATCCCATCTATACAGGTCCCATCTGCCCAAATACTAGTGCCAATGCCCCATGAATTCGAACCCATTCCTCCCTCACCAATCCTTGAGCTACACATTTGTCTCCTTAATCCTATTAACCCTGCGCCAATTTGCGCGTGGCTCAGGTAGTAATCCAGAGATTACCACCTTGTTGGTTCCACTTTTTAATTTGTTCACCAGCTCTTCGTACCCCCTCTGTAGATCCTTAGTTCCTGTTTTGTCTATGTCATTGGCACCTACATGGACCACGACAACTGGATTTTCACCCTCCCACTCCAGATACCTCTGCAGCCCAGATGATACATCCTGGACCCGAGCACCAGGCAGGCAACACAACCAACGGTATTGCTTATCCTGGTCACAGAGAACAGTGTCTATGCCCTTAACTACACTATCCCCAATTACTACTACATTTCTCTTTGATTTCTCTGTTGCAGCAGCAGCCTGCACCCTGGTACTGCCGACAGTTTGCTCGTCCTTCTCGCAGTCATTTTTCCCATCTACACTGGTGGCAAGAACCTCAAATCTGTTGCAAAGATTTAAGGGCTGAGGTTCTTGGGACTTTACCTCCCGCAAACTACTTCCCTCCTTCCCCCCTCTGCCCGCCTTCTTCCCCCCACTGCCCGCCTCACCCGCAGCCACTCCCTGTTGTCCCTGACCCCCAGCTAAGTTGCTGGTGCTAAGTGGCAGTGCTGTGTTTTTGCATATAACAGTCGCCCCAGGCTATCTTGCAAAGCATTTTGAGAATTATTCATTATAAATCCCCAAGCCAAGCTCCTCAGTTATTGATAAACATCACCAAGCTGCTTCCCCTCTGAATGAACGTGTGGGCCTGTACTGAACTGCGTCATGCCGAGTGACATGTGGCAATGTTACAGCTCCCTCTGGGCCTCACGAAGTGAAGAGACTCGAAATGACTTCACCAGGAAGCAAATTATTTTTCCTTTGCAAGAGGAACTGAGGTTTAACCCCAGTGAAAATAGCTGTGGCATGCAGGTGGTTTTGTTACATCATCGACTCGCCAACATCTGTGAAACTATTTTACATTCATTTTCACCGTGAGAATAAGTTTGTAAACTGCCCTTGCGCACATTTGTCGTGTCTGGTTTCTACAGTGTCAGCTGGAAAGTGTGTGTACCTCAAAGCCTAAATGATCTGAGTGGGCTGTCGATGCTGTCATCAGCGACATGTCACAGGCAGGTGTGCAGCAAAACAGCTTTAATTTTACACAATGCGGCAGTGATTATTTTAAAGGGAGTTGCTTGCTAACATGATTGTGCTGTTTGATCATAATGAGGCCCATTTTCCCAAAATAATCCTAAGTGTCCAAGGGGCGGGAAAACAGGAGGGTTTCCCTCTCGTTTTTCCAGCGAGCTGTGCCGGGGTTTTTTACGGCACTCTGTGCAATGCAGAGGCCATCAGCAGATTTACGCCAGTGGAAGGAGAGGCAGAGCCTAAACCTGCCAGAGGGGGGCCGGCAGCACAGTGCTCAGGGCACCATTGCGCATGCGCCCGATCTCCCAGTGTACTGGGATGCAGGTTGACATCCCCTCTGCCACGGACATGGCCTCCCCCCCCCTCCCCCACCCCCCCTCCCCCACAGGAATGGTTGGCCCCCCAGACATCGCCAACTTTCTGATCGCCCCCCCCTGCCCACACCCCTCCCCCCCTCCCCCCCCCTCCCCCCCCCCCCTCCCCCCAGCACCTGGTCGCCGGCCATCCAATCACCGGCCCCAACACCCCGCCCCCTCCCGATCACCAGCCCTGGCTCCCAGTCAATGGCCCCACAGCTAGCTCCCAGCCCGCAGTGCAGAGTCCCCCATTCCCTCCCCTTCTCCTTCCCCCTGCCAGGCTCTGCTCTGTATGGCCCTGCCCCCAATGCCCTAACCCCTCAAGCCCCTTTCCCTTGGCACTGCCCAGTGCCTGGTGGGCACTGCCAGTGTGGCAGGCTGCTCAAGGGGAATATCCCACCCATTGTCCTTCCCTTTTAAAATCTAACATTCCTTCGTTGGATGAAGATGAAAAGAGAGCTTGTGAGCCAGGTGTGAATCTTACACATCAGGATAGAGGCACTACTCAGGAAATAGGAGGCCCCATGGACCTTTGATTTATGAACAGAAAGTGAGGATCCACAGGACTGTAGTGCCCCAACCAGATCTGCCTGCAAGTGATGCCAGAGGCGCCAAGCAAAAACCATGAGCCAAGGTGAACCAGATATTATTTTTCGATGAAACTAGAGACAATTAAATCACTTTAAATGGGAAAGAGAAGATCATGATTGAAACTGTCAGAATAATAGTGCAATTGCAGAGTAGAAGTGAATCTCTGAAGAAACATGTTGATTTATTTTACGTTCTTTTTGACAGAATGTTTGGATGAGAATGCTAAGAGCCACTGCAGAAAGAAATAAACTGAATTCTACCGGGCAGACATAGACACAACTCTTTTAGAAGATGAAGTGAAACAAGTCATTAATTTCATCGATAATGATGAGCTCTGTGCTTCGAGATCACCAGCAGATTTGTACAGACTTGTAAGTGATGGTTTGCAGGTAACCTTTCCAAATGTTGAAATATTGTGAATAATATCTTTCACAAATGCTTCCAGTGAATGTTCTTTTTCTGTATTGAAAAAAGCTAAAAATTATTTGCAAAGTATGATGAGTCAGGAACATTTGACAAGTTCAGCAATATTGATGGTTGAAAGTGCATCTTCATAAGATTTTACCCATGATGATATAATTGTTGATTTTGTGAAGAAAAAGTACTAAAAACGATCTAAATTGCCATACCAACAAGGGCTGAAGCAAGAAAATCTTAGAAATCTGTCTTAGAAATCTGTCCGTCTTCCATATTCCATATTCCCTTGTCTGAAGATGTGCGGGTTAGGTTGATTGGCCATGATAAATTGCCCCTTTGTGTCAGGGAGACTAGGAGGGTGAATATGTGGGATTGCGGGTATAGGACCTGGGTGGTATTGTTGTCGGTGCAGGCTCGATGGGCCAAATGGCCTCCTTCTGCACTGTAGATTTGATGATTCTATGAGTATTTTTATTTCCCCATTTAGAGCAAAAAGCAAAGGAGAAACATGAAACGTGGTAAAGAGTTACTGGAAATATTCAGCAGATCAGGGGGTATCTGTGGAGAGAAAAAGAGTTAACGTTTCAGGATAATGACCATTCATCAGAACTGAAGAAACATAGAAATTAAATGAGTTGTTTTTGGGGGGGATGAAGAAGAAGGAAAGAGAAGGACAGAGTTAGGGTGGAGGGCAGGAGAGAGTAACTGACAAATGTTTCATGGTACAAAAAACAAAGGCAGTGGTAGTGGGACAGGAAAATAAATGAAAAAGGTGTCTCGATGAGGTTTCATAGCAACCATCCAAATTTAAAATTAAAGAATCATAGAACCATACAGTGCAGAAGGAGGCCATTTGGCCCATCGCGTCTGCACCGACCACAATCCCACCCAGGCCCTATCCCCATAACCCCATGCATTTCCCCTGGCTAGTCCCCCTGACACTAAGAGGCAATTTAGCATGGCCAATTCACCAAACTACACATCTTTGGACTGTGGGGAGAAACTGGATCACCCGGAGGAAACCCACGCAGACACGGGGAGAATGTGCACAAACAGTGATCCTAGCCGGGAATCGAACCGGGGTCCCTGGTGCTGTGAGGGCCACCATGCCGCCCAAAGAGTAAAGAACGAAACCAGAGGAAAAAAAGGAGCCAGCAAAAAATAAAACAAATGTAGACACTGTTTATAGTTCCTCTCATGGTGCAGAACAAAAACATCCCTAAGTTCCTGACAGTGTCTGATATTTCTTTAAAGTTCCATGTTATCACCTCCTCTGTGTTGAACTGAATAAGACTGAGCTTTCAGCAATCGCACGGCAGGTGTCAACCCTCACATCAAAATAAACCAGGGATGGTGTAATAAGTCTTCAGAGGCAGAAGTCCCTTCACCAAAATCCCTTTATTTACAATTCCAATGGCAGTGCACAGAGTGCTTTCAGTCAGCAGTCCATCTTCGGGAGTGCCAGAGGAACTGACACTCCCGGTTAAATACAAGGAGAAGACTCCATGATTAGCCCATCAATTGATTCCTTAATCGGAGAGTTCATATTCCAATAGGCCAACCTCAATGGCCTGATTGAAGTAATTACAGATGGGATTCTCCGAGCGTGCCTGTACCTGCCCCACTGCCAGCGAGAACGGTGAATTTGGCATTCAGCCAAAACTCCATTCGCTGCAGCGGCATCGGAGAATCCCAGTCACGGACGAGGTCGGAGGTTTCTGGCACAAGTAGTTGGACATGGCCTGTTCATATTTGCACTTATTCTAGGCAGGCCAATAAAACGGGAACCAAGATCAAAGCATGTTCAGGAATAAAAACAGGGTTGCTGTGAGCATTACTAAAAGCCTATCACCATACCACTTAGGTTCATATTCTTTTTATTTCAACTGAAAAAAATCCCTTCAGATTCAAGCAAAATATGAATAATTCATGAGATCAGACAAATATAAAATTAAATACATTTCTTTCTAAACCAATTAAAAATAACAACCGATTCCATTCAAAAATCTATAAGGTCAGTTGTCTAATTTGAGAGTCACCCGAAGCCAGAAACTCACTCAATGGGCGGAATTTTCCCATCCCGCCCTCCATGGGAATTGTAGTGGACCTTTGGTAGGATTTTCTGACCTTGGGGTGAATGCGGCCGGAAAATCCCGCCAATATCTATATACAGCTTTAAAAACCAGAGTGGAAAATGGGCTTTACCAGCAGAACGAAGAGGCTTCCGCCACCATGATTGTTTGAACAATTTGTATAGAGTCAGGAGTTGCACTAACAGTATACATAGACTCTCGCCCAGTTGGGAAAAAGACAGTACAAAGGGAGAAATAAGAAGCCTGGTCTGAACTGGTCTTGTGTACTGTAAAATGGAACACCAGTTTAAAAAAAAGGGAAAATGACTGTTTTTTCCTAAAGCTGTGTTACCATGAAAATAAATAGCTAAAATGAACTTAGAATTTAAGAACATAAGAACTAGGAGCAGGAGTAGGCCATCTGGCCCCTCGAGCCTGCTCCGCCATTCAATAAGATCATGGCTGATCTTTTCGTGGACTCAGCTCCACTTACCCGCCCACTCATCATAACCCTTAATTCCTTTACTGTTCAAAAATGTATCTATCCCTGCCTTAAAAACATTCAATGAGGTAGCCTCAACTGCTTCACTGGGCAGGGAATTCCACAGATTCACAACCCTTTGTGTAAAGAAGTTCCTCCTCAACTCAGTCCTAAATCTGCTTCCCCTTATTTTGAGGCTATGCCCCCTGGTTTTAGTTTCACCCACCAGTGGAAACAACTTCCCTGCTTCCATCTTATCTATTCCCTTCATAATCCTATATGTTTCTACAAGATCTCCCCTCATTCTTCTGAATTCCAATGAGTATAGCCCCAGTCTACTCAGTCTCTCCTCATAAGCCAACCCTCTTAACTCCGGAATCAACCTAGTGAATCTCCTCTGCACCCCCTCCAATGCCAGTATATCCTTTCTCAAGTAAGGAGATCAAAACTGTACACAGTACTCCAGGTGTGGCCTCACCAACACCTTATACAGCTGCAACATAATCTCGCTGTTTTTAAACTCCATCCTTCTAGCAATGAAGGACAAAATTCCATTTGCCTTCTTAATTAACTGCTGCACCTGCAAACCAACTCCTTGAGATTCCTGCACAAGGACACCCAGGTCCCTCTGCACAGCAGCATGCTGCAATTTTTTACCATTTAAATAATAGTCCATTTTGCTGTTATTCCTACCAAAATGGATGACCTCACATTTACCAACATTGTACTCCATCTGCCAGACCCTCACCCACTCACTTAGATTATCTATATCCCTTTGCAAACTTTAAGCGTCCTCTGCACACTTTGCTCTGCCAGCCATCTTAGTGTCATCTGCGAATTTTGACACACTACACTTGGTCCCCAACTCCAAATCATCTATGTAAATCGTAAACAATTGCGGTCCCAACACTGATCCCTGAGGCACACCACTAGTCACTGATCGCCAACCAGGAAAACACCCATTTACCCCTACTCTTTGCTTTCTGTTAGTTAACCAATCCTCTATCCATGCTAATACATTACCCGTAACACTGTGCACCTTTATCTTATGTAGCAGTCTTTGGTGCGGCACCTTGTCAAATGCCTTCTGGAAATCCAGATACACCACATCCACAGGTTCCCCATTGTCCACTGCGCATGTAATGTTCTCAAAGAATTCCACCAAATTAGTCAAACATGACCTGCCCTTCATGAACCTATGCTGCGTCTTACCAATGGGACAATTTATATCCAGATGTCTCGCTATTTCTTCCTTGATGATAGATTCAAGCATTTTCCCTACTACAGAAGTTAAGCTAACCGGCCTATAGTTAACCAGCCTTTTGTCTACCTCCTTTTTTAAAAATTTGATCTCCCTTCATTCACTGGGGGCAGAGCCGGATTTAGGCATAAACTAAACAAGCTACAGCTTAGGGCCTCACAATCCGCAGGGGCCTCACAAAATTTCAGAAGGCTTACAATGAAGAGAACATTTAAGAGCGGATACCAGAAAGGAAAAAGAAAGCACCAGCATGAAGAGCAACTCAAAAAATTACCAAAATTACCAAAATCTATGAGAGAGATCAAGCCAGCCAAATGATAAATATGTAATCAGTAAATGCATCCATTTGAAAATAATTTGTATTTTTCACTTTAAATACCTTGCTATTAAATAATTTAAAGGCATAATTATGTTTTCAATTTTTTTGTGGCGACCCAAGGTCCTGTTTTGGTACGCACCTTTGTGAGACCTTTTGGTGTAACTTTTTAACAAGGAGCTTTATATAGTTAGGGCCTCACCAACTCTAAATCCGGCACCGACTGGGGGTGATTCCTCAACCCAGCTGCAAACCATGTTTTGGCCAGAGAATCTAGCGAGATGCCCCTTTTGGGATGATGCTTTGAGGAAAACAAGGGTCTGTTTTCAGGTTCCAAACCCGCCCTCGGCGTAGAAACACTCATTGGAATTTTGACCCGGACATCCCCTTAATTGGCACGGAGACAGGTTCCCTGTCCAATTAAGGGCAGCGAGTGCTCTCTCAAAGTCAGTGATCAACCAGAGGCCATCATGTATCAGAGGAGCTGCTGTGGACCCCTTGAAAAGGTAGAGAAATAAACATGACCACCACTGAGGCAGAGGGAGCTTCTCTGCAGGGAGTCTATGGCTGCATCCCCAAACGGACAGGTATTAGCGAATGCCTTAGGCCTATCTAGAATGCTGGCATCTCAGCTCATTACTGGGTATTTGCCACCAGGCAGTTGATCTAATCCAAACACCTCCCCTTCAACCCCCATGCCACTCACCATCCACCACCCGCCCCCGCCACACCGTGCCGTGTCTCCCCCAATGCACAATTACCCCACCCTCATTCATGTCAGAAAATCCCAGTCAACTTCCAACTTAGATTTAACAAAGCTCTTACTGAACCCAAATGGCTGTCTGCCCCATGTTTGCAGGGAAGCCCTGGTGGCCTTGAGCCAAACTTGGCCGGAAAGATTGAGGCTGGAAAATCGGCAGTCAGCCAGTTCCGGTTTTCCCAGCCCTGTCTGCCTCTGCTCCAAACCTCAAAACTTCTACCCCTCATCATTGTAATCTTCTCAACAAAACATCCGCTGTTCACCTCCAACTCAAATCAAATGGGTTTTGGCGAATGTCTAAGCCACAAAAAGAAAGTTATGGATCAGATTTCTTGTGAAGTTTGATGTATTTATCTATCAGTGAGATTGATTACCAGTTAATTGTGGGTTTTGCTTTCAGGGAAGATAATCAAGTGAGACCATTCATTCAAAAAATGGCAGTAACTATTGTAGTAATTAAAGCACAATGATTGCATTCGGTTAACAAAACCATTTCTGCTGACTTGTTAAAACATTTAAATTGGTCGTGTAAATGTCGCTCGGTACATCAGTGCTCTTTCTACAGCTAACACTACATGTCAGTGTCAGTACAATTCATGGTGATTTACTGAGAGGCTGTGATAAATACAATATTCTTAACTTTTCTTTTATATTTTGTTCCTTTCTCAGAGTTACAAAGCCAATGCGCAAAGCGCACAGGGCAACCCTTTAATCCATCTCCTTACATGCTCCAAAAAACAATTCAATCTGAATCCAATTCATGGTCCCCACAAGAGAGACATATTAGATCCAAGCTGATGAGAACACCACCAATTACACCAGTTTTTTGCCGCCTAGTTATATTCTACTATTCACAAGACGATTGGACCAGTTGCATTGCCTCCATCCCCTTCCCCCATTGACACCATTTGGTGTGCCCATACACAAGATTCTTTCAGCTACAAATTAGAAGTCTGCACGTTCTCCCCGTGTCTGCATGGGTTTCCTCCGGGTGCTCCAGTTTCCTTCCACAGTGTGACAGACATGCTGGTTAGGTGCATTGGCCATGCTAAATTCTCCCTCAGTGTACCCGAACAGGTGCCGGAGTGTGGCAACTAGGGGATTTTCACAGTAACTTCATTGTCTTAATGTAAGCCCATTTGTGACACTAATAAATAAACTTTTGAATATCGATGGAACTGTACTCCTTTGTCTCATTGTTACAGTGACTACATGATTAGCATCATAGAAATGTCTGTGTTTGCATGAGTTTGAAGAAGATGTGAAATTTTATTTTTAAATTATGTAAATGTCTTTTTCATGAGAAATTGAATCATCTCATGTGGCCTGTTTGATGAGGGGGAGTATCAAATGCCAGTGGCAATTCTCATTCATTGCTATATATTGTGCACATGATTCTTTCATTCTCACAAGTTCCTGAACTCTTCTCCACGCACTTCCAGCAAAGTTTATCCACTAGGGTATCTTCACATGCGTAATGACTTTAACGAGATACATGATGTGGACCTCTTGGAATACAAGGTCTCTGATTAAGGCTTGCCCTGCATGCGTACATAATGTGGAGTGTCAGGGTTACTGGCCATCCGGGTTTATACTCTGTACGAGGAAGTAAATGTCCGAGTGTTGCTTACCATCTAAGTAAATCTAAATATGGTGAAGGGACACCGGCCTTGGAGGAGTTCTTTCCACATGGGCTATCTGTTTAGATCTCCTGCTATGGAACAGGCTAATAAAGCTCTATAAGTGGGAATTCACCACATGTACAGATCCAATGAGACTCTTTTCATTGAGGGTCTTGATGCAAAGGGTCTATTGGTAAAGCTCACAACCTAGCATGTCAGTGATTCCAATACAAGAGCTCAGAGAGCGAAAGGAAAGACAGATTACACATTCCCTGGGCACCATGGTTTTGACTTCCAGATTTTGTTTGATGGCCAGTTACATGTGATTGCCGGCACATGATATTTCCATCAAACTCATTCTGAATTTGGTGAATTGGTTTACGTCCAAATTAAACCATTTTAGATGGTCGAACATAATCACTTCCATCACTCAGAGTGAATATCTGAATACAGTGGCGTATCCATTAACATGTAATTTAAATTTGACTTAGTAAGAAGTCTCACAACACCAGGTTAAAGTCCAACAGGTTTATTTGGAATCATGAGCTTTCAGAGCACTGCTCCTTCACCAGGTAAGTGACTCACCTGATGAAGGAGCAGCGCTCCGAAAGCTCGTGATTCCAAACAAACCTGTTGGACTTTAACCTGGCGTTGTGAGACTTCTTACTGTGCCCACCCCAGTTCAACGCCGGCATCTCCACATCGTGAATTTGATTTAATCACAGCATTTGATACATCAGCTTCACGTTTGGGTAGGAATTGCTTGGAACTGATTACCTTCCTTTGCAGTTACCATATTCAAAAATATCACATGATAGCTTTTTCTACTAATGAAAAGCTGGTGATGCATTTTATACATCAGAAACTTGATCACAAAGATATTTCATTTTAAATACAAAACACCCTCGATAAAATCCCCTCAGCGACTATCCTATTTCTGTTTTAAACAATTGAATGTTTTCCCCCTCTTCAACTTTTTAATGTCAAAGTATCTTTGCCAAAGTCGGAATAATATGCAAATCACAGGGTTCCTGTGGGTAGATACTCAAAATCCCAGGTTGCAGTGTTCTTTATCACGCACAAAGGTCCACCAGAAATACTCGAACATCTGAAGTTTGTAGGAGTTAGGTAAAATTGTTGCAGCAATTTTTAAAGGTCAGTAACTGTGGGGGCGATTCTCCCATTCCAACCCGCTAATGTTCTGGCGCCTCGGGCCGTGAGATGCGCGTGTGCGCTGATTCGTGGGATTTGCACATGCTTTCCCGACGCACGCGAATCTCCCACCGCTGGATCTCTGGCACGGTTGGGATCACGCAGGAAACCGGCGGGAACAGCAGGTAAGTCATTTTAATCAATTTTAAATGCAATTTAAATGTGATTATTGGGCCCGGGACTGAATTCTCCAGGCCCGATAGCATCTCCTACCCCACCAGGGGTATTTCACTCCGGCTGGGTTTCGAGTCGATCCCCACTTTTAGAGACTAGTGGGAGACCCTGTTAGAGTGAAGGAGGGGGGGGAAATCAGAGCCCCCCCGGGGTCGGGTGGCAGGGGGGTGGTGCCGCCTGTGTATGGGCACTCTGGCAGTGCCAGCCTGTGCCTCTTGGCACTGCCCGAGGGGGAAAGTGCTTGTGCCCAGGGGTAGCACTGTGGATTCCTAGGCTGGCCAGCGACCAGGAGGATGACAGATAGGGACCACTGCATGTGTGCAGAGGTCCGGAACTGTCAGCCTGTGGTGTGAATAGGCCCGACCCCCCCCCCCGGGCTTTTAATGATAGTCACGATTGTGACCTCTGGTTGCACAGAATGTGGGAGATTCAAGTCCCACTGAAAAAACAATCGTGATTTACACAATTTTTCCCGCAAATGCAGCACTTAGAACTCTTTCTGGGAGAATTGTTCCCTGTGTCTCCCTATCACTGATATATCACTCTTCTCCCATGTCCTGTTCCTTTTTTCTCTCATTCCTAACACACCCCAACATTTTCACCTTCTCCATGGCACTGCTATCACAGATTTACTCTTGTTGCTATTCTTCCCCAGATTATTTGGGTCCTCACCAATGCTTTCAATCTCTCTTCTGGACTGAACACCAACTGTCACCTTAATCCTGTTGATGTTAGTGTACCTTTACAAAAGAGTTTTTTAAATCATGATTTCTGCAGCTCTCAGTTTCATTGGTTTCTTAGCTCACAGCCTGAGTGGTGTCATTGTGGCTGGCTTGACTGTCAATGTCCTTTTATTGCTACTTAAGTGGCTTAAATGGGGTTGTTTGTGTTTACTCTGGGATTAGTTTTACAATCCTGCATTGTTAGGAGGATGGTCATGTGGTTTTGGACAGTTTTTTTTCAGTGAGCTTAAGGTTTCATTTTGTGTTTGGCTGTAGCTAGAGTTGGGTTTTAACAGGGATAGCAAGCCGAACAGAAGTCTCTCTCTCTCCCTGTTGTTTTGGAAATTCTGCTGGTTATCTGAAAGAAAGGTATTACCTTCCTTCAGTAAAGTTGGTAGCTTGACCAGAGAGTCTCTCCCTGGGGTTCTGAGAAGCTGTTTTGTCTTTAACTTGTTCTGAGTGAATCCAGAGGACTGCAGTCTTCAACCAAAGGACTCAATTTCCAGTATCACATGAGCATTAGTCTTTGCTGTGTTAAACTTGTTTGAAGGGTTTTGCCTATGGAAGGTTTTGGTTTTGATTGGAACACATCAGATATATTTTTTAAGGGTTATACATTATAGTGATTGTTCTGTTTCTTGTTTGTAATTGATAAAAGTTCTTGCTAATTTTCTTACTGTACATGTTAACAAAATTCTTAAATAAACTTTGTTTGATAAAAGCTCCCTAATGGGTCATTTGAATCATACCTGAAGTGAGGCATATCATGCTTATCCTAGCCAAATTCAAGATGCAAAACTTATGATTCAGGCAGGCTCCATACAACAGTTTGGAGTTTCTGACCTGCACTATATCACCTGACCTTTACTAGGCCACAAACCATTGTGTTGAACTATGAACATTTCCAACTGCATATGGGATTTGGGGTGGGCTGGCTAAATGGATACAGAACTGTCTTGGTTATAAAAGATGGAGAATAGCGTTGGGAGGGTGTTTTTCAGAATGGAGATCTGTAGCTAGTGGTGTTCCGCAGAGATCAGTGCTGGGACCTCTGTTGTTTATAGTATATATAAGTGCTCTGGAGGAAAATGTGGGGGGTCTGATTAGTAAGTTTGCGGCTTACACGAATATTGGTGGAGTTGCTGATAGTACCGGGGATTGTCAGAGGATACAGCAGGATATACATAGACTGGAGACTTGGGCACAGAAATGACAGATGGAGTTTAATCTGGACAAATGCAAGGTGATGCATTTTGGAGGATCAAATTTAGGTGTGACTTATACTGTAAATGGCAGAACCTTTAGGAACATTAACATACAGAGGGATCTGGGTGTGCAGGTTAATTAATTGCTTTGGCCAGCTTCAGAGGTGTGGGCAATGATTTCTTTAAAAAAAATTCAGAAAAGCAGTCAGCATAATCAAGGACCCCATACATCCTGGACATACTCTCTTCCACCTTCATCCGTCAAGAAAAAGACACAGAAGTCTGAAATCACGTGCCAGATGACTCAAGAACAGCTTCTTCTCTGCTGCCATCAGACTTTTGAATGGACCTACCTCATATTAAGTTGATCTTTCTCTACACCCTTGCTATGACTGGAACACTAGTTACAACATGGGCAATTGGGACTAGCTTAATGGTTGAAAACAAGATGGCACGGACAAGTTGGGCCATAGGGCCTGTTTCCATGCTGTAAACCTCTATGACTATGACTGTATGACTACATTCTGCACCCTCTCCTTTCCTTCTCTATGAATGGTATGTTTTGTCTGTATAGCGCGCAAGAAACAATACTTTTCACTGTCTACCAATACACATGACAATAATAAGTCAAATCAAATCACATTTCCCTAAAAGTGGCAACACAGGTGGCCAAGGTGATTAAGAAAGCATATGGCCTTCATCAGCCGGGGCACTGAGTACAAGAATTGGGAAATCATGTTGCAGTTATATAAAACCTTGGTTAGGCCGCATTTGGAATATTGCGCGCAGTTCTGGTCACCACACTACCAGAATGGCGTGGAAGCTTTGGAGAGAATGCAAAGAAGGTTTATCAGGATGTCGCCTGCTCTTGAGGGTGTTGGCTATGAGGAGAGGTTGAATAAACTAGGATGGTTTTCACTGGAAAGACGGAGGCTGAGGGGAGACCTGATAGAGGTCTACAAAATTATGAGAGGCATAGACAGGGTGGATAATCAAAGGCTTTTTCCAAGGGTGACAGTGTCAATTACCAAAGGGCACAGGTTCAAGGTTCGAGGGGGAAGTGTGTGGTGCAGGTTTTTCACGCAGAGAGTGGTGGGTACCTGGAATGCGCTGCCAGAGGAGGTGGTGGAAACATTAGCAACATTTAAGAGGCATCTGGATGGGTACATGGATAGGGAGGGAACAGAGGGATACAGACCAAGTAAGGGCAGAAAGTTTTTTTTAGTTTAGTTTGGGCACCATGATTGGTACAGGCTTGGAGGGCCGAAGGGTCTGTTCCTGTGCTATACTTTTCTTTGTTCTTGTTCTTATGTCTCTGAGATCCACCATTAGAACTGACGGGCGACCACCAACCTGAAATGTTTCACTCTAGTTTCTCTCTCCAAAGATGCTGCCAGGCCTGCTGAGTATTTCCAGGATTTTTAGGAATGGAACCAGCTGAGGGCAGCCCAACCCAGCTGGATGACAGTGAACAGGCATGTGTGGAAGATAATTTGGTCAACGCTGTCTAAGTCCGCAAACATACAGGTCAAGAATGATGAGGAGGAAGTTCACCATGGTTACTCACACAGGATGTCATCTATGACTTTGGTCATAGCCATTTCAGCACTGAGGCACCAATATGTTCAGAGGTGTTCAAATATGAAATGGTGGAAAAGATGGGCATGGATTTCAGGGGTGATAACTAGTTCACCGCTATTGGAGAGAGTAGGGAGATTGTAGATGGCGGGAGGGGGTGGGGGGCGGGATAGAGGTGCCAAGGGGAAAATGATGACAAGGGGAGAGGAAAAGGGCCTGTTGGAGAGGAAGCCATTGGCAATATCAGCTAACATGGGGGGGCAGGGAAGGGAGGTTGGTTAGACAGCAATTTGGTGAGAATGTGGTTGTGGAAGCAGCAAGTATGTCTCATGGACAAGGTGAGTTAAAAGAGGGCATGAAAGAAGATTGGGGAGAAGCATAGGAAACATGCAAGTTCAGAAATAGACCAGGGCAGTGAAGGGTGAGTATTAACGGAAGTTTAACAGTATAGTCACTTCGCACAGTGGTTAGCACTGCTGCCTCACAGCACCAGGGACCCAGGTTCGATTCCTGGCTTAGGTCACTGTCTGTGTGGAGTTTGCATGTTCTCCCTGTGTCTACATGGGTTTCCTCCTGGTGCTCCGGTTTCCTCCCACAGTCCAAAGACGTGCTGGTTAGATGCATTGTTCATGCTAAATTCTCCCTCAGTGTACCCGAAGAGGCGCTGGAGTGTGGCGACTAGGAGATTTTCACAGTAACTTCATTGCAGTGTTAATGTAAGCCTACTTGTGACACTAATAAATAAACTTTTACTTTTCTTCAAGTTTCTGAGATGCAGTGTTGAAGTGGAAAATGGTATATTTGGTGTAATTCAAGTTTGCACCCACACTGTGAGCTTACTGTTTTGATCAGACCATACAAGTGAGGGAAAAGACACGAGAGAAAACTGAACGGTTCAAAATTTAGTGAAACATTAATATTGACTTTGAAATTTCATTGTTGGTGATTTCTTGTTGACAGACAGATCATCAAAGCATCATTAAATTCTTATTATTCATAATTAAACATACATCTGAGAATACGTATTGCAAGTACTGAACTTTTACATTGCACAAGACAATTTACAATAACAAATTACTGAGAACACAAGTCAAACGAAGCTTAGAAACTATAAATATCTGCCATTCCCCACCTTTTAGTTAGGTTCCGAGCAGTTTGACTTCTTTACAATAAAACAATCAATGACACTAACAAACAATGAGAATTATGAGAAGATCTTTGCAATACATTCATATTGAAAAATATAAACAATGGAAATTAAATCATTGCACTAAATAAAGGAGGAAAATGTATACTCTGTATAGCATAAGACAAGTGGAAATAATTGCATTATGAAAATAGTGAATCGAATGTTGGGATATGTTTAACTAGGCTCAAAAGGTATTCGAGTTTCTGATTATTTGTACGTTCTATATCTAGCATAATGAGGTTTAATTACCTGAAAGAGCACTGCAATTTCCACTGATCAGGGTCTGTATGACCAGATCAAATACATCTACGATGCTACATTGCAACAACGCAAAAGAAGTATTGACTTTTGTGGTGACTACAATTTATCATTGATTGGTTTGCAACTGTACTGCCCTAATCTAGCAGGCTCCCAAGAGGAGAAAAATACAATCAAGACATTAAAATTACAGGGCATTGCCCGAAATAGAATCACTGGATGCACAATACATTGGGTGAGATCTCATTGGCTGTTCATGCCTCGCTCCTGCTGCAGCGAGTTCGGGAGAATTTGGCGCTCAGCCAAATCTCCGTTCACTGCAGCGGGATCAGAAAATCCCGCTGGTGTGAATGGCCGTAACACTCCGGCCATTGTTAAAGTTAAAGTTTATTTATTAGTCACAAGTATGGCTTACATTAACACTGCAATGAAGTTACTGTGGAAATTCCCCTATTCGCCACACTCCGGCACCTATTCGGGCCAACGCACCTCATTGTTTTTATGCAAAAGCAAAATACCACGGATGCTGGAAATTTGAAATGAAACAAAAACTGCTGGAACTACTCAGTACATCAGGCAGCATTTCAGTGGAAAAGCAGAGGTAATATTTCAGGTCAAGGCCTTTCATCAGAAGCTCAGATGAAAGTTCATCGGCTGAAACGTTAAGTCTGGGTGAGATTTTCTGGCGGCTCACCATTAATCACCAGTGGAAACTTCCAGTCCCGCCAACATCTTTGGCGTTTTGCATAGAGCTCCTGTCTTTTTGCTGGGGAACCTGTCACAGCAGGGGGGGGGGGTTAGCCTTCAAAATGTCCCACCGGCAGGAAGGGTCGGAAAATCCCATCCTCGGTATCCCTCGTCAGGAAGGCAGCTGAGCACTTCCAGCATTTTTTGTTGTTTCCATTACTGAATCTTTATAAATGGGCTCGCAGTGTGGTGAACTCTGAAATGTTTTCCAGAATAAAATCTAATAATTAGTATTCCACAAGCAGAAGCAGGATATTGCATAGCGAATCACAGGAAAAAAAGCTGTCAGGTTCTGCCTAATGTATCGCTCCTTCCATTTACAAACACCCATCCCACTACAGCAATTCCCTCCAGTCACCTGTCCCTGCAAGAAGCACCCACACTTCCAACACTGGATTACTCCTTGATCCTCACTCCCTCCATCCTTCTCGCTGGAGCACCATGACGCTGCCACATGAAATTCCCTCCCTGAATACCACCCTTGCCATCTCCATGTTTTAACCCATTTTAACCGTGCCCGGCTGTAAAGGTTTTTGCATATTCTGTCTGGCTCATTGCCCGCTGCTTTTCCTCTGCCCTGTAAAGCACTTTGAAATGTTTGCCTGCATACAAAGAATGCTACAGAAATGTAAGTTGTTACGACGAAACCCATTTGAACGTCGTTGTGCTTTCCTAGCCCTTAATCATTAATTACATTTTTCAATGATAAAGTCTTGCAAGGCTGTGATTCAATCCATTATCTCAGGTGACATCATCAGATATGAGAACAAAGCTCGAACAATTTAATAGCAACATTTCAATTTTGGGAATATCCTGTGACTTACTCTCAGTTGTCTATTTTTTTTACGGTTTACTCTGCATTTCTGTCACGTTTCTGTCACGTTTCTAAAGGACAGCACAGCGATTTGGAGTTGGGGAACAATAGAAGTCATCTCTGCACCTGAGGCAGCTTGAAGAATAAGTTTGCAGTATCAAGCACTGCGGTTGACTCTCAACAGCCTTCGGGCAGCTAGGGATGGGCAATAAATGCTGTCCAGCCATCAACACACATGTCCCATGAACGAATATTTTAAAAAAGTGCAAAGCTGACATCTGGCTGCTTAACCCAAGAAGGTAACAGCATGGAGAATTTTTGAAAGAAGGACATCACCAAAAATTATTTTACACTTTCAATTAGAATCATAGAGGAGGCCACTCAGCCCATCAAGTCTGCACTGACCACAATCCCACCCAGGCCCTATTACCCGTAACCCCCTATTTTTACCCTGCTAATCCGCCTGACAGTAGGGTCAATTTAGCATGGCCAATCAACCTAACCTGCACATCTTTGGACAATGGGAAGAAACCAGAGCACCCGGAGGAAACACACACAGGCACAGGGAGAATGTGCAAACCCCACACAGACAGTGACCCGAGGCCGGAATTGAACCCAGGTCCCTGGCACTGTGAAGCAGCAGTGCTAACCACTGTGCTACCGTGCCGCCCCAAGTAGGAACTTCACATTTCATGTTAGATTCGTTTGTTCACTGACGGCTGAAAGCATAGTTTGATGTCCAAAAAAGGGTGTTTGTGATGAAAATATTCATGGTTGTCTATTGAGAAATAGTTCTGCAGTTGATTGCAGGGATCCACTACAGAAAGTATTGGAGCAGGCACGAGAGAGGAATAAATGATTTCTACTTGGGACTCTCCTGAAGGGGAAAGATGACAGAGACACCAACTTGTCATATTTAATGTTGTTACTCAATTCAAAAGTCTTGGAAATTACAGAGAGAGTATGGGAAAATTCAGAATACGATAAAAGTTTTAATCTTATTAAATAGGAAAAGTAGTCTTCTCTGAGAATGATTCTGTTCCTTTTTCAGATAGGTGCAGTGCTACATTTAGTATCAATAGGTGGCATACAGAATGAAAAAATCTATTGCACATCTGCGAAACATTACTTTCTGCTTATCTGCTTATATGAATTGATACTTTGGGCTGTGAAATGACCTCCAAATAATGGAACATAAAAAATAATGAAATTATTGGAAAAGTCAAAAGAAACTTTGTTGATGTATAAATAGATAAATAGGGAGGTAGACAGCAAGATAGATAATTGAAAGGTTAATGAATCATTCAAAGAGTGATAAATAGCAAAAGAGAAACTGTACAACTATAAATAATCCAGAAACTGAGAGTAGAATTAAATCTTCACCTAAGTGTTTCCTAGTGTTGCAATCTGTAAATGCCAAAGATATTATTATAGCTGTGATTAAAATCAACATATTCCATGGTTGTGGTGTTGACATGTATGTTGTCTCCTTTCTCAAAGTAGAAGATGGCTGCTTGGGAGAGAGTCCTGGTCCACTGTGTGTGATTGTAGGTTTCACACACTGAGATACTGGTCACTAGCAGTTCTTTCTCCGTTACTTTCACCTCTTTCTTACACAGCGTTGTCTTCAGCAATAAGCTTGTATTGGTGCACCTCCCTTTGAACGTTATCTGCACATAGACAAAATAATTTCCTTTTTCTGTGATTGTATGGGTGCCGTCCTTCCATTCCAGCTTCAGGCCACTCTTGGCTACTTGCTTCAGCCCTGAAAAAAATAACAAGATGCAATGTGTTAGCCTGGCAGTTTGTCACCTTGTAAAAAAATGTTGAAAATATGGACTGATTTCACTGCTATAGAGTCAAAGGGATATACAGCACGGAAACAGGCCCTACTCGTCCATGCCGACCAGGTTTCCTAAACTGAACTAGTCCCATTTGCCTGCATCTGGCCCATATCTCTCTAAAGCTTTCCCATCCATGTTGTGACGGTAAGAAGTCTCACAACACCAGGTTAAAGTCCAACAGGTTTATTTGGAATCACGAGCTTTCGGAGTGCTACTCCCCCACTCACCTGAGGAAGGAGCAGCGCTCTGAAAACTCGTGATTCCAGATGAAACTGTTGGACTTTAACCTGGTGTTGTGAAACTTCTTACTGCGCCCACCCCAGACCAACACTGGCATCTCCACATCATCCATGTTGTAAGTGTGATTTGTGACTCCAAAGTCCTGCGTTGAAAAAGTTCATCTCAGTCACAACCGTATTCATTGAAAACTGATTGTGTTTTCCACTGGATGCTGAAGAAAGCTTTAAAAATTCTTACATTACTAATAGCACAAGAGTACTGTATTCCAACGCATGGAATTTGCTCAAGAGTGGAAACGATTGCAAAACTGTAGAATGTTTTTTGACATGGCTTTCCCATGACATTGCACACAGTCTCTCCCCCACAAAGTGTGAACACTCTAAAGGTTAACAGACACTGCACTGACACGACAGGTAACCTTTCTGCCACTTCCATGAGAACTTGTACATGAAAAGGTAATTTTTACATGCAAACCCAGGGGAGGAAGTAAATTGATTCCTTTGTTAATTACGATACGTAATGGAACCATGTGACCCAGTGATTCAGTGCAGCTGAGCTGGAGTCAAATGCAGGCCAGGCTAAGAGTTACAAAGCACCCCACACACAGAGTTAAGCAGATCAGAGCTGGCATAGAAAGGTTGATGTGGGGATTGGTGCAATGATGCTGTCTTGCTAGGCTAAAGATTAGAGCGCATAGAATAGAATCATAGAATCCCTACTGTGCAGAAGGAGACCATTCAGCCTAACGAGTCTGCACTGGCTGCAATCCAACTCAGGCCCTATTCCTGTAACCCCACATATTTACCTTGCTAATCCCCCTGTCACTAGGGTCAACTTAGCATGGCCAATCAACCTAGCCCATACATCTTTGGACTGTGGGAGAAAACCAGAGCACCCAGGGGAAGCCCACGCAGACATGGGGAGAATGTGCAAACTCTACACAGACAGTGACCCAAGACTGGCAATTGAACCCGAGTCCCTGGCGCCGTGAGGCAGCAGTGCTAACCACTGTGCCACCGTGCCACCCTATGTTTCTTTTATAATGAGGAAAGCCAACCTCCTATGGCTGTGCACTCTCTGGCCTGGGTGTGGTCAATATTGACATGAAACATCTTTAAAGAACACACAAATAAAGCAAGAAAATGTAATCTGGAAAAGGTTGGGCACAGGGTTCATACTTCCCCAACTCCAGGAAGTGTAGCAATGAGCAAAAATTGAATTTCAAAGATGAAGGATCCAGGGGCGTCTTGACAAATATACGAATAGGATGGGAAAAGAGGGATATGGTCCCCAGAAGAGTGGGGGGTTTTAGTTCAGTCGAGCAGCATGATCGGTGCAGGCTTGGAGGGCCAAAGGGCCTGTTCCTCTGCTGTAATTTTCTTTGTTCTTTGTTCTTTGTTCAGATTAAAACCTGAAAACGTCGGTCCAAGGTTTCCTCCATGACAACCCAGAAGTTAGATCCAAAGTTGTGCCTGAAACTGCAATTGACCACCAAATTTTCTGTCTTCGTATGAAGTGGCAGGGGGGGAACAGCTGGAAAATTCTGCCCGATGTCTTTAATTGGGTGATGTAATTCAATTCATTTTTTTATTGAAAGATAAAAGGTTATTGGGGTAAACTTCAACTTTGGCAGGGGGACATGAAATGGACACCCCATTACACTTCACCCAATCCATTATTGCCAGTTTTGTGTGCCAGGCTAGAGTTTAATTCACTCTCGATAATTGAACCACACTCTGTAGCTGAATAGTCACATACACTGCAGAGTGGGATTGCACATATTAAAACCATGATCCCACTAACAACACCAACCTCTGATTATGCATTATTTTTCTAAAGTGAATGTTGCAACAGATGCATCTAGCAGCAAGTGAAATCCTAACTGTGCCAAAAAACCTACCTGACAGGATTTTGAGTGATCACAAATGCTGCATCTTAATATATAAATTCAATCCATAAGGTTAGAAGATGCTTTTTCCACAAGGAAGTTATAAAGTATGCATTCCTCAATTCAAGTATCCTGAGCTCTATTGCAAGTGGAATCAACATTTTAATTAACAAAAGGATAAAAGCAAATCACTGCAGATGCTGGAATCTGAAGCAAACATAGAAAATGCTGGAAAATCTCAGCAGGTCTGACAACATCTGTGGAGAGAGAATAGAGCCAATGTTTTGAGTCTGGATGACCCTTTGTTAGACTCGAAATGTCAGCTCTGTTCTCTCTCCACAGATGCTGTCAGACCTACAGAGATTTTCCAGCATTTTTGGTTTTTGTTTTAATTAACAATATCATTTGATTTTTTAAAAATTCATTCATGGGATGTGGGTTAAGTCACCAAAGTCCCAGATGACCACAGGCTGCTCTCCCCTTTGAGGGGGGAGAGCTGACTGGTGGTGATTTAACCTGCAGATCACCACACCTGAAGTGAGGACAAGACTTAATCATATATAAGTTAAAAAGATGATATGATATAAAATGAATGAGAGCGTTAGGCTGCAGAGATCTACAGCAGGGACCACTCTAGTGACCTCGAGTTTTTACTGGTGGGAAAGTAAGAGTCAGTGGAAAGGCTACTAGGTTGCCCAGGCTGGCGAGCACCCATGCCACTCTGGGTGTATCCCTTGTGCCTACCTGCAGCTGGAAAGTGCAGCTAAGTGAACACTGACAGAGAGTATGGGAGAGGAAGAGGAATGTTGGGAAACTTAGCAAGTTGAGCAAAGCCACATTCCTTCAGAAAGCCACATCGGCCTTCATGAAAACCTCAGCTGGTACAGGAATTGAATCTGCGCTGTTGGCATCACTTTGCATCACAAACAGCCATTCAACCAACTGAGCTGAACAGTCACTGGCTGAGTAAGCATTTACTGCCCATTCCTAACTGCCCCTGAACTGACTGGCTTTCTAGGCCATTTCAGAGTCAACCACATTGCTGTGGATCTGGACTCACATGTAGGTCAGACTAGGTAAGGATGGCAGATTTCCTTCCCTAAAAGGAATAAGTGAACAAGATAAGCTATTGAACCATGGTCATCATTAGGCTTTCAATTCCAGATATTTATTGAATTAAAATTTCACCATCTGTCCAGAGCATTACCCTGGGTCTCTGAATCACTAGTCCAATGACAGTACCACAGTACAAGCTGAATAAATATCTTATTCAGTAACTTCCCAAGAGATATACGTCACTTTTGCAAGTAGAACAGACATTAGTAAATTATTGAATCTATACAACATATATGTTCCAATTTCATGGATTCACTAAATATTCAAAACCAACCATCCTTTTATCCTGAAGTTTTGAATTAATCTTTGCTTTATGGAGTCATAGATACTGAGAGCCAATCTGAGGTTCACACCTGTTTGCAGTACTCGCACAACTGGTTTCATTTAGCCACAGGCATAAGAGACACTAACTGCAGAGAGAATGAGCTGTGTTTTCCCAACTGGGTGGCAATCCTGACATTGGCTTCACTCTGGGTCAGGAAGTGGCCTTGACGTCATGATTGTCCTGGAGGCAGCCAATTCAGAAGATGCTTCGAGGCACGCCAATGTTAAGAATGGGTGGCTGGTGACACAGTGGTTAACACTGCTGCCTCACAGCTCCAAGGACCTGTGTTCAATTCCAGCCTTGGGTCACTGTCTGTGGAGTCTGCACATTCTCTCCGTGTCTGTGTAGCTTTCCTCCGGGTGCTCCGGTTTCCTCCTACAGTCCGAAAGACATGCAGGTTATGTGGATAGGCCATGCTAACTTTCCCCTTAGTGTTCAAAGATGTGCAGGTTAGGTGGATTGGACATGATCAATGCGCAGAGTTACGGGGTTAGGGTAGGGGATTGGGCTTAGGTAGGGTGCTCTTTCGGAGGGTCGGTGCAGGCTCGACGGGCCTAATGGGCCTCTTCTGCCCTGTAGGGTTTTTGTGATTCTATGAGCATGCAGCTGTCTAAATCGGACTTATCTGCCAACTGCTTCAAGGAATGTGGCTTTGCTCAACTTGGTAAGCTCCCAACACTCCTCCTCATCTCCCATACTCTCTGTCAATGTTCACTTAGCTGCATTTTCCAGCTGCAGGTAGGCACAAGGGATACACCCAGAGTGGCATGGGTGCTTACCAGCCTGGGCAACCTAGCAGCCCTTCCACTGACTCTTACTTTCCCACAGGTAAAAACTAGAGGGCACCAGAGCGATTCCTGCTGTAGCTCTCTGCAGCCTAACTCTCTCATTCATTTCATATCATATCATCTTGTTAACTTATATATGATTATGTCTGTTTAATCTGTGGTTTCTAATTCTAGGTATGTATTTATCTCGTGTTCTTCAAAGTATTGCCTTCAATTCTGATTATCTTTAACGGGTCTTTTTTGATATTACTTAAACTGGGTTTTCTTCCACATTCTTAACATTCACCCTTGTTAGAGTTGTGTACGTGAAGGCTAGACTGGTTCATTGTACAAGAAATTTAATCATGTTACAGACTTTGGCCCCAGAAATGCCATTCCTTTCATTTCCAAACCACTGTATGTGTCATTCACCATTATGAAGTACTTTTAAATTCATTCATGGGACATGGGCGTCGCTGGCTGGTCAGCATTTATTGCCCATCCCTAGTTGCCCGAGGTCAGTTGAGAGTCAACCACATTGCTGTGGCTTTGGAGTCACAAGAAGACCAGACCAGATAAGGAGGGCACATTTCCTTCCCTAAAGGACATTAGTGAACCAGATGGGTTTTTCCAACAATTGACAATGGTTTCATGGTCAACAGCAGATTCTTAGTTCCAGATTTTTTTATTGAATTCAAATTCTACCATCTGCTGTGACAGGTTTCGAACCCGGGTCCCCAGAACATTAGTTGAGTTTCTGAATTAATAGTCTAGTGATAATACCACTAGGCCATCATTCAGGGAAGAGTTTCTATGTTTGTTTTCAAGAACTTCACTGAATAGTCATGTCAGAGTTAGCTAGCTTCAAAATGGCCTATGCAGGAATCATAGAAAAGACAATACAGGAGGATGCTAGTTGGTATATTGTGCCTCTGTTCGCTCTTTGGTAGAGTTATCCAATTAGTCCTGGAGTCTTCCCTTGCCCCATCACCCTGCTAATGATACCTTCTGTTTTGGATAAACAATGTCTTGACTGAGTCCAGTTGGGTACTATTTAAGGTGACTTAATCCTAAATAAAATGTGCCCACCTAAAGAGATCTGGGAAAGAAGTCAACCCCTTCCCCTCTGGCCCCCCCACCCTTCCACCCCTGAATTGTCAGATCTCTGCTTAGATACAAACCACAAATAAAACTCATCTGCTGCCCACAATAGTTCACATTTCCTATTTTCTCCTTTAATCCATACAGTACAGAAGGTGGCCATTTGGCCCATCAAGTCTGTACCAACCACAATCCCACCTAGGCCCTATTCCCGTAACCCCACGCATCTACCTAGCTAATCCCCCTGACACTAGGGTCAATTTAGCATGGCCAATCAACCTAACCTGCACATCTTTGGACTGTGGGGGGAAACCAGAGCACCCGAAGGAAACTCATGCAGACACGGGGAGAACGCACAAACTCCACACAGACAGTGACCCGAGGCCGGAACTGAACCTAGGACTATGGCACTGTGAGGTATTAGTGTTAACCACTGTGCCACCATGCTGCCCTATCCAGCCAACAGGACTGACAACAGGTACAGGTTGTAGATGTCAATCCATTCCTTTGTTATCTTTGTTTCTAATTCCAAATTCTTCCATTGTTTTATTCAGGTGACATGTGATGATGGTGCAAATTTATGTGACTCTTAGAGTGAATAGCGATACATTTTTATTCATTTCTTCCCTTTTCCTCAGGGTGAAGAATCCAAGAGCGAGAAGGAAACTCATAGACAAACCTCTAGGATCTGTGCTGGTAGCTCAATGAGTAAATGCACCACCCTGCAGAGTACTGGACAATGCCAGTCAAGAGGGTCCAGGTTGAATCTCTGGTTTTCATGGAATATGGGTAGTGATAAAGAAGGTCAAACCATCAAATAAAGGGCATAAAGGCTGGTTATACATTGTAACTTTATCTGTAGCCAGTAAGTTTCAAAGTCTGAGGAAATGTGGTGTAATTATTAAAACGTGTGAATCTGACTGGAACATAGCAAATGATAGGTTGATTGGCTATGCTAAATTGCTGCTTAGTGTCAGGAGGTTAGTATGGTTAATAGGTAAGGTTATGGGGATGGGGCCTGGGTGGGATTGTGGTCAGTGCAGACTCGATGGCCGAATGGCCTCCTTCTGCACTGTAGAGATTCTATGATAGGTTTGGTTTTTGGAAGGGTTAAGTTTTTAATCAGTCCTTTATCCAACAAGTTGTAATGAATTTTGAGAACTCACTTCTGACCAGTCTCCTCATTGAGATCCTTTACAGGGCTACACTATCATGGGGGCATCATGGCCAATCTCAATCTTTTCTCTACCACGATCTGCAAATGTCCATGATTCAATGTTGACTACCAATGAGCCATCGGAAATAGAAACTGATGAAAGGAAATGAACGTAAATTGTTAATTCTGTTTTTCTCTCCGCAGGTGTTGCCAGACCTGCTGTGTGTTTCCAGCATTTTCCACTTTTATTTCAGATTTCCAGCATCTGCAGCATTTTATTCTTTGGAGCCGTAACTCTCTCCTGCCTAGTTTGTAAATTTGAAGGCTGGCTAGAGCCACTCTATTATCTCCTAGTTGAAGCAAAGATCCAATATTGATCCATGTGGTTCAGCAACACACCAAGTAATGCACGGTGGCACAGTGCTTAGCACTGCTGCCTCACAGTACCAGGGACCCAGGTTCAATTCCGGTCTGTGTGGAGCTTGCACATTCTCCCTGTGTCTGCGTGGGTTTCCTCCGGATGCTCCAGTTTCCTCCCACAGTCCAAAGATGTGCAGGTTAGGTTGATTGGCCATGCTAAATTGACCCTTAGTGTCGGGGGATTAGCAGGGTAAATATGTGGGGTTACGGGAATAGGGCCTGGGTAGAATTGTGGTCGGTGCAGACTCGATGGGCCAAATGGCCTCCTTCTGCATTGTAGGATTCTATGATTTAACCCTGAACTATAGCTCCTTTATGCCTTTTCCTAATGCTTTAGATTTTGGCTTTTCCCCTCAATTTCTTATACATTGATACCTTTATTTTTATTCCAGTTTCAATCATAGCATTTATCAGAATTTGTTTTAAAAATGGACGCAAATTCTGCAGATAAAAACAGAAGCTGCTAGTATGTGAGTCCACTGTGAATTTACTACTTTTTAAAAATTGACCTTTGTGTGGAAAGACATTGAAAAATTAAAATTTCTTTTTGTAAAATGTCACTAAGAGTTGTAAGAACAAAGAAAATTACAGCACAGGAACAGGCCCTTCGGCACTCCAAGCCTGCACCCACCATGCAGCCCATGTGAGCTAAAACCCCCTACCCTTCTGGGGACCATATCCCTCTATTCCCACCCTATTCATGTATTTGTCCAGACGCCCCTTAAAAGTCACTATCGTATCTGCTTCCACTACCTCCCCCGGCAGCGAATTAAGTAAATGTTATGTTGAGTGGACCGATCTCACAACATTCATGGTGACACAAAATGGACATGCCAATTTAAGTCCACATTTAAACATGATTGGGTGGCTTTTAGGGAGGCACGGTGGCACAGTGGTTAGCACTGCTGCCTCACAGTGCCAGGGAGCCGTGTTCAATTCCGGGCTCGGGTGACTGTCTGTGTGGACTTTGCACATTCTCCCCGGGTCAGCGTGAGTTTCCTCCAGGTGCTCCGGTTTCCTCCCACAGTCCAAAGATGTGTGGGTTAGGTTGATTGGCCATGCTAAATTGACCTTAGTGTCGGGGGATTAGCAGGGTAAATATGTGGGGTTATGGGGATAGGGCCTGGGTGGGATTGTGTTCAGTGCAGACTTGATGGGCCGAATGGCCTCCTTCTGCACTGTCGGATTCCATGATTTTACCAATAGATGTGAAGCAGACTTCTTGCCATCAGTAGCCCACTGCTACATCTTGACATAGAAAAACCAGCCAAACAGGACACACATAGCTTACAAGAAGCACCGATTTTCAGCAGAGAGGAAGTGAACACACGCACTTACAAGAAATTTAAAGGAAATCTTCTCTATATGCCTTTTGTGTGCGTAGAAACCATGTGGTTGATTTGAAAAAAAAATGACAGTCTGCACAATTTTCTTCTTTAAGCAAGTGGAGCTGTGCTCGCACCTACCACGGATCGTCTGAAATGCAACAAGTCAGGACCTGTTTCTACCTCATGTCAGGGCATGTTTCCAACTGGTTTCGACATCAAACCATTCATTCTCAGTCTCAATCAAACCTGAAACCACCAAGTTTTGCAATAGAGATGCAAGGAAAATTTTAAGGTTGAAAATCTGAAGTAAATACATGAAAATACTGGAATTACACAGAAGGTCTCTGGTCATTAATGATGTTTTTTGTTTATTCCACCTGCCTATGCATTGCCGGCATTTTCTGTTTGCAGTCTATGACATCTTAGACTGTATTATATTTAATGGTTATAAAGAGCTTGGTGTTTCTGTACTCCTATACAATTCATATATTTATATATCTGCTTGTGGTTGCAGATGGAGGACAATATCTCAGTTCCAGGACATCAATGCAGGAGTTCCTCAGGGTAATGTCCTGGGCCCATCCATCTTCCTTCCATCGTGAGGATATTTGCTGTTGACAGCACCATATGTCCAAATGCAGCAAGACCTGGACAATTTCCAGGCTTCAGCTGGCAAGCAACATTCGCGCCATACAAGTGCCAGACAATGACCATCTCCCACAAGAGACAATCTAACCACTGCCTCTTGACATTTAATGGCATTATCATTGCTGAATCCCCCACTATCAACATCCTGGAGGAGAACATTAACAAGAAACTGAACCAAACTAGCCATATAAATACTGTGGTTACAAGAGCAGGTAAGAGGCTTGGAATTCAGCGGCGAGTAACTCACCTCCTGACTCCCCAAAATCTGTCCACCATCTACAAGGCACAAGTCAGGAGTGCGATGGAATATTCTCCATTTGCCTGGATGAGTGCAACACTCAAGAAACTCAACAACATCCAGGACAAAGCAACCTACTTCATTGGCACCCCAACCACAAATATCCACTCCCCCCATGAACAGTGGCAGTCGTGTGTACCATCTACAAGATGCACTGCAGGAACTCGTCAAGTCTCCTTAGGCAGCACTTTTCAAACCCACAACCATCGAGAAGGACAAGGGCAGCAGACACCTTGGAATACCAGCACCTGAAATTTCCCTTCCAAACCACTCACCATCCTGACCTGGAAATATATTGCCGTTCCTTCACTGTCACTGGGTCAAAATCCTGGAACTCTCTCCCTAATAGCACTGTAGGTGTGCCTACATCACATGGACTGCAGCGGTTCAAGAAGGCAGCTCACCACCACCTTCTCAAGGGCAATTAGAGATGGGCAATAAATGCTGCGCTAACCAGCGATGCCCAAATTCTCATGAATGAATTTTTTAAAAATCAAAGTAATCAAAAATAACATCGCTTATGGCTTGCCACAAGAAGTATATTCATAACTGCCACTGGGCAGTGTGGGGGAACTGGAAAGCAGGAGGGAAGTATGAATTAAGTGGGAGGAAACATGTGGGATTAAATTGAATACTACGGGGATTGTGATGTGCGATGATAACCCACGCCAACTGTGTTCTCCTTTCTGTTTCAAATAATTTCAACATCCAAGCAGCATTATGAATCGAGTGAACTCTGCAGCAAAGGGGCCAATATTATGAATGGCATGCACCATTTCACGCTAGCCTGCACCTCTTAACAAGAGGGGGCTCACTGTGTCTGGAGCATCTAGATGCTGGCAGTCAGGCAGGAAGTGAATGTGACCAGGGAACATGGGAGGGAACGAGCTCCTAGGTTTGCAGACACTAGGTGGGTGGAGGAGGTGGAAGGTGGAAAGATATTCTGCATCTAGGCGTGGCCAGGAGGCCCTCCTGCCACACACAATCAGAAGGTAGTTGGAACTGATAGCCATGGAAGTCAGTGCCAGGAGCCAAGCCCCAAGGAACTGGATACAACATCACACGATATTCAATGATCTCACATGAATGGTCGAGGTCAGTGATAGCATCATCAAATACCTTACCCTGCACCGGTAGCCTCAGGCACTGCTCAATTTAGCTAAACCCCCATCACTCGCCACTCAGGACTCATGCCTGGCATTGTTGGAGAGGATTCTTAGAGACAGGATGTATGCGCATTTAGAATGGAACAATCTCATTAGTGACAGACAGCATGGTTTTGTAAGAGGGAGGTCGTGCCTTACAAATTTGGTGGAGTTTTTTGAGGAAGTGACAAAAACGGTTGACGAAGGAAGGGCCGTGGATGTCGTCTATATGGATTTCAGTAAGGCATTTGACAAAGTCCCTCATGGCAGGTTGGTTAAGAAGGTTAAGGCTCATGGGGTACAAGGAGAGGTGGCAAGATGGGTAGAAAACTGGCATGGCCATAGAGTCAAGAATCGACAATCGCTCGACAATCACCAGGCAAGACTGTTCTCTTCCTGTGGGGGAGCACTTCAGCAGTCACGGGCATTCAGCCTCTGATCTTCAGGTAAGCGTTCTCCAAGGCGGCCTTCACGACACACAACAGCGCAGAGTCGCTGAGCAGAAACTGATAGCCAAGTTCCGCATACATGAGGACGGCCTAAACCGGGATGTTGGATTTATGTCACATTATCAGTAACCCCCACAGCTTGCCTCCTGGACTTGCAGGCTGCCCTGTCTGGAGACAATGCACATCTCTTTAACCTGTGTTTAATGCTCCCTCCACCCACATTGTCTGTGTCTTTACGATCTGGCTGGCTGTAGGGATTCGCATTCTAATCAGTATTCTGTAACTTGATTTTTGTGTCTCTGTGCCCTGTTTGAGAGTACATTTCCACTCCATCTGACGAAGGAGCAGTTCTCCGAAAGCTAATGGTATTTGCTACCAAATAAACCTGTTGGACTTTAACCTGGTGTTGTTAAAACTCTTACTGTGTTGGCCATAGGAGACAGAGGGTAGCAGTCGAAGGGTTTTTTTCCGGCTGGAGGTCTGTGACCAGTGGTGTTCCGCAGGGCTCTGCATTGGGACCTCTGATATTTGTGATATATATAAATGATTTGGAAGAAGGTGTAACTGGTGTTATCAGCAGGTTTGCGGATGACACGAAGATGGCTGGACTTGCGGATAGCGACGAACATTGTCGGACAATACAGCAGAATATAAATAGGCTGGAAAATTGGGTGGAGAAATGGCAGATGGAATTTAATCCAGACAAATGCGAAGTGATGCATTTTGGAAGAACTAATGTAGGGGGGAGTTATACAATAAATGGCAGAGCCATCAAGAGTATAGAAACACAGAGGACCTAGGTATGCAAGTCCACAAATCCTTGAAGGTGGCAGCACAGGTGGAGAAGGTGGTGAAGAAGGCATATGATATGCTTGCCTTTATAGGACGGGGTATAGAGTATAAAAGCTGGAGTCTGATGTTGCAGCTGTATAGAACGCTGGTTAGGCCACATTTGGAGTACTGTGTCTAGTTCTGGTCGCCGCACTACCAGAAGGATGTGGAGGCTTTAGAGAGAGTGCAGAGAAGGTTTCCCAGGATGTTGCCTGGTATGGAGGGTCTTAGCTATGAGGAGAGATTGGGTAAACTGGGCTTGTTCTCCCTGGAAAGACGGAGATTGAGGGGAGACCTAATAGAGGTGTACAAAATGATGAAGGGTATAGATAGGGTGAACAGTGGGAAGCTTTTTCCCAGGTCGGAGGTGACGATCACGAGGGATCACAGGCTCAAGGTGAGAGGGGCGAGGTATAACTCAGATATCAGAGAGACATTTTTACACAGAGGGTAGTGGGGGCCTGGAATGCGCTGCCAAGTAGGGTGGTGGAGGCAGACACGCTGACATCGTTTAAGACTTACCTGGATAGTCACATGAGCAGCCTGGGAATGGAGGGATACAAACGAATGGTCTAGTAGGACCAATGAGTGGCACAAGCTTGGAGAGCCGAAGGGCCTGTTTCCTGTGCTGTAACTGTTCTTTGTTCTATTCACATGCTCCCCAGCACTTTCACCGACACAGCATTGCTACAAACGTCACAACCACAACTCACAGTTAACATACACTGCCTGCTTCTCAACCATGACAACCACATCACCCAAGCAGATTGCATCACACTCACTGATGCACTTCGAAGGACAAGGTGACAAACAAACAGAGACAGCAGGAATTGACCAGACTTGGACACTTGCGCCTGCGTGCCCTAACATCCATGGAGGAGAAAGTGCTGGCCATTAGGTAAGAGGGTCATTGCTGAACATGTGACCAACACAGAGGCCAAAACCATTGATAAAGGCGATATCTTCATATTTAATCCTTTTTTGCAGTTCCCACTTGCCCCCCCCCCTCCCCCGCACAATCTCTTCTGATTTAGAAGTTGTGAGTAGTGAAAGCATCCACCCCTTACTTTGCCCTTCCTCCGGAGCGGCACGGTGGCACAGTGGGCAGCACTGCTGCCTCACAGCGCCGGGGCACAGGCTCAATTCCGGCCTTGGGTCACTGTCTGTGTGCAGTTTGCACGTTCTCCCCGTGTCTGTGTGGGTTTCCTCCGGGTGCTCCGGTTTCCTCCCACACTCCAAAGGCGTGCAGGTTAGGTGGATTGGCCATGCTAAATTGACCCTTCGTGTTTAGGAGGTTTAATAGGGTAAATACGTGCAGTTGCAGGGATAGGGCATGGGTGGGATTGTTGTCGGTGCAGACTCAATGGGCCGAATGGCCTCCTTCTGCACTCTAAGGTTTCATTGATTCTCCCTGCACCACCTTATGTTTCAGCCTATCGCTTTTCAGATATAAATAAGCGCAACCTGTCCAGATGATGCAAGTATAGCAGAAAGACATGCAGCTATCAGCTCACATACCGAATCTGAGTGAAAAGTACAGGATAGCATCAAGGTAGGGCCCACACCTGGTGAGACAAGAATGGCGAAGATCGATGTTGCATGCAAGTTCTACTGCAAAGGGCGCAGACGAACACTTAGCTGTTGCAGCCTACAGAGGAACAGTGATGGGAACACAGAATGAATGATCGGTGTATTGGCAATTCTGTCAGGGTTGCCTACACAATCCAGGAGCATGGAGGAACGCAGCGCCAATGTGACACAGAGCTATGCGCAGAGCATGGCACCCACCCGATCCAGCATGGGGGTGATGGCCAACTCATTCAGCACGGATGCAGATCCAACCACAGTGCATTATCTGCTGGTGGGCTCCTTGGGTTCCATTCCACCAGCATTCTGAGCCTAACAGTGGAAGCTCAGTCTGACATCTTGCAAGGTCATCTTGCTACCCTGCAAAAGCTAATTGCAATCATCATTGTTATGGATTACAGTACACAAAGGGGCTTGTTAGAGTGGTCCAGCAACAGAATCATAAAATTGTTCAGCACTGGAGGCCATTTGGCCCATTGTGTCTGCACCGGCTCTCCAAACCAGCATCATGACTTAGTGCCATTGCCCTGCCTTTGCCCTGTACCCCTGCACATTGCCTCTACCTTTCCTCGAATGGATTATTAGGATATAAGCAGGACACTCCAAAATTGAACATTTCTCCGCTACAGACATGATCTTCTTGGCATCTCTAGAACCACTCCAGGGTCCCTGGCACTGTGAGGCATCAGTGCTAACCACTATGCCACCGTGCTGATTCTCAGCTTGGATTACTGTCTGTGCGGAGTCTGCACGTTCTCCCAGTGTTTGTGTGGGTTTCCTCCGGGTGCTCCAGTTTCCTTCCACAGTCTGAAAGACATGCTGGATAGGTGCTTTGGCCATGCTGAATTCTCCCTCAGTGTACCCAAACAGGTGCTGGAGTATGGCAGCTAGGGGATTTTCACAGTAACTTAATTGGGGTGTTATTGTAAGACTATTTGTGACACTAATAAATAAACTTTAAACAATCAATAATCAAAGCCTCTTTTGTATAGAAAGAGAACAATTATGCAATATGACCATCCAGAGATCAGAAGTTCTGGGCCAAGCACGGTGGCTCAGTGGTTAGCACTGCTGTCTCACAGCACCAGGAACCTGGGTTCAATTCCGACCTCGGGCAACTGTTTGTGTGGTGTTTGCACGTTCTCCCTGTGTCTGCGTGGGTTTCCTCCGGGTGCTCCGGTTTCCTCCCACAGTCCAAAGATGTGCGGGTTGGGTTGATTGGCCATGCAAAATTGCCACTCAGTGTCAGGAGGATTAGCAGGGTAAATATGTGGGGTTACGGGATAGGGCCTGGGTAGGATTGTTGTCGGTGCAGGCTCGATGGATTGAATGGCCTCCTTCTGCACTGTAGAATTCTATGAATCTATGAATTATGCTGTCCAAGACATAGCAACCCCACTGTGATTAGTGGTCCTGGATTGTGTAGCTGTGATTAAGGAGAGGAAAATCACATTAACTCCAAAACGTCAATTATCCCCAAGAGCTCTATAATATTTTAATTTGCTGCATTTGCTCAACTTCCTAATGTTGCTGAGTAAATTGTTCTTTTATTATGTAATAAATTGCAATAAGGCGCAAACACTGAAAACTAAACACAAATCTTAAAACACCAAAAGCGAAACTTTTCATGAGTAATTCGTGAACAGAAAGGAGCTCTTCTTTCTGTAAAGCAATCTTTGATGTCCAGGAATATATTTTTAAATTGGTTTTTCTAATAATCTGTTTAAAAGCGTATCTCATCAGTTGTCTCGTACTTGGTTTGGGATTCTCAATGGAGCACGGTAGTGTGAGGAGAGAGAGTTATTTCCCTTTCCTTGACTGCGATGCAAGCGCTGCAGGAAAGGTTTGTAGTGTAGCCCCTGATTCCCATCCGAGCTGCAAAGTGTCATCTTACCCTTTCCCCACCCGAAATGCATTGAAGCAGCTTGAGATACTTCACCACATTAAAGGCACTTTATAGACGCAAGTCGTAGTTAGCTGAACAAATATTTGTTTATGGATTAGATCTGCTGCTAATGGTTGTTGGCTGGACCCTATTATTGTTCTTGTATGCATGTCAGAAATCAGTGTTTTCAACCTTTTTGGTGCTTCACACGTGTTTGGAGGCCATCAGTATCAACCAATAAGATTAACTGAATGGCATTAGCGGCACGGTGGCACAGTGGTTGGCACTGCTGCCTCACAGCGCCAGGGACCCGGGTTCAATTCCAGTTTCGGGTCACTGTCCGTGTGGAGTTTGCACATTCTCCCCGTGTCTGCGTGCATTTCCTCCGGGTGTTCCGGTTTCCTCCCACAGTCCAAAGGTGTGTGGGTTAGGTTGATTGGCCATGTTAAATTGCCCCTTGGTGTCAGGGGAACTAGCAGAGTAAATATGTGGGGTGATAGGACCTAGTTGGGATTGCTGTTGGTGCAGGCTCAATGGGCTGAATGGCCTCCTTCTGCACAGTGGGGATTCTTTGAGAAGTTAAAGAGATGTTTCGCCCACAGCTGGATGCATTGCAACTACAAGCAGAAAAAACGATTAACCAGTGTCTGACAACAACAGCTTAAAGAGAGAGTTCCCATTATACATTACATGAATAAGCTTTCATGCTGCAACGTTTAAAAGCTCTTTGTTTTCTTAATCGGTCACTTCTCTCCCAACTCTGCACCAAAACTGGTTATGCTATTTCCTTTTGAAACGAAAACAAAGCAAAACTTATTTGAATGAATTACCTGCAAAACTTATTTGAATGAATTACCTGCAAAACTTATTTGAATGAATTACCTGCAATACTGCCGCTAGAGTTGTGGAATGGAAAGTAAGATAAGATGAGGGATGGTATCGTTGGGTTGAGCGGGCGGGGCACATATAAGTGGTGTTCAGCTTTATTTCATACTGAAATTACACTAATGTTCCCAGATTTACTGTGAAGTGTTATTATATCAGATGCCTGATATATTCAGCTCCCTTGCTCTGTACAATATCTGGGAAAAGAGTCAGATCTGCGTGGTCAACATTCACTGGTCTTTTGGCTAAGGTCAAGCCCAAGATGCCATATCTTGCCAGCTTGGATCTCGTTTGTCTCTCTTGTGGGGACCTTGAATTGGATTCACTTGGAATTTGAATTTTGTTTTTGGAACAAGCAAGGAATGGATTTGGGTTTGCCCAGTCCACTCTGAGCAGTGGCTTTGTAACTTTAAGGATTGAGTTGAAAAAATCACGAGCAAATGTAAGGGGTGGAAATAATAATGAATGAAATTAAAGTAAATTATAAAGTCCAGAGTCAAGGCAGTCAGACATGCCAGATATATCTCAGAGCAACTATTCTGCTTCCTCTGCCTGAGACTCCTGAAAACCATATTTCTATCCACTTTTTCTGATTTAATGGTTACTGCTGTTAGGGTAAATTAATAAAGTAGAGTTTATTTATTAGTCACAAGTAAGGCTTACATTAACACTGCAATGAAGTTACTGTGAAATTCCCCTAGTCCTCACAGTCTATCGCCTGTTCGGGTCGATGCACCCAACACATCTTTCAGAATGTGGGAGGAAACTGGAGCACCCGGAGGAAACCCACACTGACACGGGGAGAACGTGCAAACTCCATACAGACAGTGACCCAAGCTGGAGGGTTACTGGTGATTTCAAGCTTAATGTTTCAAAAGTTTAAAAGCAGAATATGTTGAGCAGATCGATCTAACAGGTGAAAAAGGAAGTGAAGGTTTTAGTGTGAGCCTTCTGATTTGAATGGCTGCTTGAGGGGACACTGTCTGTGGGGAGTCTGCACGTTCTCCCCACGTCTGCGTGGGTTTCCTCCCACAGTCTGAAAGACGTGCTGGTTAGGTGCATTGGCCATGCTAAATTTTCCCTCAGTGTACCTGAACAGCTGCCGGAGTGTGGCAACTAGGGGATTTTAACAGTAACTTCATTGCGATGTTAATGGAAGCCTACTTGTGACAAATAAATAAATAAACTTTTAACCCTCTAGCCCCTTTGAACTTGGTCATTTCAGAGGGCAATTTGAGTCCATCCAACCATATTGAACAAAGAACAAAGAACAGTACAGCACAGGAAACAGGCCCTTCGGCCCTCCAAGCCTGTGCCGCTCCTTGGTCCAACTGGACCAATCGTTTGTATCCCTCCATTCCCAGGCTGCTCATGTGACTATCCAGGTAAGTCTTAAACGATGTCAGCGTGCCTGCCTCCACCACCCTACTTGGCAGCGCATTCCAGGCCCCCACCACCCTCTGTGTAAAAAACGTCCCTCTGATATCTGAGTTATACTTCACCCCTCTCAGCTTGAGCCCGTGACCCCTCGTGATCGTCACCTCCGACCTGGGAAAAAGCTTCCCACTGTTCACCCTATCTATACCCTTCATAATCTTGTACACCTCTATTAGATCTCCCCTCATTCTCCGTCTTTCCAAGGAGAACAACCCCAGTCTACCCAATCTCTCCTCATAGCTAAGACCCGCCATACCAGGCAACATCCTGGTAAACCTTCTCTGCACTCTCTCTAATGCCTCCACGTCCTTCTGGTAGTGCGGCGACCAGAACTGGACGCAGTACTCCAAATGTAGCCTAACCAGCGTTCTATACAGCTGCATCATCAGACTCCAGCTTTTATACTCTATACCCCGTCCTATAAAGGCAAGCATACCATATGCCTTCTTCACCACCTTCTCCACCTGTGTTGCCACCTTCAAGGATTTGTGGACTTGCACACCTAGGTCCCTCTGTGTTTCTATACTCCTGATGACTCTGCCATTTATTGTATAACTCCTCCCTACATTATTTCTTCCAAAATGCATCACTTCGCATTTATCCGGATTAAACTCCATCTGCCACCTCTCCGCCCAATTTTCCAGCCTATTTATATCCTGCTGTATTGCCCGACAATGCTCTTCGCTATCCGCAATTCCAGCCATCTTCGTGTCATCCGCAAACTTGCTGATTACACCAGTTACACCTTCTTCCAAATCATTTATATATATCACAAATAGCAGAGGTCCCAGTACAGAGCCCTGCGGAACACCACTGGTCACAGACCTCCAGCCGGAAAAAGACCCTTCAACCATTGCTGTAGGTCTGGAGTCACATGTAGGTCAGACTGGGTAAGGATGGCAGATTTCCTTCCCTGAAGGACATTAGTGAACCAGAGGGCTGTTTTGATGACAATCAATGATAGTTTTATGGTCACCATTACTGGTTTTGACTCCAGGTTTCACTGAGTGAACTGAAATTCCATCAGCTGCCATGGTGGGATTTGAACTCATGTCCTCAGAGTATTAGCACTGGAATTCCAGATTACTAGTCCAGTGCCGTCACTACTATTCCACAGTCTCCCTTGTTGGTGATGATTTCACTATTGTCATTTCCAGCTCCTCTGGACCAAACCTTCGTATCTCCACTTGTCCCACACCACCTGCATTTACTTTGTACATCATCCCTTGGGTTATCCCATTAGTCCTACCTTCTATCCTATTGCAGACCTTCCCTTTTGCTCTTCCTTGCTCAGCCCTCTTTCCCAGTCTTTGTATTTGCCTTAAAATCTAGTACATCTGTCACTCTTTCCATTCTAACGAAAGGCAAATTATATCTCTGTTACTCTCTCTTCAGATGCTGCCTGATCTGTTGAGTATTTCCAGAAATTTCTGTTCCGCTTTCTGAATTCTGCAGTATTTTTGCTTTTATTCTCAATTGTAACCCATCTCCGATTAATGGACCGCTTTTATGAAAGACCTCAAAAATTATGGACCGATGAGTAGTTTGAACAAGAAAACCTATACAGTAATTAATTAATTAAGTGTTTAAATGTTATACTTCAAAATGATATTTTCCTTGTCCATGAGTCACTCTCCGTTTTGCATGAGCTGTCTAGGGTCTGACCTTTGCTCAGCATCTATGCTATAATGTACCAGGAGATGGGAAGTGAACTATCTGCTGACTTGTGCTCCAATTTCCCCTGCCTGATCGGGGGAAAGTACCAAGCCTCTATTCAGCACCACCCCCAGATATCTTGCTGACATCAGAAGACTGATGCTGGGCGAACCGTGGGCATCGTAGGTTGGGGAAGTCAAAATGTTGTACGTTGCCAAGCATTGACTTAGGAGGAGGGGGGCAGGGGGGGAGACTGCACCAACAATTATTGTGTAGAAGCAAAACTAAAGCAAGGTGGACACATCAGAACTTGGTCACAAGTGTTTCCAATAGGGATCTGATAATAGAATTAATTAATGTGTCACATCAACTTCTATAAGCACGGAAGTAACCTCATCACCAGTTTCCTGATTATCATGGCACAGTGCAAAACATGGTTTGGAATGACTTTTTAAAAAAATATCAGTGTAATGTAATTTTACCTTGAAAGAATGTTACTCGTTTCAAATGTTGAAGTTCACATTCAGGCGCATTGCTTGTTACTACGTGAGAAATAAAAAAAAAACACAGAAGAATGTTAAAATAGCAATATTGATTTTGTGTGTTTTAAAAAAAATTTTAGTCTGTTTTTGGTGTTCACCTGAAGTTCTGACCAATGAGGCACGTTGACAGGGTGCTGCTGGAGCAGTGGATGGTGTTCCACACAGTGTCGAACTATTTACTTCACGGGGGTAGTTTAAAATACAGGCGCTATCTTTTCTGGAGATGAGCTTACCTTTTTTTTTGAGGGGAATGGGCTACAAAAATAAGCCCTCTATTTAATTTTAAATGAGTGAATCTTGGAATGCGAGAGGTTTCCATTTCATGCAATTTCTGGGAACCGTGGAACTTTTTCTAATTCTTCTATTGCTTTGATTTTGGCAAACGCGGTTTCAAGATGAGTAAACGGCATAGAGAGAGATGTGAAAACTGTCTTCACTTCAGACGCTGACTGGAGCCCACGCATCACTTTATCAACTGTTGTAACAGATGTTAACTAGTTTAAATACAAGCAGCATTTCATAACCATTGATGTTAACATATGTTTAACAAGCTCTTGTTATTTATGGGGAGGCAATGGCCTCGTGGTATTATCACTAGATTATTAATCCAGAAACTCAGCTAATGTTCTGGGGACCCAGATTCAAATCCTGTCACTGCAGTTGGTGGAATTTGAATTCAATAAAAAATATATGGAATTAAGAATCTACTGATGACCTTGAAACCATTGTTGATTGTTAGTGTGGTGAACCATCGTTGGTTCCCACCAGGTAGTACTGAGCCAGGGTCTGGCCAGTACTATGGGTCTGTATATATGTTGCTGTTGGGGTTAGGGTGAGGGTTGGGTTGTTCTACATGTTACTGTTGGGGTTAGGGTTGGGTTGTTCTACCTGTAATATAGTTATTATGGTACATCCCAGTCGGGCTGCGCCTCCTGGGAGAGGTATAAAGGTCACTGCTCTGCCTGGGACCCTTCAGTCTGGGATCGTGTATTATATATGGTAGCTCTGTTGTAGTAGTCAATAAAAGCCTTTATTTCCTCGAGCATCTCTAGCCTCGTGAGTTATATCGCGCATCAGTTAGGCAAAACCATCTGGTTCACTAATGCTCTTTAGGGAAGGAAATCTGCCGTCCTTACTGGTCTGGCCTACATGTGACTCCAGAGCCACAGCAATGTGGTTGACTCTCAACTGCCCTCTGAAATGACCGAGCCAAGCCACTCAGTTCAAGAGCGACGAAGGATGGGCAATAAATGCTGCCCATGTCCCACGGATAAATTTTTAAAAACTTATATTAATGAATGAAAGTTCCAGTTTTTGGGAATATTTCGAAGTCAGGCTTCATAATAGAGTATGTTTTTTATTCATTAATAGCTTAAGTTCAAGTTTATTTATTAATGTCACAAGTGGGCTTACATTAACATTGCAATGAAGTTACTGTGAAAATCCCCTAGTTGCCACGCTCCAGCGCCTGTTCGGGTACACTGAAGGAGAATTTAGCATGGCCAATGCACCTAACCTGTACATCTTTCAGACTGTGGGAGGAAATCGGAGCACCCAGAGCAAACCCACGAAGACACGGGGAGAACGTTCAAATTCCACACAGACAGTCACCGGAGGGTGGAATTGAACCCGAGTCCCTGGTGCTGTGAGGTAGCAGTGCTAACCACTGTGCCATCGTGCCAGCCTTGAAGGGGAGCTGACAGTGGCCTATTAACAAACAGTGTTCAAATTAGATTATACATCACGAGAAAATTTCAAGAAGTTTCGGCAAAACATTAATCCCTTTGTCAGTAACATTACTTTTAAGTCTCTTCAAAAATTTTTATAATGTGTGCATTTTAATTTCTGGATTGAGGCTGGGTAGCGAGTTACCCTGGTTACTTGCTGGAGAGGTATCAATGAATAGGTATATTCTAATGAATAGGTGGTGATGGAAACAAATGATATGGGCAGGGAGAAGCAGTGTAAGTTTAATTAACATTTTCTGATTTAAGTTCTCACTCTTTCAGACTGAACAGATAAGCTTGATCGTGTAATGAGTTGGTTAACTTCTCAATGGCGCCCCGGTGTTTGTAACCAGTAAATATTAGAATTCCACTGAATAATTTTGGGTATTTTTATTAAACTTGTAAAAGTTCTTAGTTCACAATGCCCAGTTCTGTCAGCATCAATGCTAGAGATTGGTAACTGCTGCAAGGTCACAAGAAGGAGCTCAAATTTTACTTTAACCAAGTTTAATTTGGGATTTCGACCAACAATCCTATGGAAATGTTTTCAAATAACTTGGAAAGAACTTCCCAATGGGAGTTGGATGGTGCACTGAGTTCGATATTGGCTATTCACCTCCAGCCCAGACTGATCTGATGAGCAGTCTCTACTTGCTAACTGCGGAAGTCCAGCGCACAATGATTTTGTGCTTTGCCAGTCCAGTTCCTATTGACCAGGGGTCTACCACACAACCTCTCTCCCTATATTAGCACTAATTATCAACCTTGCTTTAAGAAACCACAGGGTGGCTTGTGGGAAAAATCAGGATAAATGGACTGCAGTGTGCAGTAAGGGTTGTGCTGTAAGCGTCCTTTCCGGATGTATCACAGTTTGGTATGGTTCCTGCTCTGCCCAAGACCACAGGAAACTACAAAGGGTTGTAAACGTAGCCCAGTCCATCTCGCAAACCAGCCTCCCATCCATTGACTCTGTCTACACTTCCCACTGTCTCACAAAAGCAGCCAGCATAGTCAAGGACTCCACGCACCCAAGACATACTCTTTTCCACCTTCTTTTGTCAGGAAAAAGATACAAAAGTCTGAGATCACGTACCAACTGACTCAAGAACAGCTTCTTCCTTGCTGTCAGCGGACTTTTGAATGGATTGCACATTAAGCTGATTTTTTTCTTCACCCTTGCTGTAACTGTAACAGTATATTCTGCACCCTCTCCTTTCCTTCTCCCCCTACGTACTCTATGAATGATATGTTTTGTCTGTATAGTGTGCAAGAAACAATACTTTTTATTGCAACCCAATACATGTGACAATAATAAATCAAAATGTTCTTCTGCGATGGGCTCTGAAGCATATTGTTGTGACAGAGTAGTCAGCGTATTGTTGAGTTGACTGCAGTATGCCTGGCAATGCTTGATGCAAAAGTTCAATTTTCCACCCCTCACAACCCAAGTGTTGATGAGCACCATTTAAAAAGTAGCAAGTTTGTGAAGTTGCAAATGGAATCTACAAAACAGAAACCGATCATTCATCTCAACTGATCTACATAGGCACCTAGGCTCCAACACGCCTCCACTCCCCATCTCCCTGAACATGACCTTCTATTCCTTCTCCATGGTTTATTTTGATCCACTGATGTTGATCACCGCACTGTGCAAGTCGTTTTTGCAGAATTCACAAACTGCCTTTGCTCTACCCTCAGCGTGTAATCACAAGGCCGAGACAAATGAACCAAAGTTATGCATTCAAATCCAACCTCGGAAGACAGGGAATTCAAGATTTAATTTACTGAATTTAAATAAGAAGCGAGTATCGGAAATAGTGACCACGGATGTACTGGATTGTTATAAAAACCCATCTGGTTCGCTTTCCTTCCTTTGTGGAAGGGTATTTGCCATTCTTACCTGGTCTGGTCTGTAGGTGCTACCACCTCCAGGTCTACCATAATGTGCTTGGCTCTTAACTGCCCTCTCACCGGTTAAAGGGCAACTAGGGATGGGCAATAAATGCAGGCCCCATCACCCACGTACAGTGAATGAATTAAAATGCAACCAAACACCAATTCAATATTTCAAATGCAACTATAAAGCAAGCCAAGTTCTTAGCAAATCAATAGTTTGCTTTCCATCATTTGAACTTAAGACAAATATATTGGCCGGAATTTTCCAGCCGCTCACACCCCATCGCCGCTGCAAGTGAGAATGGAAAATTTGGCGCTCAGCCAAATCTCCATTCACTGCAGCAGGATCAGAGAATCCTGCCAACGTGAAAGGCCAGAATATTCTGGCCATTGGCTCAGAGTGATATTCTCAACCAACATTAACGCAAAGAAATGACCTGGTCATTGCTGTTTGTGGGAGCTTCCTATGCACAGATTGACTGCTACATTATGACAGTGCCTTCAAAAAATACTTAATTAACGGTAAAACACTTTGGGATGGTCTGAGGTTATGAAAGGTGCTACTTAAATGCAAATTCTTATTTCTTTATTTAATATCATCCTTCTAACAACTAAAACCTCTAATCAGCAAGACCTGGAAAAAGTCACTTTCCCTGAACCTGCCAGTCTTTACAACTGTTACCTAACGCACAGTGACACTGAAATAAAGACTAAAATGATGGAATTACAACTAGTTACATTTTGAACATGGTATCTCCTGCCACTGGACTGGAACAGGAAGCCGGTGCTGCTGATGTCATCATTGTGCACCAAGAACCGAAAGTCAGTACCCACTCTGCATTCCAGGTGCATGCTCAGTGTCACTGACATCATTGCCGTGGGGCCAGTGAATCAACACTCATCACCCACTGGCTGCTTTGCTCACTCTTAACTTCCAACCATTGTTCACATTGCTCAATATCCCATTCATTGCTTTGCTCACTGTCACATTCACCACTTTGCTCACTGTCACACTCGCCACTTTGCTCACTGTCACACTCAGCACTTTGCTCACTGTCACACTCGCCACTTTGCTCACTGTCACACTCACCACTTTGCTCACTGTCACACTCAGCACTTTGCTCAATGCCAAACTCGCCACTTTGCTCAGGGACACACTCGCCACTTTGCTCACTGTCACACTCGCCACTTTGCTCACTGCCACACTCGCCACTTTGCTCACGGTCACACTCGCCACGTTGCTCATCACCACACTCGCCACTTTGCTCACTGCCAGACTGACCACTTTGCTCACTGTCACACTCGCGAGTTTGCTCACTGTCACACTCACCACTTTGCTCACTGTCACACTCGCCACATTGCTCACTGTCACACTCACCACTTGGCTCACTGCCACACTCGCCACTTTGCTCACGGTCACACTCGCCACTTTGCTCACTGTCACACTCGCCACTTTGCTCACTGTCATACTCACCACTTTGCTCACTGCCACACTCGCCACTTTGCCCACTGTCACACTCGCCACTTTGCTCACTGCCACACGCACCACTTTGGTCACTGTCACACTCGCCACTTTGCTCACTGCCACACTCGTCACTTTGCTCACTGTCACACTCACCACTTTGCTCACTGTTAGACTCGCGACTTTGCTCACTGTCACACTCGCCACTTTGCTCACTGTCACACTCACCACTTTGCTCACTGTCACACTCACCACTTTGCTCACTTTCACACTCGCCACTTTGCTCACTGTCACATTCGCCACTTTGCTCACTGTCAGACTCGCGACTTTGCTCACTGTCACACTCGCCACTTTGCTCACTGTCACACTCGCCTCTTTGCTCACTGTCACACTCACCACTTTGCTCACTGACACACTCGCCTCTTTGCTCACTGTCACACTCGCCACTTTGCTCACTGTCACTCTCGCTGCTTTGCTCACTGTCACACTCGCCACTTTGCTCACTGTCACACTCGCCACTTTGCTCACTGTCACACTCACCACTTTGCTCACTGTCACACTCGCCACTTTGCTCACTGCCACACTCACCACTTTGCTCACTGTCAGACTCGCGACTTTGCTCACCGTCACACTCGCCACTTTGCTCACTGTCACACTCGCCTCTTTGCTCACTGTCACACTCAACACTTTGCTCACTGACACACTCGCCTCTTTGCTCACTGTCACACTCGCCACTTTGCTCACTGTCACTCTCGCTGCTTTGCTCACTGTCACACTCGCCACTTTGTTCACCGTCACACTCGCCACTGTGCTCACTGCCACACTCGCCACTTTGCTCACTGTCACACTCGCCACTTTGCTCACTGTCATACTCACCCTTTGTTCACTGCCACACTCACCACTTTGCTCACTGTCACACTCACCACTTTGCTCACTGCCACACTCACTACTTTGCTCACTTTCACACTCGCCCCTTTGCTCACTGTCACACGCGCCACTTTACTCACTGCCACACTGGACACTTTGCTCACTAACACATTCGTTACTTTACTCACTGTCACACTGGCCACTTTGCTCACTGTCACACTCGTCATTTGCTCACTGACACACTCGTCACTTTGCTCACTGTCACCCTCGCCACTTTACTCACTGCCACACTCGTCACTTTGCTCAAAGTCGGACTCGCCTCTTTGGTCACTGCCACACTCGCCACTTTGCTCACTGCCACACTCGTCATTTGCTCACTGCCACACTCGCCACTTTGCTCACTTTCACACTCGCCACTTTGCTCACTACCACACTCGCCACTTTGCTCACTGTCACACTCGCCACTTGCTCACTGCCACACTCACCACTTTGCTCACTGTCACACTCGCCACTTTGCTCACTGTCACACTCGACACTTTCTTCACTGCCACACTCGCCACTTTGCTCACTGCCACTCTCACCACTTTGCTCACTACCACACTCGCCACTTGCTCACTGTCAAACTCGCCACTTTCTTCACTGCCACACTCGCCTCTTTGCTCAATGCCACAATCGCCACTTTGCTCACTACCACACTCGCCACTTTGCTCACTGCCACACTCACCACTTTGCTCACGGTCACACTCGCCACTTTGCTCATCACCACACTCGCCACTTTGCTCACTGCCAGACTGACCACTTTGCTCACTGTCACACTCGCCACTTTGCTCACTGTCACACTCACCACTTTGCTTACAGTCACACTCACCACTTTGCTCGCTGCCACACTCGCCACGTTGCTCACGGTCACACTCGCCACTTTGCTCACTGACACACTCGCCACTTTGCCCACTGTCACACTCGCCACTTTGCTCACTGCCACACTCACCACTTTGCTCACTGTCACACTCGCCACTTTGCTCACTGCCACACTCGTCACTTTGCTCACTGTCACACTCACCACTTTGCTCACTGTTAGACTCGGGACTTTGCTCACTGTCACACTCGCCACTTTGCTCACTGTCACACTCGCCACTTTGCTCACTGTCAGACCCGCGACTTTGCTCACTGTCACACTCGCCACTTTGCTCACTGTCACACTCGCCACTTTGCTCACTGTCACACTCGCCACTTTGCTCACTTTCACACTCACCACTTTGCTCACTGACACACTCGCCTCTTTGCTCACTGTCACACTCGCCACTTTGCTCACTGTCACTCTCGCTGCTTTGCTCACTGTCACACTCGCCACTTTGTTCACCGTCACACTCGCCACTTTGCTCACTGCCACACTCGCCACTTTGCTCACTGCCACACTCGCCAGTTTGCTCACCGTCACACTCGCCACTTTGCTCACTGCCACACTCGCCACTGTGCTCACTGCCACACTCGCCACTTTGCTCACTGTCACACTCACCCTTTGCTCACTGTCACACTCACCACTTTGCTCACTGCCACACTCACGACTTTGCTCACTTTCACACTCGCCCCTTTGCTCACTGTCACACGCGCCACTTTACTCACTGCCACACTGGACACTTTGCTCACTAACACATTCGTTACTTTACTCACTGTCACACTGGCCACTTTGCTCACTGTCACACTCGTCATTTGCTCACTGACACACTCGTCACTTTGCTCACTGTCACCCTCGCCACTTTACTCACTGCCACACTCATCACTTTGCCCAAAGTCGCACTCGCCACTTTGCTCACTGCCACACTCGTCATTTGCTCACTGCCACACTCGCCACTTTGCTCACTTTCACACTCGCCACTTTGCTCACTGTCACACTCGCCACTTTGCTCACTGACACACTCGCTAACTTGCTCACTGCCAAACTCACCACTTTGCTCACTGTCAGACGCACCACTTTGCTCACTGTCACACTTGCCACTTGGCTCATTGCGTCACTCGGCATTTTTGCTCACTGCCACACTCACCACTTTGCTCACTGTCACACTCACCACTTTGCTCACTGTCACACTCACCACGTTGCTCACTGTCACACGCATCACTTTGCTCACTGTCACAATTGCCACTTGGCTCATTGCGTCACTCGGCATTTTGCTCACTGCCACACTCACCACTTTGCTCACTGCCACACTCGCCACTTTGCACACTGTCACACTCACCACTTTGCTCACGGTCACATTCGCCACTTCGCTCACTGCCACCCTCGCCACTTTGCTCACTGTCACACTCGCCACTTTGCTCACTGTCACACTCGCCACTTTGCTCACTTTCACACTCACCACTTTGCTCACTGTCACACTCGCCTCTTTGCTCACTGCCACACTTGCCACTTTGCTCACTGCCACACTCACCACTTTGCTCACTGTCACACTCGCCACTTTGCTCACTGCCACACTCACCACTTTGCTCTCTGTCACACTCGCCACTTTGCTCACTGTCACACTCACCACTTTGCTCACTGTCACACTCGCCACTTTGCTCACTGTCACACTCGCCTCTTTGCTCACTGCCACACTCGCCACTTTGCTGACTACCACAGTCGCCACTTTGCTCACTGCCACACTCACCACATTGCTCACTGTCACACTCGCCTCTGCTCACTGCCACACTCGCCACTTTGCTCACTGCCACACTCACCACTTTGCTCACTGTCACACTCGCCACTTTGCTCACTGCCACACTCACCACTTTGCTCTCTGTCACACTCGCCACTTTGCTCACTGTCACACTCACCACTTTGCTCACTGTCACACTCGCTAACTTGCTCACTGCCACACTCGCCACTTTACTCACTGCCACACTCGTCACTTTGCTCAAAGTCGGACTCGCCTCTTTGGTCACTGCCACACTCGCCACTTTGCTCACTGCCACACTCGTCATTTGCTCACTGCCACACTCGCCACTTTGCTCACTGCCACACTCGCCACTTTGCTCACGGTCACACTCGCCACGTTGCTCATCACCACACTCGCCACTTTGCTCACTGCCAGACTGACCACTTTGCTCACTGTCACACTCGCGAGTTTGCTCACTGTCACACTCACCACTTTGCTCACTGTCACACTCGCCACATTGCTCACTGTCACACTCACCACTTGGCTCACTGCCACACTCGCCACTTTGCTCACGGTCACACTCGCCACTTTGCTCACTGTCACACTCGCCACTTTGCTCACTGTCATACTCACCACTTTGCTCACTGCCACACTCGCCACTTTGCCCACTGTCACACTCGCCACTTTGCTCACTGCCACACGCACCACTTTGGTCACTGTCACACTCGCCACTTTGCTCACTGCCACACTCGTCACTTTGCTCACTGTCACACTCACCACTTTGCTCACTGTTAGACTCGCGACTTTGCTCACTGTCACACTCGCCACTTTGCTCACTGTCACACTCACCACTTTGCTCACTGTCACACTCACCACTTTGCTCACTTTCACACTCGCCACTTTGCTCACTGTCACATTCGCCACTTTGCTCACTGTCAGACTCGCGACTTTGCTCACTGTCACACTCGCCACTTTGCTCACTGTCACACTCGCCTCTTTGCTCACTGTCACACTCACCACTTTGCTCACTGACACACTCGCCTCTTTGCTCACTGTCACACTCGCCACTTTGCTCACTGTCACTCTCGCTGCTTTGCTCACTGTCACACTCGCCACTTTGCTCACTGTCACACTCGCCACTTTGCTCACTGTCACACTCACCACTTTGCTCACTGTCACACTCGCCACTTTGCTCACTGCCACACTCACCACTTTGCTCACTGTCAGACTCGCGACTTTGCTCACCGTCACACTCGCCACTTTGCTCACTGTCACACTCGCCTCTTTGCTCACTGTCACACTCAACACTTTGCTCACTGACACACTCGCCTCTTTGCTCACTGTCACACTCGCCACTTTGCTCACTGTCACTCTCGCTGCTTTGCTCACTGTCACACTCGCCACTTTGTTCACCGTCACACTCGCCACTGTGCTCACTGCCACACTCGCCACTTTGCTCACTGTCACACTCGCCACTTTGCTCACTGTCATACTCACCCTTTGTTCACTGCCACACTCACCACTTTGCTCACTGTCACACTCACCACTTTGCTCACTGCCACACTCACTACTTTGCTCACTTTCACACTCGCCCCTTTGCTCACTGTCACACGCGCCACTTTACTCACTGCCACACTGGACACTTTGCTCACTAACACATTCGTTACTTTACTCACTGTCACACTGGCCACTTTGCTCACTGTCACACTCGTCATTTGCTCACTGACACACTCGTCACTTTGCTCACTGTCACCCTCGCCACTTTACTCACTGCCACACTCGTCACTTTGCTCAAAGTCGGACTCGCCTCTTTGGTCACTGCCACACTCGCCACTTTGCTCACTGCCACACTCGTCATTTGCTCACTGCCACACTCGCCACTTTGCTCACTTTCACACTCGCCACTTTGCTCACTACCACACTCGCCACTTTGCTCACTGTCACACTCGCCACTTGCTCACTGCCACACTCACCACTTTGCTCACTGTCACACTCGCCACTTTGCTCACTGTCACACTCGACACTTTCTTCACTGCCACACTCGCCACTTTGCTCACTGCCACTCTCACCACTTTGCTCACTACCACACTCGCCACTTGCTCACTGTCAAACTCGCCACTTTCTTCACTGCCACACTCGCCTCTTTGCTCAATGCCACAATCGCCACTTTGCTCACTACCACACTCGCCACTTTGCTCACTGCCACACTCACCACTTTGCTCACGGTCACACTCGCCACTTTGCTCATCACCACACTCGCCACTTTGCTCACTGCCAGACTGACCACTTTGCTCACTGTCACACTCGCCACTTTGCTCACTGTCACACTCACCACTTTGCTTACAGTCACACTCACCACTTTGCTCGCTGCCACACTCGCCACGTTGCTCACGGTCACACTCGCCACTTTGCTCACTGACACACTCGCCACTTTGCCCACTGTCACACTCGCCACTTTGCTCACTGCCACACTCACCACTTTGCTCACTGTCACACTCGCCACTTTGCTCACTGCCACACTCGTCACTTTGCTCACTGTCACACTCACCACTTTGCTCACTGTTAGACTCGGGACTTTGCTCACTGTCACACTCGCCACTTTGCTCACTGTCACACTCGCCACTTTGCTCACTGTCAGACCCGCGACTTTGCTCACTGTCACACTCGCCACTTTGCTCACTGTCACACTCGCCACTTTGCTCACTGTCACACTCGCCACTTTGCTCACTTTCACACTCACCACTTTGCTCACTGACACACTCGCCTCTTTGCTCACTGTCACACTCGCCACTTTGCTCACTGTCACTCTCGCTGCTTTGCTCACTGTCACACTCGCCACTTTGTTCACCGTCACACTCGCCACTTTGCTCACTGCCACACTCGCCACTTTGCTCACTGCCACACTCGCCAGTTTGCTCACCGTCACACTCGCCACTTTGCTCACTGCCACACTCGCCACTGTGCTCACTGCCACACTCGCCACTTTGCTCACTGTCACACTCACCCTTTGCTCACTGTCACACTCACCACTTTGCTCACTGCCACACTCACGACTTTGCTCACTTTCACACTCGCCCCTTTGCTCACTGTCACACGCGCCACTTTACTCACTGCCACACTGGACACTTTGCTCACTAACACATTCGTTACTTTACTCACTGTCACACTGGCCACTTTGCTCACTGTCACACTCGTCATTTGCTCACTGACACACTCGTCACTTTGCTCACTGTCACCCTCGCCACTTTACTCACTGCCACACTCATCACTTTGCCCAAAGTCGCACTCGCCACTTTGCTCACTGCCACACTCGTCATTTGCTCACTGCCACACTCGCCACTTTGCTCACTTTCACACTCGCCACTTTGCTCACTGTCACACTCGCCACTTTGCTCACTGACACACTCGCTAACTTGCTCACTGCCAAACTCACCACTTTGCTCACTGTCAGACGCACCACTTTGCTCACTGTCACACTTGCCACTTGGCTCATTGCGTCACTCGGCATTTTTGCTCACTGCCACACTCACCACTTTGCTCACTGTCACACTCACCACTTTGCTCACTGTCACACTCACCACGTTGCTCACTGTCACACGCATCACTTTGCTCACTGTCACAATTGCCACTTGGCTCATTGCGTCACTCGGCATTTTGCTCACTGCCACACTCACCACTTTGCTCACTGCCACACTCGCCACTTTGCACACTGTCACACTCACCACTTTGCTCACGGTCACATTCGCCACTTCGCTCACTGCCACCCTCGCCACTTTGCTCACTGTCACACTCGCCACTTTGCTCACTGTCACACTCGCCACTTTGCTCACTTTCACACTCACCACTTTGCTCACTGTCACACTCGCCTCTTTGCTCACTGCCACACTTGCCACTTTGCTCACTGCCACACTCACCACTTTGCTCACTGTCACACTCGCCACTTTGCTCACTGCCACACTCACCACTTTGCTCTCTGTCACACTCGCCACTTTGCTCACTGTCACACTCACCACTTTGCTCACTGTCACACTCGCCACTTTGCTCACTGTCACACTCGCCTCTTTGCTCACTGCCACACTCGCCACTTTGCTGACTACCACAGTCGCCACTTTGCTCACTGCCACACTCACCACATTGCTCACTGTCACACTCGCCTCTGCTCACTGCCACACTCGCCACTTTGCTCACTGCCACACTCACCACTTTGCTCACTGTCACACTCGCCACTTTGCTCACTGCCACACTCACCACTTTGCTCTCTGTCACACTCGCCACTTTGCTCACTGTCACACTCACCACTTTGCTCACTGTCACACTCGCTAACTTGCTCACTGCCACACTCGCCACTTTACTCACTGCCACACTCGTCACTTTGCTCAAAGTCGGACTCGCCTCTTTGGTCACTGCCACACTCGCCACTTTGCTCACTGCCACACTCGTCATTTGCTCACTGCCACACTCGCCACTTTGCTCACTTTCACACTCGCCACTTTGCTCACTACCACACTCGCCACTTTGCTCACTGTCACACTCGCCACTTGCTCACTGCCACACTCACCACTTTGCTCACTGTCACACTCGCCACTTTGCTCACTGTCACACTCGACACTTTCTTCACTGCCACACTCGCCACTTTGCTCACTGCCACTCTCACCACTTTGCTCACTACCACACTCGCCACTTGCTCACTGTCAAACTCGCCACTTTCTTCACTGCCACACTCGCCTCTTTGCTCAATGCCACAATCGCCACTTTGCTCACTACCACACTCGCCACTTTGCTCACTGCCACACTCACCACTTTGCTCACGGTCACACTCGCCACTTTGCTCATCACCACACTCGCCACTTTGCTCACTGCCAGACTGACCACTTTGCTCACTGTCACACTCGCCACTTTGCTCACTGTCACACTCACCACTTTGCTCACAGTCACACTCACCACTTTGCTCACTGCCACACTCGCCACGTTGCTCACGGTCACACTCGCCACTTTGCTCACTGCCACACTCGCCACTTTGCCCACTGTCACACTCGCCACTTTGCTCACTGCCACACTCACCACTTTGCTCACTGTCACACTCGCCACTTTGCTCACTGCCACACTCGTCACTTTGCTCACTGTCACACTCACCACTTTGCTCACTGTTAGACTCGGGACTTTGCTCACTGTCACACTCGCCACTTTGCTCACTGTCACACTCGCCACTTTGCTCACTGTCAGACCCGCGACTTTGCTCACTGTCACACTCGCCACTTTGCTCACTGTCACACTCGCCACTTTGCTCACTGTCACACTCGCCACTTTGCTCACTTTCACACTCACCACTTTGCTCACTGACACACTCGCCTCTTTGCTCACTGTCACACTCGCCACTTTGCTCACTGTCACTCTCGCTGCTTTGCTCACTGTCACACTCGCCACTTTGTTCACCGTCACACTCGCCACTTTGCTCACTGCCACACTCGCCACTTTGCTCACTGCCACACTCGCCAGTTTGCTCACCGTCACACTCGCCACTTTGCTCACTGCCACACTCGCCACTGTGCTCACTGCCACACTCGCCACTTTGCTCACTGTCACACTCACCCTTTGCTCACTGTCACACTCACCACTTTGCTCACTGCCACACTCACGACTTTGCTCACTTTCACACTCGCCCCTTTGCTCACTGTCACACGCGCCACTTTACTCACTGCCACACTGGACACTTTGCTCACTAACACATTCGTTACTTTACTCACTGTCACACTGGCCACTTTGCTCACTGTCACACTCGTCATTTGCTCACTGACACACTCGTCACTTTGCTCACTGTCACCCTCGCCACTTTACTCACTGCCACACTCATCACTTTGCTCAAAGTCGCACTCGCCACTTTGCTCACTGCCACACTCGTCATTTGCTCACTGCCACACTCGCCACTTTGCTCACTTTCACACTCGCCACTTTGCTCACTGTCACACTCGCCACTTTGCTCACTGACACACTCGCTAACTTGCTCACTGCCAAACTCACCACTTTGCTCACTGTCAGACGCACCACTTTGCTCACTGTCACACTTGCCACTTGGCTCATTGCGTCACTCGGCATTTTTGCTCACTGCCACACTCACCACTTTGCTCACTGTCACACTCACCACTTTGCTCACTGTCACACTCACCACGTTGCTCACTGTCACACGCATCACTTTGCTCACTGTCACAATTGCCACTTGGCTCATTGCGTCACTCGGCATTTTGCTCACTGCCACACTCACCACTTTGCTCACTGCCACACTCGCCACTTTGCACACTGTCACACTCACCACTTTGCTCACGGTCACATTCGCCACTTCGCTCACTGCCACCCTCGCCACGTTGCTCACTGTCACACTCGCCACTTTGCTCACTGTCACACTCGCCACTTTGCTCACTTTCACACTCACCACTTTGCTCACTGTCACACTCGCCTCTTTGCTCACTGCCACACTTGCCACTTTGCTCACTGCCACACTCACCACTTTGCTCACTGTCACACTCGCCACTTTGCTCACTGCCACACTCACCACTTTGCTCTCTGTCACACTCGCCACTTTGCTCACTGTCACACTCACCACTTTGCTCACTGTCACACTCGCCACTTTGCTCACTGTCACACTCGCCTCTTTGCTCACTGCCACACTCGCCACTTTGCTGACTACCACAGTCGCCACTTTGCTCACTGCCACACTCACCACATTGCTCCCTGTCACACTCGCCTCTGCTCACTGCCACACTCGCCACTTTGCTCACTGCCACACTCACCACTTTGCTCACTGTCACACTCGCCACTTTGCTCACTGCCACACTCACCACTTTGCTCTCTGTCACACTCGCCACTTTGCTCACTGTCACACTCACCACTTTGCTCACTGTCACACTCGCTAACTTGCTCACTGCCACACTCGCCACTTTGCTCACTGTCACACTCGCCACTTTGCTCACTGCAACGCTCACCACTTTGCTCCCTGTCTCACTCACCACTTTGCTCACTGCCACACTCGCCACTTTGCTCACTGTCACACTCACCACTTTGCTCACTGTCACACTCGCTAACTTGCTCACTGCCACACTCGCCACTTTGCTCACTGTCACACTCGCCACTTTGCTCACTGCAACGCTCACCACTTTGCTCCCTGTCTCACTCACCACTTTGCTCACTGCCACACTCGCCTCTTTGCTCACTGCCACACTCGCCACTTTGCTGACTACCACAGTCGCCACTTTGCTCACTGCCACACTCACCACATTGCTCACTGTCACACTCACCCTTTGCTCACTGTCACACTCACCACTTTGCTCACTGCCACACTCACTACTTTGCTCACTTTCACACTCGCCCCTTTGCTCACTGTCACACGTGCCACTTTACTCACTGCCACACTGGACACTTTGCTCACTAACACATTCGTTACTTTACTCACTGTCACGCTGGCCACTTTGCTCACTGTCACACTCGTCATTTGCTCACTGACACACTCGTCACTTTGCTCACTGTCACCCTCGCCACTTTACTTACTGCCACACTCATCACTTTGCTCAATGTCGCACTCGCCACTTTGGTCACTGCCACACTCGCCACTTTGCTCACAGTCACGCTCGCCACTTTGCCCACTTTCACACTCGCCACTTTGCTCACTGTCACACTCGCCACTTTGCTCACTGACACACTCGCTAACTTGCTCACTGCCAACCTCACCACTTTGCTCACTGTCACACGCACCACTTTGCTCACTGTCACACTTGCCACTTGGCTCATTGCGTCACTCGGCATTTTTGCTCACTGCCACACTCACCACTTTGCTCACTGTCACACTCACCACTTTGCTCACTGTCACACTCACCACGTTGCTCACTGTCACACGCATCACTTTGCTCACTGTCACAATTGCCACTTGGCTCATTGCGTCACTCGGCATTTTGCTCACGGTCACATTCGCCACTTCGCTCACTGCCACACTCGCCACTTTGCTCACTGCCACACTTGCCACTTTGCTCACTGCCACACTCACCACTTTGCTCACTGTCACACTTGCCACTTTGCTCACTGCCACACTCACCACTTTGCTCTCTGTCACACTCGCCACTTTGCTCACTGTCACACTCACCACTTTGCTCACTGTCACACTCGCCACTTTGCTCATTGCCACACTCGCCACTTTGCTCACTGTCACACTCACCACTTTGCTCACTGTCACACTCATCATTTGCTCACTGTCACACTCGTCATTTGCTCACTGACACACTCGTCACTTTGCTCACTGTCACCCTCGCCACTTTACTCAGTGCCACACTCGCCACTTTGCTCACTGTCACACTCGCCACTTTCTTCACTGACACACTCGCCACGTTGCTCACTGCCACTCTCACCACTTTGCTCACTGTCACACTCGCCACTTTGCTCACTGTCAAACTCGCCACTTTCTTCACTGCCAAACTCGCCTCTTTGCTCAATGCCACAATCGCCACTTTGCTCACTACCACACTCGCCACTTTGCTCACTGCCACACTCACCACTTTGCTCACTGTCACACTCGCCTCTTTGCTCACTGCCACACTCGCCACTTTGCTCACTGCCACACTCACTGGAAACAGGACGGATTCTTTACGCAGAGAGTGGTTGGGGTGTGGAATGGACTGCCTGCAGTGATAGTGGAGTCAGACACTTTAGAAACATTTAAGCGGTTATTGGATAGGCACATGGAGCACACCAGGATGATAGGGAGTGGGATAGCTTGATCTTGGTTTCAGATAAAGCTCGGCACAACATCGTGGGCCGAAGGGCCTGTTCTGTGCTGTACTGTTCTATGTTCTATGTTCTATGCCACACTCGCCACTTTGCTCACTGTCACACTCGCCACTTTGCTCACTGCGACATTCACCACTTTGCTCACTGTCACACTCACCACTGGGCTCACTGCCACACTCGCCACTTTGCTCACTGTCACACTCACCACTTTGCTCACTGCCACACTCGCCACTTTACTCACTGCCACACTCGCCAATTTGCTCACTGTCACACTCGCCACTTTGCTCACTGCCACACTCGTCACTTTGCTCACTGTCACACTCACCACTTTGCTCACTGCCACACTCGCCACGTTGCTCACGGTCACACTCGCCACTTTGCTCACTGCCACACTCGCCACTTTGCCCACTGTCACACTCGCCACTTTGCTCACTGCCACACTCACCACTTTGCTCACTGTCACACTCGCCACTTTGCTCACTGCCACACTCGTCACTTTGCTCACTGTCACACTCACCACTTTGCTCACTGTCACACTCGCCACTTTGCTCACTGTCACACTCGCCACTTTGCTCACTGTCACACTCGCCACTTTGCTCACTGTCAGACCCGCGACTTTGCTCACTGTCACACTCGCCACTTTGCTCACTGTCACACTCGCCACTTTGCTCACTGTCACACTCGCCACTTTGCTCACTTTCACACTCACCACTTTGCTCACTGACACACTCGCCTCTTTGCTCACTGTCACACTCGCCACTTTGCTCACTGTCACTCTCGCTGCTTTGCTCACTGTCACACTCGCCACTTTGTTCACCGTCACACTCGCCACTTTGCTCACTGCCACACTCGCCACTTTGCTCACTGCCACACTCGCCAGTTTGCTCACCGTCACACTCGCCACTTTGCTCACTGCCACACTCGCCACTGTGCTCACTGCCACACTCGCCACTTTGCTCACTGTCACACTCACCCTTTGCTCACTGTCACACTCACCACTTTGCTCACTGCCACACTCACGACTTTGCTCACTTTCACACTCGCCCCTTTGCTCACTGTCACACGCGCCACTTTACTCACTGCCACACTGGACACTTTGCTCACTAACACATTCGTTACTTTACTCACTGTCACACTGGCCACTTTGCTCACTGTCACACTCGTCATTTGCTCACTGACACACTCGTCACTTTGCTCACTGTCACCCTCGCCACTTTACTCACTGCCACACTCATCACTTTGCTCAAAGTCGCACTCGCCACTTTGCTCACTGCCACACTCGTCATTTGCTCACTGTCACACTCGCCACTTTGCTCACTGACACACTCGCTAACTTGCTCACTGCCAAACTCACCACTTTGCTCACTGTCAGACGCACCACTTTGCTCACTGTCACACTTGCCACTTGGCTCATTGCGTCACTCGGCATTTTTGCTCACTGCCACACTCACCACTTTGCTCACTGTCACACTCACCACTTTGCTCACTGTCACACTCACCACGTTGCTCACTGTCACACGCATCACTTTGCTCACTGTCACAATTGCCACTTGGCTCATTGCGTCACTCGGCATTTTGCTCACTGCCACACTCACCACTTTGCTCACTGCCACACTCGCCACTTTGCACACTGTCACACTCACCACTTTGCTCACGGTCACATTCGCCACTTCGCTCACTGCCACCCTCGCCACTTTGCTCACTGTCACACTCGCCACTTTGCTCACTGTCACACTCGCCACTTTGCTCACTTTCACACTCACCACTTTGCTCACTGTCACACTCGCCTCTTTGCTCACTGCCACACTTGCCACTTTGCTCACTGCCACACTCACCACTTTGCTCACTGTCACACTCGCCACTTTGCTCACTGCCACACTCACCACTTTGCTCTCTGTCACACTCGCCACTTTGCTCACTGTCACACTCACCACTTTGCTCACTGTCACACTCGCCACTTTGCTCACTGTCACACTCGCCTCTTTGCTCACTGCCACACTCGCCACTTTGCTGACTACCACAGTCGCCACTTTGCTCACTGCCACACTCACCACATTGCTCACTGTCACACTCGCCTCTGCTCACTGCCACACTCGCCACTTTGCTCACTGCCACACTCACCACTTTGCTCACTGTCACACTCGCCACTTTGCTCACTGCCACACTCACCACTTTGCTCTCTGTCACACTCGCCACTTTGCTCACTGTCACACTCACCACTTTGCTCACTGTCACACTCGCTAACTTGCTCACTGCCACACTCGCCACTTTGCTCACTGTCACACTCGCCACTTTGCTCACTGCAACGCTCACCACATTGCTCCCTGTCTCACTCACCACTTTGCTCACTGCCACACTCGCCACTTTGCTCACTGTCACACTCGCCACTTTGCTCACTGTCACACTCGCTACTTTCTTCACTGCCACACTCGCCTCTTTGCTCACTGCCACACTCGCCACTTTGCTGACTACCACAGTCGCCACTTTGCTCACTGCCACACTCACCACATTGCTCACTGTCACACTCACCCTTTGCTCACTGTCACACTCACCACTTTGCTCACTGCCACACTCACTACTTTGCTCACTTTCACACTCGCCCCTTTGCTCACTGTCACACGCGCCACTTTACTCACTGCCACACTGGACACTTTGCTCACTAACACATTCGTTACTTTACTCACTGTCACACTGGCCACTTTGCTCACTGTCACACTCGTCATTTGCTCACTGACACGCTCGTCACTTTGCTCACTGTCACCCTCGCCACTTTACTTACTGCCACACTCATCACTTTGCTCAATGTCGCACTCGCCACTTTGGTCACTGCCACACTCGCCACTTTGCTCACAGTCACGCTCGCCACTTTGCTCACTGCCACACTCGTCATTTGCTCACTGCCACACTCGCCACTTTGCCCACTTTCACACTCGCCACTTTGCTCACTGTCACACTCGCCACTTTGCTCACTGACACACTCGCTAACTTGCTCACTGCCAACCTCACCACTTTGCTCACTGTCACACGCACCACTTTGCTCACTGTCACACTTGCCACTTGGCTCATTGCGTCACTCGGCATTTTTGCTCACTGCCACACTCACCACTTTGCTCACTGTCACACTCACCACTTTGCTCACTGTCACACTCACCACGTTGCTCACTGTCACACGCATCACTTTACTCACTGTCACAATTGCCACTTGGCTCATTGCGTCACTCGGCATTTTGCTCACGGTCACATTCGCCACTTCGCTCACTGCCACACTCGCCACTTTGCTCACTGCCACACTTGCCACTTTGCTCACTGCCACACTCACCACTTTGCTCACTGTCACACTTGCCACTTTGCTCACTGCCACACTCACCACTTTGCTCTCTGTCACACTCGCCACTTTGCTCACTGTCACACTCACCACTTTGCTCACTGTCACACTCGCCACTTTGCTCATTGCCACACTCGCCACTTTGCTCACTGTCACACTCACCACTTTGCTCACTGTCACACTCATCATTTGCTCACTGTCACACTCGTCATTTGCTCACTGACACACTCGTCACTTTGCTCACTGTCACCCTCGCCACTTTACTCAGTGCCACACTCGCCACTTTGCTCACTGTCACACTCGCCACTTTCTTCACTGACACACTCGCCACGTTGCTCACTGCCACTCTCACCACTTTGCTCACTGTCACACTCGCCACTTTGCTCACTGTCAAACTCGCCACTTTCTTCACTGCCAAACTCGCCTCTTTGCTCAATGCCACAATCGCCACTTTGCTCACTACCACACTCGCCACTTTGCTCACTGCCACACTCACCACTTTGCTCACTGTCACACTCGCCTCTTTGCTCACTGCCACACTCGCCACTTTGCTCACTGCCACACTCACTGGATACAGGACGGATTCTTTACGCAGAGAGTGGTTGGGGTGTGGAATGGACTGCCTGCAGTGATAGTGGAGTCAGACACTTTAGAAACATTTAAGCGGTTATTGGATAGGCACATGGAGCACACCAGGATGATAGGGAGTGGGATAGCTTGATCTTGGTTTCAGATAAAGCTCGGCACAACATCGTGGGCCGAAGGGCCTGTTCTGTGCTGTACTGTTCTATGTTCTATGTTCTATGCCACACTCGCCACTTTGCTCACTGTCACACTCGCCACTTTGCTCACTGCGACATTCACCACTTTGCTCACTGTCACACTCACCACTGGGCTCACTGGCACACTCGCCACTTTGCTCACTGTCACACTCACCACTTTGCTCACTGCCACACTCGCCACTTTACTCACTGCCACACTCGCCAATTTGCTCACTGGCACACTCGCCACTGTGCTCACTGCCACACTCGCCACTTTGTTCACTGTCACACTCGCCACTTTCCTCACTGTCAAACCCGCCACTTTGCTCACTGTCAAACTCACCCTTTGCTCACTGCCACACTCACTACTTTGCTCACTTTCACAGTCGCCCCTTTGCTCACTGTCACACTCGCCACTTTACTCACTGCCACACTCGCCACTTTGCTCACTTCCACACTCGTCACTTTGCTCACTGCCACACTCGCCACTTTGCTCACTGTCACACTCGCCACTTTGCTCACTGCCACACTCGCCACTTTGCTCACTGTCACCCTTGCCACTTTGCTCACTGTCACACTCGCTACTTTCTTCACTGCCACACTCGCCACTTTGCTGACTACCACACTCGCCACTTTGCTCACTGCCACACTCACCACATTGCTCACTGTCACACTCGTCTCTTTGCTCACCGCCACACTCGCCACTTTGCTCACTGCCACACTCACCACTTTGCTCTCTGTCACACTCGCCACTTTGCTCACTGTCACACTCACCACTTTGCTCACTGTCACCATCGCCACTTTGCTCACTGACACACTTGCTAACTTGCTCACTGCCACACTCGCCACTTTGCTCACTGTCACACTCGCCGCTTTGCTCACTGCAACACTCACCACTTTGCTCCCTGTCTCACTCACCACTTTGCTCACTGCCACACTCGCCACTTTGCTCACTGTCACACTCGCCACTTAGCTCACGGTCACACTCACCACTTTGCTCACTGTCACACTCGCCACTTTGCTCACTGACACACTCGCTAACTTGCTCACTGCCACCCTCACCACTTTGCTCACTGTCACACGCACCACTTTGCTCACTGTCACACTTGCCACTTGGCTCATTGCGACACTCGGCATTTTGCTCACTGTCACACTCGCCACTCTGCTCACCACCACACTCGCCACTTTGATCACTGTAACACTCGCCACTTTGCTCACTGACACACTCGCTAACTTGCTCACTGCCAAACTCACGACTTTGCTCACAGTCACACGCACCACTTTGCTCACTGTCACACTTGCCACTTGGCTCATTGCGTCACTCGGCATTTTGCTCACTGCCACATTCACCACCTTGCTCACTGTCACACTCACCACTTTGCTCACTGTCACACTCACCACATTGCTCACTGTCACACGCACCACTTTGCTCACTGTCACACTTGCCACTTGGCTCATTGCGTCACTCGGCATTTTGCTCACTGCCACACTCGCCACTTTGCTCACTGCCACACTTGCCACTTTGCTCACTGCCACACTCACCACTTTGCTCACTGTCACACTTGCCACTTTGCTCACTGCCACACTCACCACTTTGCTCTCTGTCACACTCGCCACTTTGCTCACTGTCACACTCACCACTTTGCTCACTGTCACACTCGCCACTTTGCTCATTGCCACACTCGCCACTTTGCTCTCTGTCACACTCACCACTTTGCTCACTGTCACACTCATCATTTGCTCACTGTCACACTCGTCATTTGCTCACTGACACACTCGTCACTTTGCTCACTGTCACCCTCGCCACTTTACTCAGTGCCACACTCGCCACTTTGCTCACTGTCACACTCGCCACTTTCTTCACTGACACACTCGCCACGTTGCTCACTGCCACTCTCACCACTTTGCTCACTGTCACACTCGCCACTTTGCTCACTGTCAAACTCGCCACTTTCTTCACTGCCAAACTCGCCTCTTTGCTCAATGCCACAATCGCCACTTTGCTCACTACCACACTCGCCACTTTGCTCACTGCCACACTCACCACTTTGCTCACTGTCACACTCGCCTCTTTGCTCACTGCCACACTCGCCACTTTGCTCACTGCCACACTCACTGGATACAGGACGGATTCTTTACGCAGAGAGTGGTTGGGGTGTGGAATGGACTGCCTGCAGTGATAGTGGAGTCAGACACTTTAGAAACATTTAAGCGGTTATTGGATAGGCACATGGAGCACACCAGGATGATAGGGAGTGGGATAGCTTGATCTTGGTTTCAGATAAAGCTCGGCACAACATCGTGGGCCGAAGGGCCTGTTCTGTGCTGTACTGTTCTATGTTCTATGTTCTATGCCACACTCGCCACTTTGCTCACTGTCACACTCGCCACTTTGCTCACTGCGACATTCACCACTTTGCTCACTGTCACACTCACCACTGGGCTCACTGGCACACTCGCCACTTTGCTCACTGTCACACTCACCACTTTGCTCACTGCCACACTCGCCACTTTACTCACTGCCACACTCGCCAATTTGCTCACTGGCACACTCGCCACTGTGCTCACTGCCACACTCGCCACTTTGTTCACTGTCACACTCGCCACTTTCCTCACTGTCAAACCCGCCACTTTGCTCACTGTCAAACTCACCCTTTGCTCACTGCCACACTCACTACTTTGCTCACTTTCACAGTCGCCCCTTTGCTCACTGTCACACTTGCCACTTTACTCACTGCCACACTCGCCACTTTGCTCACTTCCACACTCGTCACTTTGCTCACTGCCACACTCGCCACTTTGCTCACTGTCACACTCGCCACTTTGCTCACTGCCACACTCGCCACTTTGCTCACTGTCACCCTTGCCACTTTGCTCACTGTCACACTCGCTATTTTCTTCACTGCCACACTCGCCACTTTGCTGACTACCACACTCGCCACTTTGCTCACTGCCACACTCACCACATTGCTCACTGTCACACTCGTCTCTTTGCTCACCGCCACACTCGCCACTTTGCTCACTGCCACACTCACCACTTTGCTCTCTGTCACACTCGCCACTTTGCTCACTGTCACACTCACCACTTTGCTCACTGTCACCATCGCCACTTTGCTCACTGACACACTTGCTAACTTGCTCACTGCCACACTCGCCACTTTGCTCACTGTCACACTCGCCGCTTTGCTCACTGCAACACTCACCACTTTGCTCCCTGTCTCACTCACCACTTTGCTCACTGCCACACTCGCCACTTTGCTCACTGTCACACTCGCCACTTAGCTCACGGTCACACTCACCACTTTGCTCACTGTCACACTCGCCACTTTGCTCACTGACACACTCGCTAACTTGCTCACTGCCACCCTCACCACTTTGCTCACTGTCACACGCACCACTTTGCTCACTGTCACACTTGCCACTTGGCTCATTGCGACACTCGGCATTTTGCTCACTGTCACACTCGCCACTCTGCTCACCACCACACTCGCCACTTTGATCACTGTAACACTCGCCACTTTGCTCACTGACACACTCGCTAACTTGCTCACTGCCAAACTCACGACTTTGCTCACAGTCACACGCACCACTTTGCTCACTGTCACACTTGCCACTTGGCTCATTGCGTCACTCGGCATTTTGCTCACTGCCACATTCACCACCTTGCTCACTGTCACACTCACCACTTTGCTCACTGTCACACTCACCACATTGCTCACTGTCACACGCACCACTTTGCTCACTGTCACACTTGCCACTTGGCTCATTGCGTCACTCGGCATTTTGCTCACTGCCACACTCACCACATTGCTCAATGTCACATTCGCCACTGTGCTCACTGCCACACTCACCACTTTGCTCACTGCCACACTCACCACTTTGCTCAATGTCACATTCGCCACTGCGCTCACTGCCACACTTGCCAAATTGCTCACTGTCAAACTCGCCACTTTGCACACTGCCACACTCGCCACTTTGCTCACTGTCACACTCACCACTTTGCTCACTGTCACATTCGCCACTGTGCTCACTGCCACACTCGCCACTTTGCTCACTGCCACACTCGCCACTTTGCTCACTGTCACACTCGCCACTTTGCCCACTTTCACACTGACCACTTTGCTCACTGTCACACTCACCACTTTGCTCACTGTCACACTCGCCACTTTGCTCACTGTCACACCCGTCGCTTTGCTCACTGTCACACTCACCACTTTGCTCACTGTCACCCTCGCCACTTTGCTCACTGTCACACGCACCACTTTGCTCACTGTCACACTTGCCACTTGGCTCATTGCGACACTCGGCATTTTGCTCACTGTCAAACTCGCCACTTCGCTCACCACCACACTCGCCACTTTGCTCACTGTAACACTCGCCACTTTGCTCACTGACACACCCGCTAACTTGCTCACTGCCACCCTCACCACTTTGCTCACTGTCACACGCACCACTTTGCTCACTGTCACACTTGCCACTTGGCTCATTGCGACACTCGGCATTTTGCTCACTGTCAAACTCGCCACTTCGCTCACCACCACACTCGCCACTTTGCTCACTGTCACACTCGCCACTTTGCTCACTGCGACATTCACCACTTTGCTCACTGTCACACTCACCACTGGGCTCACTGCCACACTCGCCACTTTGCTCACTGTCACACTCACCACTTTGCTCACTGCCACACTCGCCACTTTACTCACTGCCACACTCGCCAATTTGCTCACTGGCACACTCGCCACTGTGCTCACTGCCACACTCGCCACTTTGTTCACTGTCACACTCGCCACTTTCCTCACTGTCAAACCCGCCACTTTGCTCACTGTCAAACTCACCCTTTGCTCACTGCCACACTCACTACGTTGCTCACTTTCACAGTCGCCCCTTTGCTCACTGTCACACTCGCCACTTTACTCACTGCCACACTCGCCACTTTGCTCACTTCCACACTCGTCACTTTGCTCACTGCCACACTCGCCACTTTGCTCACTGTCACACTCGCCACTTTGCTCACTGTCAAACCCGCCACTTTGCTCACTGTCAAACTCACCCTTTGCTCACTGCCACACTCACTACGTTGCTCACTTTCACAGTCGCCCCTTTGCTCACTGTCACACTCGCCACTTTACTCACTGCCACACTCGCCACTTTGCTCACTTCCACACTCGTCACTTTGCTCACTGCCACACTCGCCACTTTGCTCACTGTCACACTCGCCACTTTGCTCACTGCCACACTCGCCACTTTGCTCACTGTCACCCTCGCCACTTTGCTCACTGTCACACTCGCTACTTTCTTCACTGCCACACTCGCCACTTTGCTGACTACCACACTCGCCACTTTGCTCACTGCCACACTCACCACATTGCTCACTGTCACACTCGTCTCTTTGCTCACCGCCACACTCGCCACTTTGCTCACTGCCACACTCACCACTTTGCTCTCTGTCACACTCGCCACTTTGCTCACTGTCACACTCACCACTTTGCTCACTGTCACCATCGCCACTTTGCTCACTGACACACTTGCTAACTTGCTCACTGCCACACTCGCCACTTTGCTCACTGTCACACTCGCCGCTTTGCTCACTGCAACACTCACCACTTTGCTCCCTGTCTCACTCACCACTTTGCTCACTGCCACACTCGCCACTTTGCTCACTGTCACACTCGCCACTTAGCTCACGGTCACACTCACCACTTTGCTCACTGTCACACTCGCCACTTTGCTCACTGACACACTCGCTAACTTGCTCACTGCCACCCTCACCACTTTGCTCACTGTCACACGCACCACTTTGCTCACTGTCACACTTGCCACTTGGCTCATTGCGACACTCGGCATTTTGCTCACTGTCACACTCGCCATTCTGCTCACCACCACACTCGCCACTTTGATCACTGTAACACTCGCCACTTTGCTCACTGACACACTCGCTAACTTGCTCACTGCCAAACTCACGACTTTGCTCACAGTCACACGCACCACTTTGCTCACTGTCACACTTGCCACTTGGCTCATTGCGTCACTCGGCATTTTGCTCACTGCCACATTCACCACCTTGCTCACTGTCACACTCACCACTTTGCTCACTGTCACACTCACCACATTGCTCACTGTCACACGCACCACTTTGCTCACTGTCACACTTGCCACTTGGCTCATTGCGTCACTCGGCATTTTGCTCACTGCCAAACTCACCACTTTGCTCAATGTCACATTCGCCACTGCGCTCACTGCCACACTTGCCAAATTGCTCACTGTCAAACTCGCCACTTTGCACACTGCCACACTCGCCACTTTGCTCACTGTCACACTCACCACTTTGCTCACTGTCACATTCGCCACTGTGCTCACTGCCACACTCGCCACTTTGCTCACTGCCACACTCGCCACTTTGCTCACTGTCACACTCGCCACTTTGCTCACTTTCACACTGACCACTTTGCTCACTGTCACACTCACCACTTTGCTCACTGTCACACTCGCCACTTTGCTCACTGTCACACCCGTCGCTTTGCTCACTGTCACACTCACCACTTTGCTCACTGTCACCCTCGCCACTTTGCTCAGTGCCACACTCGCCACCTTGCTCACTGTCACACTCGCCACTTTGCTCATTGCCACACTCGCCACTTTGCTCACTGTCACACTCACCACTTTGCTCACTGTCACACTCGCCACTTTGCTCACTGTCACACTCGTCATTTGCACACTGACACACTCGTCACTTTGCTCACTGTCACCCTCGCCACTTTATTCAGTGCCACACTCGCCACTTTGCTCACTGTCACACTCGCCACTTTGCTCACTGCCACTCTCGCCACTTTGCTCACTGCCACACTCGACACTTTGCTCACTGTCACACTCGCCACTTTGCTCACTGCCACACTCACCACTTTGCTCACTGTCACACTCACCACTTTGCTCACTGTCACACTCGCCACTGGGCTCACTGCCACACTCGCCACTTTGCTCACTGTCACACTCACCACTTTGCTCACTGCCACACTCACCACTTTGCTCACTGCCACACTCGCCACTTTGTTCACTGCCACACTCGCCACTGTGCTCACTGCCACCCTCGCCACCTTGCTCACTGTCACACTCGCCACTTTCCTCACTGTCACACCCGCCACTGGGCTCACTGCCACACTCGCCACTTTCCTCACTGTCAAACTCACCACTTTGCTCACTGCCACACTCGCCACTTTGCTCACTGCCACACTCACCACTTAGCTCACGGTCACACTCACCACTTTGCTCACTGTCACACTCGCCACTTTGCTCACTGACACACTCGCTAACTTGCTCACTGCCACCCTCACCACTTTGCTCACTGTCACACGCACCACTTTGCTCACTGTCACACTTGCCACTTGGCTCATTGCGACACTCGGCATTTTGCTCACTGTCAAACTCGCCACTTCGCTCACCACCACACTCGCCACTTTGCTCACTGTAACACTCGCCACTTTGCTCACTGACACACCCGCTAACTTGCTCACTGCCAAACTCACGACTTTGCTCACAGTCACACACACCACTTTGCTCACTGTCACACTTGCCACTTGGCTCCTTGCGTCACTCGGCATTTTGCTCATTGCCACACTCACCACCTTGCTCACTGTCACACTCACCACTTTGCTCACTGTCACACTCACCACTTTGCTCACTGTCACACGCACCACTTTGCTCACTGTCACACTTGCCACTTGGCTCATTGCGTCACTCGGCATTTTGCTCACTGCCACACTCACCACATTGCTCAATGTCACATTCGCCACTGTGCTCACTGCCACACTTGCCAAATTGCTCACTGTCAAACTCGCCACTTTGCACACTGCCACACTCGCCACTTTGCTCACTGTCACACTCACCACTTTGCTCACTGTCACATTCGCCACTGTGCTCACTGCCACACTCGCCACTTTGCTCACTGCCACACTCGCCACTTTGCTCACTGTCACACTCGCCACTTTGCTCACTTTCACACTGACCACTTTCCTCACTGACACACTCGCCTCTTTGCTCACTGTCACACTCGCCACTTTGCTCACTGTCACACCCGTCGCTTTGCTCTCTGTCCCACTCGCCACTTTGCTCACTGTCACACTCACCACTTTGCTCACTGTCACCCTCGCCACTTTGCTCAGTGCCACACTCGCCACTTTGCTCACTGTCACACTCGCCACTTTGCTCATTGTCACACTCGCCACTTTGCTCACTGACACACTCGCCACTTTGCTCACTGTCACACTCACCACTTTGCTCACTGTCACACTCGCCACTTTGCTCACTGTACACTCGTCATTTGCACACTGACACACTCGTCACTTTGCTCACTGTCACCCTCGCCACTTTATTCAGTGCCACACTCGCCACTTTGCTCACTGTCACACTCGCCACTTTGCTCACTGCCACTCTCGCCACTTTGCTCACTGCCACACTCGACACTTTGCTCACTGTCACACTCGCCACTTTGCTCACTGCCACACTCACCACTTTGCTCACTGTCACACTCACCACTTTTCTCACTGTCACACTCGCCACTGGGCTCACTGCCACACTCGCCACTTTGCTCACTGTCACACTCGCCACTTTGCTCACTGCCACTCTCGCCACGTTGCTCACTGCCACACTCGCCACTTTGCTCACTGTCACACTCGCCACTTTGCTCACTGCCACACTCGTCATTTGCTCACTGACACACTCGCCACTTTGCTCACTGCCACACTCGTCATTTGCTCACTGACACACTCGTCACTTTGCTCACTGTTTCCCTCGCCACTTTGCTCACTGCCACTCTCGCCACTTTGGTCAAAGTCACACTCGCCACTTTGCCCACTGCCACACTCGCCACTTTGTTCACTGCCACACTCACCACTTTGCTCCCTGTCACACTCACCACTTTACTCACTGTCAAACTCGCCACTTTGCTCACTGTCACACTCGCCACTTTGCTCACTGTCACACTCGCTAACTTGCTCACTGCCACCCTCACCACTTTGCTCACTGTCACACCTGTCACTTTGCTCACTGCCACACTTGCCACTTGGCTCACTGCCACAGTCGCCACTTTGCTCACTGTCACACTCGCCAATTTGCTCACTGCCACACTCGCCACTTTGCTCTCTGCCACACTCGCCACTTTGCTCACTGTCACACCCGCCACTTTGCTCACTGTCACACCCGCCACTTTGCTCACTGTCACACTCGCTGCTTTGCTCCCAGTCACACTCGCCACTTTGCTCACTGTCACACTCACCACTTTGCTCACTGTCACACTTGCCACTTTGCTCACTGTCACACTCGCCACTTTGCTCATTGCCACACTCGCCACTTTGCTCGCTGTCACACTCACCACTTTGCTCACTGTCACACTCGTCATTTGCTCACTGTCACACTCGTCATTTGCTCACTGACACACTCGTCACTTTGCTCACTGTCACCCTCGCCACTTTACTCAGTGCCACACTCGCCACTTTGCTCACTGTCACACTCGCCACTTTCTTCACTGACACACTCGCCACGTTGCTCACTGCCACTCTCACCACTTTGCTCACTGTCACACTCGCCACTTTGCTCACTGTCAAACCCGCCACTTTCTTCACTGCCAAACTCGCCTCTTTGCTCAATGCCACAATCGCCACTTTGCTCACTACCACACTCGCCACTTTGCTCACTGCCACACTCACCACTTTGCTCACTGTCACACTCGCCTCTTTGCTCACTGCCACACTCGCCACTTTGCTCACTGCCACACTCACTGGATACAGGACGGATTCTTTACGCAGAGAGTGGTTGGGGTGTGGAATGGACTGCCTGCAGTGATAGTGGAGTCAGACACTTTAGAAACATTTAAGCGGTTATTGGATAGGCACATGGAGCACACCAGGATGATAGGGAGTGGGATAGCTTGATCTTGGTTTCAGATAAAGCTCGGCACAACATCGTGGGCCGAAGGGCCTGTTCTGTGCTGTACTGTTCTATGTTCTATGTTCTATGCCACACTCGCCACTTTGCTCACTGTCACACTCGCCACTTTGCTCACTGCGACATTCACCACTTTGCTCACTGTCACACTCACCACTGGGCTCACTGGCACACTCGCCACTTTGCTCACTGTCACACTCACCACTTTGCTCACTGCCACACTCGCCACTTTACTCACTGCCACACTCGCCAATTTGCTCACTGGCACACTCGCCACTGTGCTCACTGCCACACTCGCCACTTTGTTCACTGTCACACTCGCCACTTTCCTCACTGTCAAACCCGCCACTTTGCTCACTGTCAAATTCACCCTTGGCTCACTGCCACACTCACTACTTTGCTCACTTTCACAGTCGCCCCTTTGCTCACTGTCACACTCGCCACTTTACTCACTGCCACACTCGCCACTTTGCTCACTGTCACACTCGCTACTTTCTTCACTGCCACACTCGCCACTTTGCTGACTACCACACTCGCCACTTTGCTCACTGCCACACTCACCACATTGCTCACTGTCACACTCGTCTCTTTGCTCACCGCCACACTCGCCACTTTGCTCACTGGCACACTCACCACTTTGCTCTCTGTCACACTCACCACTTTGCTCACTGTCACACTCACCACTTTGCTCACTGTCACCATCGCCACTTTGCTCACTGACACACTTGCTAACTTGCTCACTGCCACACTCGCCACTTTGCTCACTGTCACACTCGCCGCTTTGCTCACTGCAACACTCACCACTTTGCTCCCTGTCTCACTCTCCACTTTGCTCACTGCCACACTCGCCACTTTGCTCACTGTCACACTCGCCACTTAGCTCACGGTCACACTCACCACTTTGCTCACTGTCACACTCGCCACTTTGCTCACTGACACACTCGCTAACTTGCTCACTGCCACCCTCACCACTTTGCTCACTGTCACACGCACCACTTTGCTCACTGTCACACTTGCCACTTGGCTCATTGCGACACTCGGCATTTTGCTCACTGTCCCACTCGCCACTTTGATCACTGTAACACTCGCCACTTTGCTCACTGACACACTCGCTAACTTGCTCACTGCCAAACTCACGACTTTGCTCACAGTCACACGCACCACTTTGCTCACTGTCACACTTGCCACTTGGCTCATTGCGTCACTCGGCATTTTGCTCACTGCCACATTCACCACCTTGCTCACTGTCACACTCACCACTTTGCTCACTGTCACACTCACCACATTGCTCACTGTCACACGCACCACTTTGCTCACTGTCACACTTGCCACTTGGCACATTGCGTCACTCGGCATTTTGCTCACTGCCACACTCACCACTTTGCTCAATGTCACATTCGCCACTGTGCTCACTGCCACACTTGCCAAATTGCTCACTGTCAAACTCGCCACTTTGCACACTGCCACACTCGCCACTTTGCTCACTGTCACACTCACCACTTTGCTCACTGTCACATTCGCCACTGTGCTCACTGCCACACTCGCCACTTTGCTCACTGCCACATTCGCCACTTTGCTCACTGTCACACTCGCCACTTTGCTCACTTTCACACTGACCACTTTCCTCACTGACACACTCGCCTCTTTGCTCACTGTCACACTCGCCACTTTGCTCACTGTCACACCCGTCGCTTTGCTCACTGTCACACTCACCACTTTGCTCACTGTCACCCTCGCCACTTTGCTCAGTGCCACACTCGCCACCTTGCTCACTGTCACACTCGCCACTTTGCTCACTGTCACACTCACCACTTTGCTCACTGTCACACTCGCCACTTTGCTCATTGCCACACTCGCCACTTTGCTCACTGTCACACTCACCACTTTGCTCACTGTCACACTCGCCACTTTGCTCACTGGCACACTCGTCATTTGCACGCTGACACACTCGTCACTTTGCTCACTGTCACCCTCGCCACTTTATTCAGTGCCACACTCGCCACTTTGCTCACTGTCACACTCGCCACTTTGCTCACTGCCACTCTCGCCACTTTGCTCACTGCCACACTCGACACTTTGCTCACTGTCACACTCGCCACTTTGCTCACTGCCACACTCACCACTTTGCTCACTGTCACACTCACCACTTTGCTCACTGTCACACTCGCCACTGGGCTCACTGCCACACTCGCCACTTTGCTCACTGTCACACTCAACACTTTGCTCACTGCCACACTCACCACTTTGCTCACTGCCACACTCGCCACTTTACTCACTGCCACACTCGCCACTGTGCTCACTGCCACCCTCGCCACCTTGCTCACTGTCACACTCGCCACTTTCCTCACTGTCACACCCACCACTGGGCTCACTGCCACACTCGCCACTTTCCTCACTGTCAAACTCACCACTTTGCTCACTGCCACACTCGCCACTTTGCTCACTGCCACACTCGCCACTTAGCTCACGGTCACACTCACCACTTTGCTCACTGTCACACTCGCCACTTTGCTCACTGACACACTCGCTAACTTGCTCACTGCCACCCTCACCACTTTGCTCACTGTCACACGCACCACTTTGCTCACTGTCACACTTGCCACTTGGCTCATTGCGACACTCGGCATTTTGCTCACTGTCAAACTCGCCACTTCGCTCACCACCACACTCGCCACTTTGCTCACTGCCACTCTCGCCACTTTGCTCACTGCCACACTCGACACTTTGCTCACTGTCACACTCGCCACTTTGCTCACTGCCACACTCACCACTTTGCTCACTGTCACACTCACCACTTTGCTCACTGTCACACTCGCCACTGGGCTCACTGCCACACTCGCCACTTTGCTCACTGTCACACTCACCACTTTGCTCACTGCCACACTCACCACTTTGCTCACTGCCACACTCGCCACTTTGTTCACTGCCACACTCGCCACTGTGCTCACTGCCACCCTCGCCACCTTGCTCACTGTCACACTCGCCACTTTCCTCACTGTCACACCCGCCACTGGGCTCACTGCCACACTCGCCACTTTCCTCACTGTCAAACTCACCACTTTGCTCACTGCCACACTCGCCACTTTGCTCACTGCCACACTCACCACTTAGCTCACGGTCACACTCACCACTTTGCTCACTGTCACACTCGCCACTTTGCTCACTGACACACTCGCTAACTTGCTCACTGCCACCCTCACCACTTTGCTCACTGTCACACGCACCACTTTGCTCACTGTCACACTTGCCACTTGGCTCATTGCGACACTCGGCATTTTGCTCACTGTCAAACCCGCCACTTCGCTCACCACCACACTCGCCACTTTGCTCACTGTAACACTCGCCACTTTGCTCACTGACACACCCGCTAACTTGCTCACTGCCAAACTCACGACTTTGCTCACAGTCACACACACCACTTTGCTCACTGTCACACTTGCCACTTGGCTCCTTGCGTCACTCGGCATTTTGCTCACTGCCACACTCACCACCTTGCTCACTGTCACACTCACCACTTTGCTCACTGTCACACTCACCACTTTGCTCACTGTCACACGCACCACTTTGCTCACTGTCACACTTGCCACTTGGCTCATTGCGTCACTCGGCATTTTGCTCACTGCCACACTCACCACATTGCTCAATGTCACATTCGCCACTGTGCTCACTGCCACACTTGCCAAATTGCTCACTGTCAAACTCGCCACTTTGCACACTGCCACACTCGCCACTTTGCTCACTGTCACACTCACCACTTTGCTCACTGTCACATTCGCCACTGTGCTCACTGCCACACTCGCCACTTTGCTCACTGCCACACTCGCCACTTTGCTCACTGTCACACTCGCCACTTTGCTCACTTTCACACTGACCACTTTCCTCACTGACACACTCGCCTCTTTGCTCACTGTCACACTCGCCACTTTGCTCACTGTCACACCCGTCGCTTTGCTCTCTGTCCCACTCGCCACTTTGCTCACTGTCACACTCACCACTTTGCTCACTGTCACCCTCGCCACTTTGCTCAGTGCCACACTCGCCACTTTGCTCACTGTCACACTCGCCACTTTGCTCATTGTCACACTCGCCACTTTGCTCACTGACACACTCGCCACTTTGCTCACTGTCACACTCACCACTTTGCTCACTGTCACCCTCGCCACTTTGCTCAGTGCCACACTCGCCACTTTGCTCACTGTCACACTCGCCACTTTGCTCATTGTCACACTCGCCACTTTGCTCACTGACACACTCGCCACTTTGCTCTCTGTCCCTCTCGCCACTTTGCTCACTGTCACACTCGCCACTTTGCTCACTGTACACTCGTCATTTGCACACTGACACACTCGTCACTTTGCTCACTGTCACCCTCGCCACTTTATTCAGTGCCACACTCGCCACTTTGCTCACTGTCACACTCGCCACTTTGCTCACTGCCACTCTCGCCACTTTGCTCACTGCCACACTCGACACTTTGCTCACTGTCACACTCGCCACTTTGCTCACTGCCACACTCACCACTTTGCTCACTGTCACACTCACCACTTTTCTCACTGTCACACTCGCCACTGGGCTCACTGCCACACTCGCCACTTTGCTCACTGTCACACTCGCCACTTTGCTCACTGCCACTCTCGCCACGTTGCTCACTGCCACACTCGCCACTTTGCTCACTGTCACACTCGCCACTTTGCTCACTGCCACACTCGTCATTTGCTCACTGACACACTCGCCACTTTGCTCACTGCCACACTCGTCATTTGCTCACTGACACACTCGTCACTTTGCTCACTGTTTCCCTCGCCACTTTGCTCACTGCCACTCTCGCCACTTTGGTCAAAGTCACACTCGCCACTTTGCCCACTGCCACACTCGCCACTTTGTTCACTGCCACACTCACCACTTTGCTCCCTGTCACACTCACCACTTTACTCACTGTCAAACTCGCCACTTTGCTCACTGTCACACTCGCCACTTTGCTCACTGTCACACTCGCTAACTTGCTCACTGCCACCCTCACCACTTTGCTCACTGTCACACCTGTCACTTTGCTCACTGCCACACTTGCCACTTGGCTCACTGCCACAGTCGCCACTTTGCTCACTGTCACACTCGCCAATTTGCTCACTGCCACACTCGCCACTTTGCTCTCTGCCACACTCGCCACTTTGCTCACTGTCACACCCGCCACTTTGCTCACTGTCACACCCGCCACTTTGCTCACTGTCACACTCGCTGCTTTGCTCCCAGTCTCACTCGCCACTTTGCTCACTGTCACACTCACCACTTTGCTCACTGTCACACTTGCCACTTTGCTCACTGTCACACTCGCCACTTTGCTCATTGCCACACTCGCCACTTTGCTCGCTGTCACACTCACCACTTTGCTCACTGTCACACTCGTCATTTGCTCACTGTCACACTCGTCATTTGCTCACTGACACACTCGTCACTTTGCTCACTGTCACCCTCGCCACTTTACTCAGTGCCACACTCGCCACTTTGCTCACTGTCACACTCGCCACTTTCTTCACTGACACACTCGCCACGTTGCTCACTGCCACTCTCACCACTTTGCTCACTGTCACACTCGCCACTTTGCTCACTGTCAAACCCGCCACTTTCTTCACTGCCAAACTCGCCTCTTTGCTCAATGCCACAATCGCCACTTTGCTCACTACCACACTCGCCACTTTGCTCACTGCCACACTCACCACTTTGCTCACTGTCACACTCGCCTCTTTGCTCACTGCCACACTCGCCACTTTGCTCACTGCCACACTCACTGGATACAGGACGGATTCTTTACGCAGAGAGTGGTTGGGGTGTGGAATGGACTGCCTGCAGTGATAGTGGAGTCAGACACTTTAGAAACATTTAAGCGGTTATTGGATAGGCACATGGAGCACACCAGGATGATAGGGAGTGGGATAGCTTGATCTTGGTTTCAGATAAAGCTCGGCACAACATCGTGGGCCGAAGGGCCTGTTCTGTGCTGTACTGTTCTATGTTCTATGTTCTATGCCACACTCGCCACTTTGCTCACTGTCACACTCGCCACTTTGCTCACTGCGACATTCACCACTTTGCTCACTGTCACACTCACCACTGGGCTCACTGGCACACTCGCCACTTTGCTCACTGTCACACTCACCACTTTGCTCACTGCCACACTCGCCACTTTACTCACTGCCACACTCGCCAATTTGCTCACTGGCACACTCGCCACTGTGCTCACTGCCACACTCGCCACTTTGTTCACTGTCACACTCGCCACTTTCCTCACTGTCAAACCCGCCACTTTGCTCACTGTCAAATTCACCCTTTGCTCACTGCCACACTCACTACTTTGCTCACTTTCACAGTCGCCCCTTTGCTCACTGTCACACTCGCCACTTTACTCACTGCCACACTCGCCACTTTGCTCACTGTCACACTCGCTACTTTCTTCACTGCCACACTCGCCACTTTGCTGACTACCACACTCGCCACTTTGCTCACTGCCACACTCACCACATTGCTCACTGTCACACTCGTCTCTTTGCTCACCGCCACACTCGCCACTTTGCTCACTGGCACACTCACCACTTTGCTCTCTGTCACACTCACCACTTTGCTCACTGTCACACTCACCACTTTGCTCACTGTCACCATCGCCACTTTGCTCACTGACACACTTGCTAACTTGCTCACTGCCACACTCGCCACTTTGCTCACTGTCACACTCGCCGCTTTGCTCACTGCAACACTCACCACTTTGCTCCCTGTCTCACTCTCCACTTTGCTCACTGCCACACTCGCCACTTTGCTCACTGTCACACTCGCCACTTAGCTCACGGTCACACTCACCACTTTGCTCACTGTCACACTCGCCACTTTGCTCACTGACACACTCGCTAACTTGCTCACTGCCACCCTCACCACTTTGCTCACTGTCACACGCACCACTTTGCTCACTGTCACACTTGCCACTTGGCTCATTGCGACACTCGGCATTTTGCTCACTGTCCCACTCGCCACTTTGATCACTGTAACACTCGCCACTTTGCTCACTGACACACTCGCTAACTTGCTCACTGCCAAACTCACGACTTTGCTCACAGTCACACGCACCACTTTGCTCACTGTCACACTTGCCACTTGGCTCATTGCGTCACTCGGCATTTTGCTCACTGCCACATTCACCACCTTGCTCACTGTCACACTCACCACTTTGCTCACTGTCACACTCACCACATTGCTCACTGTCACACGCACCACTTTGCTCACTGTCACACTTGCCACTTGGCACATTGCGTCACTCGGCATTTTGCTCACTGCCACACTCACCACTTTGCTCAATGTCACATTCGCCACTGTGCTCACTGCCACACTTGCCAAATTGCTCACTGTCAAACTCGCCACTTTGCACACTGCCACACTCGCCACTTTGCTCACTGTCACACTCACCACTTTGCTCACTGTCACATTCGCCACTGTGCTCACTGCCACACTCGCCACTTTGCTCACTGCCACATTCGCCACTTTGCTCACTGTCACACTCGCCACTTTGCTCACTTTCACACTGACCACTTTCCTCACTGACACACTCGCCTCTTTGCTCACTGTCACACTCGCCACTTTGCTCACTGTCACACCCGTCGCTTTGCTCACTGTCACACTCACCACTTTGCTCACTGTCACCCTCGCCACTTTGCTCAGTGCCACACTCGCCACCTTGCTCACTGTCACACTCGCCACTTTGCTCACTGTCACACTCACCACTTTGCTCACTGTCACACTCGCCACTTTGCTCATTGCCACACTCGCCACTTTGCTCACTGTCACACTCACCACTTTGCTCACTGTCACACTCGCCACTTTGCTCACTGGCACACTCGTCATTTGCACGCTGACACACTCGTCACTTTGCTCACTGTCACCCTCGCCACTTTATTCAGTGCCACACTCGCCACTTTGCTCACTGTCACACTCGCCACTTTGCTCACTGCCACTCTCGCCACTTTGCTCACTGCCACACTCGACACTTTGCTCACTGTCACACTCGCCACTTTGCTCACTGCCACACTCACCACTTTGCTCACTGTCACACTCACCACTTTGCTCACTGTCACACTCGCCACTGGGCTCACTGCCACACTCGCCACTTTGCTCACTGTCACACTCAACACTTTGCTCACTGCCACACTCACCACTTTGCTCACTGCCACACTCGCCACTTTACTCACTGCCACACTCGCCACTGTGCTCACTGCCACCCTCGCCACCTTGCTCACTGTCACACTCGCCACTTTCCTCACTGTCACACCCACCACTGGGCTCACTGCCACACTCGCCACTTTCCTCACTGTCAAACTCACCACTTTGCTCACTGCCACACTCGCCACTTTGCTCACTGCCACACTCGCCACTTAGCTCACGGTCACACTCACCACTTTGCTCACTGTCACACTCGCCACTTTGCTCACTGACACACTCGCTAACTTGCTCACTGCCACCCTCACCACTTTGCTCACTGTCACACGCACCACTTTGCTCACTGTCACACTTGCCACTTGGCTCATTGCGACACTCGGCATTTTGCTCACTGTCAAACTCGCCACTTCGCTCACCACCACACTCGCCACTTTGCTCACTGTAACACTCGCCACTTTGCTCACTGACACACTCGCTAACCTGCTCACTGCCAAACTCACGACTTTGCTCACAGTCACGCACACCACTTTGCTCACTGTCACACTTGCCACTTGGCTCCTTGCGTCACTCGGCATTTTGCTCACTGCCACACTCACCACTTTGCTCACTGTCACACTCACCACTTTGCTCACTGTCACACTCACCACTTTGCTCACTGTCACACGCACCACTTTGCTCACTGTCACACTTGCCACTTGGCTCATTGCGTCACTCGGCATTTTGCTCACTGCCACACTCACCACTTTGCTCACTGTCACACTCACCACTTTGCTCACTGCCACACTCGCCACTTTGCTCACTGTCACACTCGCCACTTTGCTCACTGCCACACTCGTCATTTGCTCACTGACACACTCGTCACTTTGCTCACTGTTTCCCTCGCCACTTTACTCACTGCCACTCTCGCCACTTTGGTCAAAGTCACACTCGCCACTTTGCCCACTGCCACACTGGCCACTTTGTTCACTGCCACACTCACCACTTTGCTCCCTGTCACACTCACCACTTTACTCACTGTCAAACTCGCCACTTTGCTCACTGTCACACTCGCCACTTTGCTCACTGTCACACTCGCTAACTTGCTCACTGCCACCCTCACCACTTTGCTCACTGTCACACCTGTCACTTTGCTCACTGCCACACTTGCCACTTGGCTCACTGCCACAGTCGCCACTTTGCTCACTGTCACACTCGCCAATTTGCTCATTGCCACACTCGCAACTTTGCTCACTGCAACACTCGCCACTTTGCTCACTGCCACACTCACCACTTTGCTCACTGTCACACTCACCACTTTGCTCACTGTCACATTCGCCACTGTGCTCACTGCCACACTCGCCACTTTGCTCACTGCCACACTCGCCACTTTGCTCACTGTCACACTCGCCACTTTGCTCACTGTCACACTCGCTGCTTTGCTCCCAGTCACACTCGCCACTTTGCTCACTGTCACACTCACCACTTTGCTCACTGTCACACTTGCCACTTTGCTCACTGTCACACTCGCCACTTTGCTCATTGCCACACTCGCCACTTTGCTCACTGTCACACTCACCACTTTGCTCACTGTCACACTCGTCATTTGCTCACTGTCACACTCGTCATTTGCTCACTGACACACTCGTCACTTTGCTCACTGTCACCCTCGCCACTTTACTCAGTGCCACACTCGCCACTTTGCTCACTGTCACACTCGCCACTTTCTTCACTGACACACTCGCCACGTTGCTCACTGCCACTCTCACCACTTTGCTCACTGTCACACTCGCCACTTTGCTCACTGTCAAACTCGCCACTTTCTTCACTGCCAAACTCGCCTCTTTGCTCAATGCCACAATCGCCACTTTGCTCACTACCACACTCGCCACTTTGCTCACTGCCACACTCACCACTTTGCTCACTGTCACTCTCGCCTCTTTGCTCACTGCCACACTCGCCACTTTGCTCACTGCCACACTCACTGGATACAGGACGGATTCTTTACGCAGAGAGTGGTTGGGGTGTGGAATGGACTGCCTGCAGTGATAGTGGAGTCAGACACTTTAGAAACATTTAAGCGATTATTGGATAGGCACATGGAGCACACCAGGATGATAGGGAGTGGGATAGCTTGATCTTGGTTTCAGATAAAGCTCGGCACAACATCGTGGGCCGAAGGGCCTGTTCTGTGCTGTACTGTTCTATGTTCTATGTTCTATGCCACACTCGCCACTTTGCTCACTGTCACACTCGCCACTTTGCTCACTGCGACATTCACCACTTTGCTCACTGTCACACTCAGCACTGGGCTCACTGCCACACTCGCCACTTTGCTCACTGTCACACTCACCACTTTGCTCACTGCCACACTCGCCACTTTACTCACTGCCACACTCGCCAATTTGCTCACTGGCACACTCGCCACTGTGCTCACTGCCACACTCGCCACTTTGTTCACTGTCACACTCGCCACTTTCCTCACTGTCAAACCCGCCACTTTGCTCACTGTCAAATTCACCCTTTGCTCACTGCCACACTCACTACTTTGCTCACTTTCACAGTCGCCCCTTTGCTCACTGTCACACTCGCCACTTTACTCACTGCCACACTCGCCACTTTGCTCACTGTCACACTCGCTACTTTCTTCACTGCCACACTCGCCACTTTGCTGACTACCACACTCGCCACTTTGCTCACTGCCACACTCACCACATTGCTCACTGTCACACTCGTCTCTTTGCTCACCGCCACACTCGCCACTTTGCTCACTGGCACACTCACCACTTTGCTCACTGTCACACTCGCCACTTTGCTCACTGCCACTCTCGCCACGTTGCTCACTGCCACACTCGCCACTTTGCTCACTGTCACACGCGCCACTTTGCTCACTGCCACACTCGCCACTTTGCGCACTGCCACACTCGCCACTTTGCTCACTGTCACACTCGCCACTGGGCTCACTGCCACACTCGCCACTTTGCTCACTGTCACACTCACCACTTTGCTCACTGCCACACTCGCCACATTGCTCACTGTCACACTCACCACTTTGCTCACTGTCACACTCGCCACAGGGCTCACTGCCACACTCGCCACTTTGCTCACTGTCACACTCACCACTTTGCTCACTGCCACACTCGCCACTTTGCTCACTGTCACACTCGCCACTTTGCTCACTTTCAAACTCACCCTTTGTTCACTGCCACACTCACCACTTTGCTCACTGTCACACTCACCACTTTGCTCACTGCCACACTCACTACTTTGCTCACTTTCACACTAGCCTCTTTGCTCACTGTCACACTCGCCACTTTACTCACTGCCACACTCGCCACTTTGCTCACTACCACACTCGTCACTTTGCTCACTGTCACACTCGCCACTTTGCTCACTGTCACACTCGTCATTTGCTCACTGACACACTCGTCACTTTGCTCACTGTTTCCCTCGCCACTTTACTCACTGCCACTCTCGCCACTTTGCTCACTGTCACACCCGCCACTTTGCTCACTGTCAAACTCACCCTTTGTTCACTGCCACACTCACCACTTTGCTCACTGTCACACTCACCACTTTGCTCACTGCCACACTCACTACTTTGCTCACTTTCACACTCGCCCCTTTGCTCACTGTCACACTCGCCACTTTACTCACTGCCACACTCGCCACTTTGCTCATTACCACTCTCGTCACTTTGCTCACTGTCACACTCGCCACTTTGCTCACTGTCACACTCGTCATTTGCTCACTGACACACTCGTCACTTTGCTCACTGTCAGCCTTGCCACTTGACTCACTGCCAGACTCGTCACTTTGCTCAGTCACACTCGCCACTTTACTCACTGCCACTCTCGCCACTTTGCCCACTGCCACACTCGCCACTTTGCTCACTGCCACACTCACCACTTTGCTCACTGTCACACTCACCACTTTGCTCACTGTCAAACTTGCCACTTTGCGCACTGTCACACTCGCCACTTTGTTCACTGTCACACTCGCTAACTTGCTCACTGCCACCCTCACCACTTTGCTCACTGCCACACTCACCACTTTGCTCACTGTCACACTCACCACTTTGCTCACTGCCACACTCACCACTTTGCTCACTGTCACACTCGCCACTTTGCTCACTGTCACACTCACCACTTTGCTCACTTTCACACTCGTCACTTTGCTCACTGTCACACTCCCCACTTTGCTCTCTGCCACACTCGTCATTTGCTCACTGACACACTCGTCACTTTGCTCACTGTCAGCCTTGCCACTTTACTCACTGCCACACTCGTCACTTTGCTCAGTCACACTCGCCACTTTACTCACTGCCACACTCGCCACTTTGCTCACTGCCACTCTCGCCACTTTGCCCACTGCCACACTCGCCACTTTGCTCACTGCCACACTCACCACTTTGCTCACTGTCACACTCACCACTTTGCTCACTGTCAAACTTGCCACTTTGCGCACTGTCACACTCGCCACTTTGTTCACTGTCACACTTGCTAACTTGCTCACTGCCACCCTCACCACTTTGCTCACTGCCACACTCACCACTTTGCTCACTGTCACACTCACCACTTTGCTCACTGCCACACTCACCACTTTGCTCACTGTCACACTCGCCACTTTGCTCACTGTCACACTCACCACTTTGCTCACTTTCACACTCGTCACTTTGCTCACTGTCACACTCCCCACTTTGCTCTCTGCCACACTTGCCACTTTGCTCACTGTCACACTCGCCACTTTCCTCACTCTCACACTCGTCATTTGCTCACTGTCACACTCGCCAACTTGCTCACTGCCACACATGTCACTTTGCTCACTGTCACACTCGCGACTTTGCTCACTACCACACTCGTCGCTTTGCTCACTGTCACACTCGTCACTTTGCTCACTGTCACACTTGCCACTTTGCTCACTGTCACACTCGCCACTTTGCTCACTGCCACACTCGCCACTTTGCTCACTGCCGCACTCACCACTTTGCTCACTGTCACACTCACCACTTTGCTCACTGCCACACTCGCCAGTTTGCTCACTGCCACACTCGCCACTTTGCTCACTGGCACACTCGCCACTTTGCTCACTGCCACACTCGCCACTGTGCTCACTGCCACACTAGCCACTTTGCTCACTGTCACACTCGCCACTTTGCTCACTGTCACACCCGCCACTTTGCTCACTGTCATACTCACCCTTTGTTCACTGCCACACTCACCGCTTTGCTCGCTGTCACACTCACTACTTTGCTCACTACACTCGCCCCGTTGCTCACTGTCACACTCGCCACTTTAGTCACTGCCACACTCGCCACTTTGCACACTACCACACTCGTCACTTTGCTCACTGTCACACTCGCCACTTTGCTCACTGTCACACTCGTCATTTGCTCACTGACACACTCGTCACTTTGCTCACTGTCACCCTCGCCACTTTCCTCACTTCCACACTCGTCACTTTGCTCAAAGTCGCACTCGCCACTTTGCTCACTGCCACTCTCGCCACTTTGCCCACTGCCACACTCGCCACTTTGCTCACTGTAACACTCACCACTTTGCTCACTGTCACACTGACCACTTTGCTCACTGTCAAACTCGCCACTTTGCTCACTGTCACACTCGCCACTTTGCTCACTGTCACACTCGCCACTTTGCTCACTGACACACTCGCCACTTTGCTCACTGTCAAACTCGCCACGTTGCTCACTGTCACACTCGCCACTTTGCTCACTGTCACACTCGCTAACTTGCTCACTGCCACCCTCACCACTTTGCTCACTGTCACACTCGCCACTTTGTTCACTGTCACAATTGCCACTTGGCTCGCTGCCACAGTCGCCACTTTGCTCACTGTCACACTCGCCAACTTGCTCACTGCCACACTCGCCACTTTGCTCACTGCAACACTCGCCACTTTGCTCACTGCCACACTCACCACTTTGCTCACTGTCACACCCTTCACTTTGCTCACTGCCACACTTGCCACATTGCTCACAGTCACACTCGCCGACCTGCTCACTGCCACACTCACCACTTTGCTCACTGCCACACTCTCCACTTTGCTCACTGTCACACTCACCACTTTGCTCACTGCCACACTCACCACTTTGCTCACTGTCACACTCGCCACTTTGCTCACTGTCACACTCCCCACTTTGCTCACTGTCACACTCGTCACTTTGCTCACTGTCACACTCGTCATTTGCTCACTGACACACTCGTCACTTTGCTCACTGTCACCCTCGCCACTTTACTCACTGCCACACTCGTCACTTTGCTCAAAGTCACACTCGCCACTTTGCTCACTGCCACACTCGCCACTTTGCTCACTGCCACACTCACCACTTTGCTCACTGTCACACTCACCACTTTGCTCACTGCCACACTCGCCACTTTGCTCACTGTCAAACTCACCCTTTGTTCACTGCCACACTCACCACTTTGCTCACTGTCACATTCACCACTTTGCTCACTGCCACACTCACTACTTTGCTCACTTTCACACTCGCCACTTTACTCACTGCCACACTCGCCACTTTGCTCACTGTCACACTCGTCATTTGCTCACTGACACACTCGTCACTTTGCTCACTGTCACCCTTGCCACTTTGCTCACTGCCACACTCGTCACTTTGCTCAAAGTCACACTCGCCACTTTACTCACTGCCACACTCGCCACTTTGCTCACTGCCACGCTCGCCACTTTGCCCACTGCCACACTCGCCACTTTGCTCACTGCCACACTCACCACTTTGCTCACTGTCACACTCACCACTTTGCTCACTGTCAACCTTGCCACTTTGCGCACTGTCACACTCGCCACTTTGTTCACTGTCACACTCACCACTTTGCTCACTGTCAATCTTGCCACTTTGCGCACTGTCACACTCGCCACTTTGTTCACTGTCACACTCGCTAACATGCTCACTGCCAGCCTCACCACTTTGCTCACTGCCACACTCACCACTTTGCTCACTGTCACACTCACCACTTTGCTCACTGCCACACTCACCACTTTGCTCACTGTCACACTCGCCACGTTGCTCACTGTCACACTTGCCACTTTGCTCACTGTCACACTCGCCACTTTGCTCACTCTCACACTCGTCATTTGCTCACTGTCACACTCGCCAACTTGCTCACTGCCACATATGTCACTTTTCTCACTGTCACACTCGCCACTTTGCTCACTGTCCCACTCGCCACTTTGCTCACTGCCACACTCGCCACTTTGCTCACTGCCACACTCACCACATTGCTCACTGTCACACTCACCACTTTGCTCACTGCCACACTCGCCACTTTGCTCACTGCCACACTCGCCACTTTGCTCACTGGCACACTCGCCACTGTGCTCACTGCCACACTCGCCACTGTGCTGACTGCCACACTAGCCACTTTGCTCACTGTCACACTCGCCACTTTGCTCACTGCCACACTCGCCACTTTGCTCACTGCCACACTCACCACTTTGCTCACTGTCACACTCACCACTTTGCTCACTGCCACACTCGCCACTTTGCTCACTGTCACACTCTCCACTTTGCTCACCGTCACACTCGCCACTTTGCTCACTGACACACTCGCTAACTTGCTCACTGCCACACTCGCCACTTTGATCACTGTCACACTCGCCACTTTGCTCACTGCCACACTCACCACTTTTCACCCTGTCACACTCACCACTTTGCTCACTGCCACACTCGCTAACTTGCTCACTGCCACCCTCACCACTTTGCTCACTGTCACACGCACCACTTTGCTCACTGTCACACTTGCCACTTGGCTCATTGCAACACTCGGCATTTTGCTCACTGTCACACTCGCCACTTTGCTCACCACCACACTCACCACTTTGCTCACTGTCACACTCGCCACTTTGCTCACTGACACACTCGCTAATTTGCTCACTGCCACCCTCACCACTTTGCTCACTGTCACACTTGCCACTTGGCTCATTGCGTCACTCGGCATTTTGCTCACTGCCACACTCACCACTTTGCTCACTGTCACACTCACCACTTTGCTCACTGTCACACTCACCACTTTGCTCACTGTCACATGCACCACTTTGCTCACTGTCACACGCACCACTTTGCTCACTGTCACACTCACCACTTTGCTCACTGTCACACTCACCACTTTGCTCACTGTCACACTTGCCACTTGGCTCATTGCGTCACTCGGCATTTTGCTCACTGCCACACTCACCACTTTGCTCACTGTCACATTCGCCACTGTGCTCACTGCCACACTTGCCACTTGCTCACTGTCAAATTCGCCTCATTGCTCACTGCCACACTCGCCACTTTGCTCACTGTCACACTCACCACTTTGCTCACTGTCACATTCGCCACTTTGCTCACTGCCACACTCGCCACTTTGCTCACTGTCACACTCACCACTTTGCTCACTGTCAAACTCGCCACTTTGCTCACTGCCACACTCGCCACTTTGCTCACTGTCACACTCACCACTTTGCTCACTGTCACATTCGCCACAGTGCTCACTGCCACACTCGCCACTTTGCTCACTGCCACACTCACCACATTGCCCACTTTCACACTCGACACTTTGCTCACTGTAACACTCGCCACTTTACTCACTGCCACACTCGTCACTTTGCTCACTGCCACACTCGCCACTTTGCTCACTACCACACTCGTCACTTTGCTCACTGTCACACTCGCCACTTTGCTCACTGTCACACTCGCCACTTTGCTCACTACCACACTCGCCACTTTGCTCACTGTCACACTCGCCACTTTGCTCACTGTCACGCTCGTCATTTGCTCACTGACACACTCATCACTTTGCTCACTGTCACACTCGCCACTTTGCTCATTGTCACACTCGCCACTTTGCTCACTGACACACTCGCCACTTTGCTCACTGACACACTCGCTAATTTGCTCACTGCCACCCTCACCACTTTGCTCACTGTCACACTCGCCACTTTGCTCACTGTCACACTCGCCACTTTGCTCACTGACACACTCGCTAATTTGCTCACTGCCACCCTCACCACTTTGCTCACTGTCACACTCGCCACTTTGCTCACTGTCACACTGGCCACTTTGCTCACTGACACACTCGCTAATTTGCTCACTGCCACCCTCACCACTTTGCTCACTGTCACACTTGCCACTTGGCTCATTGCGTCACTCGGCATTTTGCTCACTGCCACACTCATCACTTTGCTCACTGTCACCCTCGCCACTTTGCTCACTGTCACACTCCCCACTTTGCTCTCTGCCACACTTGCCACTTTGCTCACTGTCACACTCGCTACTTTGCTCACTCTCACACTCGTCATTTGCTCACTCTCTCACTCGCCAACTTGCTCACTGCCACACTTGTCACTTTGCTCACTTTCACACTCACCACTTTGCTCACTACCACACTCGTCGCTTTGCTCACTGTCACACTCGTCACTTTGCTCACTGTCACACTAGCCACTTTGCTCACTGTCACACTAGCCACTTTGCTCACTGTCCCACTCGCCACTTTTCTCACTGCCACACTCGCCACTTTGCTCACTATCACACTCAGCACTTTGCTCACCACCACACTTGCCACTTTCTTCACTGCCACACTCGCCTCTTTGCTCACTGTCACACTCACCACTTTCTTGACTGCCACACTCATGATTTGCTCACTGCCACACTCATGATTTGCTCACTGCCACACTCATGATTTGCTCACTGCCACACTCGCCACTTTGCTCACTGCCACACTCGTCACTTTGCTCACTGCCACACTCGCCACTTTGCTCACTGCCACACTCGTCACTTTGCTCACTGCCACACTCGCCATTTTGCTCACTGCCACACTCACCACTTTGCTCACTGTCACACTCGCGACTTTGCTCACTGTCACACTCACCACTTTGCTCACTGTCACACCCGTCATTTGCTCACTGACACACTCGTCACTTTGCTCACTGTCACCCTCGCCACTTTGCTCACTGTCACACTCACCACTTTACTCACTGCCACACTCGTCACTTTGCTCAAAGTCACACTCGCCACTTTGCTCACTGTCACACTCACCACTTTGCTCACTGTCACACTCGCCACTTTGCTCACTGACACACTCGCTAACTTGCTCACTGCCACACTCGCCACTTTGATCACTGTCACACTCGCCACTTTGCTCACTGTCACCCTCGCCACTTTGCTCACTGTCACACTCCCCACTTTGCTCACTGTCACACTCGCTACTTTGCTCACTCTCACACTCGTCATTTGCTCACTCTCTCACTCGCCAACTTGCTCACTGCCACACTCGTCGCTTTGCTCACTGTCACACTCGTCACTTTGCTCACTGTCACACTAGCCACTTTGCTCACTGTCCCACTCGCCACTTTTCTCACTGCCACACTCGCCACTTTGCTCACTATCACACTCGGCACTTTGCTCACCACCACACTCGCCACTTTCTTCACTGCCACACTCGCCTCTTTGCTCACTGTCACACTCACCACTTTCTTGACTGCCACACTCGCCACTTTGCTCACTGTCACACTCGCCACTTTCTTCACTGCCACACTCGCCACTTTGCTCACTGCCACACTCGCCACTTTCTTCACTGCCACACTCGCCTCTTTGGTCACTGCCACACTCGCCACGTTGCTCACTGCCACACTCGCCAGTTTGCTCACTGCCACACTCGTCACTTTGCTCACTGTCACACTAGCCATTTTACTCACTGCCACACTCACCACTTTGCTCCCTGTCACACTCGCCACTTTGCTCACTGACACACTCGCTAACTTGCTCACTGCCACCCTCACCACTTTGCTCACTGTCACACGCACAACCTTGCCCACTGTCACACTTGCCACTTTGCTCATTGCGACACTCGGCATTTTGCTCACTGTCACACTCACCACTTTGCTCACTGCCACACTCACCACTTTGCTCACTGCCACACTCACCACTTTGTTCACTGTCACATTCGCCACTGTGCTCACTGCCACACTTGCCACTTTGCTCACTGTCAAACTCGCCACATTGCTCACTGCCACACTCGCCACTTTGCTCACTGTCACACTCACCACTTTGCTCACTGTCACATTCGCCACTGTGCTCACTGCCACACTCGCCACTTTGCTCACTGCCACACTTGCCACTTTGCTCACTGTCAAACTCGCCACATTGCTCACTGCCACACTCGCCACTTTGCTCACTGTCACACTCACCACTTTGCTCACTGTCACATTCGCCACTGTGCTCACTGCCACACTCGCCACTTTGCTCACTGCCACACTCGTCACTTTGCTGATTGTCACACTTGCCACTTTGCTCACTGTCAAACTCGACACTTTGCTCACTGCCACACTCGTCACTTTGCTCACTGTCACACTCACCACTTTGCTCACTGTCACATTCGCCACTGTGCTCACTGCCACACTCACCACTTTGCTCACTGTCACACTCACCACTTTGCTCACTGTCAAACACGCCACTTTGCTCACTGCCACACTCACCACTTTGCTCACTGTCACACTCACCACTTTGCTCACTGTCACATTCGCCACAGTGCTCACTGCCACACTCGCCACTTTGCTCACTGCCACACTCACCACTTTGCCCACTTTCACACTCGCCACTTTGCTCACTGTAACACTCGCCACTTTACTCACTGCCACACTCGCCACTTTGCTCACTACCACACTCGTCACTTTGCTCACTGTCACACACGCCACTTTGCTCACTGTCACACTCGCCACTTTGCGCATTGCCACACTCGCTACTTTGCTTACTGTCACACTCGCCACTTTACTCACTGCCACACTCGCCGCTTTGCTCACTACCACACTCGCCACTTTGCTCTCTGTCACACTCGCCACTTTGCTCACTGTCACGCTCGTCATTTGCTCACTGACACACTCATCACTTTGCTCACTGTCACACTCGCCACTTTGCTCATTGTCACACTCGCCACTTTGCTCACTGACACACTCGCCACTTTGCTCACTGACACACTCGCTAATTTGCTCACTGCCACCCTCACCACTTTGCTCACTGTCACACTCGCCACTTTGCTCACTGTCACACTCGCCACTTTGCTCACTGACACACTCGCTAATTTGCTCACTGCCACCCTCACCACTTTGCTCACTGTCACACTCGCCACTTTGCTCACTGTCACACTGGCCACTTTGCTCACTGACACACTCGCTAATTTGCTCACTGCCACCCTCACCACTTTGCTCACTGTCACACTTGCCACTTGGCTCATTGCGTCACTCGGCATTTTGCTCACTGCCACACTCATCACTTTGCTCACTGTCACCCTCGCCACTTTGCTCACTGTCACACTCCCCACTTTGCTCTCTGCCACACTTGCCACTTTGCTCACTGTCACACTCGCTACTTTGCTCACTCTCACACTCGTCATTTGCTCACTCTCTCACTCGCCAACTTGCTCACTGCCACACTTGTCACTTTGCTCACTTTCACACTCACCACTTTGCTCACTACCACACTCGTCGCTTTGCTCACTGTCACACTCGTCACTTTGCTCACTGTCACACTAGCCACTTTGCTCACTGTCACACTAGCCACTTTGCTCACTGTCCCACTCGCCACTTTTCTCACTGCCACACTCGCCACTTTGCTCACTATCACACTCAGCACTTTGCTCACCACCACACTTGCCACTTTCTTCACTGCCACACTCGCCTCTTTGCTCACTGTCACACTCACCACTTTCTTGACTGCCACACTCATGATTTGCTCACTGCCACACTCATGATTTGCTCACTGCCACACTCATGATTTGCTCACTGCCACACTCGCCACTTTGCTCACTGCCACACTCGTCACTTTGCTCACTGCCACACTCGCCACTTTGCTCACTGCCACACTCGTCACTTTGCTCACTGCCACACTCGCCATTTTGCTCACTGCCACACTCACCACTTTGCTCACTGTCACACTCGCGACTTTGCTCACTGTCACACTCACCACTTTGCTCACTGTCACACCCGTCATTTGCTCACTGACACACTCGTCACTTTGCTCACTGTCACCCTCGCCACTTTGCTCACTGTCACACTCACCACTTTACTCACTGCCACACTCGTCACTTTGCTCAAAGTCACACTCGCCACTTTGCTCACTGTCACACTCGCCACTTTGCTCACTGTCACACTCGCCACTTTGCTCACTGACACACTCGCTAACTTGCTCACTGCCACACTCGCCACTTTGATCACTGTCACACTCGCCACTTTGCTCACTGTCACCCTCGCCACTTTGCTCACTGTCACACTCCCCACTTTGCTCACTGTCACACTCGCTACTTTGCTCACTCTCACACTCGTCATTTGCTCACTCTCTCACTCGCCAACTTGCTCACTGCCACACTCGTCGCTTTGCTCACTGTCACACTCGTCACTTTGCTCACTGTCACACTAGCCACTTTGCTCACTGTCCCACTCGCCACTTTTCTCACTGCCACACTCGCCACTTTGCTCACTATCACACTCGGCACTTTGCTCACCACCACACTCGCCACTTTCTTCACTGCCACACTCGCCTCTTTGCTCACTGTCACACTCACCACTTTCTTGACTGCCACACTCGCCACTTTGCTCACTGTCACACTCGCCACTTTCTTCACTGCCACACTCGCCACTTTGCTCACTGCCACACTCGCCACTTTCTTCACTGCCACACTCGCCTCTTTGGTCACTGCCACACTCGCCACGTTGCTCACTGCCACACTCGCCAGTTTGCTCACTGCCACACTCGTCACTTTGCTCACTGTCACACTAGCCATTTTACTCACTGCCACACTCACCACTTTGCTCCCTGTCACACTCGCCACTTTGCTCACTGACACACTCGCTAACTTGCTCACTGCCACCCTCACCACTTTGCTCACTGTCACACGCACAACCTTGCCCACTGTCACACTTGCCACTTTGCTCATTGCGACACTCGGCATTTTGCTCACTGTCACACTCACCACTTTGCTCACTGCCACACTCACCACTTTGCTCACTGCCACACTCACCACTTTGTTCACTGTCACATTCGCCACTGTGCTCACTGCCACACTTGCCACTTTGCTCACTGTCAAACTCGCCACATTGCTCACTGCCACACTCGCCACATTGCTCACTGCCACACTCGCCACTTTGCTCACTGCCACACTTGCCACTTTGCTCACTGTCAAACTCGCCACATTGCTCACTGCCACACTCGCCACTTTGCTCACTGTCACACTCACCACTTTGCTCACTGTCACATTCGCCACTGTGCTCACTGCCACACTCGCCACTTTGCTCACTGCCACACTCGTCACTTTGCTGATTGTCACACTTGCCACTTTGCTCACTGTCAAACTCGACACTTTGCTCACTGCCACACTCGTCACTTTGCTCACTGTCACACTCACCACTTTGCTCACTGTCACATTCGCCACTGTGCTCACTGCCACACTCACCACTTTGCTCACTGTCACACTCACCACTTTGCTCACTGTCAAACACGCCACTTTGCTCACTGCCACACTCACCACTTTGCTCACTGTCACACTCACCACTTTGCTCACTGTCACATTCGCCACAGTGCTCACTGCCACACTCGCCACTTTGCTCACTGCCACACTCACCACTTTGCCCACTTTCACACTCGCCACTTTGCTCACTGTAACACTCGCCACTTTACTCACTGCCACACTCGCCACTTTGCTCACTACCACACTCGTCACTTTGCTCACTGTCACACACGCCACTTTGCTCACTGTCACACTCGCCACTTTGCGCATTGCCACACTCGCTACTTTGCTTACTGTCACACTCGCCACTTTACTCACTGCCACACTCGCCGCTTTGCTCACTACCACACTCGACACTTTGCTCTCTGTCACACTCGCCACTTTGCTCACTGTCACACTCGCCACTTTGCTCATTGCCACACTCGCTACTTTGCTCACTGTCACACTCGCCACTTTGCTCACTGTCACACTCACCACTTTGCTCACTGTCACAGTCGTCATTTGCTCACTGACACACTCGTCACTTTGCTCACTGTCACCCTCGCCACTTTACTCAGTGCCACACTCGCCACTTTTCTCACTGTCACACTCGCCACTTTGCTCACTGCCACTCACGCCACTTTGCTCACTGCCACACTCGCCACTTTGCTCACTGTCACACTCACCACATTGCTCACTGTCACACTCGCCACTTTGCTCATTGCCACACTCACCACTTTGCTCACTGTCACACTCACCACTTTGCTCACTGTCACACTCGCCACTGGGCTCACTGCCACACTCGCCACTTTGCGCACTGTCACACTCACCACTTTGCTCACTGCCACACTCGCCACTTAGCTCACTGCCACACCCGCCACTTAGCTCACTGTCAAACTCACCCTTTGTTCACTGCCACACTCACCACTTTGCTCACTGTCAAACTCACCCTTTGTTCACTGCCACACTCACCACATTGCTCACTGTCACACTCGCCACTTTGCTCATTGCCACACTCACCACTTTGCTCACTGTCACACTCACCACTTTGCTCACTGCCACACTCGCCACTTTGCTCACTGCCACACTCGCCACTTTGCTCACTGTCACTCTCACCACTTTGCTCACTGCCACACTCACTACTTTGCTCACTTTCACACTCGCCCCTTTGCTCACTGTCACACTCAGCACTTGACTCACTGCCAGAATCGCCACATTGCTCACTACCACACTCGTCACTTTGCTCCCTGTCACACTCGCCACATTGCTCACTGTCACACTCGTCACTTTGCTCACTGTCACACTCGTCATTTGCTCACTGACACACTTGTCACTTTGCTCACTGTCACCCTCGCCACTTTACTCAGTGCCACACATGCCACTTTTCTCACTGCCACTCTCGCCCCTTTGCCCACTGCCACACTCGCCACTTTGCTCACTGTCACACTCACCACTTTGCTCACTGTCAAACTCGACACTTTGCTCAATGCCACACTCGTCACTTTGTTCACTGTCACACTCACCACTTTGCACACTGTCACATTCACCACTCTGCTCACTGCCACACTCGCCACTTTGCTCATTGTCACACTCACCACTTTGCTCACTGTCAAACTCGCCACTTTGCTCACTGTAACACTCGCCACTTTACTCACTGCCACACTCGCCACTTTGCTCACTACCACACTCGTCACTTTGCTCACTGTCACACTCGCCACTTTGCTCACTGTCACACTCGCCACTTTGCCCATTGCCACACTCACTACTTTGCTCACTGTCACACTCGCCACTTTGCTCACTGTCACACTCACCACTTTGCTCACTGTCACACCCGTCATTTGCACACTGACACACTCGTCACTTTGCTCACTGTCACCCTCGCCACTTTACTCACTGCCACACTCGCCACTTTGCTCACTGTCACACTCGCCACTTTGCTCACTGCCACTCTCGCCACTTTGCTCACTGCCACACTCGCCACTTTGCTCACTGTCACACTCGCCACATTGCTCACTGTCACACTCACCACTTTGCTCATTGCCACACTCACCACTTTGCCCACTGTCACACTCACCACTTTGCTCACTGTCACACTCGCCACTGGGCTCACTGCCACACTCGCCACTTTGCTCACTGCCACTCTCGCCACTTAGCTCACTGCCACACCCGCCACTTTGCTCACTGTCAAACTCACCCTTTGTTCACTGCCACACTCACCACTTTGCTCACTGTCAAACTCACCCTTTGTTCACTGCCACACTCACCACTTTGCTCACTGTCAAACTCACCACTTTGCTCACTGCCACACTCACCACTTTGCTCACTGTCAAACTCACCCTTTGTTCACTGCCACACTCACCACTTTGCTCACTGTCAAACTCACCCTTTGTTCACTGCCACACTCGCCACTTTGCTCACGGTCAACCTCACCCTTTGCTCACTGCCACACTCACCACTTTGCTCACTGTCACTCTCACCACTTTGCTCACTGTCACACTCACTACTTTGCTCACTTTCACACTCGCCCCTTTGCTCACTGTCACACTTGCCACTTTACTCACTGCCACACTCGCCACTTTGCTCACTACCACACTCGTCACTTTGCTCCCTGTCACACTCGCCACTTTGCTCACTATCACACTCGTCACTTTGCTCACTGTCACACTCGTCATTTGCTCACTGACACACTCGTCACTTTGCTCACTGTCACCCTCGCCACTTTACTCACTGTCACACTCGCCACTTTGCTCACTGCCACTCTCGCCACTTTGCTCACTGCCACACTCGCCACTTTGCTCACTGTCACACTCGCCACATTGCTCACTGTCACACTCGCCACTTTGCTCATTGCCACACTCACCACTTTGCCCACTGTTACACTCACCACTTTGCTCACTGTCACACTCGCAACTGGGCTCACTGCCACACTCGCCACTTAGCTTATTGCCACACCCGCCACTTTGCTCACTGTCAAACTCACCCTTTGTTCACTGCCACACTCACCACTTTGCTCACTGTCAAACTCACCACTTTGCTCACTGCCACACTCACCACTTTGCTCACTGTCAAACTCACCCTTTGTTCACTGCCACACTCGCCACTTTGCTCACTGTCAAACTCACCCTTTGTTCACTGCCACACTCACCACTTTGCTCACTGTCAACCTCACCACTTTGCTCACTGTCACACTCACTACTTTGCTCACTTTCACACTCGCCCCATTGCACACTGTCACACCCGCCACTTTACTCACTGCCACACTCGCCACTTTGCTCACTACCACACTCGTCACTTTGCTCCCTGTCACACTCGCCACTTTGCTCACTGTCACACTCGTCACTTTGCTCACTGTCACACTCGTCATTTGCTCACTGACACACTCGTCACTTTGCTCACTGTCACCCTCGCCACTTTACTCAGTGCCACACTCGCCACTTTTCTCACTGTCACACTCGTGACTTTGCTCAAAGTCACACTCGCCACTTTACCCACTGCCACACTCGCCACTTTGCTCACTGCCACTCTCGCCACTTTGCCCAATGCCACACTTGCCACTTTGCTCACTGTCACACTCACCACTTTGCTCACTGTCAAACTTGCCACTTTGCTCACTGTCACACTCACCACTTTGCTCACTGTCACACTCGCTAACTTGCTCACTGCCACCCTCACCACTTTGCTCACTGCCACACTCACCACTTTGCTCACTGTCACACTCACCACTTTGCTCACTGCCACACTCACCACTTTGCTCACTGTCACACTGGCCACTTTGCTCACTGTCACACTCACCACTTTGCTCACATTCACACTCGTCACTTTGCTCACTGTCACACTCACCACTTTGCTTACTGTCACACGCACCACTTTGCTCACTGTCACATTCGCCACTGTGCTCACTGTCACACTTGCCACTTTGCTCACTGTCAAACTCGCCACATTGCTCACTGCCACACTCGGCACTTTGCTCACTGTCACACTCACCACTTTGCTCACTGTCACATTCGCGACTGTGCTCACTGCCACACTCGCCACTTTGCTCACTGCCACACTCGTCACTTTGCTCATTGTCACACTTGCCACTTTGCTCACTGTCAAACTCGACACTTTGCTCACTGTCACACTCGCCACTTTGCTCACTGTCACACTCACCACTTTGCTCACTGTCACACCCGTCATTTGCACACTGACACACTCGTCACTTTGCTCACTGTCACCCTCGCCACTTTACTCAGTGCCACACTCGCCACTTTTCTCACTGTCACACTCACCACTTTGCTCACTGCCACTCTCGCCACTTTGCTCACTGCCACACTCGCCACTTTGCTCACTGTCACGCTCGCCACATTGCTCACTGTCACACTCGCCACTTTGCTCATTGCCACACTCACCACTTTGCCCACTGTCACACTCGCCACTTAGCTCACTGCCACACCCGCCACTTTGCTCACTGTCAAACTCACCCTTTGTTCACTGCCACACTCACCACTTTGCTCACTGTCAAACTCACCCTTTGTTCACTGCCACACTCACCACTTTGCTCACTGTCAAACTCACCACTTTGCTCACTGCCACACTCACCACTTTGCTCACTGTCAAACTCACCCTTTGTTCACTGCCACACTCGCCACTTTGCTCACGGTCAACCTCACCCTTTGCTCACTGCCACACTCGTCACTTTGCTCAATGTCACTCTCACCACTTTGCTCACTGTCACACTCACTACTTTGCTCACTTTCACACTCGCCCCTTTGCTCACTGTCACACTCGCCACTTTACTCACTGCCACACTCGCCACTTTGCTCACTACCACACTCGTCACTTTGCTCCCTGTCACACTCGCCACTTTGCTCACTGTCACACTCGTCACCTTGCTCACTGTCACACTCGTCATTTGCTCACTGACACACTCGTCACTTTGCTCACTGTCACCTTCGCCACTTTACGCAGTGCCACACACGCCACTTTTCTCACTGTCACACTCGTGACTTTGCTCAAAGTCACACTCGCCACTTTACCCACTGCCACACTCGCCACTTTGCTCACTGCCACTCTTGCCACTTTGCCCAATGCCACACTTGCCACTTTGCTCACTGTCACACTCACCACTTTGCTCACTGTCACACTCGCCACTTTGCTCACTGTCACACTCGCTATCTTGCTCACTGCCACCCTCACCACTTTGCTCACTGCCACACTCACCACTTTGCTCACTGTCACACTCACCACTTTGCTCACTGCCACACTCACCACTTTGCTCACTGTCACACTCGCCACTTTGCTCACTGTCACATTCACCACTTTGCTCACATTCACACTCGTCACTTTGCTCACTGTCACACTCCCCACTTTGCTCTCTGCCACACTTGCCACTTTGCTCACTGTCACACTCGCCACTTTGGTCACTCTCACACTCGTCATTTGCTCACTGTGACACTCGCCAACTTGCTCACTGCCACACATGTCACTTTGCTTACTGTCACACTCGCGACTTTGCTCACTACCACACTCGTCGCTTTGCTCACTGTCACACTCGTCACTTTGCTCACTGTCACACTCGCCACTTTGCTCACTGACACAGTCGCTAACTTGCTCACTGCCACCCTCACCACTTTGCTCACTGTCACACGCACCACTTTGCTCACTGTCACACTTGCCACTTGGCTCATTGCGACACTCGGCATTTTGCTCACTGTCACACTCGCCACTTTGCTCACCACGACACTCGCCACTTTGCTCACTGTCACACTCGCCACTTTGCTCACTGACACACTCGCTAATTTGCTCACTGCCACCCTCACCACTTTGCTCACTGTCACACTTGCCACTTGGCTCATTGCGTCACTCGGCATTTTGCTCACTGCCACACTCACCACTTTGCTCACTGTCACACTCACCACTTTGCTCACTGTCACACTCACCACTTTGCTCACTGTCACACGCACCACTTTGCTCACTGTCACACTTGCCACTTGGCTCATTGCGTCACTCGGCATTTTGCTCACTGCCACACTCACCATTTTGTTCACTGTCACATTCGCCACTGTGCTCACTGTCACACTTGCCACTTTGCTCACTGTCAAACTCGCCACATTGCTCACTGCCACACTCGCCACTTTGCTCACTGTCACACTCACCACATTGCTCACTGTCACATTCGCGACTGTGCTCACTGCCACACTCGCCACTTTGCTCACTGCCACACTCGTCACTTTGCTCATTGTCACACTTGCCACTTTGCTCACTGTCAAACTCGACACTTTGCTCACTGCCACACTCGTCACTTTGCTCACTGTCACACTCACCACTTTGCTCACTGTCACATTCGTCACTGTGCTCACTGCCACACTCGCCACTTTGCTCACTGTCACACTCACCACTTTGCTCACTGTCAAACCCGCCACTTTGCTCACTGCCACACTCGCCACTTTGCTCACTGTCACACTCACCACTTTGCTCACTGTCACATTCGCCACAGTCCTCACGGCCACACTCGCCACTTTGTTCACTGCCACACTCACCACTTTGCCCACTTTCACACTCGCCACTTTGGTCACTGTAACACTCGCCACTTTACTCACTGCCACACTCGCCACTTTGCTCACTACCACACTTGTCACTTTGCTCACTGTCACACTCGCCACTTTGCTCATTACCACTCTCGCTACTTTGCTCACTGTCAAACTTGCCACATTGCTCACTGCCACACTCGCCACTTTGCTCACTGTCACACTCACCACTTTGCTCACTGTCAAACTCGCCACTGTGCTCACTGCCACACTCGCCACTTTGCTCACTATCACACTCACCACTTTGCTCACTGTCACACTCGCCACTTTCCTCAACACCACACTCGCCACTTTGCTCACTGTCACACTGGCCACTTTGCTCACTGACACACTCGCTAATTTGCTCACTGCCACCCTCACCACTTTGCTCACTGTCACACTTGCCACTTGGCTCATTGCGTCACTCGGCATTTTGCTCACTGCCACACTCACCACTTTGCTCACTGTCACACTCACCACTTTGCTCACTGTCACACTCACCACTTTGCTCACTGTCACACGCACCACTTTGCTCACTGTCACACTTGCCACTTTGCTCACTGTCAAACTTGCCACATTGCTCACTGCCACACTCGCCACTTTGCTCACTGTCACATTCGCCACTGTACTCACTGCCACACTTGCCACTTTGCTCACTGTCAAACTTGCCACATTGCTCACTGTCACACTCACCACTTTGCTCACTGTCACACTCACCACTTTGCTCACTGTCACACTCGCCACTTTGCACACTGTCACACTCGCCACTTTGCTCACCGGCAGACTCGCTAACTTGCTCACTGCCACACTCACCACTTTGCTCACTGTCACACTCGCCACTTTGCTCACTGTCACACTCGCTACTTTGCTCACTGCCACACTCGCCACTTTGCTCACTGTCACACTCGCAACTTTGCTCACTGCAACACTTGCAACTTTGCTCACTGCAACACTCGCAAATTTTCTCACTGCCACACTCGCCACTTTGCTCAATGCCACACGCACCACTTTGCTCACTTCCACACTCACCACTTTGCTCCCTGTCACACTCACCACTTTGCTCACTGCCACACTCGCCACTTTGCTCACAGTCACACTCGCCGACCTGCTCACTGTCACACTCGCCACTTTTCTCACAGTCACAGTCGCCGACCTGCTCACTGTCACACTCTCCACTTTGCTCACTGTCAAACTCGCCACTTTGCTCACTGCCACACTCGCCACTTTGCTCACTGTAACACTCGCCACTTTACTCACGGCCACACTCGCCACTTTGCTCACTACCACACTCGTCACTTTGCTCACTGTCGCACTCACCACTTTGCTCACTGTCACACTCGTCATTTGCTCACTGACACACTCGTCACTTTGCTCACTGCCACCCTCGCCACTTTACTCAGTGCCACACTCGCCACTTTTCTCACTGTCACACTCGCCACTTTGCTCACTGCCACTCTCGCCACTTTGCTCACTGCCACACTCGCCACTTTGCTCACTGTCACACTCGCCACATTGCTCACTGTCACACTCGCCACTTTGCTCATTGCCACACTCACCACTTTGCTCACTGTCACACTCACCACTTTGCTCACTGTCACACTCACCACTGGGCTCACTGCCACACTCGCCACTTTGCTCACTGTCACAATCACCACTTTGCTCACTGCCACACTCGCCACTTTGCTCACTGCCACACTCGCCACTTTGTTCACTGTCACATTCGCCACTGTGCTCACTGCCACAATTGCCACTTTGCTCACTGTCAAACTCGCCACATTGCTCACTGTCACACTCGTCATTTGCTCACTGACACACTCGTCACTTTGCTCACTGCCACCCTCGCCACTTTACTCAGTGCCACACTCGCCACTTTTCTCACTGTCACACTCGCCACTTTGCTCACTGCCACACTCACCACTTTGCTCACTGCCACCCTCGCCACTTTACTCAGTGCCACACTCGCCACTTTTCTCACTGTCACACTCGCCACTTTGCTCACTGCCACACTCGCCACTTTGCTCACTGTCACACTCGCCACATTGCTCACTGTCACACTCGCCACTTTGCTCATTGCCACACTCACCACTTTGCTCACTGTCACACTCACCACTTTGCTCACTGTCACACTCACCACTGGGCTCACTGCCACACTCGCCACTTTGCTCACTGTCACAATCACCACTTTGCTCACTGCCACACTCGCCACTTTGCTCACTGTCACATTCGCCACTGTGCTCACTGCCACAATTGCCACTTTGCTCACTGTCAAACTCGCCACATTGCTCACTGCCACACTCGCCACTTTGCTCACTGCCACACTCGCCACTTTGTTCACTGTCACATTCGCCACTGTGCTCACTGCCACACTCGCCACTTTGCTCACTGCCACACTCGCCACTTTGTTCACTGTCACATTCGTCACTTTGCTCACTGCCACAATTGCCACTTTGCTCACTGTCAAACTCGCCACATTGCTCACTGCCACACTCGCCACTTTGCTCACTGTCACACTCGCCACTTTGCTCACTGTCACACTCACCACTTTGCTCACTGTCACATTCGCCACTGTGCTCACTGCCACACTCGCCACTTTGCTCACTGCCACACATGTCACTTTGCTTACTGTCACACTCGCGACTTTGCTCACTACCACACTCGTCGCTTTGCTCACTGTCACACTCGTCACTTTGCTCACTGTCACACTCGCCACTTTGCTCACTGACACAGTCGCTAACTTGCTCACTGCCACCCTCACCACTTTGCTCACTGTCACACGCACCACTTTGCTCACTGTCACACTTGCCACTTGGCTCATTGCGACACTCGGCATTTTGCTCACTGTCACACTCGCCACTTTGCTCACCACGACACTCGCCACTTTGCTCACTGTCACACTCGCCACTTTGCTCACTGACACACTCGCTAATTTGCTCACTGCCACCCTCACCACTTTGCTCACTGTCACACTTGCCACTTGGCTCATTGCGTCACTCGGCATTTTGCTCACTGCCACACTCACCACTTTGCTCACTGTCACACTCACCACTTTGCTCACTGTCACACTCACCACTTTGCTCACTGTCACACGCACCACTTTGCTCACTGTCACACTTGCCACTTGGCTCATTGCGTCACTCGGCATTTTGCTCACTGCCACACTCACCATTTTGTTCACTGTCACATTCGCCACTGTGCTCACTGTCACACTTGCCACTTTGCTCACTGTCAAACTCGCCACATTGCTCACTGCCACACTCGCCACTTTGCTCACTGTCACACTCACCACATTGCTCACTGTCACATTCGCGACTGTGCTCACTGCCACACTCGCCACTTTGCTCACTGCCACACTCGTCACTTTGCTCATTGTCACACTTGCCACTTTGCTCACTGTCAAACTCGACACTTTGCTCACTGCCACACTCGTCACTTTGCTCACTGTCACACTCACCACTTTGCTCACTGTCACATTCGTCACTGTGCTCACTGCCACACTCGCCACTTTGCTCACTGTCACACTCACCACTTTGCTCACTGTCAAACCCGCCACTTTGCTCACTGCCACACTCGCCACTTTGCTCACTGTCACACTCACCACTTTGCTCACTGTCACATTCGCCACAGTCCTCACGGCCACACTCGCCACTTTGTTCACTGCCACACTCACCACTTTGCCCACTTTCACACTCGCCACTTTGGTCACTGTAACACTCGCCACTTTACTCACTGCCACACTCGCCACTTTGCTCACTACCACACTTGTCACTTTGCTCACTGTCACACTCGCCACTTTGCTCATTACCACTCTCGCTACTTTGCTCACTGTCAAACTTGCCACATTGCTCACTGCCACACTCGCCACTTTGCTCACTGTCACACTCACCACTTTGCTCACTGTCAAACTCGCCACTGTGCTCACTGCCACACTCGCCACTTTGCTCACTATCACACTCACCACTTTGCTCACTGTCACACTCGCCACTTTCCTCAACACCACACTCGCCACTTTGCTCACTGTCACACTGGCCACTTTGCTCACTGACACACTCGCTAATTTGCTCACTGCCACCCTCACCACTTTGCTCACTGTCACACTTGCCACTTGGCTCATTGCGTCACTCGGCATTTTGCTCACTGCCACACTCACCACTTTGCTCACTGTCACACTCACCACTTTGCTCACTGTCACACTCACCACTTTGCTCACTGTCACACGCACCACTTTGCTCACTGTCACACTTGCCACTTTGCTCACTGTCAAACTTGCCACATTGCTCACTGCCACACTCGCCACTTTGCTCACTGTCACATTCGCCACTGTACTCACTGCCACACTTGCCACTTTGCTCACTGTCAAACTTGCCACATTGCTCACTGTCACACTCACCACTTTGCTCACTGTCACACTCACCACTTTGCTCACTGTCACACTCGCCACTTTGCTCACTGTCACACTCGCCACTTTGCTCACCGGCAGACTCGCTAACTTGCTCACTGCCACACTCACCACTTTGCTCACTGTCACACTCGCCACTTTGCTCACTGTCACACTCGCTACTTTGCTCACTGCCACACTCGCCACTTTGCTCACTGTCACACTCGCAACTTTGCTCACTGCAACACTTGCAACTTTGCTCACTGCAACACTCGCAAATTTTCTCACTGCCACACTCGCCACTTTGCTCAATGCCACACGCACCACTTTGCTCACTTCCACACTCACCACTTTGCTCCCTGTCACACTCACCACTTTGCTCACTGCCACACTCGCCACTTTGCTCACAGTCACACTCGCCGACCTGCTCACTGTCACACTCGCCACTTTTCTCACAGTCACAGTCGCCGACCTGCTCACTGTCACACTCTCCACTTTGCTCACTGTCAAACTCGCCACTTTGCTCACTGCCACACTCGCCACTTTGCTCACTGTAACACTCGCCACTTTACTCACGGCCACACTCGCCACTTTGCTCACTACCACACTCGTCACTTTGCTCACTGTCGCACTCACCACTTTGCTCACTGTCACACTCGTCATTTGCTCACTGACACACTCGTCACTTTGCTCACTGCCACCCTCGCCACTTTACTCAGTGCCACACTCGCCACTTTTCTCACTGTCACACTCGCCACTTTGCTCACTGCCACTCTCGCCACTTTGCTCACTGCCACACTCGCCACTTTGCTCACTGTCACACTCGCCACATTGCTCACTGTCACACTCGCCACTTTGCTCATTGCCACACTCACCACTTTGCTCACTGTCACACTCACCACTTTGCTCACTGTCACACTCACCACTGGGCTCACTGCCACACTCGCCACTTTGCTCACTGTCACAATCACCACTTTGCTCACTGCCACACTCGCCACTTTGCTCACTGTCACACTCACCACTTTGTTCACTGTCACATTCGCCACTCTGCTCACTGCCACAATTGCCACTTTGCTCACTGTCAAACTCACCACATTGCTCACTGTCACACTCGTCATTTGCTCACTGACACACTCGTCACTTTGCTCACTGCCACCCTCGCCACTTTACTCAGTGCCACACTCGCCACTTTTCTCACTGTCACACTCGCCACTTTGCTCACTGCCACTCTCGCCACTTTGCTCACTGCCACACTCGCCACTTTGCTCACTGTCACACTCGCCACATTGCTCACTGTCACACTCGCCACTTTGCTCATTGCCACACTCACCACTTTGCTCACTGTCACACTCACCACTTTGCTCACTGTCACACTCACCACTGGGCTCACTGCCACACTCGCCACTTTGCTCACTGTCACAATCACCACTTTGCTCACTGCCACACTCGCCACTTTGCTCACTGCCACACTCGCCACTTTGTTCACTGTCACATTCGCCACTGTGCTCACTGCCACAATTGCCACTTTGCTCACTGTCACACTCACCACTTTGCTCACTGTCAAACTCGCCACATTGCTCACTGCCACACTCGCCACTTTGCTCACTGTCACACTCGCCACTTTGCTCACTGTCACACTCACCACTTTGCTCACTGTCACATTCGCCACTGTGCTCACTGCCACACTCGCCACTTTGCTCACTGCCACACTCGTCACTTTGCTCATTGTCACACTTGCCACTTTGCTCACTGTCAAACTCGACACTTTGCTCACTGCCACACTCGTCACTTTGCTCACTGTCACACTCACCACTTTGCTCACTGTCACATTCGCCACTGTGCTCACTGCCACACTCGCCACTTTGCTCACTGTCACACTCACCACTTTGCTCACTGTCAAACCCGCCACGTTGCTCACTGCCACACTCACCACTTTGCTCACTGTCACACTCACCACTTTGCTCACTGTCACATTCGCCACAGTGCTCACTGCCACACTCGCCACTTTGCTCACTGCCACACTCACCACTTTGCCCACTTTCACACTCGCCACTTTGCTCACTGTAACACTCGCCACTTTACTCACTGCCACACTCGCCACTTTGCTCACTACCACGCTCGTCACTTTGCTCACTGTCACACTCGCCACTTTACTCACTGTCACATTCGCCACTTTGCTCATTGCCACACTCGCTACTTTGCTCACTGTCACACTCGCCACTTTGCTCACTGTCACACTCGCCACTTTGCTCACTGACACACTCGTCACTTTGCTCACTGTCACCCTCGCCACTTTACTCAGTGCCACACTCGCCACTTTGCTCACTGTCACACTCGCCACTTGGCTCATTGCGACACTCGGCATTTTGCTCACTGTCACACTCGCCACTTTGCTCAACACCACACTCGCCACTTTGCTCACTGTCACACTGGCCACTTTGCTCACTGACACACTCGCTAATTTGCTCACTGCCACCCTCACCACTTTGCTCACTGTCACACTTGCCACTTGGCTCATTGCGTCACTCGGCATTTTGCTAACTGCCACACTCATCACTTTGCTCACTGTCACACTCACCACTTTGCTCACTGTCACACTCACCACTTTGCTCACTGTCACATTCACCACTTTGTTCACTGTCACATTCGCCACTGTGCTCACTGCCACACTCACCACTTTGCTCACTGTCACACTCGCCACTTTGCTCACTGTCACACTCGCCACTTTGCTCACCGGCACATGTAAGGGAAATTGTATTAGATATTGTATGAGCTAGGTATGAAATTCAGATTCACAGGTTTTAGTGAAATAATAAAGCAGATTTAGATAAGTAGTGAAAATGGGTATATAACCTAAAGTAACTTCGTGTGACCTAATATAATCAAGTGTAGTCGATATGATCAAAGTGGAGGAACTAGAGAAGTAATATAGCAATCACTAATTAAGGAAAGCAGACAATAGTCACTTAAGAAAACAAGGAAGACTGCTCGGTGGTTCAACTTAATAGTGGACTATACACCAGCAGAGAGAATGTCTTTTCTGCTAAACACATTAGTGGACCATAAATCAGCAGGGGGATGTCTTTTCTTCTAAACACATTCGCCTTAGCTTACAAAACCACGATTATTGTACAAACAGAAAAGTTCAGATAAGAGCAAGAGTTATAACCACCATGATTTAAGAGACACAGAGATATAACAGGGAACGACTAATTGCCAATACAACAGATAAAGGGTCTAAAGTAAGATGAGAACCAAGGACAGGCAATAAAAGTAAGATAAGAATCTTGAGATAGGGAGCTGAAATGTACATAAAAGAATGTAAGCCCAAGGGCTCTTTGGAGTGTTCCGGACGTTCCCGGCTTTGTCTCTTGTGCTGAGAAATAAAGTCTTTTGCTTGAAAGATCGCTGCTCAGACTCTCTGTTTTAAACCGATGTGAACGAATTGTCGTCCTGGGGAACCACGACAAAATTGGCGCTGCTTAGCAGGGTTGGTGAGAGATCGCCCAGAAAAGCATCTGGAAGGAGTAGCGGAGACGGTGGTCCGACCGGAACCGAGAAGTCCCCAGCCGGCCTTCTGTCAACAAGGTAAGCAGACTTGCATGCATGTAAATCCTTGTTGTCAGAAAGGGGTTTTCTCGAGGCCCGGTGCGCCCGGCTCTCTGCTGGTCCTGGATCTCCCCAACCCAAAAAGATATCCTGCACAGGTAAAACCAAATTGTGTAAAAATTTTGAGAGACTGAGTCTGATCCGAAGAGCAGAATTTTTGCATGCAAAAGCGCGCTGCGAATACTGTATTGTCTGTGAATGGGTAAAAAGTGAGACGGGAAAAAGGCCGAAAGCTAAAGTAATGCAATTAGGTTAAGTCAAGCGGTTTGGAGCGGGTTTTTCAGGTCACGACTTGCCCAGAAGAGAGTAAGTGTGGGAAAACCTGCCAGTCCAAACCTACCCAGGACCTCGGGTAAGGGACGTCAACCGAGAGGGAGAGAGATCAGTGAGAGATCGCTCTCTGACCTAATACAGTAGTCAAAAGCACAGGAGTGGATTTTAAGCACAGGAAAGGGGAGTAGCAGCTAGAATAGAGGAAGTAAAAGACCAATTTGAACAAACTGGTCTGAGGTAACAGCGTGGAGAACAGAAATAAGAGGAGAGTCGGAACATAGGTAGGGTAATAACTAACAACTTGGAAAGATTACCCTGACAAAACTGCCTGGTGACAAGATTGAAAATAACTAATCTTTGAATAATAACAAAAACGGAAGCAACACTGGATTGGAAAAAGATTACACACATAATTAACTTAGAGGAGATAAAGAATGAGTGGCCGTATGTAAATTGGGAAAGAGTAGTCGATAGGAATTGGATAGACGAAATAAAATTGGAAACCCTAGAGAAATTAATAAAGGGATCTGACCGATACAGGATTCTTATACACATAGACGAGCAAGTGAAAACCTACTACCCTCTGGCCCGGGAGAGGAAGATAGTGCCGGGACAGGGGACTACGGGGAAGTGGATATCAGGACCCCGGTTAGAATTACAGATATTGGCAAAAGAAATCCAAAGGAAAGGTAAACAGGGGACTGAGCACGGAAAAACAATACAGCAAGTAATAATCACTGTGATACCTAACTCTGACAGACTAAGTGACAAAAATTGTGACAGTGATCCAAAAAGACGAGTAATGGCGCACCAAGTTAAGACACCAGTGGAGATATTAGGGGATAAGTTCCCAGCCCTTAGGGGAGATATAGAACACGTCTCTAAAAAATGGGCCAAAAGAACAAATAAGACCAATACACAGTGGCCGGAGGAAGGCACATGGTCCATAGAGAGGTGTGAGGACCAGAAGGGAATGATAAAGAATTATAAGATTAAGGATAAAACGAGCAAAAGAAGGGAAAAGCGAGAAAAGGAGTTAGAGATATTAGCCCTATTCCAACAAGAAGGGAAAGAGAGAAGAGGGGTATGGAGGGGAGGTAGGATGCAGATGCCAGTACAACTTGAGGAAAAAGCAAAATTGGAAGATCCAAACGTAGCCCCACCCCCATACTTAGAGAAACAGAGCTTCACGGGACTGTACCCAGTTATATCAGGCACAATGAATTTTGAGGGAGAATATGACATAGAACAGATGACGAAGGAGGAATGGGCACGAAAGGAGGGAGAAAAGAAACAAGGTATAGAGAAAGCAGCTAGGAAAACAGAAGAGGTTTTGGAGGAGCTGAATCTCAGGAGGAAGGAGTTAGAGGATGAAGTAAAGGTGGTAGAACTTTTGGAATGGGCAAAGAAGGTAATGGAAAAGGAAAAAGAACGAGAAGAGGGAGGAGAAAATGTTAGAAATAAATATGAGGGGAAAACAGGAAATGATTTTTGCGAGTATGCAAGTGAGACATCACAAGGATGGAGGTGGAAGCACCCAGAGGAAGGTAGAATGGCGAGAGAGACGGAAGGAGAAACAGAAGAGAGTAGTGAAGACGAAGGGAGGCAATCAATGTTAGGGGTGCAAAGAAAATCAAGGCGGGAAAGGCACCCACCTGTAAAGTTTCCAGATGTGGATAGGAGAGGGAAAAGGGTATTCCCGGTGATTCTGAAGGGTGGCAGACCGCAGTATATCCCTTGGTCAGGTCAGGATTTGCCTAATTTAATTAATGAATTACCCAATATTTTGGATGGGGCTGGAAGGTGGATTGGACAGTTGGAGGAGGGAATGGTGGGAAAAAGGATGGCACTGGGCGACATCAAAGCTCTCCTGACAAAGGTGCTAGGAATGGACCAAATGGCGGAAGTAATGAGACGTGCTGGCATCCCGACCGCAGCTTATGACCCAGCGGTGGATGGGATACTAATGGACCAGTACCGCCAAGACATCTGGCAGGCACTGCGGGATATGTACCCCAATCGAATGGATGTAAAAACCCTAAAGGGAGAGCCACTGGGTGAGGAGGAGAATGCAGCGGTGTATGTAGAGAATCAATTAAAAAGGTGGAGAAGGGACACGGAGAGGGACATTTTAATAGACCCACTGACCAACTCCATGTTCCGGGCTGCAATCCTAGAGGGCTTGCCAGCCCCAGCTAAGACAAGGCTGGAGGAAGTGGTGGGCTTGGACTCAAAAAATTACCGAGAGTTTGTGGATTATGTTGCCCATGCAGTAGAGAGACATCGCAAAGATGAAAAGAATGCAGACAAACAGCTGAAGGAGGTACAACGTAAACTCCTTCAGGCACAGTTGGAGGAGATCAAAAGCAAGGATAAACTGAAGGCAAAAGAGGATCTCGCACCCAGAAAAATAGCACCAATGATGGTGGAGCAAAAGCCAGAGGAAATACCTGCACTAATCAAAGGGGGGAGCGGAGATGGAGGCCAGCCCGTCGTAACCTATAACATTTCTGCCTTCCCACTGTCCATGAACCCAGGAGCCTATGGCCTAAATTATCAAAACCCATACGCCCTGCAAAGTCAGACTGACTGGAATAGAAATGGGAAAGGACAGGGAGGTGGTAGGCCACCCTATCAGAATCAGAGAGGACAGGGACAGGTTAATCATCAGACTCCGAGACAGGGACCACTGCCTGGCCCTTCAGGTGTGTGTTGGGGGTGCGGGGAGGCAGGGCACATAAAAAGGAATTGCCCGCGGAATTTCCCCAGACAGGGAGAAAACCAGCAGCAGACAGGCCAACAACTGATCCAAGGATCGCCAAACAGCATCCCGATGTTTCAAGGGCCGGTAAACCATCAGAATTCCCCATAGGGAGGCCCAGAGAACCCCGAAATGGTAGGACAGTACGTACAGATAACAGAAACTGCAGAGCAGGAACCTATAGTTAACGTTAGAGTAGGAGGGATCGAGGTCCCCATGATGATAGACACCGGCGCCACATGTACGTGCATGCAAACGAAATATGCGGATCACTTACCATTGTCAAACCAGTTTGTAAAAACTGTGGGGTTCTCGGGGAAAGTAACATTAGCTCGAATGACGACGCCGGTGCCTGTTACCATTGGAAATAAGACAACCCATGTACCTATTTTAGTATGTGATAAAACTCCTTTAAATCTATTGGGAAGGGATGCAATCCTAGGTTTAGGACTGAAATTAGAATGCACTGAACAAGGAATTGATTTGATGGGAATGTATCCACTTGAAATACCAGGAAAGGAAGGGGTTAATGTATATTGGTTGGGAGATATAGAGGAACAAGTTAAAAAACAGATATGGGAAGTTTGGGGAAAGCTTATAAACACTTGGGTTCCACAAGCCAAATGGCCAAGAACAGAATTACACAGTACAATGATATTTGATGAAGGGCAGGAACCTGAGATACAGGAGAAATGGGAAAGGGAGGCAGGACGAGAACAGGAAATAAAGTCAGGAAGTATTTTAATCGGACTAGAGGGAGTAGCCCTCACCATTGTTAGGAATGAATGGGTTAACAAATGGTTCTCTGTATCTGGGGCGGAGCCACATGTCACATTGAAAGTGAATCCGGGATACAGATCAAAAGACCTAGGGCCAATGGTGTTGAGAGCACAAGATTTAGAATTTGTCCAGACAGACAATGTAGATATTTGGACGTCCAGCAATGGACAAATGACGAAAATAATTTTGGATGTTAAAATGCTTGGGAAACCGAAGCAGATAACAATAGGAGTGCAAATCGAGAAACAGGAACTGGAGTGGAGAGAGAGGTTAGAGCAGGATTTGAACTCTCTCCCGCAGGAGTTGTGGTCCAGACAGGACACGGATGTAGGGAGGGTCAAAAACGCTAATCCAGTTGAAGTCAGATTAAAGACAGGATGCCAGGGGCCGTATAGGCCGCAGTACCCAATTAAGACAGAAGCAATTGAAGGAATTAGAGGGACGATTAAGGGATTGATAGAAGCAGGGGTATTAAAAGAAACCCGGAGCAGGTGTAATACACCGCTACTACCAGTGAAAAAGGCGGACGGAGAAAAATGGAGATTGGTGCATGATCTAAGGGCAATTAATGAGGTAGTGGAAGATATGCCAGCAGAGGTTCCAAACCCTTATACCTTGATGACAAATATACCACCTGAAAGTAGATGGTTTACTGTAATAGACCTATGTTCGGCATTTTTTAGTGTGCCACTAGCTCAAGAAAGTCAGTATCTCTTTGCATTTACGTACAAGGGGAAACAATACACATACAATAGGATGCCCCAAGGATTTAAACATTCCCCACATGTATTCAATCAGGTGTTGAGAGCAGATTTAGAAGGAATACAGTTGGAAGGAACACTGATACAATATGTGGATGATTTATTATTATGCACAGGAACACAAGAACAATGCAGGAAGGATAGTTTAAAACTATTGAAAAGACTAGCAGAAGGGGGCCATAAAGTTTCCAGGAAAAAGCTGCAGCTGTGCCAGAAAAAGGTAGAATACTTGGGAAGAGAAATATCAGCAGGACAGAAGGAGATAGCTTCACAGCAAATAGAAGCAGTACTAAAAGTTCCGAAACCACAGACGGTGGGACAAATGATGACATTTTTGGGAATGACAGGATTCAGTTCAGAATGGGTGGAAAGCTATGCCGAAAAAACGCAGGCACTACGAAAGATAATGAAGGAGGCAGGGTGTGACGAATTAAAAGCCAAACTAAAATGGGATAAAGATGCTTCAGGCGCATTTGAAAATGTGAAAAGAGAAATGGCACAGGCACCAGCATTGGCTTTACCGACCTATGACAAGCCCTTTGACTTATTTGTGAGTAACAGAGAAGCCGGATTTGCTACAGCAATGTTAATGCAGGAAAATTGCAAGGGTAGACGAAGGCAGGCTGTAGCATATTACAGTACCAAGCTAGACGACGTAGCGATGGGATACCCTCCGTGCTATCAAGGTCTGGCAGCAGCTTGGTGGGCGTACGAAAAGACAGCTACGGTCACAATGGGATATCCGATAAACATACATGTATACCATAAGGTAGCTGAATTGATTGAGCAAGGAAAATTTGTGCTGACACCTGCTAGGATCCATCATTATCGAATGCTAACCACATTTCCAGATATCACGATAATAAAGTGCAACAGAGTAAATCCAGCTGATTACATGCCATTACCTCATGAAGGAGAAGAACATGAATGCTTAAGAGAAGCAAAAACATTTATGAAACTGAGGAAAGATTTAAGAGCAGAGGGACTAGTGACAGAAGGGAAAAGGATACTGTATGTAGATGGCTCATGTTACAGGGATCACTTAGGAAACCACGCAGGCTATGCCATAGTTGAACAGAAAGGGGAAACACTTGAAGTCATAGAAGCAGAGAAATGTGAACAGCCCTGTTCAGCCCAACTGGCAGAACTTAAAGCATTGACCAGAGCATGTGAGCTAGCAAACGGGGAAGCATTGGAAATTTATACTGATTCGGCCTATGCCCACGGGGTCTGCCATCTGTTCGGGGCAATATGGAAGCAAAGGGGATTTATGAAAAGCGGAGGAGGACCAATACAACACGAAGGTCAAATCAGGGCTTTAATAAGGGCCATGATGGGTCCAAGGGAATTAGCCATAATTAAGTGTCAGGCGCATAAAAAGGGAGCAGACAGCATCACACAGGGAAACACCAAAGCCGACAAGGCAGCTAAAGAAGCGTCAGGATGCATTGAGGCTACGATAGCCCCAGTAGAAATAGCAAGGCCGCACCCAGGGCCAGGTACGGGGGATATCGAACCTCATATTACATTAGAAGATGTAGCACAGTTACAGGAGGAAACCTCTGTAGCTGAAAAGGCAATGTGGAAAGATAGAGGAGCACTACAGGGACAACAGGACAGGATATGGAGAAATGGGGAGGGATTGGTCATAGCACCCACATCATTACTAACCGTACTAATTAGCGAAGCGCATGGAGTGGACCACTGTGCAAGAGGAGAAGTGGCGAGAAAGATCAAGAAGGAAGGATTCTGGTCACCATACCTGCAAAACTCGATTGACTACATACTAAGTCAGTGTGAGGTGTGTGCTCAGAATAACATCAGGAAGGGCATTACTGCCCCAATAGGGCATATACCCATTCCTGAAGGACCATTTAAACATCTATGCATGGACTATGTGGATATGGGAAAGGTGGTGAGGGGGAAAAGATACATGTTAGTGATTATTGATAGATTCAGCAGATGGATAGAAGCAACGCCATCCAAAGATCAAGGATCTGGAACGGTGATTAACTTCCTGTCAAAAGAAATTATCCCAAGATTTGGTATACCCACGCAATTAAGTTCAGACAATGGATCTGCTTTTATAGGAAGGGCACTGAGAGAGACACTCTCGGCACTCCGAATAAAGCAGAAGTTTGGATGTGTATATCATCCTCAATCCCAAGGAATGGTGGAGAGAGCAAACGGGACCCTTAAGGCTAAAATAAGCAAAATTTGCAGTGAAACAGGGAAAAACTGGATAGATGCTCTGCCATTGGCTCTAATGCAATACAGGAGTCAGGAAAACAGAATCACACATTTGAGCCCACATGAAATGATGACAGGAAGAGTAATGCCGGTACCTAAGATCAGGGGATCAGGAGGTCCTACGCTAGAATGTTTAGATCAAAGCACAAAAGAATATATACAACAATTAACTGTTATACATAGAACTATATCTGAACAGGAAAAAGCCAAGGAGGAGGAGAATCCGGTAACAGAACATCAGATCAAGCCTGGAGATCGAGTATACATCAGAAAGTTCCGGAGACGTTGGAACGAACCGAGACGAGAAGGACCGTTTGAAGTCACCAAAGTGTCTCCCACGGCGTTGCAAGTAGAAGGCAGTACACTGTGGTATCACTTGAACCATTGTACCAGAACGGTACCAGGGGTGGGGGAGAGAAGGGAAATTGAAGAAGTACACAGAATGGACAGAAGTGATAGCGAGGAAGAAATAGAAATACACGGGGAGAATCGTGGGGAGGAGGAACAGAGCCAAGGAAGAACAAAAAGAATAGAGGATGATGAAAGTAGTTCTGTACATGAGCTGGCTGATGATACAAATGCCCAGCCTGAGCCTATTAGTCAAGGTGCCGAGGGAGGTGAGGACAGGGAAGGGGCCCCATTCCCCACCTGGGACTTGGAAACTATTTCCCTTAGGGACTTCCGTGACCCATAGAAAAGGAGAATGGGATACAGAAGACATAAGGGTGCAGAATCAGGAAGATAGAGTATTAAGACAAACAAGACGTGAACGATTAGTGAGCACAAATACTATTTGGGAAAAAGCGCAGAAAAACAAATGGTGGAAATGGGCTGAGTATACAGGTCAGAGAAACAGTGATGGGAAAGAGTGTGTAGTATGTGCATCAGAGAAACCTAACACCCAAGTAACTGATATACCATGGGGATCAGGAGACTGTAGAACCAGGCAACAAAGCTGGAGAAAGGAAAATTGCCGTCCATATACCACATATATAAGGTATCATATGATAGGGAATCGGAACTACACGTATGAGATGATAAACTGTTCCGGATCCGCATGTGCTAACCTTTGTAAAGGTAAGCCGCCGTTGTGTCAATACCACTGCATCCTGTTTGCTGGGGTAAAAAAGGGCATCTACAGCTTGACCCACAGATGTCCAAAGTGGCCAAAAACGGCAGTAGACGCGGTCCCAAAGGAATGGAGTGTAGAGCCTAACTTACAAATCCAAGATTGCTATTGGAGGGAAAGTAGCACAGGAAGTAGTGTGGGAAATTACACAGGAGAGTGTGAAAGGATTTGGAATACAACCGACATCCGTAGGCTGATCATGCCAATCAAAGGGGGAACGCCACCCCCTCCTTATGTGTTAGACTATCAAGAAAATCAACTGGCCGATCTCTGGTGGCTTTGTGGCCCGGAGAAAGGGCTATTGGCAAAACTACCACAGAATTGGAAGGGACTATGTGCCCGAGTTATGCTTGCCCAGAGCACTGTGATACTACCGGTGGAAAAAGAAATTAAATCACAAAAAGTTAAGAGGGCATATACCCCTGACCCTACGGTAAAATTGGACGCAATCGGACAGCCCCGCGGCATCCCGAATGAGTTCAAAGCTAGGAACGAAATAGCTGCAGGGTTTGAATCCCTCTTTGTTTGGATCACACCCAGCAAGAATACTGAGTGGATCAATTACATCTATTATAATCAGCATTGGCAAAATCGACAGGCGTTAGATTGGCTCCTGGCAGAGAAAGGAGGGGTGTGTGTTATGTTTGGGGATCAGTGCTGCACATTTATCCCTAATAACACTAATCCAGAAGGGTCATTTACACAAGCCATGAATAAGTTAAGAAATCTTAAGAAAGAAGTGAAAGAAAATGCTGGGTTTGGGCATGAGGTATGGAGTTGGCTGGACAGAATATTAGGAAGATGGGGGGCGTGGTTTGCCAAAGCTGGAGCTGTAGCAATCGCAACAATAATCATTCTGGGATTGATATTTTGTTGTTTTTTACCCGCCCTGAGATCCTTCCTTACCAGAATGGCAGCGCGGCAGATGGTGACGCGGGTGCTAAGCAGCTCACGCTCGAGAGAAAAAACAGAGGAATGGGAAAACCTTGAGCCGCCCCCGCTGAGTGGATTCACAATGACCTTGGTCGAAGTTGAAACTCGTCACTCTGTAAAATAACTACAATAGTGGAAGATCACCTTGTGGAAACAACAGCACCTTGCTGAAGTCCGCACGAAACCAGGAGAACTTAGTCTGTACACAGGAATCAGTCTTTTTCCCTTCCCTAGACAAGAGTGGGAAGGTTTTTGGCTGATGACTGTCAGGGGCAGGCAATCTGGAGGAGCAACCCAAAAATCAGAACCGGGATAGACAAATTATGATAAAGTTAGAATAGGGACACTGATCCCTGACCAAAATAGTCGGCTCCTCCACATCGCCTGCAAAGAGTGATTAAAATAAAATACAAATGGGATTGAGCAAGGGGATTATTTGAACTTGATAATTGGGATGAGGCTAGGGAAGCCTCAAAGGGGGGATTGTAAGGGAAATTGTATTAGATATTGTATGAGCTAGGTATGAAATTCAGATTCACAGGTTTTAGTGAAATAATAAAGCAGATTTAGATAAGTAGTGAAAATGGGTATATAACCTAAAGTAACTTCGTGTGACCTAATATAATCAAGTGTAGTCGATATGATCAAAGTGGAGGAACTAGAGAAGTAATATAGCAATCACTAATTAAGGAAAGCAGACAATAGTCACTTAAGAAAACAAGGAAGACTGCTCGGTGGTTCAACTTAATAGTGGACTATAAACCAGCAGAGAGAATGTCTTTTCTGCTAAACACATTAGTGGACCATAAATCAGCAGGGGGATGTCTTTTCTTCTAAACACATTCGCCTTAGCTTACAAAACCACGATTATTGTACAAACAGAAAAGTTCAGATAAGAGCAAGAGTTATAACCACCATGATTTAAGAGACACAGAGATATAACAGGGAACGACTAATTGCCAATACAACAGATAAAGGGTCTAAAGTAAGATGAGAACCAAGGACAGGCAATAAAAGTAAGATAAGAATCTTGAGATAGGGAGCTGAAATGTACATAAAAGAATGTAAGCCCAAGGGCTCTTTGGAGTGTTCCGGACGTTCCCGGCTTTGTCTCTTGTGCTGAGAAATAAAGTCTTTTGCTTGAAAGATCGCTGCTCAGACTCTCTGTTTTAAACCGATGTGAACGAATTGTCGTCCTGGGGAACCACGACACACACTCGCTAACTTGCTCACTGCCACACTCACCACTTTGCTCACTGTCACACTCGCCACTTTGCTCACTGTCACACTTGCCACTTGGCTCACTGCCACAGTCGCCACTTTGCTCACTGTCACACTCGCTACTTTGCTCACTGCCACACTCGCCACTTTGCTCACAGTCACACTCGCCACTTTGCTCACTGCAACACTCGCAACTTTGCTCACTGCCACACTCGCCACTTTGCTCACTGCCACACTCACCACTTTGCTCACTTCCACACTCACCACTTTGCTCCCTGTCACACTCGCCACTTTGCTCACTGCCACACTCGCCACTTTGCTCACAGTCACACTCGCCGACCTGCTCACTGTCACACTCGCCACTTGATTCACAGTCACAGTCGCCGACCTGCTCACTGTCACACTCACCACTTTTCTCACTGTCAAAATCGCCACTTTGCTCACTGCCACACTCGCCACTTTGCTCACTGTAACACTCGCCACTTTACTCACTGCCACACACGCCACTTTGCTCACTACCACACTCGTCACTTTGCTCACTGTCACACTCGCCACTTTGCTCACTGTCACACTCGCCACTTTGCTCATTGCCGCACTCGCTACTTTGCTCACTGTCACACTCGCCACTTTGCTCACTGTCACACTCACCACTTTGCTCACTGTCACACTCGTCATTTGCTCACTGACACACTCGTCACTTTGCTCACTGTCACCCTCGCCACTTTACTCAGTGCCACACTCGCCACTTTTCTCACTGTCACACTCGCCACTTTGCTCACTGCCAATCTCGCCACTTTGCTCACTGCCACACCCGCCACTTTGCTCACAGTCACACTCACCACTTTGCTCACTGTCACACTCGCCACTGGGCTCACTGCCACACTCGCCACTTTGCTCACTGTCACACTCACCACTTTGCTCACTGCCACACTCGCCACTTTGCTCACTGCCACACTCGCAACTTTGCTCACTGCCACACTCGCCACTGTGCTCACTGCCACACTCACCACTTTGCCCACTTTCACACTCGCCACTTTGCTCACTGTAACACTCGCCACTTTACTCACTGCCACACACGCCACTTTGCTCACTACCACACTCGTCACTTTGCTCACTGTCACACTCGCCACTTTGCTCACTGTCACACTCGCCACTTTGCTCATTGCCGCACTCGCTACTTTGCTCACTGTCACACTCGCCACTTTGCTCACTGTCACACTCACCACTTTGCTCACTGTCACACTCGTCATTTGCTCACTGACACACTCGTCACTTTGCTCACTGTCACCCTCGCCACTTTACTCAGTGCCACACTCGCCACTTTTCTCACTGTCACACTCGCCACTTTGCTCACTGCCAATCTCGCCACTTTGCTCACTGCCACACCCGCCACTTTGCTCACTGTCACACTTGCCACTTGGCTCATTGCGACACTCGGCATTTTGCTCACTGTCACACTCACCACTTTGCTCAACACCACACTCGCCACTTTGCTCACTGTCACACTGGCCACTTTGCTCACTGACACACTCGCTAATTTGCTCACTGCCACCCTCACCACTTTGCTCACTGTCACACTTGCCACTTGGCTCATTGCGTCACTCGGCATTTTGCTCACTGCCACACTCACCACTTTGCTCACTGTCACACTCACCACTTTGCTCACTGTCACACTCACCACTTTGCTCACTGTCACACTCACCACTTTGCTCACTGTCACATTCGCCACTGTGCTCACTGCCACACTTGCCACTTTGCTCACTGTCAAACTTGCCACATTGCTCACTGCCACACTCGCCACTTTGCTCACTGTCACATTCGCCACTGTGCTCACTGCCACACTCACCACTTTGCTCACTGTCACACTCGCCACTTTGCTCACTGTCACACTCGCCACTTTGCTCACCGGCACACTCGCTAACTTGCTCACTGCCACACTCACCACTTTGCTCACTGTCACACTCGCCACTTTGCTCACTGTCACACTTGCCACTTGGCTCACTGCCACAGTCGCCACTTTGCTCACTGTCACACTCGCTACGTTGCTCACTGCCACACTCGCCACTTTGCTCACAGTCACACTCGCCACTTTGCTCACTGCAACACTCGCAACTTTGCTCACTGCCACACTCGCCACTTTGCTCACTGCCACACTCACCACTTTGCTCACTTCCACACTCACCACTTTGCTCCCTGTCACACTCGCCACTTTGCTCACTGCCACACTCGCCACTTTGCTCACAGTCACACTCGCCGACCTGCTCACTGTCACACTCGCCACTTGATTCACAGTCACAGTCGCCGACCTGCTCACTGTCACACTCACCACTTTGCTCACTGTCAAAATCGCCACTTTGCTCACTGCCACACTCGCCACTTTGCTCACTGTAACACTCGCCACTTTACTCACTGCCACACACGCCACTTTGCTCACTACCACACTCGTCACTTTGCTCACTGTCACACTCGCCACTTTGCTCACTGTCACACTCGCCACTTTGCTCATTGCCGCACTCGCTACTTTGCTCACTGTCACACTCGCCACTTTGCTCACTGTCACACTCACCACTTTGCTCACTGTCACACTCGTCATTTGCTCACTGACACACTCGTCACTTTGCTCACTGTCACCCTCGCCACTTTACTCAGTGCCACACTCGCCACTTTTCTCACTGTCACACTCGCCACTTTGCTCACTGCCAATCTCGCCACTTTGCTCACTGCCACACCCGCTACTTTGCTCACTGTCACACTCGCCACATTGCTCACTGTCACACTCACCACTTTGCTCACTGTCACACTCGCCACTTTGCTCACTGTCACACTTGCCACTTGGCTCACTGCCACAGTCGCCACTTTGCTCACTGTCACACTCGCTACTTTGCTCACTGCCACACTCGCCACTTTGCTCACAGTCACACTCGCCACTTTGCTCACTGCAACACTCGCAACTTTGCTCACTGCCACACTCGCCACTTTGCTCACTGCCACACTCACCACTTTGCTCACTTCCACACTCACCACTTTGCTCCCTGTCACACTCGCCACTTTGCTCACTGCCACACTCGCCACTTTGCTCACAGTCACACTCGCCGACCTGCTCACTGCCACACTCGCCACTTTGCTCACTGTAACACTCGCCACTTTACTCACTGCCACACACGCCACTTTGCTCACTACCACACTCGTCACTTTGCTCACTGTCACACTCGCCACTTTGCTCACTGTCACACTCGCCACTTTGCTCATTGCCGCACTCGCTACTTTGCTCACTGTCACACTCGCCACTTTGCTCACTGTCACACTCACCACTTTGCTCACTGTCACACTCGTCATTTGCTCACTGACACACTCGTCACTTTGCTCACTGTCACCCTCGCCACTTTACTCAGTGCCACACTCGCCACTTTTCTCACTGTCACACTCGCCACTTTGCTCACTGCCAATCTCGCCACTTTGCTCACTGCCACACCCGCCACTTTGCTCACTGTCACACTCGCCACATTGCTCACTGTCACACTCACCACTTTGCTCATTGCCACACTCACCACTTTGCTCACTGTCACACTCACCACTTTGCTCACTGTCACACTCGCCACTGGGCTCACTGCCACACTCGCCACTTTGCTCACTGTCACACTCACCACTTTGCTCACTGCCACACTCGCCACTTTGCTCACTGCCACACTCGCAACTTTGCTCACTGCCACACTCGCCACTGTGCTCACTGCCACACTCACCACTTTGCCCACTTTCACACTCGCCACTTTGCTCACTGTAACACTCGCCACTTTACTCACTGCCACACCCGCCACTTTGCTCACTACCACACTCGTCACTTTGCTCACTGTCACACTCGCCACTTTACTCACTGTCACATTCGCCACTTTGCTCATTGCCACACTCGCTACTTTGCTCACTGTCACACTCGCCACTTTGCTCACTGTCACACTCGCCACTTTGCTCACTGTCACACTCGTCATTTGCTCACTGACACACTCGTCACTTTGCTCACTGTCACCCTCGCCACTTTACTCAGTGCCACACTCGCCACATTGCTCACTGTCACACTCGCCACTTTGCTCATTGTCACACTCGCCACTTTGCTCACTGTCACACTTGCCACTTGGCTCATTGCGACACTCGGCATTTTGCTCACTGTCACACTCACCACTTTGCTCAACACCACACTCGCCACTTTGCTCACTGTCACACTGGCCACTTTGCTCACTGACACACTCGCTAATTTGCTCACTGCCACCCTCACCACTTTGCTCACTGTCACACTTGCCACTTGGCTCATTGCGTCACTCGGCATTTTGCTCACTGCCACACTCACCACTTTGCTCACTGTCACACTCACCACTTTGCTCACTGTCACACTCACCACTTTGCTCACTGTCACATTCACCACTTTGTTCACTGTCACATTCGCCACTGTGCTCACTGCCACACTTGCCACTTTGCTCACTGTCAAACTTGCCACATTGCTCACTGCCACACTCGCCACTTTGCTCACTGTCACATTCGCCACTGTGCTCACTGCCACACTCACCACTTTGCTCACTGTCACACTCGCCACTTTGCTCACTGTCACACTCGCCACTTTGCTCACCGGCACACTCGCTAACTTGCTCACTGCCACACTCACCACTTTGCTCACTGTCACACTCGCCACTTTGCTCACTGTCACACTTGCCACTTGGCTCACTGCCACAGTCGCCACTTTGCTCACTGTCACACTCGCTACTTTGCTCACTGCCACACTCGCCACTTTGCTCACAGTCACACTCGCCACTTTGCTCACTGCAACACTCGCAACTTTGCTCACTGCCACACTCGCCACTTTGCTCACTGCCACACTCACCACTTTGCTCACTTCCACACTCACCACTTTGCTCCCTGTCACACTCGCCACTTTGCTCACTGCCACACTCGCCACTTTGCTCACAGTCACACTCGCCGACCTGCTCACTGTCACACTCGCCACTTGATTCACAGTCACAGTCGCCGACCTGCTCACTGTCACACTCACCACTTTGCTCACTGTCAAAATCGCCACTTTGCTCACTGCCACACTCGCCACTTTGCTCACTGTAACACTCGCCACTTTACTCACTGCCACACACGCCACTTTGCTCACTACCACACTCGTCACTTTGCTCACTGTCACACTCGCCACTTTGCTCACTGTCACACTCGCCACTTTGCTCATTGCCGCACTCGCTACTTTGCTCACTGTCACACTCGCCACTTTGCTCACTGTCACACTCACCACTTTGCTCACTGTCACACTCACCACTTTGCTCACTGTCACACTCGTCATTTGCTCACTGACACACTCGTCACTTTGCTCACTGTCACCCTCGCCACTTTACTCAGTGCCACACTCGCCACTTTTCTCACTGTCACACTCGCCACTTTGCTCACTGCCAATCTCGCCACTTTGCTCACTGCCACACCCGCTACTTTGCTCACTGTCACACTCGCCACATTGCTCACTGTCACACTCACCACTTTGCTCATTGCCACACTCACCACTTTGCTCACTGTCACACTCACCACTTTGCTCACTGTCACACTCGCCACTGGGCTCACTGCCACACTCGCCACTTTGCTCACTGTCACACTCACCACTTTGCTCACTGCCACACTCGCCACTTTGCTCACTGACACACTCGCAACTTTGCTCACTGCCACACTCGCCACTGTGCTCACTGCCACACTCACCACTTTGCCCACTTTCACACTCGCCACTTTGCTCACTGGAACACTCGCCACTTTACTCACTGCCACACTCGCCACTTTGCTCACTACCACACTCGTCACTTTGCTCACTGTCACACTCGCCACTTTACTCACTGTCACATTCGCCACTTTGCTCATTGCCACACTCGCTACTTTGCTCACTGTCACACTCGCCACTTTGCTCACTGTCACACTCGCCACTTTGCTCACTGTCACACTCGTCATTTGCTCACTGACACACTCGTCACTTTGCTCACTGTCACCCTCGCCACTTTACTCAGTGCCACACTCGCCACATTGCTCACTGTCACACTCGCCACTTTGCTCATTGTCACACTCGCCACTTTGCTCACTGTCACACTTGCCACTTGGCTCATTGCGACACTCGGCATTTTGCTCACTGTCACACTCGCCACTTTGCTCAACACCACACTCGCCACTTTGCTCACTGTCACACTGACCACTTTGCTCACTGACACACTCGCTAATTTGCTCACTGCCACCCTCACCACTTTGCTCACTGTCACACTTGCCACTTGGCTCATTGCGTCACTCGGCATTTTGCTCACTGCCACACTCACCACTTTGCTCACTGTCACACTCACCACTTTGGTCACTGTCACACTCACCACTTTGCTCACTGTCACATTCACCACTTTGTTCACTGTCACATTCGCCACTGTGCTCACTGCCACACTTGCCACTTTGCTCACTGTCAAACTTGCCACATTGCTCACTGCCACACTCGCCACTTTTCTCACTGTCACATTCGCCACTGTGCTCACTGCCACACTCACCACTTTGCTCACTGTCAAACTTGCCACATTGCTCACTGTCACACTCGCCACTTTGCTCACTGTCACACTCGCCACTTTGCTCACCGGCACACTCGCTAACTTGCTCACTGCCACACTCACCACTTTGCTCACTGTCACACTCGCCACTTTGCTCACTGTCACACTTGCCACTTGGCTCACTGCCACAGTCGCCACTTTGCTCACTGTCACACTCGTTACTTTGCTCACTGCCACACTCGCCACTTTGCTCACAGTCACACTCGCCACTTTGCTCACTGCAACACTCGCAACTTTGCTCACTGCCACACTCGCCACTTTGCTCACTGCCACACTCACCACTTTGCTCACTTCCACACTCACCACTTTGCTCCCTGTCACACTCGCCACTTTGCTCACTGCCACCCTCGCCACTTTGCTCACAGTCACACTCGCTGACCTGCTCACTGTCACACTCGCCACTTGACTCACAGTCACAGTCGCCGACCTGCTCACTGTCACACTCACCACTTTGCTCACTGTCAAACTCGCCACTTTGCTCATTGCCACACTCGCCACTTTGCTCACTGTAACACTCGCCACTTTACTCACTGCCACACACGCCACTTTGCTCACTACCACACTCGTCACTTTGCTCACTGTCACACTCGCCACTTTGCTCACTGTCACACTCACCACTTTGCTCACTGTCACACTCACCACTTTGCTCACTGTCACACTCACCACTTTGCTCACTGTCACACTCACCACTTTGCTCACTGTCACATTCGCCACTGTGCTCACTGCCACACTTGCCACTTTGCTCACTGTCAAACTTGCCACATTGCTCACTGCCACACTCGCCACTTTGCTCACTGTCACATTCGCCACTGTGCTCACTGCCACACTCACCACTTTGCTCACTGTCACACTCGCCACTTTGCTCACTGTCACACTCGCCACTTTGCTCACCGGCACACTCGCTAACTTGCTCACTGCCACACTCACCACTTTGCTCACTGTCACACTCGCCACTTTGCTCACTGTCACACTTGCCACTTGGCTCACTGCCACAGTCGCCACTTTGCTCACTGTCACACTCGCTACGTTGCTCACTGCCACACTCGCCACTTTGCTCACAGTCACACTCGCCACTTTGCTCACTGCAACACTCGCAACTTTGCTCACTGCCACACTCGCCACTTTGCTCACTGCCACACTCACCACTTTGCTCACTTCCACACTCACCACTTTGCTCCCTGTCACACTCGCCACTTTGCTCACTGCCACACTCGCCACTTTGCTCACAGTCACACTCGCCGACCTGCTCACTGTCACACTCGCCACTTGATTCACAGTCACAGTCGCCGACCTGCTCACTGTCACACTCACCACTTTGCTCACTGTCAAAATCGCCACTTTGCTCACTGCCACACTCGCCACTTTGCTCACTGTAACACTCGCCACTTTACTCACTGCCACACACGCCACTTTGCTCACTACCACACTCGTCACTTTGCTCACTGTCACACTCGCCACTTTGCTCACTGTCACACTCGCCACTTTGCTCATTGCCGCACTCGCTACTTTGCTCACTGTCACACTCGCCACTTTGCTCACTGTCACACTCACCACTTTGCTCACTGTCACACTCGTCATTTGCTCACTGACACACTCGTCACTTTGCTCACTGTCACCCTCGCCACTTTACTCAGTGCCACACTCGCCACTTTTCTCACTGTCACACTCGCCACTTTGCTCACTGCCAATCTCGCCACTTTGCTCACTGCCACACCCGCTACTTTGCTCACTGTCACACTCGCCACATTGCTCACTGTCACACTCACCACTTTGCTCACTGTCACACTCGCCACTTTGCTCACTGTCACACTTGCCACTTGGCTCACTGCCACAGTCGCCACTTTGCTCACTGTCACACTCGCTACTTTGCTCACTGCCACACTCGCCACTTTGCTCACAGTCACACTCGCCACTTTGCTCACTGCAACACTCGCAACTTTGCTCACTGCCACACTCGCCACTTTGCTCACTGCCACACTCACCACTTTGCTCACTTCCACACTCACCACTTTGCTCCCTGTCACACTCGCCACTTTGCTCACTGCCACACTCGCCACTTTGCTCACAGTCACACTCGCCGACCTGCTCACTGCCACACTCGCCACTTTGCTCACTGTAACACTCGCCACTTTACTCACTGCCACACACGCCACTTTGCTCACTACCACACTCGTCACTTTGCTCACTGTCACACTCGCCACTTTGCTCACTGTCACACTCGCCACTTTGCTCATTGCCGCACTCGCTACTTTGCTCACTGTCACACTCGCCACTTTGCTCACTGTCACACTCACCACTTTGCTCACTGTCACACTCGTCATTTGCTCACTGACACACTCGTCACTTTGCTCACTGTCACCCTCGCCACTTTACTCAGTGCCACACTCGCCACTTTTCTCACTGTCACACTCGCCACTTTGCTCACTGCCAATCTCGCCACTTTGCTCACTGCCACACCCGCCACTTTGCTCACTGTCACACTCGCCACATTGCTCACTGTCACACTCACCACTTTGCTCATTGCCACACTCACCACTTTGCTCACTGTCACACTCACCACTTTGCTCACTGTCACACTCGCCACTGGGCTCACTGCCACACTCGCCACTTTGCTCACTGTCACACTCACCACTTTGCTCACTGCCACACTCGCCACTTTGCTCACTGCCACACTCGCAACTTTGCTCACTGCCACACTCGCCACTGTGCTCACTGCCACACTCACCACTTTGCCCACTTTCACACTCGCCACTTTGCTCACTGTAACACTCGCCACTTTACTCACTGCCACACCCGCCACTTTGCTCACTACCACACTCGTCACTTTGCTCACTGTCACACTCGCCACTTTACTCACTGTCACATTCGCCACTTTGCTCATTGCCACACTCGCTACTTTGCTCACTGTCACACTCGCCACTTTGCTCACTGTCACACTCGCCACTTTGCTCACTGTCACACTCGTCATTTGCTCACTGACACACTCGTCACTTTGCTCACTGTCACCCTCGCCACTTTACTCAGTGCCACACTCGCCACATTGCTCACTGTCACACTCGCCACTTTGCTCATTGTCACACTCGCCACTTTGCTCACTGTCACACTTGCCACTTGGCTCATTGCGACACTCGGCATTTTGCTCACTGTCACACTCACCACTTTGCTCAACACCACACTCGCCACTTTGCTCACTGTCACACTGGCCACTTTGCTCACTGACACACTCGCTAATTTGCTCACTGCCACCCTCACCACTTTGCTCACTGTCACACTTGCCACTTGGCTCATTGCGTCACTCGGCATTTTGCTCACTGCCACACTCACCACTTTGCTCACTGTCACACTCACCACTTTGCTCACTGTCACACTCACCACTTTGCTCACTGTCACATTCACCACTTTGTTCACTGTCACATTCGCCACTGTGCTCACTGCCACACTTGCCACTTTGCTCACTGTCAAACTTGCCACATTGCTCACTGCCACACTCGCCACTTTGCTCACTGTCACATTCGCCACTGTGCTCACTGCCACACTCACCACTTTGCTCACTGTCACACTCGCCACTTTGCTCACTGTCACACTCGCCACTTTGCTCACCGGCACACTCGCTAACTTGCTCACTGCCACACTCACCACTTTGCTCACTGTCACACTCGCCACTTTGCTCACTGTCACACTTGCCACTTGGCTCACTGCCACAGTCGCCACTTTGCTCACTGTCACACTCGCTACTTTGCTCACTGCCACACTCGCCACTTTGCTCACAGTCACACTCGCCACTTTGCTCACTGCAACACTCGCAACTTTGCTCACTGCCACACTCGCCACTTTGCTCACTGCCACACTCACCACTTTGCTCACTTCCACACTCACCACTTTGCTCCCTGTCACACTCGCCACTTTGCTCACTGCCACACTCGCCACTTTGCTCACAGTCACACTCGCCGACCTGCTCACTGTCACACTCGCCACTTGATTCACAGTCACAGTCGCCGACCTGCTCACTGTCACACTCACCACTTTGCTCACTGTCAAAATCGCCACTTTGCTCACTGCCACACTCGCCACTTTGCTCACTGTAACACTCGCCACTTTACTCACTGCCACACACGCCACTTTGCTCACTACCACACTCGTCACTTTGCTCACTGTCACACTCGCCACTTTGCTCACTGTCACACTCGCCACTTTGCTCATTGCCGCACTCGCTACTTTGCTCACTGTCACACTCGCCACTTTGCTCACTGTCACACTCACCACTTTGCTCACTGTCACACTCACCACTTTGCTCACTGTCACACTCGTCATTTGCTCACTGACACACTCGTCACTTTGCTCACTGTCACCCTCGCCACTTTACTCAGTGCCACACTCGCCACTTTTCTCACTGTCACACTCGCCACTTTGCTCACTGCCAATCTCGCCACTTTGCTCACTGCCACACCCGCTACTTTGCTCACTGTCACACTCGCCACATTGCTCACTGTCACACTCACCACTTTGCTCATTGCCACACTCACCACTTTGCTCACTGTCACACTCACCACTTTGCTCACTGTCACACTCGCCACTGGGCTCACTGCCACACTCGCCACTTTGCTCACTGTCACACTCACCACTTTGCTCACTGCCACACTCGCCACTTTGCTCACTGACACACTCGCAACTTTGCTCACTGCCACACTCGCCACTGTGCTCACTGCCACACTCACCACTTTGCCCACTTTCACACTCGCCACTTTGCTCACTGGAACACTCGCCACTTTACTCACTGCCACACTCGCCACTTTGCTCACTACCACACTCGTCACTTTGCTCACTGTCACACTCGCCACTTTACTCACTGTCACATTCGCCACTTTGCTCATTGCCACACTCGCTACTTTGCTCACTGTCACACTCGCCACTTTGCTCACTGTCACACTCGCCACTTTGCTCACTGTCACACTCGTCATTTGCTCACTGACACACTCGTCACTTTGCTCACTGTCACCCTCGCCACTTTACTCAGTGCCACACTCGCCACATTGCTCACTGTCACACTCGCCACTTTGCTCATTGTCACACTCGCCACTTTGCTCACTGTCACACTTGCCACTTGGCTCATTGCGACACTCGGCATTTTGCTCACTGTCACACTCGCCACTTTGCTCAACACCACACTCGCCACTTTGCTCACTGTCACACTGACCACTTTGCTCACTGACACACTCGCTAATTTGCTCACTGCCACCCTCACCACTTTGCTCACTGTCACACTTGCCACTTGGCTCATTGCGTCACTCGGCATTTTGCTCACTGCCACACTCACCACTTTGCTCACTGTCACACTCACCACTTTGCTCACTGTCACACTCACCACTTTGCTCACTGTCACATTCACCACTTTGTTCACTGTCACATTCGCCACTGTGCTCACTGCCACACTTGCCACTTTGCTCACTGTCAAACTTGCCACATTGCTCACTGCCACACTCGCCACTTTTCTCACTGTCACATTCGCCACTGTGCTCACTGCCACACTCACCACTTTGCTCACTGTCAAACTTGCCACATTGCTCACTGTCACACTCGCCACTTTGCTCACTGTCACACTCGCCACTTTGCTCACCGGCACACTCGCTAACTTGCTCACTGCCACACTCACCACTTTGCTCACTGTCACACTCGCCACTTTGCTCACTGTCACACTTGCCACTTGGCTCACTGCCACAGTCGCCACTTTGCTCACTGTCACACTCGTTACTTTGCTCACTGCCACACTCGCCACTTTGCTCACAGTCACACTCGCCACTTTGCTCACTGCAACACTCGCAACTTTGCTCACTGCCACACTCGCCACTTTGCTCACTGCCACACTCACCACTTTGCTCACTTCCACACTCACCACTTTGCTCCCTGTCACACTCGCCACTTTGCTCACTGCCACCCTCGCCACTTTGCTCACAGTCACACTCGCTGACCTGCTCACTGTCACACTCGCCACTTGACTCACAGTCACAGTCGCCGACCTGCTCACTGTCACACTCACCACTTTGCTCACTGTCAAACTCGCCACTTTGCTCATTGCCACACTCGCCACTTTGCTCACTGTAACACTCGCCACTTTACTCACTGCCACACACGCCACTTTGCTCACTACCACACTCGTCACTTTGCTCACTGTCACACTCGCCACTTTGCTCACTGTCACACTCGCCACTTTGCTCATTGCCGCACTCGCTACTTTGCTCACTGTCAAACTCGCCACTTTGCTCACAGTCACACTCACCACTTTGCTCACTGTCACACTCGTCATTTGCTCACTGACACACTCGTCACTTTGCTCACTGTCACCCTCGCCACTTTACTCAGTGCCACACTCGCCACTTTTCTCACTGTCACACTCGCCACTTTGCTCACTGCCACTCTTGCCACTTTGCTCACTGCCACACCCGCCACTTTGCTCACTGTCACACTCGCCACATTGCTCACTGTCACACTCACCACTTTGCTCATTGCCACACTCACCACTTTGCTCACTGTCACACTCACCACTTTGCTCACTGTCACACTCGCCACTGGGCTCACTGCCACACTCGCCACTTTGCTCACTGTCACACTCACCACTTTGCTCACTGCCACACTCGCCACTTTGCTCACTGTCACACTCGCTACTTTGCTCACTGCCACACTCGCCACTTTGCTCACAGTCACACTCGCCACTTTGCTCACTGCAACACTCGCAACTTTGCTCACTGCCACACTCGCCACTTTGCTCACTGCCACACTCACCACTTTGCTCACTTCCGCACTCAGCACTTTGCTCCCTGTCACACTCGCCACTTTGCTCACTGCCACACTCGCCACTTTGCTCACAGTCACACTCGCCGACCTGCTCACTGTCACACTCGCCACTTGATTCACAGTCACAGTCGGCGACCTGCTCACTGTCACACTCACCACTTTGCTCACTGTCAAAATCGCCACTTTGCTCACTGCCACACTCGCCACTTTGCTCACTGTAACACTCGCCACTTTACTCACTGCCACACTCGCCACTTTGCTCACTACCACACTCGCCACTTTGCTCACTACCACACTCGTCACTTTGCTCACTGTCACACTCGCCACTTTGCTCATTGCCGCACTCGCCACTTTGCTCATTGCCGCACTCGCTACTTTGCTCACTGTAACACTCACCACTTTGCTCACTGTCACACTCGTCAATTGCTCACTGACACACTCGTCACTTTGCTCACTGTCACCCTCGCCACTTTACTCAGTGCCACACTCGCCACTTTTCTCACTGTCACACTCGCCACTTTGCTCACTGCCAATCTCGCCACTTTGCTCACTGCCACACCCGCCACTTTGCTCACTGTCACACTCGCCACATTGCTCACTGTCACACTCACCACTTTGCTCATTGCCACACTCACCACTTTGCTCACTGTCACACTCACCACTTTGCTCACTGTCACACTCGCCACTGGGCTCACTGCCACACTCGCCACTTTGCTCACTGTCACACTCACCACTTTGCTCACTGCCACACTCGCCACTTTGCTCACTGCCACACTCGAAACTTTGCTCACTGCCACACTCGCCACTGTGCTCACTGCCACACTCACCACTTTGCCCACTTTCACACTCGCCACTTTGCTCACTACCACACTCGTCACTTTGCTCACTGTCACACTCGCCACTTTACTCACTGTCACATTCGCCACTTTGCTCATTGCCACACTCGCTACTTTGCTCACTGTCACACTCGCCACTTTGCTCACTGTCACACTCGCCACTTTGCTCACTGTCACACACGTCATTTGCTCACTGACACACTCGTCACTTTGCTCACTGTCACACTCGCCACTTTGCTCATTGTCACACTCGCCACTTTGCTCACTGTCACACTTGCCACTTGGCTCATTGCGACACTCGGCATTTTGCTCACTGTCACACTCGCCACTTTGCTCAACACCACACTCGCCACTTTGCTCACTGTCACACTGGCCACTTTGCTCACTGACACACTCGCTAATTTGCTCACTGCCACCCTCACCACTTTGCTCACTGTCACACTTGCCACTTGGCTCATTGCGTCACTCGGCATTTTGCTCACTGCCACACTCACCACTTTGCTCACTGTCACACTCACCACTTTGCTCACTGTCACACTCACCACTTTGCTCACTGTCACATTCACCACTTTGTTCACTGTCACATTCGCCACTGTGCTCACTGTCACATTCACCACTTTGCTCACTGTCACACACGTCATTTGCTCACTGACACACTCGTCACTTTGCTCACTGTCACACTCGCCACTTTGCTCATTGTCACACTCGCCACTTTGCTCACTGTCACACTTGCCACTTGGCTCATTGCGACACTCGGCATTTTGCTCACTGTCACACTCGCCACTTTGCTCAACACCACACTCGCCACTTTGCTCACTGTCACACTGGCCACTTTGCTCACTGACACACTCGCTAATTTGCTCACTGCCACCCTCACCACTTTGCTCACTGTCACACTTGCCACTTGGCTCATTGCGTCACTCGGCATTTTGCTCACTGCCACACTCACCACTTTGCTCACTGTCACACTCACCACTTTGCTCACTGTCACACTCACCACTTTGCTCACTGTCACATTCACCACTTTGCTCACTGTCACACTCGCCACTTTGCTCACTGTCACATTCACCACTTTGTTCACTGTCACATTCGCCACATTGCTCACTGCCACACTCGCCACTTTGCTCACTGTCACATTCGCCACTGTGCTCACTGCCACACTCACCACTTTGCTCACTGTCACACTCGCCACTTTGCTCACTGTCACACTCGCCACTTTGCTCACCGGCACACTCGCTAACCTGCTCACTGCCACACTCACCACTTTGCTCACTGTCACACTCGCCACTTTGCTCACTGTCACACTTGCCACTTGGCTCACTGCCACAGTCGCCACTTTGCTCACTGTCACACTCGTTACTTTGCTCACTGCCACACTCGCCACTTTGCTCACAGTCACACTCGCCACTTTGCTCACTGCAACACTCGCAACTTTGCTCACTGCCACACTCGCCACTTTGCTCACTGCCACACTCACCACTTTGCTCACTTCCACACTCACCACTTTGCTCCCTGTCACACTCGCCACTTTGCTCACTGCCACCCTCGCCACTTTGCTCACAGTCACACTCGCTGACCTGCTCACTGTCACACTCGCCACTTGACTCACAGTCACAGTCGCCGACCTGCTCACTGTCACACTCACCACTTTGCTCACTGTCAAACTCGCCACTTTGCTCATTGCCACACTCGCCACTTTGCTCACTGTAACACTCGCCACTTTACTCACTGCCACACACGCCACTTTGCTCACTACCACACTCGTCACTTTGCTCACTGTCACACTCGCCACTTTGCTCACTGTCACACTCGCCACTTTGCTCATTGCCGCACTCGCTACTTTGCTCACTGTCAAACTCGCCACTTTGCTCACAGTCACACTCACCACTTTGCTCACTGTCACACTCGTCATTTGCTCACTGACACACTCGTCACTTTGCTCACTGTCACCCTCGCCACTTTACTCAGTGCCACACTCGCCACTTTTCTCACTGTCACACTCGCCACTTTGCTCACTGCCACTCTCGCCACTTTGCTCACTGCCACACCCGCCACTTTGCTCACTGTCACACTCGCCACATTGCTCACTGTCACACTCACCACTTTGCTCATTGCCACACTCACCACTTTGCTCACTGTCACACTCACCACTTTGCTCACTGTCACACTCGCCACTGGGCTCACTGCCACACTCGCCACTTTGCTCACTGTCACACTCACCACTTTGCTCACTGCCACACTCGCCACTTTGCTCACTGTCACACTCGCTACTTTGCTCACTGCCACACTCGCCACTTTTCTCACAGTCACACTCGCCACTTTGCTCACTGCAACACTCGCAACTTTGCTCACTGCCACACTCGCCACTTTGCTCACTGCCACACTCACCACTTTGCTCACTTCCGCACTCAGCACTTTGCTCCCTGTCACACTCGCCACTTTGCTCACTGCCACACTCGCCACTTTGCTCACAGTCACACTCGCCGACCTGCTCACTGTCACACTCGCCACTTGATTCACAATCACAGTCGCCGACCTGCTCACTGTCACACTCACCACTTTGCTCACTGTCAAAATCGCCACTTTGCTCACTGCCACACTCGCCACTTTGCTCACTGTAACACTCGCCACTTTACTCACTGCCACACTCGCCACTTTGCTCACTACCACACTCGTCACTTTGCTCACTGTCACACTCGCCACTTTGCTCACTGTCACACTCGCCACTTTGCTCATTGCCGCACTCGCTACTTTGCTCACTGTCACACTCGCCACTTTGCTCACTGTAACACTCACCACTTTGCTCACTGTCACACTCGTCATTTGCTCACTGACACACTCGTCACTTTGCTCACTGTCACCCTCGCCACTTTACTCAACACCACACTCGCCACTTTGCTCACTGTCACACTTGCCACTTGGCTCATTGCGACACTCGGCATTTTGCTCACTGTCACACTCGCCACTTTGCTCAACACCACACTCGCCACTTTGCTCACTGTCACACTGGCCACTTTGCTCACTGACACACTCGCTAATTTGCTCACTGCCACCCTCACCACTTTGCTCACTGTCACACTTGCCACTTGGCTCATTGCGTCACTCGGCATTTTGCTCACTGCCACACTCACCACTTTGCTCACTGTCACACTCACCACTTTGCTCACTGTCACACTCACCACTTTGCTCACTGTCACACTCACCACTTTGCTCACTGTCACATTCACCACTTTGCTCACTGTCACACTCACCACTTTGCACGCTGTCACATTCACCACTTTGTTCACTGTCACATTCGCCACTGTGCTCACTGCCACACTTGCCACTTTGCTCACTGTCAAACTTGCCACATTGCTCACTGCCACACTCGCCACTTTGCTCACTGTCACATTCGCCACTGTGCTCACTGCCACACTCACCACTTTGCTCACTGTAACACTCGCCACTTTGCTCACTGTCACACTCGCCACTTTGCTCACCGGCACACTCGCTAACTTGCTCACTGCCACACTCACCACTTTGCTCACTGTCACACTCGCCACTTTGCTCACTGTCACACTTGCCACTTGGCTCACTGCCACAGTCGCCACTTTGCTCACTGTCACACTCGTTACTTTGCTCACTGCCACACTCGCCACTTTGCTCACAGTCACACTCGCCACTTTGCTCACTGCAACACTCGCAACTTTGCTCACTGCCACACTCGCCACTTTGCTCACTGCCACACTCACCACTTTGCTCACTTCCACACTCACCACTTTGCTCCCTGTCACACTCGCCACTTTGCTCACTGCCACCCTCGCCACTTTGCTCACAGTCACACTCGCTGACCTGCTCACTGTCACACTCGCCACTTGACTCACAGTCACAGTCGCCGACCTGCTCACTGTCACACTCACCACTTTGCTCACTGTCAAACTCGCCACTTTGCTCATTGCCACACTCGCCACTTTGCTCACTGTAACACTCGCCACTTTACTCACTGCCACACACGCCACTTTGCTCACTACCACACTCGTCACTTTGCTCACTGTCACACTCGCCACTTTGCTCACTGTCACACTCGCCACTTTGCTCATTGCCGCACTCGCTACTTTGCTCACTGTCAAACTCGCCACTTTGCTCACAGTCACACTCACCACTTTGCTCACTGTCACACTCGTCATTTGCTCACTGACACACTCGTCACTTTGCTCACTGTCACCCTCGCCACTTTACTCAGTGCCACACTCGCCACTTTTCTCACTGTCACACTCGCCACTTTGCTCACTGCCACTCTCGCCACTTTGCTCACTGCCACACCCGCCACTTTGCTCACTGTCACACTCGCCACATTGCTCACTGTCACACTCACCACTTTGCTCATTGCCACACTCACCACTTTGCTCACTGTCACACTCACCACTTTGCTCACTGTCACACTCGCCACTGGGCTCACTGCCACACTCGCCACTTTGCTCACTGTCACACTCACCACTTTGCTCACTGCCACACTCGCCACTTTGCTCACTGTCACACTCGCTACTTTGCTCACTGCCACACTCGCCACTTTGCTCACAGTCACACTCGCCACTTTGCTCACTGCAACACTCGCACCTTTGCTCACTGCCACACTCGCCACTTTGCTCACTGCCACACTCACCACTTTGCTCACTTCCGCACTCAGCACTTTGCTCCCTGTCACACTCGCCACTTTGCTCACTGCCACACTCGCCACTTTGCTCACAGTCACACTCGCCGACCTGCTCACTGTCACACTCGCCACTTGATTCACAGTCACAGTCGCCGACCTGCTCACTGTCACACTCACCACTTTGCTCACTGTCAAAATCGCCACTTTGCTCACTGCCACACTCGCCACTTTGCTCACTGGAACACTCGCCACTTTACTCACTGCCACACTCGCCACTTTGCTCACTACCACACTCGTCACTTTGCTCACTGTCACACTCGCCACTTTGCTCACTGTCACACTCGCCACTTTGCTCATTGCCGCACTCGCTACTTTGCTCACTGTCACACTCGCCACTTTGCTCACTGTAACACTCACCACTTTGCTCACTGTCACACTCGTCATTTGCTCACTGACACACTCGTCACTTTGCTCACTGTCACCCTCGCCACTTTACTCAGTGCCACACTCGCCACTTTTCTCACTGTCACACTCGCCACTTTGCTCACTGCCAATCTCGCCACTTTGCTCACTGCCACACCCGCCACTTTGCTCACTGTCACACTCGCCACATTGCTCACTGTCACACTCACCACTTTGCTCATTGCCACACTCACCACTTTGCTCACTGTCACACTCACCACTTTGCTCACTGTCACACTCCCCACTGGGCTCACTGCCACACTCGCCACTTTGCTCACTGTCACACTCACCACTTTGCTCACTGCCACACTCGCCACTTTGCTCACTGCCACACTCGAAACTTTGCTCACTGCCACACTCGCCACTGTGCTCACTGCCACACTCACCACTTTGCCCACTTTCACACTCGCCACTTTGCTCACTGCCACACTCGTCACTTTGCTCACTGTCACACTCGCCACTTTACTCACTGTCACATTCGCCACTTTGCTCTTTGCCACACTCGCTACTTTGCTCACTGTCACACTCGCCACTTTGCTCACTGTCACACTCGCCACTTTGCTCACTGTCACACACGTCATTTGCTCACTGACACACTCGTCACTTTGCTCACTGTCACCCTCGCCACTTTGCTCACTGTCACACTCGCCACTTTGCTCATTGTCACACTCGCCACTTTGCTCACTGTCACACTTGCCACTTGGCTCATTGCGACACTCGGCATTTTGCTCACTGTCACACTCGCCACTTTGCTCAACACCACACTCGCCACTTTGCTCACTGTCACACTGGCCACTTTGCTCACTGACACACTCGCTAATTTGCTCACTGCCACCCTCACCACTTTGCTCACTGTCACACTTGCCACTTGGCTCATTGCGTCACTCGGCATTTTGCTCACTGCCACATTCACCACTTTGCTCACTGTCACACTCACCACTTTGCTCACTGTCACACTCACCACTTTGCTCACTGTCACACTCACCACTTTGCTCACTGTCACATTCACCACTTTGTTCACTGTCACATTCGCCACTGTGCTCACTGCCACACTTGCCACTTTGCTCACTGTCAAACTTGCCACATTGCTCACTGCCACACTCGCCACTTTGCTCACTGTCACATTCGCCACTGTGCTCACTGCCACACTCACCACTTTGCTCACTGTCACACTCGCCACTTTGCTCACTGTCACACTCGCCACTTTGCTCACCGGCACACTCGCTAACTTGCTCACTGCCACACTCACCACTTTGCTCACTGTCACACTCGCCACTTTGCTCACTGTCACACTTGCCACTTGGCTCACTGCCACAGTCGCCACTTTGCTCACTGTCACACTCGCTACTTTGCTCACTGCCACACTCGCCACTTTGCTCACAGTCACACTCGCCACTTTGCTCACTGCAACACTCGCAACTTTGCTCACTGCCACACTCGCCACTTTGCTCACTGCCACACTCACCACTTTGCTCACTTCCACACTCTCCACTTTGCTCCCTGTCACACTCGCCACTTTGCTCACTGCCACACTCGCCACTTTGCTCACAGTCACACTCGCCGACCTGCTCACTGTCACACTCGCCACTTGACTCACAGTCACAGTCGCCGACCTGCTCACTGTCACACTCACCACTTTGCTCACTGTCAAACTCGCCTCTTTGCTCATTGCCACACTCGCCACTTTGCTCACTGTAACACTCGCCACTTTGCTCACTACCACACTCGTCACTTTGCTCACTGTCACACTCGCCACTTTGCTCACTGTCACACTCGCCACTTTGCTCATTGCCGCACTCGCTACTTTGCTCACTGTCACACTCGCCACTTTGCTCACAGTCACACTCACCACTTTGCTCACTGTCACACTCGTCATTTGCTCACTGACACACTCGTCACTTTGCTCACTGTCACCCTCGCCACTTTACTCAGTGCCACACTCGCCACTTTTCTCACTGTCACACTCGCCACTTTGCTCACTGCCACTCTCGCCACATTGCTCACTGCCACACCCGCCACTTTGCTCACTGTCACACTCGCCACATTGCTCACTGTCACACTCACCACTTTGCTCATTGCCACACTCACCACTTTGCTCACTGTCACACTCACCACTTTGCTCACTGTCACACTCGCCACTGGGCTCACTGCCACACTCGCCACTTTGCTCACTGTCACACTCACCACTTTGCTCACTGCCACACTCGCCACTTTGCTCACTGCCACACTCGCAACTTTGCTCACTGCCACACTCGCCACTGTGCTCACTGCCACACTCGCCCACTTTGCTCACTGTCACACCCGCCACTTTGCTCACTGTCAAACTCACCCTTTGTTCACTGCCACACTCACCACTTTGCTCACTGTCACTCTCACCTCTTTGCTCACTGTCACACTCGCCAATTTGCTCATGACCACACTCGTCACTTTGCTCACTGTCACACTCACCACTTTGCTCACTGTCACACTCGCCAATTTGCTCACTGTCACACTCACCACTTTGCTCACTGCCACACTCGCCACTTTGCTCACTGCCACACTCGCAACTTTGCTCACTGCCACACTCGCCACTGTGCTCACTGCCACACTCGCCCACTTTGCTCACTGTCACACCCGCCACTTTGCTCACTGTCAAACCCACCCTTTGTTCACTGCCACACTCACCACTTTGCTCACTGTCACTCTCACCTCTTTGCTCACTGCCACACTCACTACTTTGCTCACTTTCACACTCGCCCCTTTGCTCACTGTCACACTGGCCACTTTACTCACTGTCACACACGCCACTTTACTCACTGCCACACTCGCCACTTTGCTCATGACCACACTCGTCACTTTGCTCACTGTCACACTCACCACTTTGCTCACTGTCACACTCGCCACTTTGCTCACTGTCACACTGACCACTTTGCTCACTGTCACACTCACCACTTTGCTCACTGCCACACTCACTACTTTGCTCACTTTCACACTCGCCCCTTTGCTCACTGCCACACTCGCCACTTTACTCACTGTCACACACGCCACTTTACTCACTGCCACACTCGCCACTTTGCTCACGACCACACTCGTGACTTTGCTCACTGTCACACTCGCCACTTTGCTCACTGTCACACTCACCACTTTGCTCACTGCCACGCCCGCGACTTTGCTCACTGTCACGCTCGCCACTTTGCTCACTGTCACACACGTCATTTGCTCACTGACACACTCGTCACTTTGCTCACTGTCACCCTCGCCACTTTACTCACTGCCACACTCGCCACTTTGCTCACTGCCAGTCTCGCCACTTTGCCCACTGCCACACTCGCCACTTGGCTCACTGCCACACTCACCACTTTGCTCACTGTCACACTCACCACTTTGCTCACTGCCATGCTCGCCACTTTGCTCACTGTCACACTCGCCACTTTGCTCACTGACACTCGCCACTTTGCTCACTGTCACACTCGCCACTTTGCTCACTGTCACACTCGCTAACTTCCTCACTGCCACCCTCACCACTTTGCTCAATGTCACACTCGCCCCTTTGCTCACTGTCACACTCGCCACTTTGCTCACTGTCACACTCACCACTTTGCTCACTGCCACACTCACCACTTTGCTCACTGCCACAGTCGCCACTTTGCTCACTGTCACAATCGTCATTTGCTCACTGCCACACTCGTCACTTTGCTCACAGTCACCCTCGCCACTTTACTCACTGCCACACTCGTCACTTTGCTCAAAGTCACACTCGCCACTTTGCTTACTGCCACACTCACCACTTTGCTCACTGCCACACTCGCCATTTTGCTCACCACCACACTCGCCACTTTGCTCACTACCACACTCGTCACTTTGCTCACTGTCGCACTCGCCACTTTGCTCACTGTCACAATCGTCATTTGCTCACTGCCACACTCGTCACTTTGCTCACAGTCACCCTCGCCACTTTGCTTACTGCCACACTCACCACTTTGCTCACTGTCACACTCACCACTTTGCTCACTGTCACACTCGCCACTTTGCTCACTGTCACACTCGCCACTTTGCTCACCGGCACACTCGCTAACTTGCTCACTGCCACACTCACCACTTTGCTCACTGTCACACTCGCCACTTTGCTCACTGTCACACTCGCTACTTTGCTCACTGCCACACTCGCCACTTTGCTCACTGTCACACTCGCCACTTTGCTCACTGCAACACTTGCAACTTTGCTCACTGCAACACTCGCAACTTTGCTCACTGCCACACTCGCCACTTTGCTCACTGCCACACTCACCACTTTGCTCACTGTCACACTCGCCACTTTGCTCACTGTCACACTCGCCACTTTGCTCACCGGCACACTCGCCATTTTGCTCACCACCACACTCGCCACTTTGCTCACTACCACACTCGTCACTTTGCTCACTGTCGCACTCGCCACTTTGCTCACTGTCACAATCGTCATTTGCTCACTGCCACACTCGTCACTTTGCTCACAGTCACCCTCGCCACTTTGCTTACTGCCACACTCACCACTTTGCTCACTGTCACACTCACCACTTTGCTCACTGTCACACTCGCCACTTTGCTCACTGTCACACTCGCCACTTTGCTCACCGGCACACTCGCTAACTTGCTCACTGCCACACTCACCACTTTGCTCACTGTCACACTCGCCACTTTGCTCACTGTCACACTCGCTACTTTGCTCACTGCCACACTCGCCACTTTGCTCACTGTCACACTCGCCACTTTGCTCACTGCAACACTTGCAACTTTGCTCACTGCAACACTCGCAACTTTGCTCACTGCCACACTCGCCACTTTGCTCACTGCCACACTCACCACTTTGCTCACTGTCACACTCGCCACTTTGCTCACTGTCACACTCGCCACTTTGCTCACCGGCACACTCCCTAACTTGCTCACTGCCACACTCACCACTTTGCTCACTGTCACACTCGCCACTTTGCTCACTGTCACACTTGCCACTTGGCTCACTGCCACAGTCGCCACTTTGCTCACTGTCACACTGGCTACTTTGCTCACTGCCACACTCGCCACTTTGCTCACTGTCACACTCGCCACTTTGCTCACTGCAACACTTGCAACTTTGCTCACTGCAACACTCGCAACTTTGCTCACTGCCACACTCGCCACTTTGCTCACTGCCACACTCACCACTTTGCTCACTTCCACACTCACCACTTTGCTCCCTGTCACACTCGCCACTTTGCTCACTGCCACACTCGCCACTTTGCTCACAGTCACACTCGCCGACCTGCTCACTGTCACACTCACCACTTTGCTCACTGTCAAACTCGCCACTTTGCTCACTGCCACACTCGCCACTTTGCTCACTGTCACACTCACCACTTTGCTCTCTGTCACATTCGCCACTGTGCTCACTGTCACACTCGTCATTTGCTCACTGTCACACTCGCCACTTTGCTCACTGTCACACTCGTCACTTTGCTCACTGTCACACTCGCCACTTTGCTCACTCTCACACTCGTCATTTGCTCACTGTCACACTCGCCAACTTGCTCACTGCCACACTCGTCACTTTGCTCACTGTCACACTCGCCACTTTGCTCACTGTTACACTCGCCACTTTGCTCACTACCACACTCATCACTTTGCTCACTGCCACACCCGCCACTTTGCTCACTGTCACACTCGCCACTTTGCTCACTGTCACACTTGCCACTTTGCTCACTGCCTCACTCGCCACTTTGCTCACTGTCACACTCGCCACTTTGCTCACTACCACACTCCCCACTTTGCTCACTGTCACACTCGTCACTTTGCTCACTGTCACACTCACCACTGTGCTCACTACCACACTCCCCTCTTTGCTCACTGCCACTCTCGCCACTTTGCTCACTGTCACACTCGCCTTTTGCTCACTGTCACACTCGCCACTTTGCTCACTGTCACACTCGTCATTTGCTCACCACCACACTTGCCACTTTGCTCACTGTCACACTCGCCACTTTGCTCACTGTCACACTTGCCACTTTGCTCACTGCCTCACTCGCCACTTTGCTCACTGTCACACTCGCCACTTTGCTCTGTACCACACTCCCCACTTTGCTCACTGTCACACTCATCACTTTGCTCACTGTCACACTCGTCACTTTGCTCACTGTCACACTCGCCACTTTGCTCACTACCACACTCCCCACTTTGCTCACTGTCACACTCATCACTTTGCTCACTGTCACACTCGTCACTTTGCTCACTACCACATTCGCCACTTTGCTCACTGCCACACTCGTCATTTGCTCACTGTCACACTCGTCATTTGCTCACTGCCACACTCGTCATTTGCTCACCATCACACTCGCCACTTTGCTCACTGCCACAGTCGCCACTTTGCTCACTGTCACTCTCGTCACTTTGCTCACTGTCACACTCGCCACTTTGCTCACTGTGACACTCGCCACTTTGCTCACTGCCACACTCGCCACTTTGCTCACTGTGACACTTGTCACTTTGCTCACTGCCACATTCACCACTTTGCTCACTGCCACACTCGCCACTTTGCTCACTGTCACACTCGCCACTTTGCTCACTGCCACACTCACCACTTTGCTCACAGCCACACTCGTCATTTGCTCACTGTCACACTCGCCACTTTGCTCACTGCCACACTCGCCACTTTGCTCACTGCCACACTCGCCACTTTGCTCACTGCCACACTCGCCACTTTGCTCACTGTCACACTCATCACTTTGCTCACTGATCAATTCTTTCTTCTATTTTTCTGCTATTGCCATAGTAATCAAGTCGATATCCAAACTGCTATGACCAAGGGAGTGCAGATGCACGGAAGCTAGATCTGATAGCATCTGAGGCCATTCTCAAACTCATCACCTCTGAACACTGTGTGGCAGTCCATCCTCACGTTGGGTGACACAGTGTTTAACACTGCTGCCTCACAGCGCCAGGGACTCGGATTCAATTCCCGCCTTGGGTCACTTTTTTGTGGAGTTTGCACATTCAACCCGTGTCTGCGTGTGTTTCCTCTGGATGCTCTGGTTTCCTGCCACAGTTCAAAGATGTGCGGGTTAAGTTGATTGGCCATGCTAAATTGACCCTAGTGTCGGGGGACTAGCAGGGTAAATATGTGGGGTTACGCGGGTAGGACCTGGGTGGGAGTGCAGACTCGATGGGCCGAATGGTCTCCTTCTGTACTGTAGGGATTCTATGATTTTTTCTTTCGATCTTTTCATTTTAGGCTGTTCTAGACTCTCCACAAGCCTTCCTCTCTACTTCAGAGTGAGGAGCGAATGCTTTTGGCATGTGAGGTTGAGGTACTCTTGAATGTTGTGTGCCGGGAGAAGCAAATAGCTTGACCTTGCAGTCACTAATCTGATTTAACTATGCGATTCACTCAATTTATCAGAGTTTTTCATTTCACTCCTCAGCTAATGTTCTGGGGATCGGGATTCGAATCCCACCAGGGCAGATGGTGGAATTTGAATTCAAAAAAAATTATCTGGAATTAAGAACCTGCTGATGACCATGAAACCATTGTCGATTGTTGGAAAATCCCGTCTGGTTTCCTAATGTTCTTTCGGGAAGGAAATCTGCTGTCCTCACCTGGTCTGGCTTACATGTGACTCCAGAGCCACAACTATGTGGTTGACTCTCAAATGACCTCAGGCAACTAGGGATGGGCAATAAATGCTGGACAACCAGAGACACCCATGAGTCATGAATGAATTTAAAAAGCCATTTATGTTAGAAATAATCGTTCATTTACTAATCTGCATTTGCACGGTTAACACTCACCTGGAGAAGGATGTCCAGTTCCTTTCGAGAGAACAGCATTGTTGCTTGATTCCTATAAAGAAACACAAGCAGAAAAATATTAATAGTTTAAAATGTACTGAGAAAAAAGTAGGTAGACTTGGAAGCATTTATTTAAAACTTGCTTTGACTTCAGATGTTTACGGTAGCATTTATGGATTTAAAATAGACATGAACGATATAAAGAAAGAAGGAATCTGCATTCATCTAATGCCCCCTTGATGTCCCAAAGTGCTTTACAGCTAATGAAGTACTATTTTCCTGTAGGAAGTTGCACACACTGGGGTCCCACAAACAACAATGTGATAGCGAGCTGGTCATAGGTTTTAGTGTTGTCGAATGAGGGACACATACAGGGCGGCACGGCAGCACAGTGGTTAGCACTGCTGCTTCACAGCTCCAGGGACCTGGGTTCGATTCCCGGCTTGGGTCTGTGTGGAGTTTGCACATTCTCCTCGTGTCTGTGTGGGTTTCCTCCGGTTTCCTCCCACAGTCCAAAGATGTGCGGGTTAGGTTGATTGGCCATGCTAAAATTGCCCCTTAGTGTCCTGCGATGTGTAGGTTAGAGGGATTAGCGGGTAAATATGTGGGGATATGGGGGTAGGGCCTGGGTGGGATTGTGGTCGGTGCACACTCGATGGGCCAAATGGCCTCTTTCTGCACTGTAGGGTTTCTATGATTTCTACATACGGACCAGGGCAGCAGGGAAAGCTCCACAAATAGAAAATCATGCCTTGCGATCTTTTACATCTACCAGAGAGTACAAATGGAGCCTTGACTTAATGTCCCATTCGAAAGACGGTACACCTGACAATGTCGTGCGTCCTCCACACTGCACTGGGAGTGTCGGCCTTGAATATGTATTCACTTCTCTGAAGTGGAACTTGAACCCCAGTCTTCTGACTCAGAGATGGGAGTACTATACCATTAGGCTTTTTACACATTACATAGCAGAATAACATGCTGTAACTGGAGTTGGCTATAGTGAGGATGATTGTCTCATGGGCAGCACGGTGGCACAGTGGTTTAGCACTGCTGCCTCACAGTGCCAGGGACCCAGGTTCAGTTCCGGCCTCAGGTTACTGTCTGTGTGGAGCTTGCACGTTTTCCCCATGTCTGCGTGGGTTTCCTCCGGGTGCTCCAGTTTCCTCCCATACTCCAAAGGCGTGCAGGTTAGGTTGATTGGACATTCTAAATTGCCCTTTAGTGTTAGGGGGATTGGCAGGGTAAATACATATGGTTATAGGGTTAGGGCTTAGGTGGGATTGTTGTCAGTGCAGGTTTGATAGGCCAAATGGCCTTCTGCACTGTCGGAATTCTATGACTCAATGAATTGGATTCTGTTGTCTCAAACTGCCTATCTCGCCGTTTGTTACTGCCATAAAGCTGAACAAACTGAGGCAAGGAGAATAACTTTCTGTGTCAACACCATGACAAACACAACAGGGAAATCTCCTCTCATTGCTGTTTTCAGCATAATATAAGCTTGATACTTCAGAACAAACCTACAATTTGATTACCAACAGTAAAGTTAGAGAACCTCCTCTTCATTGTTAATACAGGAGTAATTTTATTTTACTAACATTGATTGAAGATAATCCCACCAGACAACTTGCCGTACTATTGATTATTTAGAAATTGACTGCCCAATTTTTATTCATTTATGGAATGTGGGTGTCACTGGCTAAGCCAGCATTTATTGCACATCCCTAATTTCCCTTGAGAAGATGGTGGTGAGCTGCCTTCTCGAACCGCTGCAGTCCATGTGGTGTAGGTACACCCACAATGCTGTTAGGGAGGGAGTTCCTGGATTTTGACCCAGTGATAATGAAGGAACAATGATATACTTCCAGTCAGGATGGCAAGGGGCTTGGAGGGGAACTTTCAGGTGGTGGTGTTCCCATGTGCCGGCTGCTCTTCTGGTAGTGGTTGTGGGTTTGGAAGGTGCTGCCTAAGGAACTTTGGTGAATTTCTGCATTGCAATTTGTAGATGGCAAACATTGTCATCACCGTGCGATGGTGGTGGAGGGAGGGAACATTTGTAGATGGGGTGCCAATCAAGCAGGCTGCTTTGTCCTGGATAGTATCAAGCTTCTTGAGTGTTGTTGGAGCAGCACCCATCCAGGCAAGTGAGAGTATTCCATCACACTCCTGACTTATGCCTTGTCGATGGTGGGTAGTCTTTAGGGGAGTCAGGGAGTAAGTTACTCGTTGCAGAATTCCTCATTTCTTTCCTGCTTTTGTAGCCACTGTATTTATATGGCTGGTCCAGTTCAGTTTCGGGTCAATGATAATTCCCCAGGATGTTAAGAGTGGAGGATTCATTGATGGTAATGCCATTGAACATCAAGGGGCGATAGTTAGATTCTCTCTTGTTGGAGATAGTCATTGCCTGGTATTTGTGTGGAGTGAATGTTAATTGCCATTATCAACCCAGTCCTGGATATTGTCCATATCTTGCGACATTTGGACATGGACTGCTTCAGTATCTTTCAGTGTCTGAGGAGTCACAAATGGCACTGAATATGGTGCAATAAAATAGTATTAAAATAATTTCTCATTGTCCATTTATGATATTTATACACTTAATTGGTATTTCATAATTTGAACAGTGGAGGTATTTAAACCTTTATCACCTATTATCCAGTTAAAATTCAATAAATATACTTCAATACAATGGAGGGCATGCAATGTGCCATCAATCACTCCATCAGCTCCAAACTCTGCTATGCACCTGGCATCAATTGAAAAGTGGGAGTGCATGGACTGTCACTGCAAACAAAATGTTGCTCCTGTTCAGCTTTCGCACTCTGTGCTGTGTGCCAAGTTAAGTAACTGCTCTTAAGCTTAAGTTCTTTTCAAACAAGTTTATAATTTGTCCTGCTCATTTCAAAATTGTTTTGTTTATTTATTAGTGTCACAAGTAGGCTTACATTAACACTGCAATGAAGTTATTTTGAAAATCCTCTCGTCGCCACACTCCAGCGCCTGTTTGGGTACACTGAGGGAGAATTTAGCATGGCCAATCCACCTAACCAGCACATCTTTCGGACTGTGGGAGGAAACTGGAGCACCTGGAGGAAACCCACGCAGACACGGGGAGAACGTGTAGACACCACACAGACAGTGACCCACGCTGGGAATTAAACCCGGTCCCTGGCGCTGTGAGGCAGCAGTGCTCACCACTGTGCCACCGTGCCACCCAAAAATTGCTGAACTTAGATGAACTGGCCATTATCACGTTGCTGTTTGTGGGAGTTTGCTGTGTGCAAATTTGCTGCTGTGTTTCCTATCTTACTACAGTGACAACACTCTTTTTTAAAAGAGTACTTCATTGGCTGTAGTATTTTGAGACTTTCAGTGGTCGGGAAAAGTGCGATATGAACGTCAGTCTTTCTGTCTTTTGAAGAGCAATTATTTCAGGATATTTCATTCCACAAACAGCCAAATGCCTGGGTCAACATCCCATCAAACAATCCCATTCCTGCAGCAGAAAATAGATCCTTGAAATTCAAAAGAACTCAGTGTGGCTCGCTACTTATTGGATTCTTCTTTACATGAAGGTGTAAAAGTTTCCAAACTAATCAATTTAAATTGGCTTCATTATCAAAACCTATTTATCCACTCTATTTATATGCCTCTTTGTTCTTTTTCCAACTTAAGGGAACACATCCCCACCAACTCCAGCAGGCCCGATACCACTCTGGGCTTCAACGAGCAGTGATTGGGCAGAAGGCGGTACTTGCACCTGTCACCAAGAGGAAGTCCTGCCTGGGAGAGCCAATCAGTTTGACTGGCAGCTCTCCAATCATTCCAGGAGCACTGCAGAGGCCAGAAGAGGCACCAGTTAGCTGCCTGAAACTAAATGCCAGGAACTGGAGGAAATATAAGTGGCAGGGCTCAAGGCAGGTGATGGAATGGCAGGCCTGAAAGGTCACCAGGGGGGAGATTGGGGCCTCAGGCAGAGGTCGTGGAAAGGGGAAAGTTGCTCCAGAGGTCACCGGGCCCTAAGGGAAGGGTGCCCCCAGTCAGAAGGTAGCTTCTGACCGAGGCACCAACCCCCTTCCCACCTGAGATTGAACTTGATTTAATTTTGCTTTTTCCCCCGTCTCCAATCTATCATTCTCCTGCCAGACAGAAAGTTAGGGCAGGGTGGGAAAAGGCCATTATGTAGCAAATAAAGGGCCCTGACTGGGGCAAGGGCAAGCTTCTTATCTGAGGCCTTGCCCACCCCAGCATTAAACCGCAACCAGGTAAGGTTGGCTGGATCCCATAAGGAATTCTGTCCATGCTATTTCACACTCCCAGACTGCCTCAGAACCTGGCGGGGAGTGTAAAATTCTGATCATGTTCTATATTTAAGTTAGTTCACATCTTTTGCAAAACACTTTAAAAGTTATCTATCTCTTCTACATTTTGTTATTTTTTGTATTGAAGTTCTGTGTTCATTAAGGTGAGAGTTGTTTGTATTGGGCTACTGCATGCTTTTTGAATGCAGTCAGCATTAAGCACTATCCAGAGAGCATCTGTTTGATGCATTGTAGAATTCTCTCTGCATAATGTCACTCTCCCTCTAGTCCAGTGGTTTCTCTCAGTAATATCGCCAACCAGTGCCAATTTTGTTCCAGGCATCTATCATAACAAGGTTGAAACTGGCGAGATTTATTTCATGCATTCTTCTTACAAGTCAAAGAAGAACAGATTAATATCCTGGGCACAAAGGTGAGTAAAGCTGAAAGGGAAATAATTATCCCTCTTCGCCTAATCCCCCTGAAATGTAACCATTTTCTTCAGTTTCCAGGAATTTAGAGAATCGGATAACTATTTGAGTGAGTGTGGTAATGGGAGAGCCAATCAGTTTGACTGGCAGCTCTCCAATCTCCTGGACTTTCTTATATTCTGTACTGGGAGAAACCCTACTTGAATATCGTAACTGGGGGATTACTCCTCTGCTGGTCTGAACATTATAATGCAAAGAGCAACATGATTCCTGACACTGAATTGTAAAAAAAGGGACAGTAGCAACAGAGCAATCTAGTTCGACATTGAAAGCATTTGTCCCAAGAGCAAAACTCCCTTTTAAAACACAATGGGATATATTTTCTGGTCCTGCCCTACATGGGAATCATCGCAGGAAGGACGGAAACTTTGTTGGACCATTGACCTTGGGCAGGAATGTCTTGGGGCGGGTGGGATCGGAGATTCGCGGCCTATATATGATGTGGCTGGAGAGATGGTGCAAGGGGGTGAGTTTCAGATTCCTGGGGTATTGGGACCAGTTCTGGGAAGGACCAGTACAAACTGGATGGGTTATACTTGGGCAGAACCGGGACAGATGTCCTAGGGGGAGTATTTTGCTAGAGTGGTTGCAGAAGGTTTAAACTAAAATGGTAGGGGGATGGGAACCCATGCAAGGAATCAGAAGAGGGGGGAACAAGGATAATAATAATAGAGAAAGGGGAATAAGAAAAGTGATAGGGAGAGAAATCAAGAGCCAGAATCAAACAGGTTCACAGTGAAAAATAATGGGAATGGGACATGGAATGTTAAAAAGACAAGCCTTAAGGTTTTGTGCCTTAATGCTTGGAGAATTCACAATAAAGTAATAATTAATTGTGCAAATCGATGTAAACGGGTATGATATGGTCAGGATTACAGAGACATGGCTGCAGGGTGACCAGGGATGGGAACTGAAAATTCAGGGGTATTCAGTATTTAGGAAGGACAGACAAAAAAGGTAAAGGCGGTGAAATTGCATGGCCGGTTAAAGGGGAAATTAATGCAATAGTGAGGAAGGATATTAGTTCCAATGATGCGGGGTGTCAGCTACGATTCTCTTCAGCTTTTACAGATGCACCACACGAAGCATTCGTTCTGCTTGTATCACAGCTTGGTATGGCTCCTGCTCTGCCCAAGACCGCAAGAAACTACAGAAGATTGTGAATGTATCCCAATCCATCACGCAAACCAGCTTCCCATCCATTGACTCTGTCTACACTTCCCGCCACCTCGGCAAAGCAACCAGAATAATTAAGGACCCCACACACCCAGGACATTCTCTCTTCCACCTTCTTCCGTCGGGAAAAGTTGCAAAAGTCTGAAGTCACATACCAACCGACTTAAGAACAGCTTCTTCCTTGCTGCCATCAGACTTTTGAATGGACCTACTTTGCATTAAGTTGTTCTTTCTCTACACCCTAGCTATGACTGTAACACTACATTCTGCACTCTCTCATTCCCTTCTTTATGAATGGTATGCTTGTCTATATAGTGCGTAAGAAACAATACTTTTCACTGTATACTAATACATGTGACAATAATAAATCAAATCAAATCGAATCTGCATGAGTAGAGCTGAGAAACACCAAGGGGCAAAAGATGTTAGTGGAGATTGTATATAGACCTCCAAACTGGAGTGATGATGTTGGAGATGGTATTAAAGAGAAAATTAGAGATGTATGCAACGAAGTGACATCTGTAGTTATGGGTGACTTTAATCTACACATAGATTGGGACAATCAAAATAGCAACAATACTGTAGAGGAGGAATTCCTGAAGTGTGTACGGGATGGTTTCCGGGACCAATACATTGAGGAACCAACTACAGAACAGGCCATTCTAGACTGGGTATTATGTAATGAGAAAGGAATAATTGGCAATCTAGTTGTGCGAGACCCCTTGGTGATGAGCGACCATAATATAATAGAATTCTTCATCAAGGTGGAAACATCGCTGATTCTGAGACTAGAGACCTGAATCTTAAAAAGGAAACAAGATGGAATAAGGCACAGTTTGACTATGATGGATTGGGTAACGTTACTTAAAGCGATGATGGTGGAGAAGCATTCAGACAGCGCATGGGTGAACTGCAACAATTGTTCATTCCTGTCTGGTGCACGAACAGAATGGGAAGGGTGGCTAAACAATGGCTTACAGATCCAAGGAAGAGGAATACAAATTTGCCAGAAAAAAACAGCAGACCTGAGGATTGGGAGCAGTTTAGAATTCAGCAAAGGAGGGCAAACGGATTGATTAACAAGAGGAAAATAGAGTATGAGAGTAAGCATGAAAACTGACTGTAAAAGCTTCCATAGGTATGTGAAGAGAGAGAGATTTTTGAAGACAAATATAGGTACTCTACAGTCAGAAACAGGGGAACAAAGAAACGGCCAAGAACTAAATATATGCTTTGGTTCTGTCATCACAAGTAACATACCAGAAATGTTGGGGAACACAGGGTTTAGTGATTTGATTTGATTTCATTTATTATTGTCATATGTATTAGTATACAGTGAAAAGTATTGTTTCTTGCACGCTATACAGACAGAGCATACCATTCATAGAGAAGGAAATGAGAGAATGCAGAATGTAGTGTTACAGTCATAGCTAGGGTGCAGAGAAAGATCAGCATAATGCAAGGTAGGTCCATTCAAAAGTCTGATGGCAGCAGGGAAGAAGCCGTTCTTGAATCGGTTGGTACGTGACCCCAGACTTTTGTATCTTTTTCCCAATGGAAGAAGATGGAAGAGAGATTGTCCGGGATGCGTGGGGTCCTTAATTATGCTGGCTGCTTTGCCGAGGCAGAGGGAAGTGTAGACAGAGTCAATGGATGGGAGGTTGGTTTGCGTGATGGATTGGGCTACATTCACGACCTTTTGTTGTGCGAGGGGGAACTGAAGGAAATCAGCATTAGTAGGGAAATTGTGTTGGGAAAATTGACGGGATTGAAGGCTGATAAATCCCCATGGCCTGATAATCGACATCCCCGAGTACTTAAGAAAGTGGCCCTGGAAATAGTGGATACATTGGTGGTCATCTTGCAAATTTTATAGACTCTGGAACAGTTCCTACAGATTGGAGGGTAGCTAATGTAACTCCACCACTTAAAGAGAAAACAGGGAATTATAGACCAGTCAGCCTGATGTCGGTAGTGGGGAAAATACTAGAGTCCATTATAAAAGATTTAGCAGCAGAGCACTTGGAAAACAGTGGTAGGATTGGACAGAATTAGCATGGATTTATGAAAGGAAAATCACGCTTGAGAAATCTACTGAAATTCTTCAAGGATGTAACTATTAGAGTTGATAAGAGGGAGCCAGTGGATGTGGTTTATTTGGACTTTCAGAAGACTTTCGACAAGGTCCCACATAAGAGATTAACGTGTAAAATTAAATTCCATAGGATTGGAGTAGTTTATTGAGATGGATAGAAACTGGTTGATAGACAGGAAACAAGGAGTAGGAGTAAATAGGTCTCTTTCCAAGTGGCAGGCAGTGATTCGTGGGGTACTGCAGAGATCAGTGCTGGGATCCCAGTTATTCACAATGTATTAATGATTTAGATGGGGCAACTAAATGCAATATATCCAAATTTACAGATGACACAAAGCTGGGGGGGGAAGGTGAGCTGTAAGGAGGATGCAGAGATGCTTCAGTGTGATTTGGACAAGTTGAGTGCATGGGCAAATGTATGGCAGATGCAGTATAATGTGGATAAATGTGAGATTATCCACTTTGGCAGCAAAAACAGGAAGGCAGATTATTATCTGAATGGCTATAGATTGAGAGTGGGGAATGTGCAACGAGACCTGGTTATCCTTGTGCACCAGTTGGTGAAAGTAAGCATGCAGGTTCAGCAAGCTGTAAAGACAAATGGTGCATTGAGCTTCCTAGCAGGAGGATTCGAGTACAGAAGCAGGGATGTCTTGTAGAGTAAACTTTTATTTATTAGTCACAAGTAAGGCTTACATTAACACTGCAATGAAGTTACTGTGAAATTCCCCTAGTCGCCACAGTCCAGCGTCCTGTTCAGGTCAATGCACCCTAACCAGCACATCTTTCAGAATGTGGGAGGAAACCAGAGCACCCAGAGGAAACCCACGCAGAGAACGTGCAAACTCCACACAGACAGTGACCCAAGCCGGGAATCGAACCTGGGTCCCTAACTCTGTGAAGCAGCAGTGCTAACCACTGTGCTACCGTGCTGCTCATAGTTACATGGGGCCTTGGTGAGACTACACCTGGAATATTATCTACAGTTTCGGTCTCCTTACCTGAGGAAGGATGTTCTTTCTATGGAGGGAATGCAATGAAGGTTTACAGGACTGATAACTGGGATGGTGGGACTGAGGTAAGAAGAGAGATTAAGTCAGTTAGGATTATATTCACTGGATTTGAAAAGAACGAGGGGGGATCTCATAGAAGCCTATAAACTTCTAACAGGACTAGACAAGGTAAATGCAGGAAAGATGTTCATGATGACTGGGGAGTACAGAACAAGGGGTCACAGTCTGAGGACACAGGGTAAACCATTTAGCACTGAGAAGAGGGGAACTTTCTTCACCGAAGAGTGGTGAGCCTGTGGAATTCTCCACCAAAGAAAGTAGTTGAGGCCAAAACATTTTGTTTGCTTTCAAGAAGGAGTTAGATATAGCTCTTGGGGCTAAAGGGATCAAAGGATATGGGGGGAAAGTGGGAATAGGTTAATGAGTTGGATGATCAGCCATGATCATAATGAATGGTGGAGCAGGCTCAAGAAGCCGACTGGCCTACATCTGCATCCAATTTTCTATGTTTCTATTATGATTTTGGGACAAAAGACTAAAGCTGAAAGGGTTCACTAGAAATGAAACGTGCAGCAAATAATTTTGCCATGATTTTGTTTCCAAAGGCACCATTTTCAGGTTTTTGTTGCTAATTTACTTTGCAAAATAATGTCAATTTATTAACTGTCCAGCTCACAGAACCATATGTCATTTCATTGAATCATAGAATGCCGACATGTGCAGAAGGAGGACATTCGGCCCATCGAATCTACACCAACTCTCCAATATAGCATCTTACCCAACCCAATCTTGCCCTGTCCCCATAACGTATTTACACTGCTAATCCCCCTAACCTACACATCTTTGGACACTAAGGGCCAATTTAGCATGGCCAATCTGCCTAACCTGCACATTTTTAGACTGTGGGAGAGTACTCACGCAGACACAGGGAGAACGTGCAAACTCCACTCAGTCACCCACAGCTGGGAATTGAACCTGGGTCCCTGGCGTTGTGAGGTAGCAGTGCTAACCACTGTGCCACCGTGCTGCCCCTGAAGTACTTCAGAATTTACTGTGAAGTGCACTGGAAGATCTAGATGTCATGAAAGGCATGATATAAATGCAAGTCTGTTCTCGCTTTGTCTGCAATCATTTGTTTTATGAAAATGTTTCATGAAAATGCTGATTAAGTTTAGTTTTTTAAATTGGTATGCTAATTTGCCACGTGAATCATACTGTATAATTATTAAGAGGCACAAAATATGTAAAAGCTTCATGAGTTGGTGGAAAAAATCGTCAAACAGATAAATTGAGAGCAGTTGGGGGTTTTATTCTCTTAACTGGGCTTGTGGCTTTGCAAAGTAACAAATGAATAGTCAACAGTGCAATCAAGTGGCTTATCAGAACTGCAGCAATATAGTGTGAAAATAGCCACAAGACTTAGAAAAAGATGTTTCAAGTGGTACTCCTTCAGTCGGCTGGAGGAAAGGACTGGGGTTATGCATTTTCTAAATGTTTGCGGAATGGGCACTTTTGCTGACAGGAAATCCAGGCTCGTAGACATTGGAATGCATAATTAGCTAGTCATCAGCTTACACTTAGTAATTCCAGACTGTCGAAAGAGGGAACCTTGAAGTTTCGACCAGTGAGACCATGAGAAAGTAAGTAAATATTGCAAGTTTTTTTGGCTTGGGGTGGGAACGGAACAGATCATGTTATAATGTGCATCATTAATTGTGGCAGCAAGAGATAGAATGACACGTATTGTGCGTAGTAAACAAAGGAATAACATTTCATTAAAAAACTATGAAGATAGTGCGTTTTTCAGCTTAATGTACAGAATTACTAAAGAACTAAATCTTTAGAACACCAGAATTTATTTTTAATGACAAGATAGGTAAAAGCAACATGTATTGCAATGTGGTTTAAAGATCAAACAAAATAATTATTGGGTATTACGTTCAGAGAAAGATAAACTACAATGGCATCCAGTTCGAGCTTACTGTTCTTAAGCAAGCAATAGACAATTTTATAAATAGAACAAAAGACTTCAAAAAGTATATAACCACTCTACATTGCATGTTGCTAATTTAACTCCGTAGTTAGATCCATAATTATTAGAAGGAAGAGAAGACCCTTGTACTGGTAAACATCTATCCACCAATTTTGCAGCCATCAATACCAAAAACTACAATACCAATGTACATTGCAATCAATGAGCTTGCAGCATATTTTGACTTCATACTCACTGCAGTATAACTGCAACTGATGCAAATTGAACCTCAGTCTTATAACATGGTCACCAATGTTAAGAATGATATGGTTGCTTCGATGTTAATAAGCATGTAATTGCTATCTGATCAGTAATACCTCCAATCTACCTCTCCTTCGGAATCTCTCAATGCAACACTGAGGATAGAGCAGAGGAATGAAACTGACAGTATTGCTCTACAGAGAGCTGGCATGAATTCAATAGGCCAAATGGGATTCTTCTGTGCTGGAGTGACACTATAACCCTTTACTTTTGCCCTTGTTTTTCCTGTCTTCGGTCCTGCAAATCGTCCATCCTCAATAGTATTGAAATCAAGACTGAGGACGCTGGATCTTGATCTAAATTTTTCTTCCACAGCACACCTAAATTGTGCAGTTCCCAATCTCTCTTTGTCCTCGGTACCTTTTGCAATCATCGGGCACTTAAAAGATTGGCATCTTAGAACATGATCTCCTGATTTACCACACCGATTTACTAGTGGAATTCTACAGTAACTTCATTGCAGTGTTAATGTAAGCCTTACTGTGACTAATAAATAATAAATAATCTTTACTGAACCGTGGTGGTGTCTTATACTCTGATCTTTGCCATAAACCTGGAGGTTTTTCAGTTGCAGAACTGGCTTCACATATTATAAAATGGTGTGGGATTAGCTGTAGTGTCCAGCACTGGTAGGTTCTGATTTCTGCAGGCAGATGCCGCTCTGAACATCACCAGCAACCCCGCAGAACCATGAAACTCTCCTTATTAAAAATACCAAAACTTAACCAAACCAGTTTTTGGGGAAGGTGTCTGAAATCACAGATAAACTACAAATAAGTCGCCAATAATAGCAAACACATTGTATGGCAATGTGCTAATTTAACAGAGGCATTAGCCCATTTATTTTAAAATAGAAATTAAAATATAAGACAGAGTAGTGTCATGCATCTGAAGAATTCACCCTTTCCTACCACCAATGATAACTTGATATCTTCCAATCAAAGACAATAACACTACCAATATTATAACAGGGATCATAAGTAGTTCATAGACCTCTCATATAAAATAATTACATTTTATTTTCTGATTATAACAGTAAGTGTAAAACAGTTTACAAATTATCCTTCAAAGTCTGCAGTATGTTCTTTCACCATATCACAAGGGCAGTACAAGAATTTTCCATTTCCTACTTTTAATATCTTAGATATTCAACTTTGACAAGGATGACTTTAGAATCATACTCTGTAAAGTAACATATTTTGGAAGTGTATAACAGAAAGACTTTGATTTCCACAATTTACAAAGCGCTTCAGTCCAGACCCACAAATGACAAGTACATCAAGTAAGTAAATAAGATTGCAATTAATCTGTTTCCCAATTTTAATTTATTTACCCCTGTTCATTTGCTCTCCTACTGAGATGACAGATAGTCAGCTGTTCCTTGTTGGCCTCAGCACAGTGGAGGATGTTTCACCCTCTGACTACCAGCCATGTTCAGATGGTATGGCCAAGATCAAGAACAGTAAGAAGTTTAACAACACCAGGTTAAAGTCCAACAGGTTTTTTGGTCGCAAAAGCCACACAAGCTTTCGGAGCTCCAAGCCCCTTCTTCAGGTGAGAAGGGGCTTGGAGCTCCAAAAGCTTGTGTGGCTTTTGCTACCAAATAAACCTGTTGGACTTTAACCTGGTGTTGTTAAACTTCTTACTGTGTTTACCCCAGTCCAACGCCGACATCTCCACATCAAGATCAAGAAGTCATTGTGTGAAGAACAGCGGGATTTAAAAATTCCTGGTGGGTTGCACCAGCCTGGAAATTATTACTGCCAGGAATTCTCATACCCACTCTTAATGACGATCTCAAAATTTCAGACTTATGACCTTACTGCTCTTAAAACTATTTTACTTTGGAAAGAACACCATACAGCCAACAAAGACTGTAAGACGTGCTGGTTAGATGCATTGGCCATGCTAAATTCCCCCTCAGTGTACCCGAAGGCACCGGAGTGTGGCGACTAGGGGAGTTTCACAGTAATATCATTGCACTGTTAATGTAAACCTACTTGTGACTAATAAATAAACTTTAAACATGTGACACGTAAAGTAAACCTTTACATGATAATCACCGAAGCAAAGCAAGCAAACAGAACTGAAATATTCCTAGTTGTACTATGTAATCAAATAAAATAGCTTGCTTGAAATGATATTGAATTTAGTTGTAGATCTTAATATTTTTAAAAATAGATCGTAAAATCAAATTCCACTCCCCAAGATGGACTATTTACACCTCTTGTTTCCCCTTTGTGCTTTGGGTTATGCTCTCACCGACTGTTGCAACCTTTAGAGTTATTTGAAAATTCAGAACCTTTGCTTTTTTCATTTTTCAAACTTTCGAACTTTTCGACAACCAGCAGGTTCCTGACTAATAGATTAAAAGCTCTTCCTTTTTACTGCACTTAGTAAGTCTTTGCTTTTCCTCTCCCATTATTTTCCAAGCTATTTTTTGTTCTATCACAATTGGCTACGTGCTTGCCTGACTGAGAGAAGAGGATATTCAGCCTTCTGCCACCAACACACATGAGTTGACCATACTAAGGCTAAAAAGAGGCTGATTCGCCTGTTGAGTTACTTTCTCTTAAATTGACGTGAAAATGTTTTCTAAAAAGAACAATACCACCGGCTGGAGGAAAAACTTGGTTTTGAATAAAAGGTTTCGTGCTCTTGAATGAGGAAAATGCACACTAAGCAAGTCTGAGGACAAGTGAATCTTGCTGTTTAACAGTAATTGCCAAACCGTACAGAATTCAAACTGTAATTACAGAAATCTGCCTTATCACTATCTGTCTTATTGCTCCTTAATTGGTGTAAATGAAAATTGCAACATCAATTTCAAAGTGTTCCAACTAAAAGTAAATTACGTAAGAATTGCAACACAAGAGCATTTAAGTATCTGATTGCATCTGCAACTAAGTTGTCATTACCGTATACCTGTCCACACCCTCTCAAGAAATGACGAGCAATGACTACTGGTAATCATCGCCCTCTGGTGGGTATAGTGGCTACATGTCCTTGCTCATACATATATTCCATTGAAAATTATTTCCATTCTCCAGTCAAACAAACCTCCTCACAACAACCTTTGTTGCCACAAACCCACATTGTAATGAAGCTCTTCCCCTCATCCCAACTGAAGACTTCAAACTGATTCTCCGAACAGGGTCTTCTTGAGTTGTTCCCAGTGTAGCAAATTTTAGCCCATCATCACTCAGCGTACTTTCAAAGTCTTCCACTGGTCCTGTGTCGAGTCTGTGCTGACAGCTTGTGGGGTATATGTTATGAAAATCTTCACCGAATTGTACAATGACTCTTCCCTGGCCTTGTTTTTTTTTAACTTGGCTGATTGGCTCTCTTCCTTTCTTGTATCAAACACAATGCAATTTCGCCTTCAAATACAGAATGAGGGCTGTTCAAACCGAAGGTTGCCCCGTGCTGCCTCATTGCTGACAATCCAAAATCCGTCCAGGGTGTTAGATAATTACACAAATCCGAATTTTCATTGCGTAATGACGTGTTCAAAATCACTGGCTCGAAAGTGAAATAATTCAAGATGTGGTACAGCATATACTAAACTTTCACCTAAGAAACTCATTGGTAACCAAATTTGCAAGAACCTTTACCCCTTCTAATAAATCACTAGTGGAACAGTATGGTTTATATTATGACCTCAAAGTTAACACAATCACGTTTCAGCCACATTGCACTAAGCTTTATGGACTTAGAACTGAGACTCAATACTTTGATTTCTTACAGTTAAATGTCCTTAAGACAACAGTAGCAAAATGCTGACAGTACAGCTGTCCAGTTTAAATGAGCCTACACAGTAAAGGAAGAACACTAGTTCAGAAATAAAAGTGACCACTACTCACTGTTCTGTAAGTGACTAAAACTCCTATAGATATTGCAGTAGAAATGACACTGAGCAATAAGCAGGCCACATTTATAAAGTTCATGCTTCTGTTCTGGTATCTCCAGTCCAGGGCTCTGTCTTCTGAATTATTCGCCTCTGTCTGAGAACACATTTTCACACAACAGCGAGTGGTGAAATGATCTGCGTGCATTTATATATGGTCACCTACACAAGATCTTATCGTTTCATCTTCATCAACCAGAGTAAACTTGGCAGGTTTTTTCCCGCACCCCCCCTTGTTGCGACTAAATGCCACTGGAAAATTAAAATCATCTGCAAAGGTGCGAATGTGTGGGCAGCTCACGACACAAGAGCGGAGTTAAGAAACAAGTCAGCTTTACGGGTAAGGGATTTCTCAAGGGTAGTCCTGTTAAGTCGAATCGGGTGACATCATTGTAAGGTTATGGGGGGGGGGGGGTGGTTCCAGGTGTCTCGAATTTCACTATCAGTCATATTCGTTTCAAGCAGATTTATCTACACACACAATCACTTTATACAGTAATCGACAGGATGTGCGGCTTCACTGTGACAGACTCACCTGCTCCTTTCTCCATGCTAACGACCAATTCGTTTGTAAATTTCACCTTGTTCTGTTTTTATTTGTGGTTTCAAAGGTACACGTTGGTGTTTTGCGTATTTTTACACTTGTACTTTTTTTTTTGTGCAGTTACAGGTAATCGTACTCTACGGAAGATGCACCAACTGGCAATGAAAAGTCCTGACTGCATTGCAGGTACTGTCATGTCATCCTGGAAAATCCCTTGGTGTCATTCACATTGCTACAATGTGTTCCATAATTGGCACCTGAACCTTTACAGAGGGTGATTTTCTTTATTTTTTAAAAATTCATTCGCGGGACATGGGCATCGCTGGCTGGCCAGCATGTTTTGCCCATCCCTAGTTAGCCCATGTGCGGTTGAGAGTCAACCACATTGCTGTGGCTCTGGAGTCACAGGTAGGCCAGACCAGGTAAGGATGACAGATTCCCTTCCCCTAAAGAACATTAGTGGCACAGTGTGGCATGGTGGCACAGTGGTTAGCACTGCTGCCTCACAGCGCCAAGGACCCAGGTTCAATTCCGGCCTCGGGTCACTGTCTGTGTGGAGTTTGCACATTCTTCCCATGTCTGCGTGGGTTTCCTTTGGGTGCTCCGATTTCCTCCCACAGTCCAAAGATGCGGGGGCTAAGTGGATTGGCCACACTAAATTGCCCCTTAGTGTCAGGGGGATTACCTAGGGTAAATGCATGGGGTTATGGGGATAGGACCTGGGTGGGATTGTGGTTGGTGCAGACTTGATGGGCCGAATGGCCTCCTTCTGCACTGTGGAGATTCTAGTGAACCTGATGGGTTTTTCCAACAATGGTTTCATGGTCATCAGTAGATTGTTAATTCCAGATTTTTAAAATTGAATTCAAAGTCCACCATCTGCTGTGGTGGAATTCAAACACTAGTCCCCAGAATATTAGCTGAGTTTCTGGATTAATAGTCTCATGATAAAACCACTAGGCCATCACCAGACTTCTCTATTCTGGTTTGCACAGCTGTAAAACTTGCCAGAATAAGCAACAAAACACATTTCCCACTGCAGGAATTTGCAGAATGATTCACCATTCCAGGAGCAAACCTCATTCACTTTTCTTTTACAGTTAGAGACTAAAATTGGGTGCCAGTCAAATCGAAAGGGACAGGAAAATTAAGCAGGAACATCAAAGCAATGGAAGGATCATTTAGAAAGTTGTTGAGCTGCGTTAAAAGACATCTCAACCAATGGTTTTGCCATTGCTTTTGGCAAACCAATGAAACCAAATTAAACAAATCAAGGGACAAAGCTAGAAGGGTAGCCCCTTGAAGGGGAACCACCCAAAACAAAAACAAAGCAGGAATGAAACTTAAAACATCAAACCCAAAGGTGATTAAAAGGCCAATTACACACTCACCAATGGCTTTGCCAAGGCCAAAGAGGAAGAGTTAGAGTTAATAATAATAATAAATAATAGAGTATATTTTACTACAGCTTTTGAAAGTCTAACCAGCACCTAGAAACGGAGACAGCTTCAGGAAGGGACTTTCAAAACTAATGTACTTAGCTCGACAGTGGATGTAGTTTTTAAATGCTCATGTGCCCTTAGGTCTACCCAATCTGTCCCCAGCCAATTTCACATACTGCATTCAGCATCCAGCCTGTCTCTGGATCCAAAATAACATGGACCTCGCCCACCTTCATCACCCTCTCTCCCCACCCCCACGCCCTTTTCAATACATCAACCATGCTCCCATTTATTTCCAAATAAGTTTTTGATGTTCATTCTAACCTTGACTTGAAAATAGAGCGTGGTCATGATTGAGTAGGAATTCGGTAGAACTAGGTTATGCTTAAATTTTGTTCTTTTTCTGATTGCTGCCATGCCTTTTTCATCTGAAAGATCATCAACATTTGTTTGTTTGGGGTGGCACAATAGCGCAGTGGTTAGCACTGCTGATTCACAGCACCAGGGACCCGGGTTCGATTCCCGGGAGTGGAGTTTGCACCTTCTCCCCGTATCTGTGTGGGTTTCCTCCGGGAGCTCCGGTTTCCTCCCACAGTCTGAAAGACGTGCTGGTTTGATGCATTGACCCGAACAGGCGCTGGACTGTGGCGACTAGGGGAATTTCACAGTAACTTCATTGCAGTATTAATGTAAGCCTTACTTGTGACACTAATAAATAAACTTCAAATTGTTTCCAGTTTCGTGAGCTCTAACATAGCCCCGTGTCTTCTCTAAAACTGTCCCACAATGCGATCATTGGCAAGGTCCCACTGATTCAACACTTCTGTTTGTGCCAGTGTTCATTGGTTACTCACTCCTCCATGAATCTATTTATGAAGCCCCCAGGTTTCATTTCTTCTGCTGATTCCTCCCTTAATATGTCCCTCCACATTCAAATATCTACGCACATCAACCTCCACATCCCTCTGTCCTCGAACACTCTTTTAGTTGTGCCATTAAGTCTATCCCTATCCCTTCTGCTGAAATACATCGCTTGAGACTACTCTGTATTTAATTCCATTGGCCACTTGCCTGCCTATTCTGCTAGCCTACCTATGGCCTGTTGCAGTAAATCAGTATTATCTTCACTGTCTGCCAAGTTTGGTACCGTGGGAAAATTCTGGAATTTGGCTCCAATATTCAAGTCATATATACAACATAAAAAGGAATCCGAGTACAGAGCAAATGAGACCTGGGGCTTCATAAATAGAGGTACTGAACATGAAATCAGGGAAATTATGCTGACCATTCCTAAAGCTCTGCTTAGGCCACAACTATTGTGGCCAGTTCTGGTCAACAGACTTTAGGAAGGATGTGCGAGGGTGTCCTTGAGAGGGTACAGAGGAGATTTACCGGAATGGTTCCAGCAATGAGGGCTATTAACTGCAAGGTTGGGTTGGAGAAGCTCGGGTTTTCTCCTTGGAGCAAAGCAGATTATGAAGAGATTTGATAGTGGATGTTCAAGATTATGACAAATTTAGATAAGGGAGACCAAAGAAAAGCTGATGGCACAAGGGTGAGGGGGGCAGAGGTTTAGGATTTTGAGTAAGAAATGCAGGCTGCAGGTGAGGAAGAGTATTTCTACACAGCAACTGGGACTGGTGATAATCTGGAACTTGCTGTCTACAAGGACGCTGGAAGTGGAGATGATCAAGGATTTCAAAAGGAAATTGAACACACCCTTGAGGAAATAAACTTGAAGGGCTCTGAGGATAGAGCACAGGGATGGGAATGGCTGCTTTACTCGGCAGGCAGCTGGCATGGGCTCAATGGGCCTCCTTCTGTGCTGTAATGGCTTGATAGCTCAGTGGAAGTGTTTATCGAGCAAAGGTGGACAATGTGGGCAACCACCCTAGGTGCTGTGGTGAAAGTTAAGATCTCATTTTGCCACCAAGTGTTCAGGACCATCTGTTGATGATGAAGCGTTAAATCTTCTGGTTAGGAGCCCTGCACAGGCTGATATAGCAAATGTTTAGAACCTGCAACCTGTTCACTGTTGCTCAAGGAGATGCCCAAAGCTGTCCAGCTAGTTTCTGACCATCCTTCAGCCAGCCTCCCAGTGCTCTGAAAGACCGTGAGGCGACACGGTGGCACAGTGGTTAGCACTGCTGCCTCATAGTGCCAGGGACCAGGGTTCAATTCCGACCTCAGGTGACTGTGTGGAGTTTGTGCATTCTCCCCAAGTCTGCATGGATTTCCTCCGAGTGCTCCAGTTTCCTCCCACAGTCCAAAAATGTGCAGGTTAGGTTGATAGGCCATGCAAAATTGGCCCTTACTATCAGGGGGATTAGCCAGGTCAAATACATTGGGTTACGGGGTAGGGCTTGGGTGGGATTGTTGTTGGTGCCGGCTCAATGGGCCGAACGGCCTCCTTCTGCACTGTAGGGATTCAATGATTCTACCACCCAGTGAATCAAATTCTGTTTTTAACTACATGAATTTTTAAAAAATGAGAAATGTTAACTTTCGCATGGAATCCTACAGTGCAGAAGGAGGCCATTCAGCCCATCGAGACTGCACCAACCACAATCCCACCCACGCCCTATCCCCATAACCCCATACATTTACCCTAGCTAGTCCCCCTGACACTAAGGGGCAAGTTAGCATGGCCAATCCACCTAATCCACACATCTTTGGATTGTGGGAGGAAACCAGAGCACCCGGAGGAAACCCACGCGGACATGGGGAGAATGTGCAGACTCAACACAGGCAGTGACCCAAGCTGGGAATCAAACCTGGGTCCCTGGCACTGTGAGGCAGCAGCGCTAACCACTATGCCACAGTGCCACCCCGAATGGTGTTATTATCAAACAAATTACCATGGACAGAGAGACTCTACATTGAGAAGCAGGCACAGGCATCTTAGGGATAATTGTAAGTAAATTATTATTTTGTAAAAAGCATTACGAAACATCATCGATGTGCATGAGATTGCTAATTCATTGTACCAGGGGTCCTTATTAGGGCATATTAAGTGAATCAGTGCTTTTGATGAATAAAAAAAGTTGAAATAGCCCCAATTAATCCAGTTTTCACTTGTTAAAAATTTTAACAAAGCATAATTTTTGGCCAGTAATGTCGGAAGTTTGTTGAGTTTTCTGACAACTAGCTGGCAGTAATAAGAGAAGACAGTAGGAATAACGGTAAATAGGAGAAAAATGCTGACAGAAATCAATAGAAATGCACAATGTTTTGCCCAGTCATTCAAATGTTTCCATGCGACATCTTTTGTCTATCTATACTGGTGTTTTTAGGTAAGTACCTATTATGGTTGAAGCATTCTTAAGAAAGGCACTCATCTGTCGAGTATGTAAACCTGATTACAATTCTTACTGAATGTACAGGTTTAGAAGGAAAGTTGTCAAGCTTCAAAAGTAGTCATCTGTCTCAACGTGCCAGAGGTCAGACGTTTAAACTGAAACTGAAAATATGACCACTGGAAATTGTTTTTTTTTAGAACTTCTGCTAAATTAGTCATAAGATTCATAGAAAAACTGAAAAGGAAGCTGAACAAACTCTAAACACACATAAACAAAAGTTACTGCAGCCAATGGTCAGTGTCAACGCCAATTGAAAATAATACTTGAGAGGTTTGATGATAAAACATGATGCACCCACTGCTCTCTTCCCCATCCTTTCAATGACCAGCTGAAAAAATCAAATGGGATTTTATTTATTACTGTTACCATGGCAACTAAAGTACAGACTTTATGGTTAGGAGGAAAGCAAAGTAATAAATGACTTACATTTATATAGCTCCATTTGTTTTTCTCAGAAAAAGTGCAAAATATTTCCTGCCAATGACTGGCAGAATGTGAATTAACCCAGTGCCGTATTTAAAAAGAAATGTTATCTTTTCTCATGAATTTTTAGTTGGGCCAAGGTGGATAAAATGGAGCTGTGATAATCAAATCTATTTTTAAACGGGGTAATTGGTTTTGCAGTCACATAAGAAGAGAATACACAAACAATTGACACTGTTCCAAATCTAATATAGCCATACCATGTTAAGCTATGTTTATTGTTGATTGCTTCTGTTTGCAGCTGTTTCCTTTGGGTACAGTTAGTTCTAAGTGGAAAATTTTAGATTGTTTGCAATAGATGCTTTTTCATCTTCTGCTGTGCTGGTTCAAACCAAACAGGCATGGAATTTGTTCATTTCTCTCTGTTCTTCATTTTGCCATTCAACTGCACTGCTACACTTGCCGAGGGCGGATATGCCAGCTTAATGGTCAAAGGTCCATTCAGGCCATGTCACAATATCCTTTACCAATCACACAGGGTAGTTTCTGTAAACAACCTGGTGGTAGCCATGATGTGGAGATTGGACTTGGGTGGGTATAGTAAGAAGTCTCACAACACCAGGTTAAAGTCCAACAGGTTAACCTGGTGTTGTGAGACTCCTTGCTATAAACAACCTGGCATGTCTGAGCTACCAGAAATCTTACATGTAGTGAATGGGATGGAATTGGACACAGTCTGAGCAATCTGTTTTTTTATTATTTGTTATGGAGCACAGTACAGGACACAAAATGAACAATCCAAATATCTCTCTGTGTGCTTAAAACACCAACTCTCTAAAGCACCTGAGTTCATTCATTAGGTTTAAATTAATGAAAGGTCAATTAAAAGTAAATTTTGAACCTGAGAGCATGTTGGAAATGAAAGATGATTCCTTTCAGAATCCCGAATAGCCTCAAACGCACATAGAGAGGAAGTGTTAGGTTTTTTGGGGAACATTAAAACTGACAAAGCCCCAGGGCCTGATGGCATCTATCCTCGACTGCTCAGGGAGACGAGAGATGAAATTGCTGGGCCTCTGACGGAAATCTTTGTCGCTTCTTTGGACACGGGTGAGGTCCCTGAGGATTGGAGGATAGCGAATGTGGTCCCGTTGTTTAAGAAGGGTAGCAGGGATAACCCAGGAAATTATAGGCCAGTGAGCTTAACGTCCGTGGTAGGGAAGTTGTTGGAGAGGATTCTTAGAGACAGGATGTATGTGCATTTAGAACGGAACAATCTCATTAGTGACAGACAGCATGGTTTTGTAAGAGGGAGGTCGTGCCTTACAAATTTGGTGGAGTTTTTTGAGGAAGTGACAAAAACGGTTGATGAAGGAAGGGCCCTGGATGTCGTCTATATGGATTTCAGTAAGGCATTTGACAAAGTCCCACATGGCAGGTTGGTTAAGAAGGTTAAGGCTCATGGGATACAAGGAGAAGTGGCTAGATGGGTGGAGAACTGGCTTGGCCATAGGAGACAGAGGGTAGTGGTCGAAGGGTCTTTTTCCGGCTGGAAGTCTGTGACCACTGGTGTTCCGCAGGGCTCTGTACTGGGACCTCTGCTATTTGTGATATATATAAATGATTTGGAAGAAAGTGTAACTGGTGTATTCAGCAAGTTTGCAGATGACACGAAGATGGCTGGACTTGCGGATAGCGAAGAGCATTGTCGGGCAATACAGCAGGATATAGATAGGCTGGAAAATTGGGCGGAGAGGTGGCAGATGGAGTTTAATCCGGATAAATGCGAAGTGATGCATTTTGGAAGAAATAATGTAGGGAGGAGTTATACAATAAATGGCAGAGTCATCAGGAGTATAGAAACACAGAGGGACCTAGGTGTGCAAGTCCACAAATCCTTGAAGGTGGCAACACAGGTGGAGAAGGTGGTGCAGAAGGCATATGGTATGCTTGCCTTTATAGGACGGGGTATAGAGTATAAAAGCTGGAGTCTGATGATGCAGCTGTATAGAACGCTGGTTAGGCCACATTTGGAGTACTGCGTCCAGTTCTGGTCGCCGCACTACCAGAAGGACGTGGAGGTGTTAGAGAGAGTGCAGAGAAGGTTTACCAGGATGTTGCCTGGTATGGAGGGTCTTAGCTATGAGGAGAGATTGGGTAAACTGGGGTTGTTCTCCCTGGAAAGACGGAGAATGAGGGGAGATCTAATAGAGGTGTACAAGAGTATGAAGGGTATAGATAGGGTGAACAGTGGGAAGCTTTTTCCCAGGTCGGAGGTGACAATCACGAGGGGTCACGAGCTCAAGGTGAGAGGGGCGAAGTATAACTCAGATATCAGAGGGACATTTTTTACACAGAGGGTGGTGGGGGCCTGGAATGCGCTGCCAAGTAGGGTGGTGGAGGCAGACACGCTGACATCGTTTAAGACTTACCTGGATAGTCACATGAGCAACCTGGGAATGGAGGGATACAAACGATTGGTCTAGTTGGACCAAGGAGCGGCACAGGCTTGGAGGGCCGAAGGGCCTGTTTCCTGTGCTGTACTGCTCTTTGTTCTTTGTTCTTTGTTGTTCTTTGTTTGTAGTAAAAATACAACAACTTGCACTATATAACTCTTAAAACCGAGCAGGATTCTCCAGCTGTGCATACCCCGAGACTGGAAATTCCCAGCCGAGCTCAATGGACCTTTGATTATTCCGCCAAATTTTCTGTCTCCCCCGCTACGATTCCCATGGCGGGTGAATCGGGGGAATTTCAGCTATAGTAAAATATCCTAAGGCACTTTGTTCGCAACAAAATTTGACTGCACACCACATAAAGTGATATTAGGACAGATGACCAAAGGAGTAGGTTCTAAGGGAAGATTACAGAGATTGGATGGGGCAAAGCAATAATGGAAAGAAATGGAGAAAATGGAGCACCAGCTTGGTTACATGAATCCATGGTGAAAAGCTTTATATGAGAACATCTTTTTCTCCGAGCCATCATTTGCTCTTGTTGCAAACGGCAGCAAATAACAAACTGAAGAACAGAGGGCATCAGCTTTGCCATTGTTAGATTCAGAAAAGGTAGAGCAGCTCCAAACCCATCCCATTGTTGAAGCAGTTAGACTGAACCTAACAAGGGACACAGATTTATCATAAATTTAAATATAGATATATGCATTATTTAATCACTTAAACAAATAGGGTAAAATATGCTCTGCACCAGGATTGAATACAAAAATTATTGAAGGATGTGTCCATACTTATATCATATAATATATAATATAAATTTTATATAATATATTGTAATATAATTTATAATATAAATATATTTATATTAATGATTTGGATGAGAATTTAGGAGGCATGGTTAGTAAGTTTGCAGATGACACCAAGATTGGTGGCATAGTGGACGGTGAAGAAGGTTATCTTGGATTGCAACAGGGATCTTGATCAATTGGGCCAGTGGGCTGATGAATGGCAGATGGAGTTTAATTTAGATGAATGCGAGGTGACGCATTTTGGTAGATCGAACTAGGGCCGGACTTACTCAGTTAATGGTAGGGCATTGGGGAGAGTTATAGAACAAAGAGATCTAGGGGTACATGTTCATAGCTCATTGAAAATCAAGTCACAGGTGGACAGAGTGGTGAAGAAGGCATTCGGCATGCTTGGTTTCATTGGCCCGAACATTGAATACAGGAGTTGAGACGTCTTGTTGAAGTTGTACAAGACATTGGTATGGCTACATTTGGAATACTGTGTACAGTTCTGGTCACCCTATTATAGAAAGGATATTATTAAACTAGAAAGAGCGCAGAAAAGATTTACTAGGATGCTACAGGGACTTGATGGTTTGAGTTATAAGGAGAGGCTGGATAGACTGGGACTTTTTTCTCTGGAGCATAAGAGGCTTAGGGGTGATCTTATAGCAGTCTGTAAAATAATGAGGGGCATAGATCAGCTAAATAGTCAATATCTTTTTCCAAAGGTAGGGGAGTCTAAAACTAGAGGGCATAGGTTTAACGTGAGAGGAAAGAGATACAAAAGTGTCCAGAGGGGCAATTCTTTTCACACAGAGGGTGGTGAGTGTCTGGAACAAGCTGCCAGATGTAGCAGTAGAGGCGGGTACAATTTTGTCTTTTAAAAAGCATTTAGACAGTTACATGACTAAGATGGCTATCGAAGGATATGGGCCAAACGCGGGCAATTGGGACTAGCTTAGTCGTTAAAAAAAGGGCAGCATGGACAAGTTGGGCCGACGGGCCTGTCAAGGGCTGTAAACCTCCATAACTCTATGAATCTACTTGAAGACTTGAGAATGATGATTTGATAATCCCATGCTCCAGGCATGTGAGGTAGCACGGTGGCACAGTGGTTAGCACTGCTGCCTCACAGCACCAGGGACCTGGGTTCAATTCCCGGCTTGAATCACTATCTGTGCAGAGTCTGCATGTTCTCCCCGTGTCTGGGTGGGTTTCCGCCGGGTGTTCCAGTTTCCTCCCACAGTCCGAAAGATGTGCTGGTTATGTGCATTGGCCATGCTAAATTCGCCCTCAGTGTACCCGAACAGTGTGACGACTAGGGGATTTTCACAGTAACTTCATTGCAGTGTTAATGTAAGGCTACTTGTGACACTAATAAATAAACTGGAGACTTGAAGGTATGTGCTACCACACTGTAGACTCAAATTACTAACCAGAATTTCTGGTGGGATTAGGGATTGATCCTTGAGATTTGTTCTCCAATGCGGTCTTCACTTCAGAAAACTTTGTTCTTTTAGGCATGTCATTTGGTGTATTTTCTGATATTTTAGCGCATATGGTGATTCAAATTTTCAAACCAGAAGTATTTTCTGAAGATTCTGGAGATTTTTATTACGTTAAAGTTGGTACATGAATGCAAGGTATTGTAGTTACAATTGTTTTGTTAATTATGCAAAGAAAATTATCTGTAGGGTCATGGTTTTGGCTAGAGATATTACGTTAATTTGTGGTTGAGGTTTTTTACAAAACACATCTCCAAACCATCCAGCTGACACTGTGCATGCCACATGCATGTCAAAACTGACTTACCATCCTATTTGTTCCTATTCCAGACCTAGGGTATCCTTGGACAGAAGTCGCTTGGAAGTAGCAAATTACTGCGGATGCTGGAATCTGAAACCAAAAGAGAAAATGCTGGAAAATCTCCTCAGGTCTGGCAGCATCTGTAAGGAGAGAAAAGAGCTGACGTTTCGAGTCCAGATGACCCATTGTCAAAGGTCATCTGGACTGGAAACTTCAGCTCTTTTCTCTCCTTACAGATGCTGCCAGACCCGCTTACATTTTCCAGCATTTCCTCTAGCTTGGATTTAAGGCATGTTGACTCAACTATTTTAAATCATTTTTATTTCTAATTAGCTTCAGGAGAGATAAAGGCCAATAAATGTCATTGAAACAAGTTATTAGAATTAAGTTAAGGTATCCTACCACAACAATAACCTTATTGAACTGCTGTGTGTTATTAATTTATAACTTTAAACACAAAGTTTGAATTAACTGTTATCAATAATTTTGTTTTAAATTGTGTTGGTATGCCAATTATTATCCTATTTTTAAAAATGGATTGACACCTCTTTTAAATATCATTCGAACATTTTTACATTCATCAACAATAATTTATAGTTAATATTGTCCTTTTGACCTTTTAAATATGTGTGTTTTGCTTGTTCTCAAAGTAAAAATCCACTTGTTTCACTAATGTCATAGAACCATAGAATCCCTACATACAGAAGGAGGCCATTCGGCCCATCGAGTCTGCACCGACAACAATACCACCCAGGCCCTTTCCCCATAACAACCCCCTCATATTTAACCTGCTAATCCCTCTAACCTACACATCCTGGGACACTAAGGGTCAATTTAGCATGGCCAATCAACCTAACTCGCACACCTTTGGACTGTGGGAGGAAACTGGAGCACCCGGAGGAATGCGCCCACGCAGACACGGGGAGAATGTGCAAACTCCACACAGACAGTGACCCAAGCCGGGAATCGAACCCGGGTCCCTGGAGCTGTGAGGCAGCAGTGCTAACCACTGTGCCACCATGCCACCCCGTGGCATGTAGTGACATTAAGGAAATCTGCCATCCTTACCTGGTCTGGCCTACATTTGATTCCAGACACACAGAAATATTTTTGACTTCCCGTGTGCCGGTGACAGAGATTTTAAAAAGAACTCAACACCACAGCTGCTATCTTCAGAATAGCAGATAATTTGATCATCTGCATTTTTAAATTGCCTCAACAGCAACGCAGAAACACCACAGAATTCAACCTACAACTAGCCAAGTCATCAAACTCTGACTCGCCCAAGTACTGCACTGAACTGTCAGCATTGTGTCTTTGTGCTCAAGCTGTGGAAAGTGACTTGAATCTTGTGGTTCAGACAAGAGTGCTGCCAACTGAGCGAAAGCTGACATCACCATAGCTGTCTTAAAGGAGGAAAGTGAGGTAAAGATGTGAAGAGGTGTAAAGAGAATAAAGGGACTAGACAACTGCAGGCACGGCCACATATGTTGGAGCAATTAAACTCAAGGATGGGTTCAATAGACAGGAATTAGGTGAACACAATTATATCAGAAGCTTGTGGGGATGGAGGAGATTACAAAGATACAGATTACACTGATGTACTGTATCAAAACCTGAATCTCAATTGCAGTTCTTACAGAATCATAGAATTGTTATTGTACAGAAGGAGGCCATTTGGCCCAGTGTGTTTGTGTAGACTGCAAGAGCAATTTAACTACTGCGGTTTTACCAGCCTTTTCCCCATGACCCTGCAAATCTTTTTTCATTCATTCATGGGACATAGGCATCGCTGGCTGGCCAGCATTTATTGCCCATCCCTAGTTGCCCGAGGGGATTTTTAAGAGTCAATCACATTGCTGTGGCCCTGGAGCTACATGTAGGCCAGACCAGGTAAGGACGACAGATTTCCATCCCTAAAGGACAAAGTGAACCATATGGGTTTTTCTGACAATTGACAATGGTTTCACAGTCAGTTTCACAGTAGATTCTTAATTCCAGATTTTTAAAAAATTCAAATTCTACCATCTGTCATGGCAGGATTCAAATCCAGGTCCCCAAAACATTAGCTGGGTTTCTGAATTAATAGTCTGGCTATAGGAAGGAATAGACAGAATGGTCAAATGGCAGGTAAGTGGCAGATGGAGGTTAACCCTAAAAAGTGTGAATTCCAGAGTTTCACCACCCTTTGTGAGAAGACATTTCCATGCACTTCAGTTTTAAATGCTTGAGACTCTCTCCCAGAGTGAAAATATCAAACCTGCTACTCTGTCAGGCCCATCAGGAGCCTACATGTTTGAATAAAGTCACCTCTCATTCTTCTAAACTCCAAGGAATACAGACCCAGACTACTTAGTCTCTCTTGATAGAACAACCCTCTCATCCCAGGAATTAACCTGGTGAATCTCTTTTGGATTGTCTCCAATGTTACTGTATCATTTCTAAGGTAAGGGGGCCAAAATTGGAGTAGATAGAAATAGTAAGATGCCAACTACTGAAAAGTTTCCAATTATCATTTTTTTTTCATTCATTTATGGGATGCGGGCATTGCTGACAAGTCAAAGTTTGTTGCCCATCCCTAATTCATTTTGGGATGATGGTGGTGTGCCAAATTCTTGAATGGCTGCAGCCCACCTGGGTAGGTACATCCACGGTGCTGTGAGGATCAGTTCCTGCGTTTTGACATAATGGCAGTGAAGGAGCAACGATATAATTCCAAGTCAGGATGGTGTGTGGCTTGGAGAGGATCTTGGTGGTGTTCCCATGCATCTGCTGCCATTGTCCTGGTTTCAGAGGTCGACAGTTTAGAAGGTGCTGCTGAAGGAGGCTTGGTGAGCTGTTACACTGCACGTTATATATGGTACACACTGATGCCACTGTGCACCTGTGACTGTGCAGCCAAATTCCCCATCAACTCGATTTTTGAGTTTGCTGACGACACCACCGTAATGGGTCGGATCTCAAACAACGATGAGACAGAGTACAGGAAAGAGATAGAGAATCTGGTGAACTGGTGTGACGACAATAATCTCTCCTCAATGTCAACAAAACGAAGGAGATAGTCATCGATTTCAGGAAGCGTAAAGGGGAACATGCCCCTGTCTACATCAATGGAGACAAAGTAGAAATGGTCAAGAGCTTCAAGTTTTTAGGGGTCCAGAACACCAACAACCTGTCCTGGTCCCCCCATGCCGACATTATAGCTCAGAAAGTCCACCAACGCCTCTACTTTCTCAAAAGACTAAGGAAATTTAGCATGCCCACTAGGATTCTCACCAACCTTTACAGACGCATCATAGAAAGCATTCTTTCTGGTTTTACCACAGCTTGGTACGGCTCCTGCTCTGCCCAAGACCACAAGAAACTACAAAGGGTCGTGTACGAAGCCCAGTCCATCATGCAAACCAATCTCCCATCCATTGACTCTGTCTACACTTCCCGCTGCCTCGGAAAAGCAGCCAGCATAATCAAGGACCCCACGCACCCCGGATATACTCTCTTCCACCTTCTTCCGTCGGGAAAAATTTACGCAAGTATGAGGACATGTACCAACTGACTCAAGAACAGTTTCTTCCCTGCTGACTTTTGAATGGACCTACCTCATATTAAGTTGATCGTTCTCTACACCTAGATATAACTGTAACACTACATTCTGCAGTCTCTCGTTTCCTTCTCTATGTGCGGTATGCTTTATCTGTATAGCGCGCAAAAAACAATACTTTTCAGTGTATACTAATACATGTGACAACAATAAATCAAATCAAAAATAAAATCAGTGGTGGAGGTAGTGAATTTTTAACGTGGTTGATGGGATGCTGATCAAACGGGTATCTTTGTACTGGATGGTGAGATGCTTTTTGAGCATTATCAAGTGGAATGTGTTCCATCATACTCCTGACTTGCACCTTGAGGATGATGGTCAGGTGTTAGTGAGACAGGAGGTGCTTTATTCACCACAGAATTCCCAGCCTTTGACTTGCTCTTATCAGCACCTTATTTATATGGTTGACCCAGTTCAGTTTCTGGTCAATGATAATCCTCTGGATATTGACCGTGAATTCAGTGATAATAATACCATTGAATGGGAGATGATCCAATTTTTTCTAGTTGGAGATGGTCATTGTCTGATATTTGTGTGGCAAATGTTATTTGTCTCTTATCAGCACAACTTAAATGTTGTCCGGGTCTTGATGGCAAGGATGGTTTCAGTATCTTAGATAGAATCCCTACAGCCATTCGAGCCATCAAGTCTGCACTGACTCTCTGACAGATCATCTTACCCACGACCCCCACCCTATACCCGTAACTCCACATATTTACCCCACGAATCACCCTAACCTACACATCTTGGGACATTGAGGGGAAATTTCACATGGCCAATCCACCTAACCTGCACATTTTTGGACTGTGTGAAGAAAACCAGAGTACCCGGAGGAAACATACGCAGACACGGGGAGAATGTGCAAACTCCACACAGACAGTGACTCAAGGCCGGAATTGAACTCGGGTCCCTGGAGCTTGGAGGCAGCAGTGCTAACCACTGTGCCACCGTACCGCTCTGAGGAGTCTTTTTTTAATAACTAATGTCACAAATAGGCTTACATTAACACTGCAATCAAGTTACTGTGAAAATTCCCGAGTCGCCACACTCCGTCGCCTGTTCGGGTACACTGAGAGAGAATTTAGCATGGCCAATGCACCTAACCAGCATGTCTTCCAGACTGTTGGAGGAAACCGGAGCACCCGGAGGAAACCCATGCAGATATGGTGAGAATGTGCAAACTCTGCACGGACAGTGATCCAAGCCGGGGATCGAACCTGGGTCCCTGGCACTGTGAGGCAGCAGCGCTAACCCCTGTACCACAATTCTGCCCTGAGGAGTCATAAATTATATTGAGCACCATGCAATCTATCACAAACATTCCCACTTCTGACCTTTTTGTGGAGGGAGGTCATTGATGAACAGCTGAAGATAGTTGGTCATGGGACACCACATGATGTCCTAGTATTGAGATGATTGGCCTCCAACAACCACAGCAATCTTCTTTTGTGCAAAATAGGACTCCAAGTGATGGAGAGTTTGCTCCCTGTTTCCCATTGAGTTTAATTTTGCTCCATATCTTTAAGGGCAGTCACTCTTACCTCATGTTTGGATTTCAGCTCTTTTGACCAAGTTTGAACCAAGCCTGTAATGAGAACCAAATGCCCTTGGCCAGACCCCAGACTGAATATGTATGTGCAGGTCTTTGCTGTGTAAGTACCTTTTGAGAGCACTATCTTCAACACCCTCCATCACTTTGCTGATGATTGAGGGTAGAATGATGGGATGTTGGTTGGCAATATTGGATGTGTCCCACTTTTTGGGGAAAGCCCTTAGCTGGGCAATTTTCCACATTGTTGGATAGATGACAGTGTTAGAGCATGACTGGAACAGTTCAGCTCAGGGCAATGCCTTCAGCCATTTATTAATGTTGTGTGGAGTGAATCTGATCAGCCGAAGACTAGCATCTGCAATGTTAAGGTTCATCAGGAGGAGGCCAAGATGAATCATCGACTCAAAACTTCTGGCAAATGTTTCAGTCTTGTCTCTGACGTGCTCGGCTCTCTAATCAGTGTGAATGTGGATATTTGTGCAGCCTCCTTCTTCATTGGTTCATTAATTGTCGACCATCCATTCACGAGTGGATGAGACAGGACTGCAGAGCTTTGATTTGATCCATTAGTTGTGGGATGGCTTAGCACCTCATTTATCTCACTTTGCTTCTCCTCTATGCAAATAGTCCTGTATTGTGCCTTCACCAGGTTGATACCTAAGTTTTCGATTTCCCTGGTTTTGCTCCTGGTAGTGTCTCCTACGCTGTTCATTGAGTTGAGGTTGTTCTCCTCATTTGATAGTAAAGGTAGAGTGGGAGATATGGTGGGCGATTAGGTTACAGATTGTGGTTGAATACAATTCTCCTACTGATAATGACGCCTCATGGATGCCCATTTTGTGAGCAGCTGGATCTATTCTGAATGTATTTCATTTAGCACAGTGGTGGGGCTACACAACATGATGGGTGGGGTGGGAGGAATATCCTCAATGCAAAGATGGTTCTTCACCTCCACAAGCATGATGCAATGGCCACTCTTACTTATACCATCATGGACACATGCATCTGAAATCTCACTGGGTCTTACACATGGCTCCTCACACCATTCCTGTAAACAAACTATACACTGCCACGAACCATGTCCCAGGTTGAGACACCCTCATAGATGACAGCAGCATGGTTCATGATAGATAGTCTGTGCGAGGATGACAGATTTCCTTCTCTAAAGGGCAATAGTGAATCAGATGGGGTTTTATGACAATCTGATTAGAGAACATAGAACATAGAAAAACTACAGCACAAACAGGCCCTTCGGCCCACAAGTTGTGCCGAACACATCCCTACCTTCTAGACCTACCTATAACCCTCCATCCTATTAAGCTCCATGTACTCATCCAGGAGTCTCTTAAAAGACCCTATTGAGTTCGCCTCCACCACCACTGACGGCAGACAATTCCACTCGCCCACCACCCTCTGTGTGAAAAACTTACCCCTAACATCTCCCCTGTACCTACCCCCAGCACCTTAAACCTGTGTCCTCTCGTAGCAGCCATTTCCACCCTGGGAAAGAGCCTCTGAGAGTCCACCCGATCTATGCCTCTCAACATCTTATACACCTCTATTAGGTCTCCTCTCATCCTTCGTTTCTCCAAGGAGAAAAGACCGAGCTCCCTCAGCCTATCCTCATAAGGCATGCCACTCAATCCAGGCAACATCCTTGTAAATCTCCTCTGCACCCTTTCAATCTTTTCCACATCCTTCCTGTAATGAGGCGACCAGAACTGAGCACAGTACTCCAAGTGGGGTCTGACAAGTGTCTTATATAGCTGCATCATTATCCCCGGACTCCTAAACTCAATCCCTCGATTGATAAAGGCCAGCACACCATACGCCTTCTTAACCACCTCCTCCACCTGCGGGGCCGATTTTAGAGTCCTATGGACTCGGACCCCAAGGTCCTTCTGATCCTCCACAGTACTAAGAGTCTTTCCCTTTATATTGTACTCCTTCATCCCATTTGACCTACCAAAATGGACCACGACGCATTTATCTGGGTTGAAGTCCATCTGCCACTTGTCCGCCCAGTCTTGCATCCTATCTATGTCCCTCTGTAACTTCTGACATCCCTCCAGACTATCCACAACCCCACCAACCTTCGTGTCGTCGGCAAACTTACCAACCCATCCCTCCGCTTCCTCATCCAGGTCATTTATGAAAATGACAAACATTGTTCGATTATCACCATTACTGATATCAGCTTTAATTCAAGACTTATTGATTAAGTGAGTTTATATTCCACCACCTATTGTGGTGAATTAGTCAGAGCCTCTGGATTAGCAGCCCAGTGATATATATCAGCATGCTGCCACCCCTCTCTGCGTTAGTCATTATCACTATGCCAGTCTCATACAACCTTGATAGCAATCTTTTCTCAGAGTTATAATTTACAATCTGAGTTAATCTATTAATCACTAAGAGACACAGTGGCACAGTGGCACTGCTGCCTTACAGTGCTAGGGATGCCAGCTTGAGTGACTGTCTGTGCGCAGTCTGCACGTTCTCCCCGTGTCTGCGTGAGTTTCCTCCGGGTGCACTGGTTTTCTCCCACAGTCTAAAAGACATGCTGGTTAGATGCATTGGCCGTGCTAAATTCTCTCTCAATGTACCTGAACAGTCGGAGTGTGGCAACTAGGCGATATTTACAGTAACTTCATTGCAGTGCTAATGTAAGCTTACTTGTGACACTAATAAATAAACTAAACTTTGATATTTTCAATACCGTGATTTTCAGAGTGCCTTGAACATGTGCGCACTTGTACGAGTAAAATATAATTTTTGTCCAACCATTTTTAAGTCAAAAATTCTGTAACTGTTTAATAATTCATCACAGTTTTCACTATAACAATATTCTAAACTGTCTCATAACTATCTCTGCAGTATGTTTCATTCTGAGCCAAATAGCTTGATAAGTTTCTCTGTTTAGCCTCATGAAGGAGTTTTTCAAAACAGCAACATTCAATTGCTGGTTAAGCCAGATAGAAGTTGAACCGATCTTTGTGATCTTCCCACACTTAATCATTTTTTGGGAGGGGGGCGAGATTTACACTGGTTCAGGGAGGAGCATCCCTAAACATGCTAGCAAGCCCGGCTTCACAGGGATTGGGCATCATTTTTAAAGGGCACTGATGCGCGATTAATTCACTCGGGAGGCTAGGACGTACCCGGGAATAAAGGCTTTTATTCACAACAAGAATAGAGCATACTGCTTAACAATACTATCCCAGACTGAGGGCCACTAGGAAGTAGCAGTGACCTTTATACTCCTGTAAGAAGGCGGAGTCAAACGGAGTGCACCACAGAACAATGCTAACAGGTGGAACACCCCAACCCTAACCCCAACAATAACAAGAGTAACATATGTACAAGTACCCATAGTGGTAACCATCTATGGTTCACCACAGGCACCCAAATCTCTCCCCCCACAGACATTGGGCTCCCGCCCCTTCTCATTGAAGGCATGTTCCCCCCCCTCCCCCGCCCACCAATATAGATCACCAGCATTGGGGCTCTACCAATTGGTCCGCTTTTACATTCCCCCCTCTTATGGCCCACCTTATGCCCCCCCTATACACCCCTTCATGCCCAACCTTCGTGTCCCACCCACTTTGTATGTGCGTGCATGCCTGTCAGTGGGTCGCCATGTCATTGCCCATGCTGCAGAGTAACAGTGGGTTGATGCGGAGCATCCTGGTCCACTTCCCCTGGGACCCGAGCCTGGCCTTTGCTTACGGCCCTGGCCTCTACGGACAGACAAGACACCCAGGCCCAAGTGACAATATGCTGGATTTTATCTTTGCTTTGGCTGGTCCTGTGACTTGGCATAAAATGAACATTATGGAAAAAAAAACCTTTTGTGGCCCCCCTTCATGCCATAACCCCTCAAATCCCACCCACATGTCACTGCACCGTGGCACCCTGGCATGTGCCAACCTATCATCTGGCCACTTGTGGAGACCAGTAGTGATTCACGTCGGGTTCCCGCTATGCCCGAGGGCCAGATAATCCAGGGAGCTGGGAGATCCCGGCTTGAAATCGACTAACCATATTTAAATGATTTTAAGTCCCAAAGAGGGTTCTCGCCAGCGCTAAATGAGCCAGTCCCCTCCCCCGCGATTCTCCAACCTCATACGACCCCAACACAATCTGCACTGGGCGCAATGGAAAATTGCCCCCAGTGTTAATTTTTCAGGTTGAATATCCTTAATCAGAGCCAGGTTACATAGAGAAGTGCCAGGTTTAAAGCAAGTTCAGGGGCGGAGAAAGGGCAGGAGAGGAGGAAAGAACAAAAAGGAAGGTCTGCGATAAAGTGGAAGGTCAGGGAAGATCAAAAGACAAAAGTGCTGATGCTGCAAGAGGACAGGAGCTGGTAAAACAAAGAAACGAAAAATATTTTTAGAGGAGTTCTAAATGGAAAAAGCAGTGTCATAACCAACAGCTGTTGACAAAAACAGAAGTTAACAAATGAAGGGAGCAAAGGTTATGTTTTTTTTCGTGCCCTGAGAGGTCATTTCTTTTTCCTTCCCCTTACCCTGGCCTTGCTCACAATCTGTTACATCTCTCCCACATTCACTGTTTCTCCACAGATTTGACCAAACCTGCTGAATATTTCCAGCCTTTTCAGTTTTTATCTCGGATTTCCGGCATCTGCAGTATTTTATTCTGGCAATAGTGAAATGGAATTGACTTTTGATACGCTAACTTTATCCCTCATGGTCATTGGGTGCAAGATGTGTCTCCTCATCACCAGAATGGCAACCCAGTGAACGTGGGAGAGATGTAACAGATTGTGAGTAAGGCCAGTTCTGCTGGTTAGCTGAAAGCAAGGCTTATTGCCTTTTAGGAGTAAAGGATCTGCTGTTGGGGGCTTGACCACAGTCGCTCCTTGGTGTTCTGGGAAGCTGCTCTGACTTCAAACTGTTCTAGGTGTATCAAGAAGACTGCTAGAACTTACAAGACTGAGAGCTTTTAATTCTCCAATCCAAAGGGCTCGGTCTCAGTATCACATGAGCCTTAGTCTTTGTTGTGTTAAACCTATGGAAAGGGTTTTGTCTATGGCAAGGGTTTTTTGTTTGATTGGAGCATCTTAGATATATTTGTTAAAGGTTATACATTATTGTGGTTGTTTTGTTCGTAACTGATAACAGTTATTGCTAATATTCTTACTATACATGTGAACTATATTCTTAAATAAACTTTGTTTGATTAAAGCTCCTTAGTGGATCATTTGAATCATACCTCAGGTGAAACATACTATGCTTATCCTAGCCAAATCCAAGGTTCAAAACTTATGATCCAGGCAGGTTCCATAAAACAGTTTGGAGTTTCTGACCTGAACCATAACAATTCATGCTCATAATGGTTCACGAAGGCTTTTCCTGATTATTAATACCGTGGTAGTTGTTTATGATTTCTCATAAGGCCTTAGTTGATAAAAATGAGTGTGTATTTCCTGTGTCATTTAACACTTTAGTTGCAATGGTGAAGTTTCACCTTCACTTTTACATTAAATTCTTGGTCACTGAGTATTTTCATTTCAGGATAGGTACTGGATTTCAGTCATCCATTTCCCCTTTCCTATTTTGGATTTCATTGCTCGTATTTGGATGGCAAGTAAAAAGCAAAAGGTTTCCCGCAAAACCACCATTATATTTGTCCAATAGTTCTGCCTGATGCAAATGTCAGTCACACGGTACAAGGTGGACATTCGCTCAGTAGTCTGTGTTGCGGATGCAAACTGGGAACTTGTTTGTCACGAGGTTTATCCACTGTGATAACTCCCAGGACTTGCATGGGGAATCACTGATTGACCTCCCTATATGACTCGTAGAATATGAACTACCTGGTGAGTGGTAATTACCTTACCAGATGGAGCTCGTATACCAAGCCCTGTATAAAGCAGGCCCCTGAGTGGGTCCATTATTGTATTGTCCTGGTTGGGGCCTGTTCTGTTCACCACAGGCTTGTGGTTTTTGCTTTACTTTATTTTGTGCAATAAAGCACAGTTCCTTTACAGCTGACTCCTGGAGTTATAATGTCAACCAATTAATGTATTTTGGATTGAAACTGGCAATGTTTGTTCTCGGAAGCGGAGCAGTTGAAAGCTGTCATTAAAGATTTCCACCCACCTGGATTAGGAAATTCAATGACACAATTCACTTAAATTTGTTTCTTCCTGGTGATTTTTTAAAAAATATTTCCTTTTAGCAAAGCAGGCTGCATGCAAGATCGGAAAGTTAGTGTAAAGTACAGATTCTTAAGCCCACATTGGAGTACTCTTAATTGACAAAATATATCTTTGAAAGTATTGAAAAATAACCTACAGAGCACTCCCAATAATCCTTGAATATCCTGGAGAGTGACAGTTGGTGTCTCAGTGAGGGAGTGCTGCTCGGGCTGCAGTGGAGAGTGACAGTTGGGGAAGTGTGGGGAAGTTTTTTTTTTGTTTTCTTTTTTTCTTGCTGGTAATGGCTTCAGGGATGGCAGTTCAGGCAGTATGCTGCATCTCCTGTGGGATGTATGTGGTGAGGAAATCCAGTAGTGTTTCAGGAGATTTTAGTTGTAAGAAGTGCATTAGATTGCAGCTTCTGGAGGAGCGTGTAAAGGAGCTGGAGGGGGAGGTAGAGGAACTCCGCATAATTCGGGAGGCGGAGGTGGAAGTTGATAGGAGTTATAGAGAAATAGTAACTCCTAGAAATGAGGCTTGGGTCAATGCCAGGAGGAGGGGTAAGAAGCAATCGGGAAGACAATCCCCTGGGGCGGTTCCCCTCCATAATAGGTTTTCGGTGCTGGAGGCTACAGTTGAGGAGGAATCAACTGAGCATAGAGAGCAGATCTCTGGGGGTGAGCCGAGTGAGAAAGCTCAGGTGGTTAGGGGCTGTAAAAGACTGGGCCTTGTGATTGGAGACTCCACAATTAAGGGGACAGATAGGAGGGTCGGAACTAAAGGTAGGGACTCAGGGTTGGTGTGTTGCCTACCAGGGGCTGGGGTCCGGGATGTGTCTGACAGGGTATTCAGGATTCTTAGGGGGGAGGGAGATAAACCACAAGTTATTGTACATGTGGGGACACACGACATAGGGAGGATAGGGGAAGGGGATATTAGGCAGGGATTTATGGAGTTGGGGTGGAAACTAAAGGCCAAGACTGACAGAGTGGTTATCTCTGGACTCTTGCCTGTACCACGGGATAGTTTAGAGAGGAATAGGGAGAGGGAAGGTTTGAATTCATGGCTGAGGGGATGGTGCAGGAGGGAGGGGTTCAGGTACTTAAGCAATTGGGGCTCGTACTGGGGAAGGAGTGACCTCTATGAGAAGGATGGTCTACACCTTAATCAGAAGGGGACCAATATCCTGGGGGGTAAATTTGCTAAGGCCATGCAAGGAGGTTTAAACTGATTCGGGGGGGGGGAGGGATCCTGAGTAGTGGGGCTGAAAGTGAGGGATGCATGGATGGGGACTGCAATGCACGGCATTGCAGAGGTGGGGTGGAGCAGGGTTTGAAATGTGTATACTTCAATGCCAGGAGTATTCGCAATAAAGTGGGTGAACTTGCAGCGTGGATCAGTACCTGGGACTTCGATGTTGTGGCTATTTCAGAGACATGGATAGAGCAGGGGCAGGAATGGATGCTGCAGGTCCCGGGGTTCAAATGTTTTAGTCGAAGTAGGGAAGGAGGTAGAAGAGGGGGAGGGGTAGCATTATTGGTCAGAGATTGTATCACAGTGTCAGAGAGGAGGTTTGATGAGGACTTATCTGTTGAGGTAGTATGGGCGGAGATTAGAAATAGGAGAGGAGAGGTCACCCTGTTGGGAGTCTTTTATAGACCTCCTAAAAGTTCTAGAGAGGTTGAGGAAAGGATTGCGGAGTCAATCCTGCTTAGGAGTGAAAGTAATAGGGCAATTGTTATGGGGGATTTTAACTTGACTAATATTGACTGGAATTGTTATAGCTCTAGCTCGTTAGAGGGGTCAGTTTTTGTTCAAAGCGTGCAGGAAGGTTTTTTGACTCAGTATGTAGACAGGCCAACTAGAGGTGAGGCTATATTGGATCTGGTGCTGGGAAATGAGCCAGACCAGGTGCTAGACTTGGAAGTTGGTGTGCATTTTGGTGATAGTGACCACAATTCGGTTACGTTCACCTTAGTGATGGAAAGGGATAGGCATGAACCTCGGGCCAGTGGTTTTAGCTGGGGGAAGGGTAATTATGAGGCTATTAGGAGAGAATTAGGAAACATAGGTTGGACTAGGAGATTACAGGGACTGGGAACGTCCGACATGTGGAGTTTTTTCAAGGAGCAGCTACTGCGAGTCTGTGATAGGTATGTCCCTGTCAGGCAAGGAGGAATTGGTAGGGCTAGGGAACCGTGGTGCACCAAAAAAGTTTCTTTGTTGGTTAAAAAGAAAAAGGAGGCTTATGTTCGGATGAGACGTGAGCACTCGGGTAGTGCACTAGAAAGCTTTAGATTGGCTAAGAGGGAGTTGAAGAGCGAGCTTAGAAGGGCTAAAAGGGGACATGAGAAGACTTTGGCGGATAGGGTTAAAGAGAATCCTAAGGCGTTCTATAGGTATGTCAAGAACAGAAGGTTGGTTAGGGCAAGTTTAGGGCCAGTTATAGATGGCAGAGGGAAGTTATGTGTGGAACCGGAGGAGATTGGTGAAGCATTGAACCAATATTTCTCTTCGGTGTTCACGCAAGGGGACATGAATATAGCTGAGGAGGACACTGGGTTGCAAGGGAGTAGAATAGACAGTATTACAGTTGATAAGGAGGATGTGCAGGATATTCTGGAGGGTCTGAAAATAGATAAATCCCCTGGTCCGGATGGGATTTATCCAAGGATTCTCTGGGAGGCAAGAGAAGTGATTGCAGAGCCTCTGGCTCTGATCTTCAGGTCGTCGTTGGCCTCTGGTATAGTACCAGAAGATTGGAGGTTAGCGAATGTTGTCCCATTGTTTAAGAAGGGGAACAGAGACTTCCCCGGGAATTATAGACCGGTGAGTCTCACTTCTGTTGTCGGCAAGATGTTGGAAAAAATTATAAGGGATAGGATTTATAGTTATTTGGAGAGTAATGAATTGATAGGTGATAGTCAGCATGGTTTTGTGGCAGGTAGGTCGTGCCTTACTAACCTTATTGAGTTTTTTGAGAAAGTGACCAAGGAGGTGGATGGGGGCAAGGCAGTGGACGTGGTATATATGGATTTTAGTAAGGCGTTTGATAAGGTTCACCATGGTAGGCTTCTGCAGAAAATGCAGATGTATGGGATTGGGGGTGATCTAGGAAATTGGATCAGGAATTGGCTAGCGGATAGGAAACAGAGGGTGGTGGTTGATAGTAAATATTCATCATGGAGTGCGGTTACAAGTGGTGTACCTCAGGGATCTGTTTTGGGGCCACTGCTGTTTGTAATATTTATTAATGATCTGGATGAGGGTATAGTTGGGTGGATTAGCAAATTTGCTGATGACACCAAAGTCGGTGGTGTGGTAGACAGTGAGGAAGGGTGTCGTAGTTTGCAGGAAGACTTAGACAGGTTGCAAAGTTGGGCCGAGAGGTGGCGGATGGAGTTTAATGCGGAGAAGTGTGAGGTAATTCACTTTGGTAGGAATAACAGATGTGTTGAGTATAGGGCTAACGGGAGGACTTTGAATAGTGTGGAGGAGCAGAGGGATCTAGGTGTATGTGTGCATAGATCCCTGAAAGTTGGGAATCAAGTAGATAAGGTTGTTAAGAAGGCATATGGTGTCTTGGCGTTTATTGGTAGGGGGATTGAATTTAGGAGTCGTAGCGTTATGTTGCAACTGTACACAACTCTGGTGCGGCCGCACTTGGAGTACTGTGTGCAGTTCTGGTCCCCACATTACAGGAAGGATGTGGAGGCTTTGGAGAGGATGCAGAGGAGGTTTACCAGGATGTTGCCTGGTATGGAGGGGAGATCCTATGAGGAGAGGCTGAGGGATTTGGGATTGTTTTCGCTGGAAAGGCGGCGGCTAAGAGGGGATCTTATTGAAACATATAAGATGATTAGAGGTTTAGATAGGGTGGATAGTGATAGCCTTTTTCCTCTGATGGAGAAATCCAGCACGAGGGGGCATGGCTTTAAATTGAGGGGGGGTAGTTATAGAACCGATGTCAGGGGTAGGTTCTTTACCCAGAGGGTGGTGAGGGATTGGAATGCCCTGCCAGCATCAGTAGTAAATGCGCCTAGTTTGGGGGCGTTTAAGAGATCCGTAGATAGGTTCATGGACGAAAAGAAATTGGTTTAGGTTGGAGGGTCACAGTTTTTTTTTTTTTTTAACTGGTCGGTGCAACATCGTGGGCCGAAGGGCCTGTTCTGCGCTGTAATGTTCTATGTTCTATGTTCTATGGAGAGCTAAGGGTTACTAATCAACATTTTTTGAGTTGAAATAACAAGTTTTGCAACCCAAACAGAATGGCTTCAATGTCCCGTAAAAATGTTCATTTATTTTAGTTATTATTAGTGTCACAAGTAGGCTTACATTAACACTGCAATCAAGTTACTGTGAAAATCCCCGAGTCACCATACTCGGGCGCCTGTTCGGGTACACTGAGGGAGAATTTAGCATGGCCAATGCACTTAACCAGCATGTCTGTCAGATTGTGGGATGAACCCAGAGCACCCGGAGGAAACCCACGCAGGCAACGCACAGATTCCGCACAGACAGTGACCTCAAGCCGGAAATCGAACGTGGGTTCCTGGCACTGTGAGGCAGCAGTGCCAACCACTGTACCACTGTGCCGCCCATGCAGATCTATTGCTCCACCTGTCTGAGTATTATCCATTAGAAATACGCATGGATTGAGGAATTCGAGCAATATCTAATGTAGTACATATAGAGAGAGGAATTAATTAACCACGTTATCGAAAGATAGCAAGAGAACGACTCTCCAAAGCATTTGAGCACAGTTAAAGTCAGGAAGACTGGTTTGAGAAATGTAACTGATGTGGACAGTTACAACAGCTTATGTAAGCAGACTTTTTCAGAGGATTCAAGGACAGATACATCATGAGGTCTGACCTGCAGCACACACCTTTGATGTAGATGATGTAAGGTGTATAAAGTTTACAAAAGTTCTTCGGAGGGCTGAAAAGATAGAACTAAAAGCTACTTTCTGTGTGTAATATAAATCAGTAACCTATGCTGGATATCAACAAAGTCTGTTCTGTCTACAATACCATCAGGTTTCTCATGCTTATTTCAAGTGTGAACCATGGAAGGGAAGAGGTTGACTAACAATTAAACGTTAACGATAAAATTGATTCTTCTTTTCTACTAAAAGCCAATCCAACAATATAACTGAGGTGACATTGAATTAAGAGGATTATTTTGTATTAGTTAGGACATGGAGTTACCATAACACTCTTTTCGTCTGAAATGAAGGCAGGAAATGTTGGGAATACTCAGCAGATTAGGCAACATCTGTGGACAGAGTCACAGAGGTAACGTTTCAGATTGATGGTCTTCCATCAGAACCGTGGGTGAGATTTTCCAGTCTTGCTCATCCTGAAATTGGAAAATCCCACCCGAGGTCAATGGACCTTTCCATGATCTACCCCTTGCCCACTCCGATTCCCATGGCGGGTGGGACGGTAAAATCCCAACCCCTGTTTTTATTGGACCTGGAAATTACTGACATGAATTTCAATATGAGAAAATAGGGGAAACCTGAGCAATTTTACTCCTAACCTGTCGTATTGCTCATCACAGCTTAGTCATCTCGAGTCAAAGCAAGATTTTAAAACTTAGCACTCTCCTTTTTTGCTGTCTGTCCCACCCCCATTGTATAAACAGCACATTAACACCCCTTGCTCATCCCACCTGAATTCCACCCTGTATTTGTCAAGTTCCACATTATCAACAATATTATCTCACCACCATCAGCAGACAACTGAAATACAAACAAGTTGACCCTACAAATTTCTCTGGGAATGTTTTAAAACATGTGTAAAAGAAGTCCAAAGATATGGGGGTTCGGTTGATTGGCCATGCGAAGTTGACCCTGGTATCAGGGGGATTAGTAAGGTAAATATGTGGGGTTACGGGAATATGGCCCGGATGGGATTGTGGTCGGTGCAGACTCGATGGGCCAAATGGCCTCCTTCTGTACTGTAAGGATTCAATGATTCTACGATTCTAAAATGGAAATAAATTTTTTTTTAAAACAAATCCAGTTGTTAATGAAAACCATTCATTAAGGATCCATGTAAATAGATATATTTATTCAGGTTTATTGCTGCCATTTGACTTGGTTAGTCATAAAATATATGGGTCGGAATTTTACTGCCCCGGTCCAGGAATCGGAGCAGGTGAGGGGTGGACAATGCAATGGTCCGTTGACCTCAGGTGGGATTTTAAGGTTTCGGGACAAGCTAGGCCGTAAAATCCTGCCCATAGTTTTTGTTCAAAGAAGCGTGTTTGATTTTGTATTCTTCAAATGGTTGTCGCATATTGTAATAATTTTATAATGCACTGCCGTGATAAGATTATTAAAATAGATCTAAGATACTTCATATGCATGTTTACTTAAATGACAAGATTTCTTTACTTTCCACTTGTGGTAACATCCTGCCAAATAATTTGAGCTGCAAAGTAATGCACAGAAAAGCGGACCTGCAAGCAAAAGATCAAACGCTGGCAATTGTGATTACTTTAAACTATTTGCTGGAAAGTCAAAAAAATAACAGCCCATAGAATTTCCATTAATGGAATTCCAATGGATTCAAAGTGAGGCATGCAGTTGAACATGGCATGGCAGAAGAACACAAAGAATGCAATGTCAAGTTATTGGAAGTCATATGCTGTGTGTGGTCTGAGGTGCCCTGATCTTAGAAGCCACTTTGCTCTATGTAGTCATGGACTAATACAGGGGAGATAATGCAAGCATCACTCAGCACTTTGCCGTCACAACAGGAGTAACCTCCTGCCAAGTGGCAAAATGCATGTTGTCAGAGAGCGATAACAACATCTTCAAATAATGAAATATCGGCTTTTAAATGAAAAGTGCAAGTATCTCAGCATATTGAGCGTAAGATTTTACAAACTACTACAACTAAGCGATAAAAGAACAACGGGGTTTGCTCTCTTGGGTACACTGAAAGAGTCAGAAGCGTTACCGCGTTCCCTGTGCCACATACAGTTACATTTCTCAGAAAATAAACCAGATTTCTATCATTGCTAAACGATGGAAAAAGAAAATTTCCATGCTAGTGTCCGTGAATGTTTATGCAGAGGGCTGGTGTACACCTCTAAACTGCAAAGATGCGCACTACATGAATGGAATTTTGTTTTTCTTCTGTCGGATGATGCATTGATAGCTATCTGCTCTCATGATGGGAATGGTACACTTTCACTAGTCAGCAATTCACAGTGTACAGCTCGACAGCCTATACACCCCCATATTACTTAAAGGAAACTTTCTGTCACTTACTCTGTCATCTCTTCACCAAGGCAAGATCACTCAGAAATAAATTATCTCCATCTTCCTGAATAGCACACATATGTTGGAAGGTTAACTCGCTTCTATTAAGTTTATAATTTTTAGCAACTATCTTTCAGTTGAAAATCAGCCCAGCAACTCCACTTCCCCTTACTCATTACAGAGGAGGTTTACTTTCTGTGACAGTGGGAGGTGACATTTCCTTAAGAGCAATTTTTTCATTACACAAACAGTTAAGCGTTACACGCTGACCTGAATGCTATCCATCTGTGTATCTGTTTTTCCCATAAAGTCATGGATTTGTTATTCACAAATAGCTGTGTCTAAGTAGGAATGTAATGAGTAATTGCTTTGAGATTAGGATATTGGGCATTATTAAATTAGTCATTTTTACTATTTGCATGCATTAGATTTGAGTAAATGTGTTCAAATTAGTGTCAGCTCCAGAGGAAACAGAAACTACACAAATCATTCATTAACTGGAATCTTGTGTGCTTTGATTTGTTTTTGCCACGCAAAGCTTAATTTTTCCCAGGTCAGCAATCAGTGTTAAATAGTACATGAATCATATTACAGCTTCAACAATGACAATGGAAGTAGAGGCAAAGATAATGTAGCAACAAGAATTCCTAATTTCTTTCCGATTTTGTCAATTCGCTATTTGATTACTGATCCTTCCTAGATTTGGTGACAGTGTGACTAGATTGTTCCAGTAAGAAGTCTCACAACATCAGGTTAAAGTTCAACAGGTTTATCTGGAATCACGAGCTTTCGGTGCGTTGCTCCTTCATCTGGTGAGTCACCTTCAGTTACATTCACATTGCATTGTTGCTCCTTCATCAGGTGACTCACCTGATGAAGGGGCAGCGCTCCGAAAGCTCATGATTCCAAATAAACCTGTTGGACTTTAATCTGGTGCTGTGAGACTTCTTACTGTGCCCACCCCAGTCCAACGCCGGCATCTCCACGTCATAGGTAGTTCTAAACAGAAAAATTGACCTTCATCACTTTGCTACATTTTGATGAATTTGCGACAGTTCCAATTCTCTACTGCATGTTGTTCAGCTGTGTTATAGAGTCATAGAGGTTACAGCATGGAAACAGGCCCTTCGGCCCAACTTGTCCATGCTGCCCTTTTTTTTCAAACCCCTAAACTAATCCCAATTGCCCGCACTTGGCACAGATCCCTCTATACCCATCGTACCCATGTAACTATCTAAATGCTTTTTAAAAGATAAAATTGTACCCGCCTCTACTACTACCTCTGGCAGCTTGTTCCAGACACTCACCACCCTCTGTGTGAAAAAATTGCCTCTCTGGACACTTTTGTATCTCTCCCCTCTCACCATAAACCTATGCCCTCTAGTTTTAGACTCCCCTACCTTTGGGAAAAGATATTGACTATCTAGCTGACTTGTGCCCCTCATTATTTTATAGACCTCTATAAGATCACCCCTCAGCCTCCTACGCTCCAGAGAAAAAAGTCCCAGTCTCTTCAGCCTCTCCTTATAACTCAATCCATCAAGTCCCAGTAGCATCCTAGTAAGTCTTTTCTGCACCCTTTCTAGTTTAATAATATCCTTTCTATAATAGGGTGACCAGAATTGCACACAGTATTCCAAGTGTGGCCTTACCAATGTCTTGTACAACTTTAACAAGACGTCCCAACTCCTGTATTCAATGTTCTGACCGATGAAACCAAGCATGCCGAATGCCTTCTTCACCACTCTGCCCACTTGTGGCTCCACTTTCAATGAGCTATGAACATGTACCCCTAGATCTCTTTGTTCTATAACTCTCCCCAACGCCCTACCATTAACTGAGTAAGTCCTGGTCTGGTTCAATCTACCAAAATGCATTACCTCGCATTTGTCTAAATTAAACTCCATCTGCCATTCGTCAGCCCACTGGCCCAATTAATCAAGACGATGTTTTCTCTTGTAGAAGAATCTAGAACTGGGGTCACCATTTAAAAATAAAGGGTTGCCCATTTATTGTTCCAAATGTGTAGTCAGAAATGTTACAATTCAAGCTCGGTCATTGTGAGGAAGCATCACCGTACCATCGAATGGCACATTGCCTTTTACTGTTGCATTACTTTTCATTGCAAGTCTATGGTGCTTCAAGCTAGAAGACGGACATACAAACAAGGAGAAGGAGAAGGCCACTGAGCCCCCTGGACCTACGCAGTCATTTAATAAGATCAAGGCTGATTTTTTAAAAATTCATTCATGGGATGTGGATGTCACTGGCTGGGTCAGCATTTATTGTCTATCCCTGAGGGCATTTAAGAGTCAACCACATTGCTATGGATCTGGAGCCACATGTAGACCAGACTGGCTAAGGACGGCAAATGTTCTTCCCTGAAGGACATTAGTGAACCAGGTGGATTTTTAGGCTAATCAACAGTGGTTTTGGGGTCATCATTAGACTTTTAATTCCAGATTTTTATTGAATTCAAATTTCACCATCGCGTGGCGGGATTCGAATCCAGGTCCCCAGAGCATTACCCTGGGTCTCTGGATTACTAGTCCAATGACAATGCCATTACACCACTGCCTCCCCATAACTTAAAATCTGCACTCCACTTACCCCCAAAAACCTACCACCCCCTTGCCTTAACAATATTCAAAGACTTTGCTTCCAGCACCTTTTCAGGAAGCAAGTTCCAAAGACTGATGACCTTCTGAGTGAACTATTTCAACTCATCTTTTCAAATGGGCAACTCTTTATTTTTAAACGGTGACCCCAGTTCTAGATTCTTCTACAAGAGAAAACATCGTCTTCCACATCCATTCTGTCAAGGCTCATCAGGATCATATATGTTTCAATCAAGTCGCATCTTACTCTTCCAAACCCCCAGCAAATACCACCCTAGCCTGTCTAACCATTTCTCATAAGACAATTCACCCATTCCAGGTATTATTCAGGTAAAACCTCTCTGAACTGCTTCCAATGCATTTACATCCTTCCTTAAATAAAATGACCAATGCAGTACACAGTACTCAAAATGTGGTTTCACTAGTGCTCTGTAAAATGGAAGCATAACCTCTCGACCTTTGTATTCAATTCTCCTCACAATAAGTTAGAACTTTCCATTAGCTTTTCTAATTACTTGCTGTATCTGCATACTAGCCTTTTGTGATTCATGCACTAGGACACTCAGATCCCTCTGCACCATTTAGATAATATGCTTAATTTTTATTCTTCCTGCCAAAATGGACAATTTTGCATTTTCCCACATTTTGTTCCATTTGCCAGTTCTTTGCCCAGTCACTTAATATACCTATAACTTTTTGTAGCCTTTAACTAATTTGCTAACTCCATTGTGCACATTATAACTGGGTGGGGAAACACAATTGAGTTAAACATTCTGTCCACAGTACTTTTGCGTAATTAACATTTCAGATTCCATTCTCCTCTACATTAATAAGGTACAAACCTGTTCAAAATGAAGAGGGTAATAAGCATAAACATATAAGATACTGGGAGTGGATGTAAGAGGGTTGGACCCCTTAAGAGACTAGAATTAGGTGTCGCATTTTAGAAATAAGGGGTCTCCCATTTAAGACAAAAATGAAGAGAAATCTTTTGTCTCAAGTGGGTGGTTAGTCTGTAGAATTTTCTTCCTTAGAGAGCAGGAAAGGCAGGTTCATCAAATAGTTTTACTGCTGAGTTGATTGACAATGGGGTCAAAGGATGTCGACAGGAAAGTGGAATTGAGGCCACATTCAGATCAGCCTTGATCTTATCAAATGGCAGATCAGGCTCAAGGGGCCGAATGGCCTACTCCTGTTCCTAATCCTGATGTTTGTATAAAATAACATTGGAATTTATATGTATATTTGTTGAGTAATCATGTGATTTCACATACAGTAATTTCTAGGCTGTTTCACAGTTGCAACACAACAACAAATATAACAGGTGGACAAGAAAGATCCCATGGTACTTTTTCGAAAAGGAGTAGAGTCAGCTCCTCTGTCCTAGGCAATATTTATCCCATAGCCAACACCTAAAGCAGATTATCTATTATTACATTAATGTTCTGTGGGATCTTGCGGCACTCAAATTGGCTTTAGCGTTTCCGACCTTGCAACATAAACACAGAATCACAGAATTGTTGCAGTGAAGAAGGAGACCATTCAGCCCATCATGTCTGCACCAGCTCTCCAAATGAGCCTTATGGGCCCGATTTCACCATCAAGTTGCGTCCGATTTCAGGTGCGAAAACTTGGTAAAGTCGGGCATGAGGCGAGTAGCGCGATCCATGCCCTCCTCTGTGCCCGTTCCCCCTTTATCAATCGCCGAAAATGGCCGCTGTCTGGACCACACCCGAAACGGGCACAACGTCAATTTAAATCCATTTGCACGCATTTAAATTGACTTAATGGGCTGCGCGCCCAAACCTATTGGCACTTCCCCCTTTATCACCGTGTTCGCCTGCCCAGATTCAGCGTGAAACAGACATGGTCCGCAAAGGTCCGATTCGGGCGCTCTCTGACTTAGATCAGTGGGGGGGAGGAGTGCGGGCGGGGGAGGGAGGTGGGTCAGATGGCTCTCTGATGGGGGAGGCAGGGCAGAGGGGTCCGCTGCCACTCTGCGTGCGCTCGGTGGGGGGAAGGGGGGGTCCGCTGCCACTCTGTGTGTACTCGGTGGGGGGAAGGGGGATCAGGGGGCTGCGATCAGTCTGGTTGGCCAGGGGGTGGGGGGATAAGTGGGACAGTTATGCTGTGGGGATGGGGCAATGTCCGTGGGGCCAGGGGGAGGCATTATCGTGCCCGGGAGCAATGTGGCAGGGGAGCGGTTCTCTATTATTTTTACTGTGCATGTGCAGTTGAAGGTTCCGATCAGAGCTGCAAGATATTGGGCGCAATAAGCCCCGCCCACAGGCTTCTGCAGCGTGATTCAGAATTGCCTCGATCTCTTCAGGCAGAGTGCTTATGGGGGCGCCTGAGAATGGGTCTAAAAGTTGGATCTGAAATTCTCCCAGTTTCAAGTCCGTCCAGTACTTAGAAATAAAATGGTAAAATAGGGCCCTATGAGTGTCATTTTCCTGCCTTTTCCCTGATAACCCGACACATTTAAATAATCATCTAATGCCCTCTTGAATGCCTCCATTGAACTTGCGTCCCCCACACTTCCAGGCAGAGCATTCCAGACCCTCGCTGTGTGAAAAAGTTATTTCTCACATCATATTTGCTTCTTTTGCAAATCAACCTGTGCCAATCATTCTTGACCCTTTTACGAGTGGGAACAGTTTCTCTCTATCTACTCAATCCAGCCCTCTCATGAACACCTCTATCAAATCACCTCAGAGAACCAACACTTTCAAATGGCTTAATCCGATATAATGTGCTTTGGAATACGATGGGCCAGTGAAAGGTGCTATTTGAATGCAAATCCTACTATTTTTTAGATGAACATATTCTCTCATGGGGCGGGATTTTATGGCCCCGTTCATCCCGAAACAGTAAAATCCCACCCAATGTCAACGGACCTTCCCATTGTCCCCCCTTCGCCCACTCTGATTCCCGTGGCGGGCAGGGCAGTAAAATTCAGGCCATGGCTTCCAATAACAGGAGCATGATTTTCTCAGTCAAGAAATGTTCTTTCAATATCAGCTGTGGGCAGATACATCATAGGAAATGGTCAGCTGTGCAATATGTGTTAGAACTGAGACAGGGAGTGTCGATTGTCATAAAAACTCACCTGGTTCACTAATGCCCTTTAGAGAAGGCAATCTGCCGTCCTTACCTGCTCTGGCCTACATGTGACTCCAGAACCACAGCAATGTGGTTGACTCTCAAACTGCCCTCTGAGATGGCCTAGGAAGCCACTCAGTTTCAAGGGCAACTATGGATGGGCAATAAATGCTGGCTAGCCAGTGATGCCCATGTCCCGCGAGTAAATTGATAGAGGCGGTTAAAATAATCGATTTACTGGATTCTGTCCATGTGGATTGACTATTGAATTAAACAGGACGAGGGAGAAACAAGGAGTGTGTGCATCACTTTGGTGAGGACAGAATTAGATTGGACATCAGGACATTTGCAAATTCACTGCAGAGAGCTGATGAACTCCTGGTCTTTGTACAAAAGCTAGGATGGACCTCGGGTGTCCTCATGGTCCTCCGATTTTCTAGAAATTTCTTTGCACCCTGAATTGATTCGAGGTTTATTTATTCTGGGATGTTTTACCTCTCACTGGGAATTGCATGTTTATTGGATGGTGTGAGCACTGGAGTCAGGCTGTTCAATTATAACATCTCTATCTGAGTCTGTCTCAATGGACCAATTGATTCTTATCCTGTCCACTTTTTTTCATTTGTTCACTATCAGGAGATTTATTTCAGCTTCTGAACAATCTTCTTTTTCTCACTTCCTTTTGAAATTCTTTTCATGTTACCAGTGCTTAATTTCCCTAATGCAGATGATTGCAAATATACTTTGAGGTGTTTTTTTCACATAACTTATATAGCCTCTTATTCATTTATGGGATGTGCACATCATTGGCTGCACCAGCATTTATTGCCCATCCCTAATTGCCCTCCATTTCAGAGGGTATTTGAGAGTCAACCATTGCTGTGGATCTGGCGTCACATGTAGACCAGACCAAGTAAGGACACCAGATTTCCTTCCCTAAACGACATTGGTGAACCAGAAGGGTTTTTACGACAATCGAGAACGGTTTCATGGTCATCGCTAGACTTTTTAATTTCAGATATTTTTTATTGGATTCGAATTTCACCATCTGCCGTGGCAGGATTGGAACCCAGGTCCCCAGAGCATTACCCTGGGTCTACTGGATTACTAGTCCAGTGACAATACCACCATGTCACCACCTCCCAATGTATAGGTTTCTTCCCTGGCTCCTAGAAGTTTTCAAGATGATTTATTTTGTCCTAGTGCTTGTTCTGGTAAAATGAAGTTTTCTGCTTTTTTTAGGGGGTGTGCAGGGGGGAGGGAAGTGCAGGAAAAATCCACTTTGTGGACTTGGCACCGCAGTTGCGAGTTACTGTGTTTTCCCCCACAGTATAATGTGAGGTTGCTAAGACAACAAGTGAATTGACATCAGACTGTGTTGATCCAGTTTCCAAGAAACTCGAATCTGACCACCTCACAAAACCACCCATAATTCAGCAACAGTTTCAGTCACAACTTGTCAAAACCACAGGATACATATTGTAGATAAGAATGGAAATGTCACCAAACTGAAATGTCATGCAAATGTAATATTAAGAGTACTTCTGACGTGAGGGTAAATTGCATTGCTGGAGAAATGTCAGGAGAGCTTTTGAACAATATTTAACGTCTGCCTATTCATTACTTGCCGGTGATGGATACCGTCAGTGAGACGCTACCCGTTAAATTTTAAAAAGGGGTCGCACTTCAGGAATGTTACTCCAAGGTCATCGCTGAGTACAGGTCCTCACTTGAGCACAGGTCAAAATACATACTTGGCGAAGCTTTTGTCTCCAAACCACAGTTGTAAGAATGTTAGTTGGTGACAATGAAGTGTTATTTTCTATTCAAAGATTGTCTTTGCTTGTGGTTCTGCGACTTTGTGTATAACTTATTACTTTGGAGAAAGTACATTATCAACACTGTTACAGTACTCTTATTTACAAGGGTGAATACAAAGGCACAATAAATACTGCACACAGATTATGCTGCATCCAGAATTGTTTTTAAAACACATTTACTTATATTCACTTATAAACAAAAAATAGTTGTTTTGGAAATGCATTTTAAAACATTAATTGTGGTAGCAATTCTTTTAGCTTCACCTGATACAGTAGGATTAATAATTCCCCACACTGAGAATAAAGCAGCACCAAATCTTAAAGTATCTGCTCAGTATTTAAGGCCCAATTAAAATGACCCCATCAGTTTGATTGCTGTGTTCTGAGCTCAAGATCCAAAATTATCAGCCTTTGCTGTGACAACTTAAGAATGTGGAAGGTAAGAACAGTTTAAGGGTGGGATCTTGAGCCTACTCTCAACTTCCGCGGGAACGGCGACACGGACTCAAAATGCAGAGTTCCGGAAAAGCGGGATTCTCGCCAGGGAGATTGTGTTTTCTGATTTTAAACAAATCTCGCTGGCGGAGTGATGTGGAATGCCGGGGAAGGGCGGGAACCTAATTTGAATGCATCAGCATTTCATTAGCGAGCACTCACTCCAGATATTGAGGCCGCACCGAATATTCAGCTGGCGTCAGCGTGACATCACATTGGTGCCATTTACAACAGCTCTACACAAGCGTAATGGATATCGGAGGTGAGCGCTCAGGCAGCCATCACGTCCTGCATAATCCAACACGCAAGAGGCACCAGGGAGAATGTTGGGGACATTCACAAGTGCAGCTCAGGAGTGAGGGTCACCATCGGAGAAGTGGGGGAGGTGTTGACTGTGTGTGTGTGGGTCACTCAGAGGCCTTACCTTCCCTTCATATTGGGTCACTCCTTTGCCCTGAGGGGATGTGCTGGCTGCCAGGCGGGCATCGCTTCCCAATTCCAGTTACTGGGTTACTGTTCAAACGGTAGCTGAGTCGATGCCTTTCCTTGTTGGAGCTGGAAACTGGGTGGGATGGGGCCACAACAGAGGGACAGTACTGGGTGAGACTATGAGGTCCTGAGGTCCAGCTTTGGGAGAGGCCAGGCTGCAAAGGCAGTGTAGGGGGTATCAGTGATGAGGAATTACCCTGCATCATGACGCATAAAGACCCTCTCAGTTGGGGGAGAGTGAACCTATAATCCTCACTCTGTCAATGGTGTGAGGCCAGAGGGATTTACTGGACAGGAAATTCCAATCCACTTCTCTGCGAATGCTGGCCCTCAGGTCCAACAGTAAGTGTGCTCTCGGGTAAGGTTGCTTAACTGTGCACAGCATTGGAGACCCCAAGGAATGAGGCTGTCCTCTAGGAAAATTCTTCAGATACTGATTGCAAATCTCTCAAGATTTAGCAGGATGAATGTTGTTGTCAGATTGACTAACTGACGAATCTTGGAGGAGTCCAGCATGCCAGTTTAATATCCAGGGCTAGAGTTGATGGTCTGGGGACAGAGGTTAGCCCTTTGGAACACCAAGACCTAAGAATGTAGACATGTCTTTCAATTCAAGCTTTAGCAGCACCCAGTTCGCACTGTGGAGAACTCCAGGCTAGGTAGGATGGTGATAGTTGGCACCACTCACCCTGTTCAATATCACGTCTGGCACCATTTTTGAGGTGCCCCATCAGGATGCAGACCTTGCTGTCATGCATTCTCTCTAGTACACTACAGTGCTAAGCAAGGTCAGGATTCATGTTCTTTGGCTGGGTGGGGTGGAGGGGGGTGCGGAATGTGTGGGTCAGATGCCATGGAACAATAGAGGCTCAACATTATTCACCCTGATGGAGTATAGAGGAAGCTATGTGGGGATGTGGTTGTAGTGTCAGAGGGGGAAGTTAATGGGAAGCACTTGTGTTGGAGGGAATGAATGAACTGAGTCTTCCGAGACCGTATAGAACTTCAACATGCATGAGGGAGAGCAGTACTCAGAGCTGTAATTCCAGCTTATTCCTGAGCTACTCTGCTAATCATAGGTTCTTACACATTCTTATACTTTTTCATGTTACAAAGCACTATATTTCGATTAGGTCATCGTATTGTTACCTTAAATTTGTTAAAGTTCTGTTTTGATCACATTATGCTGATCCATTGTCCTGAGCGCTTTAACTTTAATCATTTTCTGACCATATCCTGTATACCTGTTTGCAATATCAAAGCAGTGCAGTTATCAAGCCGATTTCGAGGGTGTGTTAATTGTCCCCATTTCCCTGATACTTGATTAGTTTTCCAGAAGCACAATGGCTCCTCTGGACACTGTGGAGTCTTGATAAGTGATATTGATTCTCTTATTGTTGCTGCAACCTTGGAAAGATCTCACCTGAGTTGTGACTGTTTAGTGTCGCCTGGGATGTAGTTATTTGTAATTTGTCGTGTGTCTACCCACAGTGAGTGTGGATACCACAGCCGGGCTGTCTGTTTAACCCTTTCCATTCTTTCCTCTCCTGCAGCAGCCCACGATCCCTGGGTTGCCCTACTGCAACTTGGGTGGAAGTCACAGGCACATGAAGCGATGAGGATCTGTGATGACTCCTCAATGCTTTCAGTGCATGATTGACCAGAATCATGAAGCCTGTTGAGTTGGCCTTTCTACTGATTGGAATTGACTAGCAGCAGAGGCAATGATGTGCTGCTGCATGTGGCCAGGACCAGTGGCCTGCAGCTGCTCAGGGAGCAGGGCCACACATGGAGGAGCAACATTAGAGGCAGTGGTGGCCAAGAATCTTCCGACGTCAATGTTCCTACCTTCAGTTGTCTAAGCTGCAGTGCTGGAGTGCACTGCATCTGTCCTGGGGGACAGTGGACCACCTCTGCCACATACTGCATGGGCTGATACCCCATGGAACTGGAGGACAACCAATGCCTGCGGCCCTTAAATGTACAGCCGCTCTGAACTTTTATGCCAGCAATTCGTTCCAGGGCAGCACAAGGGATACCTGTGGCATCTCCCAGTCTGCCACTCACAAACGTATTAGATGGGGTGACAGATGCCCTTTATGCCAGGGCTGGGACTAGGTGAGACAGAATGCCAGTGCCATTGGCTTTGCCCACCTAGCAGGGACGCCCTAGACACAAGGTCTGATAGACTGAATCCACATGAACCGCAAGGGATTCCACTCCCTTAACAGCCAACTCGTCTGCGACCACACTGCGGATCATGCAACTTTGTGCCTATTTCCTGGGGACTCCCCATGATAGTTACATCTTGGGCTGCTCGCAAATCCCAGCTGTCTTTGAGGAAGAGCAGAGGTTGGAGGAATGGCTCCTCGGAGACAAGGGGTACCCACTCAGGAGGTGACTGATGACACCAGTGCAGAGGCCACAAATACCAGCGGAGACTCGATACAATGAGGCTCACGCTTCAATGCACATGTTGGTGGAGCAGGTGATTGGACTGTTGAAGATGCGATTCTGGTGCCTGGACCAGTCAGGGGGTGCCCTAACATACAGCCCCCAGAGGGTGTCCCGCATTATTGTGCTCTGCTGCACCCTCCACAACCTAGCGCTACAGAGGGAAGATCTAGACCTGGAGGAGATGGGCGAGCACCAGGTCGCCTTGGATGAGGAGGATATTGAAGAGGGCGTTGGGCCTGATGGTGCTGAGGAGGAGGAGGAAGAGCGCTGGATGGCGGATAGGGCCAGAATTGGCCTTCGAGCAGGGAATGCCCTGATCGCCTCTCGTTTTAGGGATGAATGGGTTTAGCAGGTGGTGAGGTCTCCCACAATGGGTGTAAAGTCAAACCAATGATGTAGTATCAGCATTATCTAACCGTTAGGTTGCATGTTTTCAATGGCAGTGGGCTACAACCATTGGCCAGGCTCTGCAGGAGAATGATGATGTCTTGCAGCGAGGACAAAGCGATGCTTCTCTCAAACTCAGTGATAGGTCTGACTCCTGCCTAACAGAGAGCTGCAAGTGCCCTGCCAATGAACAGGCACATCATGGGGTTCATCACAGCTGGAATGATAGTCTCAGGCACTGCAGGGCCCTCGAAGTATTTAGCCATGTTATCACTTTCAGCTTATGTCCGAGGTGGGCACGCAATCAGCACCTCGACAGCCCCTCGGCCTCTCCTGCTCAGGTGAAGAGATGCAAAATTGAACTGCTCTAATCCTGATGGGTGGGGGCGGAATGTGTGGGTTCACTGAGTTTGGTGGCATGAAATGACAATGTGGAGGGTCATTGAGAGAACCGACTAATTTATTATTTGTAACTATTTGCAACTACAGTGGTGACCTCTCTAATTCTACCCATGCCAACTAGTTTGAGGAGGCAATGGCCTAGTGGTATGATCACTCGATTATTAATCCAAAAACTCAGTTAATGATCTGGGGACCCAGGTTCAAATCCTGCCATGGCAGATGGTGGAATTTGTATTCAATAAACAAAATCTGGAAGAAACCATTATTGATTGTCCGAAAAACCCATCTGGTTCACTTGAAGAAGGGTTCATAAAGTGTATGAGGGACTGTTTCTTAGAGCAGCATGTTATGGAGCCAACCAGAGAACTGACTACTTGAGATCTGGTATTATCTAATGAGGACGGATTAATTAATGACCTTGTAGTGAACGATCCACTTGGAAAGAGTGATCATAGCACAATAGAATTTCAAACTCAGATTGGAAGTGAGAAGATAGAATCACATACTCAAGATTTAGCATTGGGCAACGGTAATTATACAGGCCTCAGTAAAGAGTTGACCCAAATGGACTGGGCAAGAGTATTAAAGGTGGGAATGGTAGAAAACAGTGGCAGTTGTTTAGGGAGATAATAAAGACATCTCAACTAAGGTACATTCCTGCAAGGAAGAGGAATTGCAAAAGGGTGAAAAATCATCCATGGCTTAATAAGGAAATGAAGGATAACGTATGGGCAAAAACGTGGGCATATAATACTGCAAAGGTTAGTGGCAGCATTGGGAGAACTTCAAACACCAACAAAAGGTGACTAAATACAATATCAAAAATGTTAGAATGGACTATGAAAGGAAGCTAGCTGGAAACATAAACACTGACACCAAATGTTTCTATAAGTATATAAAAAGGTATATATACCTCTATAAGTATATTTAGAGGATGGCCCTTTAGAGGATGGAAATGGTGAGGTAATAATGGGAAACTCAGAGATGGCAGACACGAAACCAATACTTTGTCTCTGTCTTTACAGTAGAAGATAATAATTCTGTCCCCGAAATTGTAGTTAATACAGTGGAACTTGGTGAAATTACTTTAAGGAGAGAGAAGATACTCAGTAAACGAAGGGTTTAAAAGTAGATAAGTCCCCGGGACCTGATGGCCTACACCCTAGGGTGTTAAAGGAGGTGACAGCAGAATTAGTGAATGTATTATGATATTCCCCCCCAAAATTCCCTGGATTCCAGAAAGGTACCAGTGGACAGGAAACACGCTAATGTGACACTCTTATTCAAGAAAGGAGAGAGGCAAAAGGTGGGAAACTATAGACCAGTCAGCTTGTCCTCTGTGGTGGGAAAGTTGCTGGAGTTAATCATTAAGGAGGAGATGACGGAGCATCTGGAAAAGCAAAGTTCAACTCACCAGTGTCAGCACAGTTTTGTGAAGGGCAAGTCTTGTTTGACAAACCTGCTAGAGTTCTTTGAGGATGTAACCAGCAAGGTAGGTAACAGGGATCCTGTGGATGTGATTGATCTGGACTTCCAGAAGATATTTGATGAGGTGCCACATAGGAGACTGATCCAGAAGGTTAGATCCCAAGGGGTTGGGAGTAGAATAGGGCTTGGATTGAGCATTGGCTGACTGATAGAATGGGGTAAACACAGTAAGAAGTTTAACAACACCAGGTTAAAGTCCAACAGGTTTATTTGGTAGCAAAAGCCACACAAGCTTTCGGAGCTCCAAGCCCCTTCTTCAGGTGAGTGGGAATTCTGTTCACAAACAGGGCATATAAAGACACAGACTCAATTTACATGAATAATTAAACTTGATGTCTGTGTCGATATGCGCGATCTTCTTGGAGATCCTCTCCACTTGGAGCCGACAGTTTGCGGTGTCGATGGTAGTCATGATGTGGAGATGCCGGCGTTGGACCGGGGTAAACACAGTAAGAAGTTTAACAACACCAGGTTAAAGTCCAACAGGTTTATTTGGTAGCAAAAGCCACATCATGACTACCATCGACACCGCAAACTGCCGGCTCCAAGTGGAGAGGATCTCCAAGAAGATCGCGCATATCGACACAGACATCAAGTTTCATTACTCATGTAAATTGAGTCTGTGTCTTTATATGCCCTGTTTGTGAACAGAATTCCCACTCACCTGAAGAAGGGGCTTGGAGCTCCGAAAGCTTGTGTGGCTTTTGCTACCAAATAAACCTGTTGGACTTTAACCTGGTGTTGTTAAACTTCTTACTGACTGATAGAAAGCAGAGGGTTGGGATAAATGGGTCCTTCTTTAGTTGGCAATCTGTAACTAGTGGGGTCCCACAAGGTTCAGTTCTCGGACCACAATTATTTACAATCTATATCAATGATCTACAAGCAAGGGTAGAGTGTAGCACAGCAAAATTTGCTAACGGCATGGAAATAGGTGGGAAAGGAGGCTGTGATAAGGAGATAAGAAGTTTACAAATAGATATTGACAGGCTAGGGGAATGGGCCAGATGGAGTTTAATGTGAATAAATGTGAGGTTATCCATTTTGGCCAGAAAAGTAAAAGGGCAAATTACTATTTAAATGGGAAACAAATTCAAAAGGCATCAGAGCAGAGGGATCTGGGTGTCCTTGTGCATGAATCTCAGAAAATGGGTATGCAGGTGCAGATTGTTATAAGGAAGGCAAATGAAATCTTGGCAATTATTGCATATGGTCTAAAATAACATAGAAACATAGAAACTAGAAGCAGGAATAGGCCATTCGGCCCTTCGAGCCTGCTCCACCATTCATTTTGATCATGGCTGATCATTGAATTCAATATCCTGATCCCCCTTCCCCCCATATCCCCTGATCCCTTTAGCCCCAAGAGCTACATCTAATTTCTTCTCAAAATCAGACAACGTTTTGGCCTCAAATACATTCTGTGGTAGTGAATTCCACACATTCAACACCCTCTGGGTGAAGAAATTCCTCCTCGCCTCAGTTCTAAAAGGTTTACCCCTTATCCTCAAACTATGATCCCTAGTTCTGGACTCCTCCGTCCCCATTGGGAACATTCTTTCTGAATCTACCCTGTCTACCCTGTTGGAATTTTATAAGTTTCTATGAGATCCCCTCTCACTCTTCTAAACTCCAGTGAATATAATTCTAACCAACTTAGTCTCTCATCATATGACAGACCTGCCATCCCAGGAATCAGTCTGATAAACCTTTGCTCTACTCCCTCTATAGCAAGGACATCTTTCCTCAGATAAAGACACCAAAACTGCACACAATACTCCAGGTCTGGCCTCACCAAAGCCCTATACAATTGCAGCAAAATATCCCTATCCCTATCCTCAAATCCTCTCGCTATGAAGACCAACATCCCATTTGCCTTCTTTATTGCCTGCTGTATCTGCGCGCTTACTTTCAGCGACTGATGCACAAGGACTCCTAGGTCTTATTGAGTATCTACCTCCCTCAATTTATACCCATTCAAGTAATAATCTGTCTTCCTATTATTGCTACCAAAGTGAATAACCTCACATTTATCCACATTATACTGAATCTGCCATGCAGATGCCCACACACTCAGCCTGTTCAAATCATGCTGAAGCATCTCTGCATCCTCCTCACAGCTCACCCTCCCATCCAACTTTGCATCATCTGCAAATTTGGAGATCATACATGCAGTTCCCTTGTCTAAATTATTAATATATAATGTGAACAGTTGGGGTCCCAGCACAGATCTCTGCGGAACCCCACTAGTCACTGACTACCAATCAGAAAAAGACCCATTTATGCCAACTCTTTGCTTCCTATCTGCTAATCAGCCTTCTATCCATCTCAAGACATTACTTGCAATCCCATGTGCTTTAACTTTACATAGTAGTCTGTTATGTGAGGCCTTGTCAGACTACTAGTATAAAAGTAGAGAAGTGTTGTTACAATTGTATAAGACATTGGTGAGACTTCACTTGGAATATTGTGTTCAGTTTTGGTCACCTTCTTTGAGGAAAGATCTGGTGGCATTGGAGGCGGTTCAGAAGAGGTTCACTAGATTGATTCCAGGTTTGAAGAGGCTGTCGTAAGAGGAGCGGTTGAGTAGCTTGGGCTTGTACTCGCTGGAGTACAGAAGAATGAAGGGGGATTTGATTGAAGTATATAAAATATTCAACAGGATTGATAAAGTAAATGTTAACCAAATGCTCCCCCTTCTAGAACACTCTAGGACAAGAGGTCATAGTTGTAGAGTAAGGGGGGGAGGTTCAAGACAGAGATAAGGAGAAGCTACTTCTCATAGAGAGTTGTGAATCCATGGAACTCAATACCCCAGAGTGCAGTGGATGCAGAATCAATCAATGGATTCAATAAAGAGGTAGATAAATATTTGATCAAAAGCGGGATAAAGGGCGATGGGGAAAAGGCAGGGAAGTGGAGTTAGGGTGAGGTGGAGATCATATGATCATATAGAATGGCAGAGCGGGCTCGAAGGGCTGCATTGCCTACTCTCGCTCCTAATTCCTATGTTGCTATGTCCTTTAGGGAAGGAAGCCTGCCATCCTTACCTGGTCTGGTCTACATGTGACTCCAGAGCCACAGCAAATAGTTGAGTCTCAACTGCCCTCTGAAATGGCCTAGCGAGCCATTCATGGCCACTCATGTTAGCCAGCCAGTGGCACTCATGTCCCACGAATGAATAAATAAAAAGAATCGCAGAATCTCTACAGTGCAGAAGAAGGCCATTCAGCCCATCGGGTCTGCACCAACGCTCTGAATGAGCATCTTACCCAGGCCCTATCCCCATAACCCCACACATTTACCCCACTAAATCCCCGAACCTACAAATCTTGAGACACTAAGGGGCAATTTAACATGGCCAATCCACCCAACCTGCACATTTTTGGACTGTGGGAGGAAACCCATGCTGACACAGGAAGAATGTGCAAATTCCACAGACAGTAACCCAAGGCCGAAATCGTACCCAGTTCCCTGACGCTGTGAGGCAGCAGTGCTAACCACTGTGCCACCATGCTGCCCAGCTCACCTGCGACAGGAGGAACACAACCCAGTGCCTGCCATCACAGCAAACAATTCCAAAATATATTGTTAATTCACTCCCTATCAATGAAAAATGTAAACTGTTTATACTGATCTCTCTCTTCATCTGAAATCAATGATCTAAAAATTAAATATTTTTATTTGTCTCCTTCTTCTGATATGAACTGCAAAATCCTCTTGTTAAGATGTTAGAATTGTCCCAATACCTGTGCTAGGAATTAAGGAAAACCCACAGACGGGAGAAAAACATATCCAAACTACAATTCAGCGACCCTGCCTGAAAATGTGTTCCACAGAGGGGACCAAGCACCAGACCAGCAACCTCCCCCCCCCCCCCCCCCCACCTCCGACAGCCGACAATCCACCAACACAGAACACCCACATCCACACACAAACCACTGGGCACCAGCCATAACCCGCACAACGGCAGCCCACACACACAAGTCACACAAGAACCGTTTAAATCAAGAACCCCCATGAAGCTAGACACCATTGGAGCAGACACAAAGGTCCAAAAGCCTAACCCCATGCCCCCACCCGCACACCCGGAATCATAGAATACCTACAGTGCAGAAGGAGGCTAGAAGGCCCATCAAGTCTACACCGACTCTCCGACAGAAATTCCACCTAGGCTCTATCCCCAAAACCTCATGTATTTACCCCTTATCTACACACCTTTGGACACTAAGCGGCAATTTAGCATGGCCAATCCATCTAACCTGCACATCTTTCAGACTATGGGAGGAAACTGGAGCACCCGGAGGAAACCCACACAGACACATGGAGAACATACGAACTCTGCACAGTCACCCAAACTCGGAATCGAATCTGGGACCCTGACGTTGTGAGGCAGCAGTGCTAACCACTGTGCCACCGTGCTGCCCTCCAGCACAGATTTTCATAATTATATGCTATTAACATATTGATCTATAATATGTAAATCTTAACAATTTGAGGTGGAATGTTACTATGCTGCTTTGTTGCTATTTTGTTCTTGTTGGTATTACATTAATTTTCATGTGTCAAAATGGGATCACCATTGGAATATCGTTTGGGAAGCGCTGATTGGATCAACTTCTAATATAACCTTGCCCATCTTTGTAGATTATCTGCACTCCCTCTAGTGGCATGGGGTACCAAGTCAACGTCTGTGCAGCATAGCACTATGGTCTATACCGTAAGTATAGAATGTGTGAACTACAACTGAAAAGGACCACCATCACGATTGATATTGTAGATAAAGATTGTCAAAAGGATACGATGAGGCGTTACTTCAGAGGTTGCTTGGTAAAATGAAGGCACACACTATTCAAGGAAAGGTGACAGCTAGTTGAAAAACATAAATGTGTAATTAGTCAAGTTTTATTTGGACTGGAGGGAGATTGCGGTGTCCTTCTAAGATTTTGATTTGATTTGATTTATTATTGTCATATGTATCGGGAGACAGTAAAATGTATTGTTTCTTGCACGCTATATAGACAAAGCATACTGTTTATAGGGTTCATAGGGGAGAAAGGAAAGGAGAGAGTGCAGAGTATAGTGTTGCAGCTAAAGTTAGGGTGAAGAGAAAGATATATGTTAGGGCCATTCAAAAGTCTGATAACAGCAGGGAAGAAGCTATTCTTGTGTTGGTTGGTACGTGACCTCAGACTTTTGTATCTTTTTCCCAACGAAGAAGGTGGGAGAGAGCATGTCCGGGATGTGTGGGGTCCTTAATTATGCTGGCTGCTTTTCCGAGGCAGCGGGAACTGTAGACGGAGCCAATGAATGGGAGGTTGGTTTGAGTGATGGACTGGGCTATGTTCACAACCCTTTGTAGTTTCTTGCAGTCTTGAGCAGAGCAGGAGCCATACCAAACTGTGATACAACCAGAAAGGATGCTTTCTATGGTGCATCTGTAAAAGTTTGTGAGAGTTGTAGCAGACATGCCAAATTTCCTTAGCTTCAAAGAAGAGTCAAAAGGACATTACTGTGCATGCTGGAATCTGGAACAAAAACAGAAAATGCTGGAAGATGTCAGCAAGTCTGACAGCATCTGTGGAGAGAGAATAGAGCCAACATTTCAAGTCTGGATGATCCTTTGGCAGAGCTGGATCATATGGACTCAAAACATGGGGCAGGATTCTCCGATCTCGCCCATGTCCACCCTGCTGCAAGTGAGAATGGAGAATTTAGCGTTCCAGCCAAAACGCCATTCACTTTCAGCAGCACCGTAGAATCCCAGCCGCGAAGGAGGGCACAGGATTTTGGCTATTAACTCTGTTTCACTCTCCATAGATACTGTCAGACCTGCTGAGTTCTTCCAGCATATTCTGTTTTTTTCTTCAGATTCCAACATTCCATGGTGTTTCACTTTTCTTTTAGTTCCAGAAGAAAAATTGAGATGAAAAACGCAAATGTTCCACCCCATTCCCCAGGAGTGTTTCCTCACAAATGATCATTTAATGCTATGAGCGAATTTGATCATGTCAAACTGATTATATCACTGTAGGCCATTGGGTGACTCAAAAACGTTGTACAGGGAGGAAGTTGGTGTCATCTTGAAATGAGATTGCCATACTGTGTTCTAAAGTAAACAATAACAAAACATGCTGGCACAGTGGTTAGCACTGCTGCCACACATCGCCAGGGACCCAGGTTCGATTCCCGGCTTGGATCACTTTCTGTGTGGAGTCTGCACATTCTCCCCGTGTCTGTGTGGGTTTCCTCCAGGTGCTCTGGTTTCCTCCCACAGTCCGAAAGAATGCTGGTTAGGTGCATTGGCCACGCTAAATTCTCCCTCAGTGTACCCGAACAGGTGCCAGAGTGTGGCAACTAAGGAATTTTCACAGTAACTTCATTGCAGTGTTAATGTAAGCCTACTTGTGACACGAATAAATAAACTTAAGTTTAAAACATGTTACACGTTACACATACTGGATTGAGAGCTGGGACTGGAGGCATCCTCAAAACCCCAATGCATGACTGTACCTGCTCGCTAGAACTCTGGAGTTTTGCTCAAAATGTCTTGAGATGGGAGGAGGGCTGCCGGCAGCAATTTTGTGGAGGTTTTCCTCAGAAGATGAATAGGGCTCATTGGGAAATAGTGGGCGGAATCTTTTGCTTTGGTTGGTGGTGGGCTTGGGGACAGGAAGAGCAATAAATCAGGCAGGATGGTGGTGGAGCAGAACCCTGCCAGCTTCTCACTTCCACCAGCATTAAACCTGCCCACTATTGAGTGCCTGAAGTGGCTGCTCGCAATACAGAATGCACAGCAGCTGAAAGCATTCAGCCAGCTTGTCACATCTGCTTGGGGGAAGTAGCAAAGCAGAGTGTCCCTTGATCAAACGCACTCAGTGCCTGATCAATGAATTGGAATCGGGAAAGTGGGTGCTCACTGAGAGCCAGACCACTGCACTTTAGGGGCGGCACGATGGCACAGTGGTTAGCACTGCTGCCTCACAGCCTCAGGGATCCAGGTTCAATTCCCACCTTGGTTCACTGTCTGTATGGAGTTTACACGTTCTCCCCGTGTCTGCATGGGTTTCCTCCGGGCGCTCCGGTTTCCTCCAAAAGACGTGCTGGTTAGGTGCATAGGCCATGCTAAATTCTCCCTCAGTGTACTCGAACAGGCAGTGGAGTGTGGCAACTAGGGGATTTTCACAGAATTTCATTGCAGTGTTAATGTAAACCTGCTTCTGCACTAACAAAAATAAACTTAAATAAATTTAAATAAACATGGTGACGCCACCCTTGCTCAACTCTCCCCAGAACCTCCATGCTGCAAACAACTATCACCTCCCCACCCCCACATTACTTGTCTGTGATCTGGGTCACTCCTCAACCCAGTTAATATTTTTCCTGCAGCACCCACTGCCTCTCCTATGGTTTTGATGAGCACCAATTTTTGATTGGTTGGCAGCTCTCAGTACATAAGACTACTGACAACCGTCCCAACCCCCACCCCCCAACTTCCCCCACCCCCCTCCCCCCCGAGATCTTGATTTCAGGAGAAGGCCTGCTGGTGGCATTGCCGCTGCCTAATTGGCTTGTGATCCGGTGGGCCTCCTCACCAGCTCTTGCTCCAGCCAGTAGACGAGACCCACCCTGTCTCCCCTCCCTCCACCGATGCCTCAACAAGACTCCACCCTGTGACACAGGTCATTGTACTTTGACCTTAGGGAGGTGATGGCCTGGTGGTATTATTGCTTGACTATTAATCCAGAAACTCAGCTAATGTTCTGAGGGCCCAGGTTCGAATCCCGCCACAGCAGATGGAATTTGATTTTTTTTAAAAATCTGGAATTAAGAACCTACTGATGACCATGAAACCATCGTCGATTGTGAGGAAAATCCATCTGGTTCACTAATGTCCTTTAGGGAAGGAAATCTGCCGTCCTTATCTGGTCTGGTCTACATGCGACTCCAGAGCCACAACGCGGTTAACTCTCAACTGCCCTCTGAACCGGCCTAGCAAGCCATTCAGTTGCATCAATCACTCAAGAAGGCAGCTCACCACCACCTTCACAAGGGCAACTAGAGATGGGCAATAAATGCTGGCCAGCCAGGGATGCCCATGTCCCACGAATGAATAAAAAATAAGTAAGTGGTACCAACATGGTGCCAGGTCTGCATAATTAGAGTAGGAAAACCTTTCCTTCAAGTGGGTGACCCTCCGTGCTCAAAAGAATAAGATTGAATTTGGGCTCAGTTTGGGGTCATAGGCAGCAAGGATAAGAACAGGTTTGATTGGCTCAATGACCTTTTCTCATGCTATGCTTTCTTCTATTCTTTTGAAATCCAATGATGATGGCAGAGATTAAGACACAATGTTAACTAACAACACAGTACGTTTATAATACAACTCAATTACAAGGCAAATATTAAGGTTGGTATTTTTTCATACACCATCAACCAGCCATTTGGTCATCCAAACACACCTTACATCAATCTCATTTTATTCATTAAAAATTAGAACATAGACTCCCATTTGTACTTGTTGTTCATGGAGATGTTTCACTTTCCTTTAACTTTTGATATTGGCACGAGTTATCAGTCATACTTCACTGATGGAAGTAATTTACAAAAATGTGTGGGAACACTCAAAAGTGCTGGGAAAACTCTTTCAGTCTAGGCAATGGCATTGAGGACATTTAAAAATGTTGACAATGGAAATGGGAAAATTATTCTGGGCACGGTGGCAGAGTGGTTAGCACTGCAGACATTCAATGTCTGGGACCTGGGTTCAAATCTGGCCTCAGGTGATTGTCTGTATGAAGTTTGCACACTCTCCCCTTGTCTGTATGGGTTTCCTCCCACAGTCCAAAGATGTGCAGATTAGGTGGATTGGCTATGCTAGTTTGGTTTATTTATTAGTGTCACAAGCATGCTTACATTAACACTGCAATGAAGTTACTGTGAAAATCCCTGAGTCGCCACACTCCGGCGCCTGTTTGGGTACACTGAGGGAGAATTTATCATGGCCAATGCACCTATCCAGCACGTAGGAGGAAACCAGAATTGACCCTTAGGGTGGGATTTTACAGCCTGGCTCGTTCCGAAACCATAAAAACCCTGCTGAGGTTAACGGATCTTTCTATTGTCCGCCCCTCACCCGCTCCGATTCCCATGATGGGGGGGGGGTGATAAAATTCCAGCCTTAGTGTCAGGTGTATTAGCAGGGTAAATATGCGGGGTTACGGGAATAGGGTCTGGGTGGGAGTATTGTTGGTGCAGGCTCGATGGGCCGAATGACCTCCTTCTGCGCTGTAGGGATTCTATGATTGTCTTTTGGCACTAAACCTGAGGTAGCTTTAGAAATAAGAATTGTCTTTTTGAGTCCTGGGGAACAAACAGATCAGTTCGACCGGAAAACCCCCAGTGTTACAATTTCCCAGGGGATTACCAGCTGAATCCTATTAAGCCTGCATCTGAAATCAATTAATGAGGGGATAACATTTTGAAAAAAAGGAACCAGCTGTATAGCTCAGAGGCCTCTGAGTTGAGTACCTGTACAAATCTGTAGCCTTGAATGCAAATTATATTCTTCATATTTTGGAAGACACATTGGTTTTTGAAATGCTTCCTTGGGTAGACAATGTATTACAGTAAGAAGTTTAACAACACCAGGTTAAAGTCCAACAGGTTTATTTGGTAGCAAAAGCCACACAAGCTTTCGAGGCTCTGAGCCCCTTCTTCAGGTGTCAGAGAGAGGAAACTGTGGACAGCTTATAAGTGAGTTCAACATCAAGTTTTGCAAATTAAGTCCAATTTTCAGTCAAGTTTATGAATAGTTGGGTTTATTTTAACAAACTGTTGTCATTTCTGGATTGACTAAACAGCATTCTGATATTTAGCCTGCTGTTTACATAAAATGGATGGTTAACAATTGTGGTAAGAAGCAGTTCTTCTACCTTTTTAATATCCTGGAAACAGTTATTTTCCTGGCTGAGATGGAATTCTTGGCTGTATGTTGTGATGATGGAAATGCTACACTACTGTTGTTACTAACTCCCAGCAATGTTAATTCTGCTGATCAATTTTCTTACTCAATGTGGTATCATGGAAACAGTGGGTCCAGTCATCTGTGGATTGACTTTTCTAACCTTTTTCCTGTTGGGTTAACTAACCTCAACAGCTGGGGTCACACTATCTGTTTACATGTCAACAGTGTTTCAACTTTCGCAGCCTGAAGGGGGGTAATCTCAACAATGTTTGACTTTTTTTGATTTTCATTTAGGTGTTTTGAGTGGCTGTGATTTGCCTTTTGTTTAGACACCTTTGTAGGATAAGAATGGCTTGCAATTGAGATTCTCCCGAGTTGTTTATCATGAAATACATTCTCCAGTTTATTTTATATTTGTTTCATGGTCAATATGACTATTTCCTACAGCAACAAGAATCACTCTGGAGAAGATAAATGTGTTTGGAACCAGGTTGAGTTGAATTAAAATGTAACCAAAACCTGGGGAATTTTGGTACAACTAAAGAAAACGTGAACAGGAATATATCCCAATATGTGAACCATTTGCTGGAATTTTGCCGCCTCGCGCGCCCCGGAGTCAGGATAGGCGAGGCTCGCAGAACGGAATTCTCCATTGGCCACGGATGCTATTTTATGAGCCTCGCCCGAGTGAGGTTGTAAAATAGCGCCCGGTATATATCTTACAATATACTGATTTATTTTTAAAATATTTTCCCTAATTTCTGGAGCTTAATCAGAAAGTGCAATGTACTTGAAATGCAGAAAACAAGAGAGTGCAAAATGTAACCTCAGCAATGTGCAGCCTCTGTAGTTCTGACAGATTTTAACCCCCTTGTTGCAAACCACTAGGACAAATCAAGTATATTGAGTATCTTTCTAAATCTTAACGTGCAATTTTAGCTATGGAGGTGCTCTAATATGCATTATTTATTACCTAATCCTTCCAGTTTAAACAAGATTGGGTTGTATTAATGGCCTGTTTTGTGTTAACAGCAGCTGGTTAGGTGCATTGGCCATACTAAATTTTCCCTCCGTGTACCCAAACAGGTGCCGGAGTGTGGAGACTAGGGGATTTTCACAGTAATTTCATTGCAGTGTGAATGTAAGCCTACTTGTGACATTAACAAATAAGCTTTAAACTGAAATGTGGATGTGAATTCATCTTATTGCATGAATGGGGCTCAGTATTAACGGGCAGAATTCTCCGGCCGCGCTGGTCTAAAAGCCGAAAATTCTCACCCGACTGTCAATGGGGGTTTCACATTCTCTGCAACATGCCCGCTAAAATTCCAGTGGCGGGCAGTATGGGAGAATTCTGGCCAATGACTGGAAACATCCTGCAGATTTATCCAGAATGAGGTTTGATTTGAGTTATTTTTGTCACATGTATTAACATACAGTGTTTCTTGCATGCTATACAGACAAAGCATACTGTTCACAGAGAATGAAAGGAGAGGGTGTAGAATGTAATGTTACAGTCATAGCTAGGGTGTAGAGAAAGATCAACTTAATGCGAGGTAGGTCCATTCAAAAGCCTGATGCAGCAGTCGGTTGGTACATGACCTCAGACATTTGTATCTTTTTCCTGACGGAAGAAGGTGGAAGAGAGAATGTCCGGGGTGCATGGGGTTCTTGATTATGCTGGCTGCTTTGCCGAGACAGCGGGAAGTATGGACAGAGTCAATGGATGGGAGGCTGGTTTGCGTGATGGATTGAGTGACATTCATGACCTTTTGTAGTGATGCACTATCTATCAAGCAAAGACTAGTTTGTATGCAAAAACAAATAGGCTTTTATTAGCAAAAGACTTGGAGCACAGCCATGCCGATGAATTGGTCCAGAGACTGAGGCAGGGGGTGGGGAGCAGTCACCTTTATACCTGGACCAGGGGGGGAGGAGTCCCGGGCAGGGACGTGTCCAGGCATGTCACACACACAGGCAATAAGCTAACAGTGGTTTACCACATTCACCCCCTGTTTTTAAAAAAGAGTCCGGCGGGGGTGAGGTGGGTGGAACGATATTTACAGAACTACAAATTTAGTCTCTCTGGGAGCTTGATCTGCCGCTGCGACCGCCGTAGTGCCGGTTGTGGTGTCGGTTCCGGTGGCCGCGGTGTTGGTTCAGGCGCCAGGCCGTAGTCGCTCGAGTCATCTGTAGTCCCTTCCAATTGTCGGGTGCGTGGTGGCGGCTCCTGGGGCTCAGGCATGCTGTATACGAGGGTTGGGGTGTGGGGTTGTGGGTCGTAGTGGTCCCTGGGGCACCTGCGGGTGCCAGGTCTTGAATAGAGACCGTGTCCTCCCGCCCGTCGGGGTACGCCACATAGGCGTATTGGGGGTTGGCGTGGAGGAGTTGGACCCTTTCGACCAGGGGGTCCGACTTATGGGTCCTCACGTGCTTCCGGAGCAGGACAGGGCCTGGGGACATCAGCCACGACGGTAGTGAGGTCCCCGAGGAGGACTTTCTGGGGAAAACAAACATTCTTTCATGAGGGGTAGCTTTGATAGCTGTGCAAAGGAGTGATCTAATCGAGTGTAGTGCATCAGGGAGGACCTCTTGCCAGCGGGTGACTGGAAGACCTTTAGATCTCAGAGCTCGTAAAACGGCCTTCCAGACTGTTGCGTTCTCCTTCTCTACCTGTCCGTTCCCCCTGGGGTTGTAGCTGGTGGTCCTACTCGAGGCTATGCCTTTGGAGAGCAGGTACTGTCGCAGCTCATCACTCATAAAGGAGGATCCCCGGTCGCTATGGATATAGCTAGGGAAACCAAACAGGGTGAAGAGGCTGTGCAGGGCCCTGACGACCATAGCCGAGGTCATATCCGGGCAGGGAATAGCGAAGGGGAAATGTGAATATTCGTCAATGATGTTGAAGAAGTATATGTTGCGGTCAGAAGAGGAGAGGGGGCCCTTGAAGTCGACGCTTAGGCGTTCGAAAGGGCGGGTGGCTTTTATGAGGTGTGCTCTGTCTGGCCGATAGAAGTGCGGCTTGCACTCTGCGCAGACCTGGCAGTGTCTGGTTATAGACCTGACTTCCTCAATGGAGTAGGGCAGGTTACGGGCTTTAATGAAGTGAAAAAACCTGGTGACCCCTGGGTGGCAGAGGTCATTGTGGAGAGCCAGCAATTGGTCTATTTATGCGCTGGCACATATTCCCCGGGACAGGGTGTCTGGGTGCTCATTGAGCTTCCTGGGCCGGTATAAGATGTCGTAATTGTAGGTGGAAAGCTCGATTCTCCACCTCAATATTTTATCATTTTTGATCTTGCCCTGCTGCATGTTATTAAACATGAATGCAACTGACCATTGGTCCGTGAGTAGGGTGAATCGTTTACCAGCTAAGTAGTGGCGCCAGTGGTACAGCTTCCACTATGGCTTGGGCCTCCTTTTCGACAGAGGAGTGTCGAATTTCAGGGCCTTGGAGGGTTCGTGAGAAGAAGGCCATGGGTCTGCCCGCCTGGTTAAGGGTGGCGGCTAGGGCAAAGTCAGACGCATTGCTCTCCACCTGGAACGGGATGGATTCGTCTACAGCGTGCATCGTGGCCTTCGCGATGTCTGCTTTGATGCGGTCGAAGGCCAGGCGGGCCTCTGCCGTCAGGGGAAAAGAGGTGGATTTGATGAGCGGACGGGTTTTATCCGCATAATTGGGGACCCACTGGGCGTAATACGAGAAGAAGCCCAGGCATCTCCTCAGTGCTTTGAGGCTGGTGGGGAGGGGGAGTTCCAGGAGGGGATGCATGCGGTCGGGATCGGGACCGATGACCCCGTTTTCCACAACACAACCAAGGATGGTGAGGCGGTGTGTGCGGAATATGCACTTCTCCTTATAATAGGTCAGATTTAGGAGTGTGGCGGTGTGGAGGAATTTGTGGAGGTTGGCGTCGTGGTCCTGCTGATCATGGCCACAGATGGTGACGTTATCCAGGTACGGTAAGGTGGCCCGCAGCCCGTTCTGGTCTACCATTCGGTCCATCTCAAGCTGGAAAACCGAGGCCCCATTGGTGACACCGAAGGGGACCCTAAGGAAGTGATCGAGGTGACCATCCGCCTCAAAGGCAGTATGTTGGCGGTCTTCCGGGCAGATAGGGAGCTGGTGGTATGCAGATTTTAAGTCGATGGTGGAGAACACCCGACATTGCGCAATCTTATTAACCATGTCAGATATGCGGGGAACGGGGTACACGTCCAGCTGCGTGTATCAGTTAATGGTCTGACTGTAGTCAATGACCATGCGATGTTTCTCCCCAGTCTTAACAACTACTACTTGGGCTCTCCAGGGGCTGGTACTGGCCTCAATGATCCCCTCCCCTCGGAGCCGTTGTACTTCGGACCTGATAAAAGCTCTGTCTCCAGCACTGTACCGTCTGCTCTTGGTGGCGATGGGCTTGCAATCGGGGGTGAGATTTTCAAACAGTGAGGGAGGGGCGACTTTAAGGATCGAGAGGCTGCAGGTGGTGCGCGGTGGGCGATCTAAGAACTGCTGATTGCAAACGGAGAGTGGGGGAAAAGGCCCATTATACTCCATGGTGACGCTCTTAAGGTGACTCAGGAAATCTAGCCCCAGGAGTATTGCAGCGCAGAGTTGTGGCAGCACGAGGAGCCTGAAATTTTTGTACACTGTGCCCCGTACAGTCAGGGTCGCCACGCAGTACCCGAGGACATCCACCGAGTGGGACTTTGAAGCCATGGAGATCGTTTGCTTCACTGGCAGTACTGAAAGGGCGTAGAGACTCGCTGTGTTAGGTGAATAAAGCTCTCCATACTCCCACAGTTAAATAAACAGTTTGTAGTGCGACCGTTTACCTCGATGTCCATCATGGACCTAGCGAGTTGGTGAGGCCTGGATTGGTCCAGCGTAATCGAAGCCACCGTTAGATTTTGCAACGCGGCTGATGGCGTCCAAGATGGCGGCCCGCATGGCCCACACGCGGCTGAAGGTGTCCAAGATGGCGGCCCGCATGGCTCACACATGGCTGATGGCGTCCAAGATGGCGGCCCGCACGGCCCACACGTGGCTGAAGGCATCCAAGATGGCAGCTCATATGGCTCACACGTGGCTACCGGCGCCCAGGATGACGGCCCCCGCGGCACTACTGGGCTTGGAGGTCGATCTCCATGGCTTCAAAGTCCCACTCGGTGGATGTCCTCGGGTACTGCGTGGCGACCCTGACTGTACGGGGCACAGTGTACAAAAATTTCAGGCTCCTCGTGCTGCCACAACTCTGCGCTGCTGTACTCCTGGGGCTAGATTTCCTGAGTCACCTTAAGAGCGTCACCATGGAGTATAATGGGCCTTTTCCCCCACTCTCCGTTTGCAATCAGCAGTTCTTAGATCGCCCACCGCGCACCACCTGCATACCTTCACGTATTGGCCCTTCTTTCCACACCCAGAGCAGATCGCATCCTTCGCCGGGCAGCATTGTTGGGGGTGCTTCCCCAGGCCGCAGAAGTTGCACTTCGGGCCTCTGGAGACTGCCGCAGTGGTCGGGTCATTGGTGGGACGTGGCGTGGCGTAGGCCTGCGGCCCTCCCGAGTACAGAGATGGCGGCGACCGCGGTGTCCATGATGCGCCCCCGTGGTCGGGGTTGTAGGCCTCGAGATTATGGAAGGCCACCTCTAACGAGTCGGCAAGCGCCACAGTCTTTTGTAGGTCCAGCCCACCCTGTTCCAGCAGTCGTTGTCGGATATAGTTTGACTTGATACCCGTGACATAGGCATCTCTGATTAAGTCCTCAGTGTTTTGGGCGGCTGTTACGGCCTTGCAGTTGCAGGCCCTGCCAAGTGCTCGCAACGCACGCAGGAATTGATCGCCCGATTCTCCTGGCTGATGTCTGCGAGTAGTCAGAAGATGTCTGGAGTAGATTTCACTAGACAGTTTGTTGTACTGGCCTTTTAAAAGTTCGATCGAATCCTTGTAAGCTTCAGCGTCTCTAATCATCGAGAATACTTGATCGCTTACCCGGGTGTGGAGCACGTGTAGCTTGTCGGTTTCGGTCTGGACGACGGAGGAGGAGGTGGTGAGGAAAGTTTTGAAACAGCGCAGCCAGTGATCGAAGCTGTTAGAGGCTCCTACATCTTGAGGATCCAATTCAAGTCTATCGGGTTTTAGTATCTGCTCCATCCCAAAACTTTTGCTAATAAAATTGATGCACTATCAATCAAGCAAAGACTAGTTTGTATGCAAGAAAAAATAGGCTTTTATTAGCAAAAGACTTGGAGCACACCCATGCCGATGAACTGGTCCCGAGACTGAGGCAGGGGGTGGGGAGCAGTCGCCTTTATACCTGGACCGGGGGGGAGGAGTCCCGGGAAGGACCGGCAGGGGCATGTCCAGGCATGTCACACACACAGGCAATAAGCTAACAGTGGTTTACCACATGTAGTTTCTTGTGGCCTTGGGTAGAGTAGGAGCCATACCAAGTTGTGATGCAACCAGAAAGAATGCTTTCTATGGTGCATCTGTAAAGGTTGATGAGAATCGTAGCTGACATGCCAAAATTTCCTTAGTTTTCTGAGAAAGTAGAGGCTTTGATGGGCTTTCTTAATTATAGTGTCGACATGGGGGGGACCAATTCAAGTTGTTGGTGACCTGGACACCTAAAAACTTGAAGCACCCGACCCTTTCTACTTCATCCCTGTTGATGTAGACAGGGGCATGTTCTCCTCTACGTTTCCTGAAGTCGCTGACAATCTCCTTCGTTTTGTTGACATTGAGGGAGAGATTATTGTTGCTGCACCAGTTCACCAGATTCTCTATCTCATTCCTGTGCCCTATCTCATCATTGTTTCAGATCCGCCCAACTATGGTGGAGTCATCAGCAAACTTGAAAATCAAGTTTCCTCGGGTGGATGGAGCTATTACAAGGGGGCATAACTATAGGGTTCGTGGTGGGAGATATAGGAAGGATATCAGAGGTAGGTTCTTTACGCAGAGAGTGGTTGGGGTGTGGAATGGACTGCCTGCAGTGATCGTGGAGTCAGACACTTTAGGAACATTTAAGTGGTTATTGGATAGGCACATGGAGCACACCAGGATGATATGGAGTGGGATAGCTTGATCTTGGTTTCAGATAAAGCTCAGCACAACATCGTGGGCTGAAGGGCCTGTTCTGTGCTGTACAGTTCTATGTTCTATTAAGTTGGAGGGGAATTTGGCCACACAGTCATAGGTGTATAAGGAGTATAGTAGGGGGCTGAGAACACAGCCTTGTGGGATCAATAGGAGGCAAAAGTGTCTAGCACATCTATTTATTATTTGAATTTGGGTTTCATTCTTTTCTCCAAATTGCAAGCACAAGCATGTCAGGAGTGTAACAGGCCTGGATTTGAATTTATTTGCGCACTCAGTGCTATTCAGGACAGGCATGTCAGGCAAGAATAGGTTGCAAATGTAGGGTGTGATAAGTCTGGGAAGATTTGCAAACCAGAATGACAGTTTTGAATGTAACACTGTGAGGAACATGGAAGCCCGATAGAGCCTGTGGGGTTGTGTGCCTTGATGTAGCTGAGGACAAAGGCAATGGATGAAGTGGAATCTGAGTATGTTCAATGTGGAGAGAAGAGGCTAACTTAATGTGCTTCGGAGGTGACCCTTGAAGGGAAGAAATCTGGATGGGTTTTGGTGTCAGAAGGACAGAGCTGAGTACAAAGTTGAAAAAAATAATTTTTGGTAACATGATAAATGAAGCTGAGCTCGGGTCTTCTAGAATGCCAAGGTGTCATGTTTCGTAACTGTGTTTAAGGGGTAGCCATGGATTTGGGTGTACTAATGGGTACCAAAGAGTCTTTGCTGTATTTTGGACACATTGATATTGAACATGAACTGAGATTATCTAACCATGAAGGTTGTGTTTATGTGGAAGTAGGACTCCCAGATTTTTTAAAAATTCATTCGTGGGACATGGGCGCCGCTGGCTGGCCAGCATTTATTGCCCATCCGTAGTTGCTCGAGAGCAGTTGAGAGTCAACCACATTGCTGTGGCTCTGGAGTCACATGTATAATCATAGAATCCCTACAGTGCAGGGGGAGGCCATTCGGCCCATCAAGTCTGCACCGACAACAATCCCACCCAGACCCTATCACCCGTAACTGCACATATTTACCCCACGCATCCCGGGACACTAAGGGGCAATTTAGCATAGCTAATCAACCAAACCCGCACATCTTTAGACTGTGGGAGGAAACCGGAGCACCCGGAGGAAACCCACGCAGACACGGGAAGAACGTCAAGACTCCACATAGACAGTGACCCAAGCCGGAAATCAAACCCAAGTCCCTGAAGCTGCGAGGCAGCAGTGCTAACCACTGTGCCATTATGTAGGCCAGGCAGCTAAGGACGGCAGATTGCCTTCCCTAAAGGACATTAGTGAACCAGATGGGTTTTTTCGACAATGGTTTCATGGTCATCATTAGATTCTTAATTCCAGACTTTGTTTAAATGAATTCAAATTCCACCATCTGCCATGGCAAGGTTTGAACCCAGGTCCCTAGAACATTAGCTGAATTTCTGGATTAATAGTCTAGCGATAGTACCACTAGGCCACTGCCTCATCAACAGGTTTAAGGACTGCAGAAGAATGAGAAGGAGACCCAGCTTACATCGGCTGTTGTTTGAGTTGTTGTAGTCTCACTGCTACGAGAAAACTGGAATCCAGACAGAAGGGAATTGAATGTGAAGACAGTGCATAGTTGTAAGACCAGACACGTTGCAGAATTTCAGATAAAGGGGGGACGTTTGATATAGATTAATGTTTGGAGAAAATGGAGGATTGAAACCAAAGTAACTAAAACAGTTTTTGAAGGAGGTGACGGGCTATGCTGAGTGGCAAGTTAGTGATATATGGGAGCAAGGAGGTGATGTAGGATGATTGGGGGAGATTAAGGAGATGGATGGTAGACTTTGGGGAGAGAAGTTGTAACTGTAGTTTTTATTTCTCTCCATTGAAGGAAAATGAACGCTATTAGCCTAAACGTTTAGGTATATAGACTCCCAAGTCAACATGCATCTTTATGCTGGGCTAATCACTCAAAACCAACTTGTGTGCTTCAGAGCAGATCCCGAAGAACTGTTTTACTCAGTCATGGCAGGTGACTCCCAGGAGGACAGCGGGAACACTTTAGGAATATCCTCAAAGCATCCCTGAAAAGATCATACATCCCATCAACTCATGGAAATCCCCAGCTTGTGAGCAAACAAAATGGAAGAAGTTTATTCTGGAAGACTCAGTGTACATCGGGAGACTTCAGGAGCAAGCAGAAGTGAAGTTGAAGTATCAGGAAGAGAGTACAGAGGTCTAACTTCTTATCTCCCCACACTTCCCCCGACAATGGGGCAGCATCTGCAGGTCATGCATTGGATTTATTAGCCCTCTTGGAACCTACTGAACCGGAATAGAAGCAAGTCATCCTGGATCCTGAGGGACTGTCTAAGCAGAAGAAGATATAGCGCAAAATGTTCCAATATTTACTCTAAGAGCTGGCTCAGAGAAATCAGGTGTGCCGCTCCCCGGCAGCACAGCTGACATTTCTGACCAGATATGCAGCACTTGGGGCAAAAAGAATGCTGCAGGCACCTCAGCCATTGTAGCACTAGCAGGGCGGGGCCTGACAGAGTGGGCAATGCAGGCCCCACTGAGATCGTGGCACCTTTTACAAGATGCCCCTCGATCTGTGTTTAAACCTCCCTCCCCCCCCCCCCCCCCCCCCCCCCCACTGATTCAAGGCAATTAATCCATAGACCTTTCAGATGTTAACCTTAAGCACAGGAAACATGTGGCAGCTCCGTATATATAACAAAGTAAAATAGCTCCCATTTTAAAGCAGATTATTGTTTTGTATTTTTTAAATATAAAAACAAAGGCAATGATAACTCATCCTGTCATCTAGACCCAGCAATGGCTCAATTTATTTTACTTTTCCAAAACTAACTGCCTTTAGTCATGAAAGAATTGGAATTCTCTCCAGATTCAGCTGAAACCTTCATAGAACTTTTGTTGCACCAGGTGGCAGTATATCATAAGCCGACAATTCAATAATATTCTTGATTGCAAAGTAACGCGTGCTCTCCAGACTCGAGCATTGGTAGCGAGCAATGACTATTTTCTTTTTAACTAATGATAAATTCCCAATGCATACAAGCAGCCAGTTTTCAGTTTGGGACTGGTCTGTCCGCTGCTTGGAGCTGAATTTTAACAACACTCGAGTGGTGGCAATGGATGCGAGGAGGTCAGTAAAATAGGGAGCCATGTGGGGATGGGTTCACATTGCTGTCCATCAAGTGGTGCAGGAAGCGAGGCAAATTGGCTGGCTGCTCCATGGAGGTGGGCAGCTGGTTAGCATTATTAAATTGGGGGCCATTTCATGAGGCCGTTGGTATTTCGCTGACAGCAAGGTGATTTTTCTTTCTCTGTTGTTGCACGTGGAGTCGGCCTTCCTGCGGCAACCCAGGGGTCATATCTGACCAACTCTCAGAATGCATGTAAGGGACACTTTGGTATGGAGGCTGCCTGCTGTAAAATTGCAGAGGTGGTGCAAGCTTGGGATTCAATTTTCATTCTGACACCAGGAACATACAATAAAATTCAGCCTCTGGGACGCCACTTTCTCAACAATGTGAGGGACCAGAGCAGACAGGAGGCACACAAGTGACAACTTCAAGCCAAAAATTAGTTTAGTGCTTCTCCTGAAGCAACATTTATTGACCTTCATTGCGATAAGGAAAGTGGTTGACTATTGTCACAATGCACAGTCCAGATATTACAAATTTTTAGAAAAACTTCTGTAGGTTAAATTTAAAAACAAATTCATGTGGTGGGATTTTCCATCCCCCACATGGCATGTTTTCCAATGATGGAGGCAGCTTTCCATTAGCCGCTGGTGGGATCGTCCACTCGTGCTGATGTCTACGGCATTTTGGTGGCTTGCCTGCTCCATCGCCACGGGATATGAGCGGAGGAGGCAGTCACCTTCTGTCAACTTTGGTAGGGCTGAAATATCCTGATGTGGAGATGCCGGCGTTGGACTGGGGTAAACACAGTAAGAAGTTTAACAACACCAGGTTAAAGTCCAACAGGTTTATTTGGTAGCAAAAGCCACACAAGCTTTCGAGGCACTGAGCCCCTTCCTCAGGTGAGTGGGAATTCTGTTCACAAACAGAACTTATAAAGACACAGACTCAATTTACATGAATAATGGTTGGAATGTGAATACTTACAACTAATCCAGTCTTTAAGAAACAAAACAATGGGAGTGGAGAGAGCATCAAGACAGGCTAAAAAGATGTGTATTGTCTCCAGACAAGACAGCCAGTGAAACTCTGCAGGTCCACGCAACTGTGGGAGTTACAAATAGTGTGACATAAACCCAATATCCCGGTTGAGGCCGTCCTTGTGTGTGCGGAACTTGGCTATCAGTTTCTGCTCAGCGACTCTGCGCTGTCGTGTGTCGCGAAGGCCGCCTTGGAGAACGCTTACCCGAATATCAGAGGCCGAATGCCCGTGACCGCTGAAGTGCTCCCCAACAGGAAGAGAACAGTCTTGTCTGGTGATTGTCGAGCGGTGTTCATTCATCCGTTGTCGCAGCGTCTGCATAGTTTCCCCAATGCACCATGCCTTGATGCACACACAAGGACGGCCTCAACCGGGATATTGGGTTTATGTCACACTATTTGTAACTCCCACAGTTGCGTGGACCTGCAGAGTTTCACTGGCTGTCTTGTCTGGAGACAATACACATCTTTTTAGCCTGTCTTGATGCTCTCTCCACTCCCCATTGTTTTGTTTCTTAAAGACTGGATTAGTTGTAAGTATTCGCATTCCAGCCATTATTCATGTAAATTGAGTCTGTGTCTTTATAAGTTCTGTTTGTGAACAGAATTCCCACTCACCTGAAGAAGGGGCTCAGAGCCTCGAAAGCTTGTGTGGCTTTTGCTACCAAATAAACCTGTTGGACTTTAACCTGGTGTTGTTAAACTTCTTACTGTGAAATATCCTGCCAGCAGGAAGGAACGGAAAATCCCACTCAAGGACTGAGTTTAAAGACTGTCCTCAAGGTGTTTCCAAACCACCAACCAGAATTGCGGATTTCAATCATCTTTATCTTCTCAAGGGGCCAAGGATGTATTCAGTCCTGGGCCCGCTAATTGGATGCAAATGGCAATTTTAATATTTAAATCAGCTCCGGGCCGGAAGTTGGCACAGAGCTGACGACGCCGGAAATCCTGGCTCCAGATGTGCACAGAGGCCATGGCACCCAGTGGGCAGCCCGCTAAATGGCCTCCTCTGATGTCTAGAGCAGCGCAGCCTCCCACAATGCCCCGGGATACACTTCAACAGGTCCCGGGGTTTTACCTTCCTTGATGCGTTTTAAGACTTCCAGCACCACCTCCTCTGTAATACGTACACTCCTCAAGACATCACTATTTAATTCCCCAAGTTCCCCAACATCCAAGCCTTTCTCAATAGTAAATACTGCTGAGAAATATTCATTTAGGATCTCACTCATTTCTTGTGGATCTACACATAGATGACCTTGTTGATCCTTAAGATCTCTCCCTGGTTACTCTTTTGCCCTTAATGTATTTGTAGAAGTTCTTTGGATTCTCCTTTGCCTTACCTGCCAAAGCAATCTCATATCCCCTTTTTTGCCTTCCTGACTTCTCTCTTAACTCTACTCTGACACCCTCTATATTCTTTAAGGGATCCATTTGATCTCAGCTGCCTATGCATGTCATGTGCCCCCTTCTTCTTGACCAGGGCCTCAATATCCTGACTCATCCAGGGTTCCCTACTTCTAACAGCCTTGCCCTTCACTCTAAAAGGAATGTGCTAACCTTGAACCCTGGTTAACACACTTTTGAAAGCTTCCCACTTACTAGACATCTTTTTGCCTGCCAACAGACTCATAGAACCATAGAAAATTACAGCTCAGAAACAGGCCTTTTGGCCCTTCTTGTCTGTGCCGAACCATTTTTTGCCTAGTCCCACTGACCTGCACTTGGACCATATCCCTCCACACCCCTCTCATCCATGAACCCATCCAAGTTTTTCTTAAATGTTAAAAGTGACCACTTTATCTGGCAGCTCATTCCACTCTCCCACCACTCTCTGTGTGAAGAAGCCCCCCCTAATATTCCCTTTAAACTTTTCTCCTTTCACCCTTAACCCATGCCCTCTGGTTTTTTTCTCCCCTAGCCTCAGCGGAAAAAGCCTGCTTGCATTCACTCTATCTATACCCAATCAAGATTCCTTTCTAATACCATCAAAATTGGTCTTGCCCCAATTTAGAATTTTAACTTTTGGGCCAGACCTATCATTCTCCATAGCTATCTTAAAACTAATGGAATTATGGTCACTGATCCCAAAGTGATTCCTCACTAACACTTCTATCACCTGCCCTTCCTTACTTCCCAAAAGGAGGTCAATTTTGCCCCCTCTGTAGTCCAGCCATCCATATACTGAATGAGAAATTCCTCCTGAATACACTCAACAAATTTCTCTCCATCCAAGCCCCTAATACTATGGCTGTCCCAGTCAATGTTAGGAAAGTTAAAGTCCCCTACTATTTCCATCCTATTTTTCTTGGAGCCCTATCTGCAATCTCCTTACATATTTTCTTCTCAATTTCCTGCTGACTGTTTGGGGACCTGTAGTACAATGCTATCAAAGTGATCTCTCCCTTCTTATTGCTCAGTTCTGCCCATATAGACTCTGGGCGAATCCTCAGATATATCCCCTCTCAGTACTGCCATGATGTTCTCCCTAATCAAAAATGCAACTCCCCTCCTCTGTTACCTCCTGTTCTATCTTTCCTAATAGCATCTGCACCCTGGAACATTGAGCTTCCAGTCCTGTCCTTCCCTTAGCTATGTTTCAGTCACAGCGATAATAATCCCTGTCCCATGTACCCATCGATGTCCTGGGTTCATCTGCCTTGCCCTCTTGCATTGAAATAAATGCAATTTAATCTTGGCTTCCCTTGCTTTCAGCTCTGCTTTTGTATGACTTGACTAGTACTAGGATTACTGACACTGCCTTTAGTATTTAACGTGCTCTCTTTATCCTACTGCTTTGGGTCCCATCCCCGTGCCAAACTAGTTTAAATGTGGAGATGCCGGCGTTGGACTGGGGTAAACACAGTAAGAAGTTTAACAACACCAGGTTAAAGTCCAACAGGTTTATTTGGTAGCAAAAGCCACACAAAAAGCGAAAGCTTGTGTGGCTTTTGCTACCAAATAAACCTGTTGGACTTTAACCTGGTGTTGTTAAACTTCTTACTAAACTAGTTTAAACCCTCCTGAGTGGCTCTAGCCAATCTCTCTGCCAGAATATTAATCCCCCTGCAGTTCAGGTGTAACCCATCCCTCTTGAACAGGTCTGCCCTAGAAGAGATCCCAGTGACCCACAAATCTAAATTCCTGCCCCCAAGCCATGCATTCATCTGCCTAATCTTCCTATTCCAGCTCCCACTGGCACGTGGCACCAGCAGTAGTCCAGAAATTACTACCCTCGATGTTCTGCATTTTATCCTTCTGCCTAACTATCTATTTTCACACTTCAGGACCTCATCCCTTTTCCTACCTATGTCATTGTTACCAATGTGTGCAACGACCTCTGACTGCTCCCTCTCCCCCTTAAGACAGTCTGTGTGGAGTGTGCATGTTCTCCCCGCGATTGCGTGGATTTCCTCCCTCATTCCCAAGATGTGCAAGTCAGGTAGATTGGCTATGCTAAATTGTCCCTTTGTGTACCAGAGGTGTAGGTTTAGGGGGATTAGCAGTGTAAATGTGTGGGCTTACTGGGGGGGGGGGGGGAGGGGGCTGTGTAAAATGCTCTGTCAGAGAGTTGGTGCAGACTTGATGGGCCGAATGGTCTCTTCTGCACTGTAGGGATTCTATGATCTACGGTTCAATGATAACAGCAGCCACATTGGCTCACCTGCAAAAAGCATTGAAAAGGGCAAGAAAAAGACAGATCCACTTTGAAGAAACATCAAGCCAGGGAGAGAGAGAGGAAGGCATCGAGAAACAACCACGGCTTCTGCTTTATGTAACTAGGCAGTTTGAAAGCGCCACATTTCATTCCCATAAGATTCCACTTGCTTAGCTTGCCTGTTTTAAAGCAGCCTCAGGCAGTTCAGCAGTGGAAGCTATCACAGCTGCAGATCACAATCCGACAGCTCCAACCCCTTTGCTTCAAACAATTCAACTTCAACCAAGGCCTGCACTGAATATGGACATGGTTTTATCTTCATTTGTAATGAAACTTCTGCCAGGATTTTGCACCCCGCCCCACCCACTCATTGGGATATTACAGCCCTGCCGGAATGAATGGAAATTTAAATGACTGGCCGCATCAACATGGGAGGAGACGGAGTGACGGAGCTGTCAAATCCTGAGCAATAAAGTGAAAGAAACTCTATCCTTTTTTAAGTATAGAGACTTTACTGCTGGGTAATTCATAATTTGTAATTGAACTATTTCCTCCAGGTTAAATATTTATATACCCGCTCACTGTGACTTTAGCGGCTGTGACAGTATCAATTTTCAGTTCACACAATGATTCCAAATGGTGTTGCCAGGGTTTAAAAGTCCTGGATGGCACAGCCTGGAAACTATAGACTAATACAGATCTTTAATTTCAGATCAAAGTCAGAACTGAATTGCTGAAATAGGAGAGCTTGGACCACCACCAGGCCTGTGTCTCAAATACAGCTTCTAGCTTTTATGCACTGTCTTTATCACAACCTGAAAAACAACTTGCATTTATCATGTCTTAAAAAAAAACATTCAAAAGGAGATAGTTTTACTTTCCAACCTTCAGAATAGGAGAGAACTTCAACAAAAGTTTTTTAGTTTTATTTATTAGTGTCACAAGTAGGTTTACATTAACACTGCAATGAAGTTATTGTGAAAATCCCCGAGTCGCCACACTCCAGCACCTGTTCAGGTACACTGAGGGAGAATTTAGCATGGCCAATGCACCTAACCAGCATGTGTTTCAGAATGTGGGAGGAAATCGGAGCACCCGGAGGAAACCCACGCAGACACTGGGAGAACATGCAGACTCCACACAGGCAGTGACCCAAGACAGAAATCGAACTCTGGCGTTGTGAGGCAGCATTGCTATCCACTGTGCCACCCATGCTGCCCTGCAGTGAGAAAGAATGCCAATTATCAAACCATTGTCCTGTGGTGATGCAGGGTCCAAACAAGGAGTGAGATTAAATCATGTGAATGCATAAATTCACTTGGGGAGTGGGAAATGATGGCTGACGTGCTTGGCATGGGAAAAGGTGGTGGATGTGAAGGATCTTGTGAGAGCAAAGAGCCAGTCAGCTGAGTTCTGCATCAGCTGGAGTTTGTGATGGTTAAGGGTGGAAAAGAAATTGGAAAGAAGAACACTTTTTTTAAACCAGTCTCACAACACCAGGTTAAAGTCCAACAGGTTTATTTGGTAGCATGAGCTTTCGGAGTGCTGCTCCTTAATCAGGTCCTTCATCACCTGATGAAGGAGCAGTGCTCCAAAAGCTCGTGCTACCCAAATAAACCTGTTGGACTTTAATCTGGTGTTGAAAGACTTCTTACTGTGCCCATCCCAGTCCAACACCGGCATTTCCACATTATGGCTTTTAAACCAGTCTTTGAGATACATATGAGCATGTGAAATGGAAGCAATAGTTCATCGAGCCTGCTCCGCCATTCAGTAAGATCATGGCTGATCTGTATATGTTGAGTTCTACAGTCCCAATAACCTTTGATTCCCTTGCAAAATAAGATCCATCTACCTCTGCTTTAAAAATATTCAGTGACGCTGCTTCCATCGCCTTCTGAAGCAGAGTTCCAAAGTCTCGCAATCCTCAGAAAGAAATTCTCCTCTTTGTCTATAAGGGCAACCCCTAATCTTGAAACAGTTCCCCCTAGCTCTGAACTCACCCGGAAGAGGAAACATCCTTTACACGTTCGCCTTATCAGGACTATTCAGGATCTTATATACTTCAATTAAGACACCCCTCATTCATCTAAACCCTAGTGGAAACGAGCCCAGCCTATCCAACCTTTCCTCATTAGGCAACTTGTTTATTCCAGTTATCAATGCAGTAAACCTGCTCTGAATTGCCTCCAATAGTGAAAGCACATGATATAGCAGTGATGGGACAAGGTATGAGTGGAAAGGGAAATTGTCTTAATCATTCTTGAGATCGGGACATATCGTACTAATTTATTATCGAGAATTATGAATGTTCCCTTTTTAATATTGAAAATGATTAGAGCTTTGTAAATAAGAAGGACACAAATGAAACTCTCATCCTTTATCATTCATGTAGGATGTTTCAAGACTAAGCAGTAGTCTGTATCGAAAAATATTTTGCATAAATCATTCAGGAAGTGGTTAGAGAAAGAATCACTGGGGGAGTTGGGGAGGGGAGAGAAAACATGCCTTCAGAATAACATGAGTCATCAAAATGTAGAATTTAGCTTTCCATCTCAGTGCACCAATTAAAGCATAGGACAAAAATTGTGTCTCAATGAAGAGCACCATATGACTTTGTTTATGAAATAGTTACAACCCACACTTTCTGTTTCAGTCCATATCTCCTGTCAGCTTAACAGGTGTTTGTACAGTATACAGGCCTGGCCTTCTACATTGCAACTGGCTGAATTGTTACATCTCTGACACTGTGGAATCCCACTAGTGTCCACACTATGACATTCTTTTGATGACCATTTATCCATGCCATCACTCAGACTGCTTGTCTCCATCTCCATAACATCAACCGACCACCCTGTCTTAGCTCATCTGCTGAAATCCTCATTGATGCCTTTGATACCTCAACTCACCTATTCCAATTCCTTGAAACATATAGAATAGAAGCAAGAGCAGGCTATTTGGCCCTTTGAGCCTGATCTGCCATTCATTTTAATCACGGCTGATCATATTCAATAAGCTTATCCTGCTTCCCACCACCGCCCCCCCCCCCCCCCCATATCCCTTTAGCCCCAGGAGCTATATCTAATTCCTTCTTGAAATCACACAACATTTTGGCTTCAACTACTTTCTGTTGTTTTGAATTCCATGGATTCACCATTCTCTGTGTGAAGAAATCTCTCCTTACCTCAGTACTTATCCTCAACTATGACCCCTAGTTCTGGACTCCCACACCATCTGGAACACCCTGTCTAACCCTGTTAGAATTTTATAAGTTTCTATGACATCCCGTCTCACTTCTAAACTCCAATGAATACAATCCCCACCGACATAGTCTCGCCTCATATGACAGACCTGGCTAATTCCATATTATATCCTCTGTGAAATTTAGGTCATCCTAAACTCTCTTGCCTGTGTCTTCACTTGCCCAAGTCCTGACTATGTATCTCCCCTGTGCTTGCTGACCTACATTGGCTTCTGAATGGGCAATGTGTTGATTTTTAAAAAAACATTCTCCTCCTTGTTTTCAAATCCCTGTCATCCACCCCCTACCTCTATAATCTCCTCCAGTCCCACAACCCTCTCCCTCCATGGTGTCATCCAACCCCTATTTCTGTAATCTCTTCCAGTCCCAAAACCCCCTCCCTCCATGGTACCATCCACCCCCTATCTCTATAATCTCCTCCAGTCCCACAACCCTCTCCCTCCATGGTGTCATCCAACCCCTATTTCTGTAATCTCTTCCAGTCCCAAAACCCCCTCCCTCCATGGTACCATCCAACCCCTATCTCTATAATCTCCTCCAGTCCCACAACCCCCTCAAATATTTGCATCTAGAATACCCTCCCTTTACCTGTCAGCCTCACATTCCTCCTTTTTTTAGATGCTCCTTAAATCTCCCTCTTTGGCTGAACTTTTGGTCTTCTGACATAATATCTCTTGTGTGGTTAAGTGGTAAAACCTTCCTGTGAAGCTCCTTGGAATGTCTTGTTACGTTAACAGCACCATAATACAAATACAAGTTGTTATTGGTGTTTGCTTTTGGGTCCACTGACCAAAGGAGCAGAAATAACCAAGAAAAGCCAAGAACGTCACCTGTGTGGATTGGCCAGAATATTGAATCAAAGACCATACCATTCATTGATTCCTTGAAAGCTGCCACTATGGAAGAGCCAAAGTGTAATTGTTCAGGCTTGTCTTCCTGGATGCAAGATAGCTAATGTCTCCATGGGCATGAGTGACTGAGACAGGCTCCATGAAGCAAGATCTGGCGCTCACAATTTTTACCCAGAATTTATAGCTATGGAATAAAATAAATGGAAATGTTTCATTATTGAATGTGTTTTATATGAAGTTATTAATATTGTGAGTTAGGTTGCTGTAAGGATACATAGGCTAATATAGAAATGGGCATTGAGGTATTTCTTCATAGGAATTGTCAAATTGCTTTTGCTCCAGCTTTGCCTTTTTTTGTGACAAATGTTTTCAATTTGCTGGCCACTCAGTGGGTTCGAAATGCTTTATTGGAAATAAGTCATGTTGGTTAGTAATATGAAAGTAGGAGAAATCGTATCCTTTTTTCCTTTTTCAAAGGATTCAAGCAGTTCAGAATTAAATAGCCTCATTCATCTAGACAGCCAATGAAGTATGCCAATGTTTAAATGACCCTTCTTTGGATATTAGTGGCCAGATGCAGCTTTTGAAGAATGAAATTGCAAACACTTGGCTTCGAAACAGCGTAGAGAATGGCAGCGATGTTACATTCTCACAACCATCACGTTACCCTGCGTGGCTTGTCAGCTATTCATTAAGACCCATCAATCCATTTGTTACATTCTGCCCTATGATAGACTTTAACTCTATCTTGCACTTGAGATTTATTGGGTACTTACTTGAAGAGTAGCTGAGGCGGTTTCTTGTTGCCTTCACCATGGCTTTTGACTTCAAGGTACCTTCTTCTGCAGTCCAAGCAAAGAGGCCCTTACCTATACTTTCACACACCCCAGTGGATGTTAACTACGTATTCCACTTGCTGAGGCTGTATAGAGTGGAGTCAAAATTTAATCCTTCTGCCTCAGGCCACTTGAGCGAGGGTCATTCCATCTGGACATCAGCATCTTGGGGAGGTGATGGCCTAATGGTATTATCACTAGATTATTAATCCAGAAACTCAGCTAATGTCTGGGGACCTGGGTTCGAATCCCACCACGGCAGATGGTGGAATTTGAATTCTATTTTTTAACAAATCTGGAATTAAGAATCTACTGCTGACCATGAAACCATTGTTGATTGTCAGAAAAATCCATTTGGTTCACTAATGTCCTTAAGGGAAGGAAATCTGTCATCGTTTCCTGGTCTGGCCTACATGTGACTCCAGAGTCACACAAATGTGGTTGACTCACAACTGCCCTCAGGCAAACAGAGATGGGCAATAAATGTTGACCAGCCAGCAATGCCCATGTCCCACAAATGAATAAAAAAATTCTGCCTGATGTCAAGCCACTATTTATAGACCATATTCCTTTTTATTGGGTCTGTCTGAAGTAGGATTCAACCCATCTGAGACGAGAGTGCCATCACTAAACCAAAGGCAAACTCTAAACAAACCAGACTGCCAATATAAAATGTCGAAGTTCATTAATTCAACTGTGAAGGAGGCAACTTTTGAAAATGGCTATCACTAAAAGTGAAAGATTCACTTTCAAATTTTAGCAACCACCCATTATAAATGCTGGAAATGTCAGGAAGGAGGAAGAACAGGAATATTGAGTGCCAGCTCCCAACCAGGTAGAAATGTCAAGCATTATCTCCATGATTTCTATGCCTGGTTAATGACCCCAAAATTGTGCAATTTACAATTCTTGGTGCTCTCTGCATTTATAGGAAAAATGGGATTTAAAAGGAGGTCACAATGGAGGACGTTTGAGAAACTCTCTCCTTCTGGAAAAGCTACAACATTTACACAACAGTTAACACAATACAAGCCCTAAGTTATTTCGTGCTACAGACCTTGGGTCAGTTATCAGATGGAAGCCTTAATTCTATATCGCTTCCTTGCAAGTGACATTGGAAGTGATCTGCATTGGGTGGAGGAATCTAACAATTAAATGACCACTGCTATCACCCATGGTAGTAAATTTGGTTAATGGTTGTGTACATTTCAGACCACAATGCATGTGCGCACGCACACATACACTAAATAGAAGCAGGAGTGGGCCACCAGGCCCATCAAGCTTGCCCTGCCAGTCTATACAATCATGACTGATCTATGCCAGTCTCAACTCCTTGTCTGTGCTATTTCCCCATAGCCCTCTATTCCTCAATCTATCAAATGTTTATCCATGTCCACTTTAAATACTTCTAATAATCCAGTCTCCACCACCCTTTGGGATAGAGAATTCCAGAGATTCACCATCCTCTGCGAGAAGAAATTTCTATCCAGCTCAGTTTTAAATGACTGGTCCTTTAACTTGTAGCTGTGTCCCTTCTGTTCAAGACTCTCCCATCAGTGAAAACATCTCACCATCTACCCTGTCAAGCCACCTCAGGATCTTACATGCTTGAATAAGGTAACCCCTCACTCTTCTAAACACCAAGGAATACAGACCCAGATTATTTAGTTCCTCTTGATAGGACAACCCTCTCATCCCAGGAATCATAGAATCCCTACAGTACAGAAGGAGGCCATTCGGCCCATCGAGTCTGTACTGACCATCCAGGCCCTATCCCCACAACCCCATGCATTTACCCCAGCTAGTCCCCCGACACTCGGGGGCAATTTAGCACAGCTAATCCACCTAACCCGCACATCTTTGGACTGTGGGAGTCAACCAGAGCACCCGGAGGAAACCCACACAGACACGAGGAGAATGTGCAAATTCCACACAGCCGGGAATTGAACCTGGGTCCCTGGCACTGTGAGGCAACAGTGCTAACCACCGTGCCACCCTAGCCTGGTGAATCTCTTTTGGACTGCCTTCATTGTTACTACATCCTTTTTACGATAAGGGGACCAAAACTGTACACAGTATTCCAGGTTACAAACCTGAGTTATATAGATATGGAAAGAGAATGTCATGGATGTTTTTGGGGGCAGTAGTCTAACATGCAGTTAGCTAATTGGCTTTGAGAATGGTCATTAATGTGATGAAAACATTCTCTGTCTCATAGCAGCCCACTCTTCCACATTCTCAACACAATGGATTTCAAGAAAAAATGTCCTCCAGTGGCAAAAAGTATAATCATCATAAACCTTTCACTATCGGTTTAGTAATGACCAAAATGACACATAAATCAAACATGAGGTTCTGGGGGCTAAATTGGAGAGCCTCAAATGAGCATGGGGCTCAGGATGTATAATTACCACCCCCACCACCATAGTTCCACCATTTAATAAGATCATGGTTGATCCAATTGTGGCTTCAACTCCACTATCCTGCCTATCCTTAACACCCTTTGACTTCCCTAATAGTCAAGAATCTAGCTATCATTAAAAATATTCAGTGAGCTTGCCTCCACTACACTCCAAGGAAAAGAACTCCAAAGACTTACCACCCTCTTAGAACATTTCTTCCTTTCTCATCTTTAGTGGGACACCCCTTTACTTTTAAACTATTTCCTCTAGTTTTAGTCTCTCCCACAAATGGTAACTTCCCCTCAGCACTCACCCGATCAATGCCCCTCATGATTTTATGTTTCAATGAGATCTCTTCCTATTCTTCTAAACTCCATTGGAAACCGGCTCTGCCTGTCTAACCTTTCCCCATCAGATAACCCCGTTATTCCCAGGAATCAGTAATGAGTCAGCACCGCGACAAACTTTTACGAAGCTGTTCAGCAGATAGGTGGGAGTGTTAGATGTCTGGAGACAAGACTCCCAGATTCTGGCAGCAACAGGTCTTGGTGGGGAATGGTAGGGGAAGGGGTGTGTCTGGGGTCCAGGGTTATGGAGTGGGGAAGAGCTGACAACTATGGATATGGGGGGAAGGGGGTGGTCTGGCAAGAGCAGAGAGGGGAAAGGGGGTATGCTGATTTTAGTGAGGAGGGGGTTCGAGATGAGGGGCTTCTGAGGGGGGGGGAGGAGCTTTGGAAGGAGCTTCTAAGATAGGGGGAGGGGTGTTGGGGAGTGGTGTTTGTGTGTTGGAGCAGTGTGCATAGCAATGACAGGGCCCAAAGAGGCAGACTGTAGGTGAAGTATTCTATTTGTGGACTGTTCGGAGAGAGCAGTTTTGCCTTGTTGGACAACTCATTTGTGCCTTCTCAACCCAATAAACATTCTCATCAGTACACACGCCCCTCCCCCACCAATGAAAGTGTCCCTTACTTTCATTGACCCAAGGATTAATCACCCTGATTGGAATTCTGCGCCAATATGTCATCTAAGGGTAAAATTTACAACCAGAAGACTTCATTTGACTTTCATGTATGTTAATGGTGCCCAAGCCTGTAAGAAATGTTGCATTGCACCATCGATCCACTGGATATCCTCACTCAATCTCTCAGTTAGCTGTGAATGCAGTCATCTGATTACTGAATTTGTTAATTGATATACGGAATTTCACATCAATATTGGTCAAGATACAGAAATACTTTTCACATATGGGCAAAATTCTCATTAATTGTTGACACCCTTGTTTTTAAAACGTGCATTTAAGTGAACTTTAAAGATTTCTAAATATGTTAAACACAGTGAATAAATTTATTTAAAAATAATCTCTCCTGCTGCAACAGTTGAATAGCACTGGTGAAAAGTATCACAATGCATCCCGATATTTTGCTTTAATCTGATTAATTTTCCAATCCCTGATGTCTATTATCCATCATGCAGAACAGCAAAAGTAGCTGAAATTCAGCAGCAGCTCTGTCAGGATGTGAAAGAAGGAACGGCTATGGGTTACTTTTCTCTTCTCTTCCCCCATATACAGATGGCTCTGACCTGTGATTTAGAAACTATTTCACACTCCACTACCTGTCCGTTCACAGTGGATATCTCAAAAATGGCACACAATGGCATTTAAATTGGAGTTAAAAGTTTGTGTCTGACTTTTACTGCTGTTGAAAGGTGTTTCTAGTTCATCGGTGCTGAGGGGTATTTAAGCTGCGTCACAGATATAAAGGGAAAATGAGCAGGATTTTCCAGCCTCGCTCACCCCAAAACCGGAAAATCCCACCCGAGGTCAACGGACTTTTCCATGATCCACCCTCGCCCATTCTGCTTCCCATGGTGGGCGGAACGGTAAAATTCCAGCCAATATGTTAAGCACCCCAATTGCTCCGATTACTATTCATGTTATTTGCCATCAATCAAAACAATTTCTTCCTGCTGGCATGGTGGCACAGTGGTTAGCACTGCTGCCTCACAGCATCGGGGGACCTGGGTTCGATTCCGGCCTTGGGTGACTGTGTGGAGTTTGCACGTTCTCCCCGTGTCTGTGTGGGTTTCCTCCAGGTGCTCCACTTTCCTCCCACAGTCCAAAGACGTGCGGGTTAGGTTGATTGGCCATGCTAAATTGCCCTTTAGTGTCTAAAGATGTGCAGGTCAGCTGGATTAGCCATGGTAAATGCATGGGGTTATGGGGATAGGGTGGTGAGGTGGGATGCTCTTTTGGAGAGCCTGTGCAGACTTGATGGGCCGAATGACCTCGTTCTATACTGTAGAGATTCTTTGATTCTATGATTAACATTTCAACAACACTGGGCACAAATGTCCTTGCAGAATAACAGAGATATAGACATCTAGCCACGTAATAAATTAAAGTTGGTCTGCTCATTTTATTCCACGTGTGGAAAATTAACTTTAGTAAACAACTCAATCTATTCCATAGATAATGTAGGAGAAAAGGCCACAATCCTTTAGTAATACTGATGGGGATTTCCATATACTGCTAAACAATCTGTAAAACAAAAAGCGTCATTCAGTAAAACATCTTGTGGTGTAAAGGAAATGGACTGTTCTGATATGAATAATCTGTTACCAGTGGCTCATTTAATATTGTAAATGCAACTTTCATCTCTGCTTTTGTTGATCCATTACACACTTCAACTTTGATACTGCGACCACAAATTGGCACTTTTAGCAAATTTGTTGCTGATTTGATAAAAATGATGACACAAAGCTTGAATCAGACTTTGTGGTTGAAGCGCACATCTATTGCTGTGCCTCAGAGGACATTTCTTTCAAACATGGCTCTTTTTGATTTTATTAATGGCCAGGACTTGGGTCCACCAGGCATAGTGTCAATGATGGCAGGAAACCTGGAAATGTAACAAGTCATAGAATCCCTATAGTGCAGAAGGAGGCCATTTGGCCCATCAAGTCTGCACCAACCACAATCCTACCCAGGCCCTATCCCCATAACCTCACATATTTACCCTGCTAATCCCTCTGACACTATGGTCAATTTTCCATGGCCAATCAACCTAACCCGCACATGTTTGGATTGTGGGAGTAAACCGGAGCACTCGAAGGAAACCCACACAGACACAGGGAGAACATGCAAACTCCACACAGAAAGTGACCTGAGGCCGGAATTGAACCCGGGTCCCTGGTGCTGTGAGGCAGCACTGTGCCACCGTGAACTAAATAGTACAATTTTAAATAATGCAGGAACAGAAAGACCAGGGTGGGGTTTACCTTTAGAAATTTGTTCGTTTTGGTCATGTGGAGAAACTGGGGTTCTTTCCTTGGAGCAGAAGGAGGTGCTCAGCCCCTTGCACCTGCTTCACCATTCAATAAAATCATGGCTGATTCATAGAATCATAGAATACCTACAGTGCAGAAGGAGGCCATTTGGCCCAACGAGGTTGCAATGACAACAATCCCACCCAGGCCCTAACCCCACAATCACACATATTTACTCTAGTAATCCCCCTGACACTAAGGGGAAATTTAGCATAGCCAATTAACCTAACCTGCACATTTTTGCAGAGTTATAGAATCAATGGTGTTTTTAAAGAGAACTTTTTGAGAGTGTGTGTTTATAACCCATGCAATTTGGATGGAAAACTACTCGTAGCAACAACATCTTGACAGATGATCCATGGCTTTTCTCTCAATACCATTACAAATTTTGGTACAAACTTTTGAATCATACAATTGTTGCCATTCAAAGATTAATCTTGAGTTCCCAACAATACTCCATGGAGTCTGCCATAACAATGTTCAGGGTCGGGTTGTCAAAGGGCAACACAACTTTTGAAAAATGCAAGTGTTGTAAAAATAACAGCAAACCTGTAATGGTTTCACTACGTACACTTAAGATGAAATGACTGATGAAATACTGTGGCCTGTAACTTTTCTCAAGGATCATTGATGAATTAGATGGTGCAAAGGCTGTTTTGGCCAAACTTGGCGAAGAACAAATTTTGTCTCCAGAAATGATCCTTAATTTGTTTACCATTTTCCTGATGGCGTGGGTTTTTCAGGGAAACAATCTTGATGTTGAGTGCTATCTATTTCTCAGAGGATTGGTACATTTGGTCAAAATGATAGTGATACCAATGTGGTAGAGGGACCACCTCCCTCTGTACTAATATTTTGCAACAAAGGGACGAGTGAGGGACAAGAAAGGGACAAAAGGTGAGAAAGGGCAAGAAATGGACAAGTGATCAATGGAAATAGAGTTGCCCCTTCCTAAACTCCTCCCAGAATTTGCCAAAAGATGCTAGGGTATTCTGTTCACTTAAACAAACTTAGAAGTCACACCACAAACTAACATTGCTTTTCAAGTGACAGCAATGTCAGCTGTAAGTACAGTTTTGACATTTTAAAGTTTGTTTATTCGTGTCACAAGTAGGCTTACATTAACACTGCAATGAAGTTACTGTGAAAATCCCATCGTCGCCACACTCCGACCGATGTCTGTTCGGGTACACCTGAGGGAGAATTTGGAATAGCCAATGCACCTAACCAGCATGTATTTCAGACTGTGGGAGGCAACAGGAGCACCTGGAGGAAACCCCACAGACACAGGGAGAATGTGCAGACTCTGCACAGTCAGTGACCCAAGCTGGAAATCGAACCCGGGTCCCCGGCACTGTGAGGCAGCAGTGCTAACCACTGTGCCAATTACACTGTAATAAATGCAATGATGCCTTTTAAATTCTAGATTGCATTACTTGTACCACAACTGCAGCTATGTAGTTCTGAGATGTTTTGAGGTCTGCAATGGCTTTCTCTTGCATGGTCCATGTTGCTTATCCCTCAGCATAAAGCAAGTTTCTTTTCCCTCTGCCCCTGCCCCACGCTGACCGTGTGAAGGACTCTCTCAATGTGGGACTGCTGTTGCCTCAATGAATTGTCAATCTTCTTGCATCTGCATCATTGTGGCACAGAAGTAATTGGTGATAAACAAAGACAACAGTTGTTTATAAGGGAGATTAGTAACTATGGTCAAACGGGCGTGCATTCAATCAATTTACAATTAATAACAGATGTTGATTAATGTATCTGAGAATTGGCTTGGTCGCAGACAATTCTTTATTGCTCACACTAATTCTAAAAGGAATCAGTCATAATTGATTAATGCTTTGGCATCATAATTCATGCTTTACAATGCATCATTCAGACACTGATGACACTTACTTACCAGTTAAGAAATTGATCTTTAGCATCTAGACACTGTCACACATCGAAGTCAAACCAAAAAAAACCCATAAATGTCAAAGGAACCGGTTCTCACAAATATTAGCTGTGAATTTCTCCTTTTAGAATGCTCTAAAGCTGTAATTTAATTGTCGCGTCAGATTATGGAATATGAGTTATTCACGATCATTATCTGAAACGTTCAACTCATTTTTTCCTGTTCTGTATTTCTGATTGCGTTTCATTCCATTTTGCTAATATGTCCCTTATTGCACACAAACAAAGAACAAACAAACAAAGAACAATACAGCACAGGAACAGGCCCTTCGGCCCTCCAAGCCCGCGCTACTCCCTGGTCCAAACTAGACCATTCTTTTGTATCCCTCCATTCCCACTCCGTTCATATGGCTGTCTAGATAAGTCTTAAACGTTCCCAGTGTGTCCGCCTCCACCACCTTGCCTGGCAGCGCATTCCAGGCCCCCACCACCCTCTGTGTAAAATATGTCCACCTGATATCTGTGTTAAACCTCGCCCCCCCTTCACCTTGAACCTATGACCCCTCGTGAACGTCACCACCGACCTGGGGAAAAGCTTCCCACCGTTCACCCTATCTATGCCTTTCATAATTTTATACACCTCTATTAAGTCTCCCCTCATCCTCCGTCTTTCCAGGGAGAACAACCCCAGTTTACCCAATCTCTCCTCATAACTAAGCCCCTCCATACCAGGTAACATCCTGGTAAACCTCCTCTGTACTCTCTCCAAAGCCTCCACGTCCTTCTGGTAGTGTGGCGACCAGAACTGGACGCAGTATTCCAGATGCGGCCGAACCAACGTTCTATACATCTGCAACATCAGACCCCAACTTTTATACTCTATGCCCCGTCCTATAAAGGCAAGCATGCCATATGCCTTCACACACTTTGGTGACTATCGATTAAACTGCCACTCATAGAATCCTGACATTGCAGAAGGAGGCCATTTGGCCCATCGAGCCTGCACCGCCAACAGTCCCACCAGCCCCTATCCGCGTAACCCCACGTATTTACTGTGCTAATGCCCCTAATCTACACATCTTGGGACACGAAGGGGCAATTTATCATGGCCAATCCACCTAACCTAACATTTGATATATGATTAGGGCGGCACGGTAGCGCAGTGGTTAGCACAGTGGTTAGCACTGCTGCTTCACAGCTCCAGGGTCCCGGGTTCGATTCCCGGCTCGGGTCACTGTCTGTGTGGAGTTTGCACATTCTCCTCGTGTCTGCGTGGGTTTCCTCCGGGTGCTCCGGTTTCCTCCCACAGTCCAAAGATGTGCGGGTTAGGTTGATTGGCCAGGTTAAAAAAAAATTGCCCCTTAGAGTCCTGGGATGTGTAGGTTAGTGGGATTAGCGGGTAAATATGTGGGGGTAGGGCCTGGGTGGGATTGTGGTCGGTGCAGACTCGATGGGCCGAATGGCCTCCTTCTGCACTGTAGGGTTTCTATGATTTCTATGATTATTCTCTAGATTACGCATACTTACTAATTTACTAACCATAAGCAAGCTCATGATGGAATATCCATTGCATGATGCCACACACAGTTTAGACGTTGTAACAGGTTTTAAGTTAACAACGTTTGATTGTTTTCACATCAGCCTGGGAGTGCAATCATTTTCATGATTCCATTCAAAAGGGAAGAGGAATCTGATTTTGAAAGGTGTATGGAAGAAAGGCTAAAGTTTGAAGACTAACATCTCCCTTCCCAGTGAAGAAGTGTAACTGAACTTGTTTTCAGTGGGATGAAATCCTTGTGCAAATATTTACATAAATAAACACATCTGGGAGTGAATCCTTGAATGGCTATTTGGATCCTTGTACAACAGAACACGCAATGAATCAACGCGGATTAATCACTCGCTTTGGAAGATCCCCATGGGACAGCCCCAGCAACCAATCGCGTCAACTACCAGCTCTGGGATGACCTCTGGGTCAGGCAACGTATCCTGTCTGAAATGGGTGGGTAATTTTGCGATGGGATTTAGATGTGGCACAGGCAGTGAAATGCTCCAGGCCTCTTCATTGGGCAGCAAGTGAGTTTCAATCACATACTGAAGACTGTCTCAGTGTTAAAATCAGAGTGTTGCTTTCCCGCTCATTCCTTAATGGTGCCATGATCCATTCACATTCAGTTGATGGATATTTGGTAACTTAACGGATGTGAGCTAATTACAATATTTTGACTTACATCCATGCGATTCTTTGCGAAGGTGATGGATGAATGACACACACTTCCCAGACATGATGCCTTTTAAAGGGGAGAATACACAGCATACAAGAAAATAAATTTATTATGCACCTCTTTCTCACACCCCCACCATCAAAAAAATAAGCCTGAAGCATTGTCCATTCGATTCACTCCAAGTGATGTCGAGAAACAACCGAAGGCACTGGATACTGCAAAAGCTATGGGCCCTGACATTCCAGCAATAGTACTGAAGATTGTGCTCCAGAACTTGCCGCAGTCCTGGCCGAGTCATTACAGTAGTTACAACACTGGCATCCACCCACCAATGTGGAAAGTTGCCCTGGCAAGTCCTGTACACAAAAAGCAGGACAAATCCAATCTGGTCAATTACTGTCCCATCGGTCTACTCTTGATCATCAGTAAAGTGATAGAAGAGGTCCTCGACAGCACTATCAAGCAGCACTTACTCAGCAATAACCTGCTCACGGACACTCAGTTTGGGTTCCACCAGGGCCACTCAGCTCCTGATCTCATTGCAGAGCTCAAGTCCAGAATGAGATGAGGGTGACTGCTCTTGACGTCAAGACCGAGTGTGGCATCAGGGAGCCCAAGCAAAACTGAATCCATAGGAATCGGGGGGTAAAGTCTCCACTAGCTGGAGTAATACTCAGCACAAAGGAAGATGGTTGTGGTTGTTAGAAGTCAAACATCTCAGCTCCAGGACATCACTGCAGAAGTTTCTCAGGGGAGTGCCCTGAGCCCAACCATCTTCAGGTGCTTCATCAATGACCTTCCCTCCATCATAAGGTCAGAAGTGGGGATGTTCTAATGATTGCACGTTTGCAACTCCTCAAACTGAAGAAGTCCATGTCCAAATGCAGCAAGACCTGGACAATATAGAGACTTGCGCTGAACAACATCAAGTAACATTTGTGTCACACAAGTGCCAGGCAATGACCATCTCCAACAAAAGAGAATCTAACAATTTCCCCTTGATATTCAATGATATTCAGAAACTAAACTGGACTAGCCATTTAAATACTGTGGCTACAAGGGAAGGTCAGAGGCTAGGAATCCTGCAGTGAGTAATTCGCCTTCTGACTCCCCAGAGCCTGTCCACCATCTACAATGCACAGGTCAGGAGTGTGATGGAATACTCTCCACTTGCCTCAATGAGTGCAGCTCCAACAACACTCTAGAATCTTTACACATTAGAGAACAAAGTAGCCCGCTTGATGACACCCCATCCACAAACATCAACTCCCTCCACAACCAATGCACAGTGGCAGCCATGTGTACCATCTACAAGATGCATTGCAGGAACTGGCCAAGCCTTCTTAGACAGCACCTTCCAAACAGACAACCATTTCCATCTAGAAGGACAAGGGCAGCAGACACCTTGGAACACTACCAGCGGGAAGGTTCCCTCCAAGGCACTCGCCATCCTGACTTGAAAAAATATTGTTGTTCCTTCACTTGTCACTGGGTCAAAATACAGAAACTCCCTCCCTAACAGCACAGCACCACATATACTACAGTAGTTCAAGAAGACAGCTCACCACCACCTTCTCAAGGATATAGAAACATAGAAGATAGGAGCAGGAGGAGGCCATTTGGCCCTTTGAGCCTGCTCCACCATTCATTTCGATCATGGCTGATCATCCAACTCAGTAGCCTAATCCTGCTTTTTCTCCATAACCCTTGATCCCATTCACCCCAAGTGTTATATCCAGCTGCATCTTGAATACAATCCAGCTGCCTTTTGAATATAGAACATAGAACAGTACAGCACAGAACAGGCCCTTCGGCCCACGATGTTGTGCCGAGCTTTATCTGAAACCAAGATCAAGCTATTCCACTCCCTATCATCCTGGTGTGCTCCATGTGCCTATCCAATAACCGCTTAAATGTTCCTAAAGTGTCTGACTCCACTATCACTGCTGGCAGTCCATTCCACACCCCAACCACTCTCTGCGTAAAGAACCTACCTCTGATATCCTTCCTATATCTCCCACCATGAACCCTATAGTTATGCCCCCTTCTAATAGCTCCATCCACCCGAGGAAATAGTCTTTGAACGTTCACTCTATCTATCCCCAACCTCTATTAAGTCTCCCCTCAGCCTCCTCCGCTCCAGAGAGAACAGCCCGAGCTCCCTCAACCTTTCCTCATAAGACCTACCCTCCAAACCAGGCAGCATCCTGGTAAATCTTCCCTGCACTCTTTCCAGCACTTCCACATCCTTCTTATAGTGAGGTGACCAGAACTGCACACAATATTCCAAATGTGGTCTCACCAAGGTCCTGTACAGTTGCAGCATAACCTCACAGCTCTTAAACTCCAACCCCCTGTTAATAAAAGCTAACACACTATAGGCCTTCTTCACAGCTCTGTCCACTTGAGTGGCAACCTTTAGAGATCTGTGGATATGGACCCCAAGATCTCTCTGTTCCTCCACAGTCTTCAGAACCCTACCTTTGACCCTGTAATCCACATTTAAATTTGTCCTACCAAAATGAATCACCTCACATTTATCAGGGTTAAACTCCATTTGCCATTTTTCAGCCCAGCTTTGCATCCTATCTATGTCACTTTGCAGCCTACAACAGCCCTCCACCTCATCCACTACTCCACCAATCTTGGTGTCATCAGCAAATTTACTGATCCACCCTTCAGCCCCCTCCTCTAAGTCATTAATAAAAATCACAAAGAGCAGAGGACCAAGCACTGATCCCTGTGGCACTCCGCTAGCAACCTGCCTCCAATCCGAAAATTTTCCATCCACCACCACCCTCTGTCTTCGATCAGACAGCCAGTTACCTATCCAATCGGCCAACTTTCCCTCTATCCCACACCTCCTTACTTTCATTATAAGCCGACCATGGGGAATGGCCAATTAGGGATGGCCAATAAACAGTGGCTTAGCCAGCAAGGCCCACATGCCATGAATGAATAAAAAGGGAAATTGTCATTTGGGTGTTTTGAACTAAAGTTAATGGTCAGTTGCAAATGTTGAACTGTTGTTTATCTCACAAATTGTTCAAAGCAGACCTTGAAGAGACTCCGTCAAGTTAAATATGATAATGCTGCATTAATTATGTAGGAGTTGTTCTTATATTACTGAACAGCCACAAAGCTTCATAATGACTCCTAAAAGTCAGTTTGTGACCTGATTTTGACAGGCTTGTCGCATTGATGTTTCACCACACATCACTTTTTAACAAAGCACGAAATCCAACATCAGGAGAGAACAATGGGGGTTCACAATTTGAACTGTAAAAGCAGCCAGCTAATTCCAGTCAGAAAGGTATCCCAAGGGCATTCCTTTCACAGTCCAGCTGGCCACTCATTAAGTTTTTAAGTAAGTTTTTTTTTGTTTATTTATCAGTCACAAGTAAGGCTTACATTAACACTGCAATAAAGTTTCTGTGAAATTTCCCGAGTCGCCACACTCCAGCGCCTGTTTAGGTCAAATGCACCTAACCAGCACGTCTTTCAGAATGTGGGAGGAAACCAGAGCACCCGGAGGAAACCCACACAGACACGGGGAGAACGTGCAAGCTCCACACAGACAGTGAGCCAAGCTGGGAATCGAACCCGGGTTCCTGGCACTGTGGGGTCGCAGTGCTAACCACTGTGCTACCATGCTGCCCATGAGTTCCCAGCTCCGCCATGCTAGAGCGTCTGACTCCAAATTCCATTATATTTTAATCAGCTCATTGAGATGTCCCCAACTGAATCCAATAGTTAGAGCAACTGATAATTTAATCTTGGACATAGATACATGGCGTATTTATGTGCATATCTGTTAACATATTAATAGTAAATTTTAATTAAATGTTTCAGATGCTGTGCTCTCCTTCTTGCTACGGTGTTTCACAGCTGAAAATCTTTTCATGAAGAAATGTTATGCTAGCTTGAGATACATATCAAAACTATTATTTTATACATTTTTTGTTCACTCATGAAACGGGAATTGCTTGGTGATGCCAACATTGGCCCATCCATAATTTCCCTCAAAGGTGCTGGTGAGCCCATCCCCTTGTGCTCCATGTTACGTAGTTCATCTAAAGTGCTTGTGGCAAAGGTTCCAGGATTTTGACTCAGTGACAGTGAAGGAACCATGATTGTAGTTCCAGGTCAGGATGGTGTGTGACTTGAAGTGGACTTACTGCCTCTGGCCTTCTCACTGGTAGAAGTCATAGGTTTGGGAGTTCTTGACAAGGAAGCCTTGGTGAGTTGCTGTAATGCATCTTGTAAATTGTACAAGCTATGCCGGTGGTGGAGCGAGTGGATATTTAAGGGGGCGAATGATGGTATTGAACTGTTCAGTTACAGCACTATACTCTTCCAGATGAGTAGAAAATATTCCATCAAAACTTATAGATTGTAGATGGAGAAAAGGTTTTGGTGTTGGGAAGTCACCATTCCTGAACTGCTCGTGTCACCCAAAGTATTTATATGGCTGGTCCAGTTCAGCATTGGTAATGCCATTGAATGTCAAGAAGGGAGATGTTAAAGATGGTCATCATTTTGGCTGGTACAAACATTACCTGCCACTGATCAACATATGCCTGAATGTTATCCAGGCTTCGCTGCAGTTTGCGCAGACTGTTTCGGTATCTGAGAGGTTGGAAATTGAATTGAACTCTGATCCCCACTTCTGATCTTTTAACGGAGGGAAGATCAACAATGAAGCAGCTGACAATGGCTGGGCCTCATGCTGCCCTAGGAAATGCCTGCAGCGATGTCCTGGGCCTGAAATGATTGCTTCCAAAAGCCATCTACCTTTGTGCTCGGCTTGATTTTGAGCAGAAGAGAGTTCTCCACATCCACCCCACCCCGATTCTTATTGAGATCTATTTTCCTAAGGCTCCATGCCACACTTTCTCAAATGCTGTCTTGGTGTCAAGGACAGATACTCTTGTCTCACCTCTGGAATCAGCTCTATGGTCCATGTTTGGACTAAGTTTATAATACGGTCTGGAGTCAAGTGGCCCTGGCCCAGAGCAGGCATGAGCAAGTTATTGATGTGCAAGTGCCGCTTGATAGCACTAACAATGACACTGTCCATCACTTTGCAAGTAGACAGTAATTGGCCAGATTGAATATACCTGGGCAGTTTTCCTCATTGTAGGTGGGATGTTGCGCTGTTTATTGAAAATTGTCCCCTGTTTCTGTGCCGTTCTATTTATTTCAATGGGTTTGTAATTGTGTCATTCTTTTTTAAAGTAAAATGTCATTGTTGGAAGCAGTTTAGCCAACATGACCATGGCAATAAACATGACATTCACAATTGCTTTTGCTTTGCAGGATTACAAATGAAGGAAAGCCAAGTAAATAGACATTGAGAAAAATGCTGTTGATGTTCTGAGATGTTCTCAAATTAAAATGAAACATAAAATTAGAACAGACACTGTCTAGATCATTAATAAGCCTAGTGCAATAGAGAATAGCAAAGAACCAGAAATAGATACATGTTAAGATGTGGCACATTTAAGACTCAATTGTCAGCCGTGATAATCTGGTTTAATTTCCACCTTAATCATGCAACTTGCAATAAAATCTTATCTGCCATTACTGTCAAAAAATTTCTCCTTATTGATATTTTGTTCTCTTTTTAGAAAACCTTGAATATGCCCAGAACACTTAGCAAATCTTTTTTTAAAGAAAGGCTGAGGTTCAGCCAAGGCACCATCTGCAATAATACAGCAGGGTAAATGGGATCAGTAAATTATTTTCTTAACTGATGTAGAATTCTATGGAAAATGTCTTCACTGTACATGACCATGTTTTGAAAGCAACATAGAACAAATCAGCACCAAATGGTTAGTCATATCTCTGGTAGAAGACACACGTGGGGGAGAATTTCCCTTCATGCGTTACAAGTGAAGGGAAAATTCCAGCCACAGTGCCTTAAGCTAGGAGCACAGACGGTTTATAATCTGCTTAACCTAGAAGCGGAAAGGCTGGCTTATGGCAGACTTACAAGATCAGCATCATTTTACTGATTCATAGCAATTCATTCCTTCCAAATTGGACTGAGTTAGCAAACCTTTTCTTCGACGCGGCACATTTTCTTGCAACTTATCTTTCTGTTTGTCCATCAATAAACAGGTTGACTACCTTCATTCTAGTGCAGGAGGGTAAAAGAGCATCAACCACACCTACCTGTGTCACTGTTTGCTATATGAACACTTTGTTTCTGCTTGTACTCCACATGAAGGGGTCATTTCCCAGTGTAATTGTTCCAGACAGGACGAAAGCAGAACAGCACTGTCAAGTTTCATGACCTGGACTTGGAGGAACTGTTTTGATATCTCAAGAAGATATACTTCAGCAGTGAGATCAAGGGGAAGGCTGCACTAATTATGTTGCTCAGCAGATTTGCCCAAACTCCAGTGACAGGGGACTTCAAAATGGAAAGTCCCAGCAACTTTTACAATTTTACTTTTTGTCAATCTGTTAGTTTTCTTACTTTTCACGGTTTTCACACATTCTTGCTTTCATATTCAGGCTGAATGTTTCTCAATAATTAGAGATTTTTCTAGCTTTTCAGTATGGTGAAATATTCTTTCCCTTTGCTTAAAACTAAACGGTGTACCAAGAAAAGAATCATGAACTATGCAATGCTTATCGCGTACCTTAATTGCCACAGTGTAGTTTCCTGATTATCTTTTAAACCTCTTCCAAAATATATATATTTATAACTTTAATATCGTCAGATTGTGAGGAAATATGATGGCATTATTAGATAGCAAAGGTTTACAATTCACAACCTTTTACTTTTATTCATTTATGGGACATGGGTGTCACTGGCTGGCCAGCATTTATTGCCCATCCCTATTTGCCTGAGGGCAGTTAAAGAGTCAACCACTATGCTGTGGCTTTGGAGTCACATGTAGGCCAGACCAGGTAAGGACGGCAGATTTCTTTCCCTAAACAACATTAGTGAACCAGATGGGTTTTTCCAACAAGCAACAATGGTTTAATGCTCATCAGTAGATTCTTAATTCCAGATATTTTTTATTGAATTCAAATTCCACCATCTGCTGTGGTGGGATTTGAACCCATGTCCCCAGAACATTAGTTGAGTTTCTGGATTAATAGTCTAGCGATAATACCACTAGGCCATCACCTTTAAAATGCAATTTCCTCAATGAAGATCATTGTTTCAGTAATTTACAGGATTCTAAAATCTCTTTTCAGCTTTTGGTAACTCTTTTATGCGTGACCTTATTTCAGTACTACATATTAGAAATTTTAAAATGTGCTCAGAATAAGCATAAAGTGAATAGTCAGGCTGAAGTGGTGTTGTGTTGTAAGTTCATTTTGCTTATGGCTTCATTTCCCTAGAAACAAATAAGTGGGTTCTTCTGTGAGTGATGACAATTGCACCTAACCCCAAAAAGAGGCAAAAATCTGGGGTGGCATGTTGGCACAGTGGTTAACACTGCTGCCTCACAGCGCCAGAGACCCGGGTTCAATTTCCAGTTTGGGGTACTGTCTGTGTGGAGATTGCACATTTTCCCCGTGTCTGCGTGGGTTTCCTCCGGGTGCTCCGGTTTCCTCCCACAGTCCAATGAGGTGTGGATTAGGTGAATTGGCTGTGCTAAATTGCCCCTTTGTGTCAGGGAGATTAGCTAGGATAAATGCATGGGGTTATGGGGATCGGGCCTGGGTGGATCGTGGTCAGTGCTTACTTAATGGGCCGAATGGCCTCCTTCTGCACTGTAGGATTCTATGATTCTGACAAAGTCCATGCCATAGCAGAAAAGTAGATAGTTAGCACAAATAACTGGATTACAAACTGTGTTGGGCTTTTTCTTTTAATCTTGCCTAATTAAGATTCTCATTGAGATAAATAAATTAGTGTGTGGAGTAGAATTACTTTTGTGACTTCTGAACAGCACTGTAGGTGTATCCACACCACATTGACTGCAGTGGTTCAAGAAGGTTGCTCTTTACTATCTTGAGGGCAATTGGAGCTGAGCAACAATGCTGGTGTTGTTGACAATGTTCCCATACCACAGCACAATAAGAGAAAGAGAAGAAACTGATAGTCTGATAAGAAATTCGACCACTGAACCTGGTTGGTTGTTATGAACAGCTCATTAATAGTCCAATAAGAATGATGGAGATCCTGAAGTTCATCCAGGGATGAGTTGGAAGGGAGGCAAAAAAATAGTCATGGGTATCAACCTTAGATGAGTTAAGGAAAGGAAGATTGATTGACATTTAGGGATGTGACTTATGATCATTTGTAGAGTTTGTCAAGTATTTGGGATTCACAAAATGACTTTGGAAAATGTCTCATTAAATCTGAGAAGGAAGTGATTGGTATGATTTTCAGAAGGTATTTGGAAAAAGTACCATGTAAAAAACTATTTGGTATAAATAGACCATATGAGAATGTGACCACTTGCCGAGGGGAGGTGATGGCTTTGCGGTATTACTGCTAGACTATTAATCCGAAAACTCACCTAATGTTCTAGCTACCCTGGGTTCAAATCCTGCCATGGCAGATGGTGTAAATAAAAAGAATCTGTTAATTAAGAATTTACTGATGACCATGAAACCATTGTTGATTGTTGGAAAAACCCATCTGGTTCACCCACAGTGAAAACCCACAGTGCATAATTAGTGAGGTCAGGGCTGGAATATAAGGCATGATTTCTCACCGGTCTTCACCGCGGAAAACACTCCACGTTCCCGTCCCCGCTACGGAACTTATCCCAGATGGATGAATTGCATCCTAAAGTTTATAAACTCATCAATTGCAACATAGCAAATAATTAACAAAACAGGAATAATCCCAGCATTGTGATTCAGAACTAGATCCCACTACCCCCACATCCATTAATGATGGTGCTGCCTATGAGATCTGAATGAGTTGCTGACCAAGATAAATTGGCCTACTAATTGCATTTTTAAAATATTCATCTGTGGGACATGGACGTCACTGGCTGGCCAGCATTTATTGCCCATCCCTGTCATCTATGTCCTTTAGGGAAGGAAATTTGCCATCCTTACCTGGTCTGGCCTACATGTGATTCCAGAGCCACAGCAATGTGGTTGACTCTCAAATACCCTCTGAAATGGTCTAGAAAGACACTCAGTTTCAAGGACAATTAGGGATGGGCAATAAATGCTGGCCAGCTAGTGACGTCCATGTCCCACAGATGAATATTTAAAAAATGCAATTAGTAGGCCAATTTATCTTGGTCAGCAACTCATTCAGATCTCATAGGCAGCACCATCATTAATGGATGCGGGGGTAGTGGGATCTAGTTATGAATCACAATGCTGGGATTATTCCTGTTTTGTTAATTATTTGCTAAGTTGCAATTGATGAGTTTATAAACTTTGGGATGCAATTCATCCACCTGGGATAAGTTCCGCAGCGGGGACGGGAACGTGGAGTGTTTTCCGCTGTGAAGACCAGTGAGAAATCATGCCTTATATTCCAGCCCTGACCTCACTAATTATGCACTGTGGGTTTTTGCACTGTATTCCATGGCATGGGGCCCACCATCGTATCTGGGTGCCATGTTGAACAGGCAACCAATATCACTAACCCACCGTTGAAGAAAGAAGATGGACCTTCTGAAAAAGATAGATCTCAGGAAACACCCCGAGGTTGGAAGATGGAGCCCTCTGACACTAAATCTGGAAGATCTACCTGTAGATGCTCCCCCCTTCCCACCCCACCCACTGCTGTGGTGTTCTGGGGTCCAGAATTGCTGGTGGCCTCCATCCGGAGGCAGCCCCGGATATCGTTTAGCGGAGTCCCAACTTCTGCAATCCACGTTGTTCCAGATGTGTTCTGAACTGACATGTTTTCTCGTTGGTGTATCGGGGAAAAATTCCGATTGGGCCTTCATCTGTATCCCATCATCATAAAATCCCTACAGTGCTGAAGAGGCCATTCGGCCCATTGAGTCTGTACTGACTTTCTGACAGAGTATCTGACCTAGGCCCTCTCCCCTGCCTTATTCCCGTAACCCCACACATTTATTCTGTTAATCCATCTAACCTACACATCTTGGGACATTAAGAGGCAATTTAGTATGGTCAATCCACCTAACCTGCACATCTTTGGAGTGTGGGAGGAAACTGGAACACCCAAAGGAAACCCACGCAGACACAGAGAGAATGTGGAAACTCTACACAGACACTCGCCCAAGGCTGGATTTGAACCCAGGTCTCTGGAGCTGTGAGGCAGCAGTGCTAACCACTGTGCCACCGTGCTGGATGCAAATCAGTTCCTCACGGTCTCCAGCGAGTTTTCCGATTTCACTATGGACACCAGCAGGAGATCCTGTGGAAGATTCATGCTGGCATGCAACTGATTTTCGAACTCCTCACTGAATTCTCTCACCCTTGCCCACCATCGAACCCGCCTGCAGGGCCATGGGAGAATTCTGCCATCAGTGTTTGATGAGGTGTTTCTGCTGCATATGCTTTTCAACAATAGCAGCATGCCATTGTAGTTTAAAGGTGTTTGGAAGACCAAGGGTTAATGTGGGATTGGCGAGCAGTACCACCCACAGTGTGGTGGAGGAGAGACTAGTAGAAGGAGCCAGCATGGAGACAGCACCAATGCATGACAGCACCTGGAATATGTACATAGTTATGGAATAGCAATGAATGATTTAGGTTTAAACATACAAGTCTCCAGACCTCCCACTGAGACAGTAAATAAACCTTTACAACAGCCACATAATGGCTTTGTTAGCTGCTATTGAAATTCACAGTGTTAAAGGGGCAGTGACAGTGTGGTTACCAAACTGACTAAGAGGCAGAGATTGCTTGTGAACCATTCTTTATCAAACCTGATCAAAATGTACAACAGTATCTCCCCTGGAGTTGGTATTAGGATCAGTATTCTTTATTACATATTGATGACCTAAGCTTGGGCACAGGGTATTAATCTTAAAGTTTTCAGCTTGGAAATATAGCTAAAGAGTGAGAAGGATAATCACAGAAATGCCTAGAGTGCAGAAGGAGGCCATTTGGCCCATCGAGCCTGCACCGGCTCTCTGATAGAGTATCTTACCCAGGCCCTCTTTCCTGCCCTATCCCGTAACCCCACACATTCAGCATGGCCAATCCGCCTAACCTGCACATCTTTGGACTATGGGAGGAAACCGGGGCACCCGGAGGAAACCCATGCAGACACGGGGAGAATGAGCAAACTCCACACAGACAGTGACCCAAGTCGGGAATTGAACCCAGGTCCCTGGCACTGTGAGGCAGCAGGTCTTGCCACGGTGCTGCCCTGGTGCTGTGAGGCAGTTATGTTAACCACTGTGCCACCATGTTGCCCTGGCGCTGTGAGGCAGCAGTGCTAACCACTGTGACTCCGTGCCACCTGATAATAGCAGACTTCAGGAGGACCGAGACAGACTGGTGAAATGGGCAGATACAAGGCTGATGAAATTTGAAGTAATGCATTTTAGAAGGAAAAATCAAGAGAGGTGTTATAAACTAAATGGTACAACTCGAAAGGTAGAGCAGGAAAGAAATCACTTGCACAAATCTTTGAAAGTAGCAGGGCAGATTGAGGCTGTTACCAAGTCCTCTTGTGGATGGACACTGTACATTTGGGAAGGTAAAGGAGTTTACCGGAGAACAAAGAATTTAGTTTTGTAAGATTTCTGAAGCTGGCATTGTTCTCCTTGGAGCAGAGAAGATTGAGGGGAAAATTTAATGAAACTGTTTAAAATTATGAGAAGTCTAGATTGAGTAGAGAGGGAAGAGTTGTTTCCACTGACAGGATAGTTTGTAACCAGTGGACACAAAGTAATTTGATTGACTACAAGAAACTGTCCTATGAGTTATGATGTGTTCCACGTTGTCTGAAAGGGTGGTGCAATGGATTTGATAGTATTGTTGAAAGGGGGTTTGGGTATCCACCTCCAACTCTCTTTATTGACCCATCATCCTTAACTGCAGAATGATATAAAAATACTGAGAGCATTCAGGCTGATTTAGCTTGAAATCCAAGACTTGAAAAGGAATCATGTTCGGTGCTATGGGGTAAAGAGCAAAGGAGTTATCTATAAGAACTAGCATGGACCAGATAGGGGGAATAGCTACTTTCTGTGCAGGATTATTCTGCTAGAGATATAATTAGTACTGCTTTTAAATTCATGGAGATATGAGGTTGAGTTATTTCAAACAAACCAATAGATTTCAGACTAATTCAGACAAATTGCATATTGTAGATATCCTTTAATGTGAACAATTATCGGGTCATTCATTTTGTAATGGGATCATCAGTATTTTATTTCAGTTTAACAGTATTTTTAATACCTGTACAGCAGTTAAGGATAATGAGTCAATGATAAGGAGTTGTGGGTTGCATATGGCTTTAATATGTCCACAATTGAGTGCTATGTCCAGTTTTGGTCACTGATTTAATTTTTTTCTGTCTGTGAAATATATTCAGGCTATGAAGAAGGTACAGAGGAGGCTGACAGGAAATATAACCTAAGGGTCAATTTCATATCCAACTCTCATTCTACTAAGCCATTGTGCATCAAGAATATAGCACTTGCCTGTCAGACCCACATATTATCACCGCATGGCTAACACATCAACGCCAGCATACTTAAAGATCACAATTGATTCAGATCTTCCATTTATTCAAGTCGAGCTTTGAGGTCAGAACCAATAGTGCGGCTGAGCGTAAACTTTGCTGAAGAACCGAGGGAAGGACCTTGAGAGTAAAGAAATGACACTGTTGGTTAAACTTGCGAAAGACGTGAAGAAGCTGTGTGTTTAAGGCTGTGCATACTGTACATGAACAAATTAATGGGTAGTTTGAGGGAATTTGTATGTATTTTTGTGGATTTAATAGGTACATAATGTGCAAAACTGAAATAAGATTACTTTCATTGCTGCCTATCTTTAATTACTTAGCATCCTAGGGTTCACTTTTGGCTGATTTGCTGAATCTTTCCATGGCCAGAAATTTGAATATTATTGATCCACAAATACACAATTTCATAGAATCTCTACAGTGCAGAAGGAGGCCATTCAGCCCATCGAGTCTGCATCCAAATTTCCATTGAAGGTTGGCACTGCTGCCTCACAGATTCTTGGCTTGGGTCACTGTCTGTGCGGAGTCTGCACCTTCTCCCCGTGTATGCGTGGGTTTCCTCCGGGCGCTCCGGTTTCCTCCCACAGTCCAAAAGACGTGCTGGTTAAGCGCATTGGCCATGTTAAATTCTCCTTCAGTGTCCCTGAACAAGTGCCAGAGTGTGGTGATTAGGGGATTTTCACAGTAACTGCATTGCAGTGTTAATGTAAGCCTTCTTGTGACACTAATAAATAAATTATACAAGCCCCCCCCCCCCCCCAATATTCCCGTAACCCTATACATTTTATCATGGCTAATCAATTTAACCTACACACCTTTTGGACTGTGGGAGGAAACTGGAGCACCCGGAGGAAACCCACGCAGACACTGGGAGAATGTGCATATTCCACACAGTCACCTGAGGCCGGAATTGAACCCAGATCCCTGGCGCTGAGGCAGCAGAGCTGACCACTGTGCCACCGTGCCGCCCCCTGAAGTTATTTATTTGCATCATGTTCTGTTCTGGTGAGAACATTGAATTGCTATTTGTTTGTTTGCAATTGGTGGGAAGAGGATGTTTGTCTACAGTTAACTCTTGCATCAATCATTTCAATGAAGGGCCTCAAACCTGAACAATAACGATGGATCATGGATCTTATGGGAAGACAACTGAATTTATAATTAAAGATGAGATTATCATTTTTTTTTTCTGCAATGGCACAGTGGTTAGCACTGCTGCCTCACAGCACCAGGGACCCGGGTTCAATTCCCGGCTTGAGTCACTGTCTGTGTGGAGTCTGTACGTTCTCCCCGTGTCTGCGTGGGTTTCCTCCGGGTGCTCCGGTTTCCTTCCACAGTCCAAAGGTGTGTACGTTAGGTGCATTGGCCATGCTAAATTCTCCCTCAGTGTTCCGAACAGGCACCAGAGTGTGGTGACTCGGGAATTTTCATAGTAACTTAATTGCAGTGTTAATGTAAGCCAATTTGTGACACTAATAAATAAACTTTAACTTTATAATGACAGCAGCTTGAGGATAAATGTTTGATCAAATACCATGATTGTTTCTAGGAACACAAGAAAATTATGTAAATAGATGTGAAGGAGTGTCAGGTATCGCATTCCCTAATCATTGTTCAAATGTCAAATGCAAGTCATTGAAAATTTGGAATAACTGCTAAGTGATGGATCTAATATTGTAAATGTTTTGGAATAAACCATCTTTCAAAAGAGGACAATAAAGTTGAGTTCATACAACATCAGATCAAATTCATTGTCAGATACCCTGAGAATTTACTTGTAAATTTTAATTACCGTTATTATATAAGCAAAGACAGGAGCAATTTCAGCCTCCGGGAAGTGAATGACCAAATAGTTTGCTGTCATTCTGGGGATGAGTGTTGGCTGGGACACCTTTGATAAATTGTCCTATGGATTTTTCTCTATCAGCAGTGATAAGGGCCTCATTCAAAAGAAAGCGGCTTTGTAACATGAGTATTAATTGTATTATTTTATGCACTCTGGCTCATTGCATGGCTTGGATGGGGAGAGTGCCATCAATTGGCCTAATTTAACACTGCTGAAGACATTATTTTTTTTAAAGAAAAAGGCTTTTATGAGGTGGGTGTGGCTGGCTGGGATAGTATTTGTTGCCCATTCCTAATTGCTCTGGAACCGAGTTGCTAGGCCATTGCTCTTCGTCTAGATTCACAGGTAGGTCAGACCAGGGTAGGGAGGGCAGATTTCCTTCCCATAAAGGGGCAACGGGTGACACAGATGGATTTTTATGATAATTGACAATGGTTTCACAGTTAGGCTTTTAATTCCAGATTATTTTACTGAATTCAAATTCTACTATCTGCTGTGGTGGGACTCAAACCCAGGTCCCCAGAACATTACGCTGGGTCTCTGGATTACCAGCCCAGCAACAATACCACTGTTACTGTCTTGTACTTGTTACTTATCTGTAAAGCTAGCCATCACTTGTGTTGTGGCGAACCTCGGAGGCCACGTGACTTCCCGTTCAATAGAATTGGAGCGCATGTGGTTCAAAGGAGACAGCGGACTTCTAACCCACAATTATTGCTTGGACTAACTAGATTGTAGGAAATGGATTGCTGTTGCTGCGTCAAGTAAAACTTCTTTTGTGAGAGCTAATCTGATTGTCCGTAAGCACTAACATTTTTAAAAAATAAGTATTTTCCATCTTGGCATAGGGGCCATAGTTTTCAGTACTTTGGTGTTTTCTTTTAAAGACCTGCTTCTACATTGTGCCATTTCTCGTCATGTTTTGGTACTAGGCTTAGATTTGCTTCAATTTAGTCCTGCATGAGACCAGAGGAAATATGGGCAGCAAGACTCCCTCACCAACCCTGCTCCTCCGCAATTTCTTTCATTCCAGTCTAGGTGGTGGCCCACCCTTTGAGGACCTCCTTTGATGTACTTTGCCTCTACCTGGTGGTGTCCACTCTTCTGCCACTCAGCTGCAAGTCCAGGAAGCCAAGGGCATGTCCTGCCAGCATCAGTCATCTCTCCATTATGATGTCCCGCAGATGCCCCTGGCCATACCCCAGTCCCCTTCGCACTTCTTTGTTGGTGATGCTGTCTCTCCATGTAATGTCCAGGATTTTGTGCAGTGTTTGTGAAAGATGCCCAACTTGCATTACACCTTAGTTGTTCTCTTCCACGTCTCACTGGCATAGATTACAATTGGTACGACTATGGACATGGAGTCGCAGCTTCATAGCCATTTTAAGGGTGTTGGAGCCACTGGAAGACTGATGCTGCTTTGCTGATTCTTTTGTGGATGTCGATCTCTACGTCACCCTCCCTTCATGTTGCTCCCTAGAAGGGGAAGTGAGACGCTGTTCTCCATGTTCTGTTGCCCGATGATGTTGGGAGAGCCTTGTTGTCGTTTAGCTATTATTGACTTTGTCTTCTTGCAGTTGATACGTGGACCAATTACTCCCTATAACATTCCAATGTCTTAGAATCATAGAATCCCTACAGTGCAGAAGGAGGCCATTCGGCCCATAGAGTCTGCACCGACCACAATCCCACCCAGGCCCTATTCCCATAACCCCACATATTTACCCTGCTACTCCCCATGACACGAGGGTCAATTTAACATAGCTAATCAACCTAACCCACACATCTTTGGGCTGTGGGAGGAAACCAGAGCACCCAGAGGAAACCCACATAGGCATAAGGCGAATGTGCAAACTCCACATAGACAGTGACCCGAGGCTGGAATTGAACCCGGGTCCCTGGCGCTGTGAGGCAGCAGTGCTAATCACTGTGCCACCGTGCCGCCCCAGCATCTTGGTGAGCAATTCCTTAGCCAGCAAGACAATGTTGTTTACGGAATTCTGGTCCATCAATTGGTGTTGTTACCATGGGATACCAAAGTCTGCAGCCAAAATTGCCTCCTCTTAATGAAACCAATAACCAAGAGGAAAAGGAATGAGGAGAGTATGCAGCCTTATTGGGCTCCTGTGGTGATGATGGTGAAGGAGTCTGTGGTGCCCCTGCCTGTCTTGATGCAACAGAGTCACATATAAGGCTTTGAAGTTATTAACATACTGCTCTGGGAATGCTGCACTGTTTTGCGCTATACTAAAATGACTGCCAACGGATGCCATCGAAAGCATTCTTGAAATCAATGAAGTTGATAACAAGTGGTTTCAGGCTCCTATGAAGTCCCGAGTGAAAACATTTCTGTGTTTCTATAAATGGGAGAAGAGGGAAATCAGTATTTTGATGATCAGTCATGATCAAAATGAATGGTGGAGCAGGTTTGGAGGGCTGAATGGCCTACTCCTGCTTCTATTTTCTATGTTTCTAAAAGATCTGCTTGTTGCATTACCTTCCACCCTGGAAACCTGTCTGCTCTTCCTGAAGAGTACCTCCACCTTTCCTTTCTATCTGTTGAGGAGCATTGTGCTGAAGACTGATAGCTGTGTTATACCCCTCCAGTAGTCACTGAGCTTTCCATTCTTTAGCAGCTTGACATTACCCCTCATCTCCCCTCGTGCGCAATCCAGATCTTGTTGAACAGACTGGTGAACTCTGCTGTGGCAGTATTCTTGCCATGTTCCAATGATAAGTCATCAATCTTGGGGGCCTTATTTTTCATCAGGGTCTTGATGGCTCTTTGAACTTCCTGATCTGGCCATTTCTCCCAGGTTTGACATTCAGCTGCTGAGGTGCAATCCCATCATCAAACCCAAATGTGGAGCTGGGGTTGGGCTGGTCGACGATCTCCCTAGCGGCGTTCCATTCGCCTCACCCAGCAGCTAGAGGAACTGGATAATAGGGGAACAATACAAAGAACACCCAGAAGACTTTGTTTAAACCTCTTTTATTTGCTGGTCATGTTTCAATATGTTGGTAAATGGGAATAAGGGAATACAAAATTATAGAAGTCCTGGGTTTTTTAATCCTGTAATTATGCATCCATTCACAAGACTTTTATTAGTAATTATTTTGGTTATGGGGCAGTGGGGGAAGAAAAGCATCCATTGCACATCCATTCCTGCCATTTGTTCTATTTTTTCTCCCACTATGATTGTGTTGCACAATATTGTAACGTTGCAGGTATGTGGGAGTAGTAATTGAGCCAATTTAATTAACTGTGCCAATATCCGACACAAATGTACATGTTTGATGTATAACTCCCAGTTACTTTCATCAATAGCCTGGCCAACATGGTATAGAAATGTATTCAGCGTGTATGAGGCTAGAAGGATTGTCTTTGCATTTGACAAACACTGGCTTCAGTATAATTGTCCTGGGGGATTATCATTTTCATGTAGATTTGTAAGGCTTCGTCTGTGTTCCTAATGTCATTTTATGTTTGAGAAATTGATCTTACTGAGCTTGGACGGAATGTTTTAATAACCAAAGTCCCATAAAGCCACGAGATTGGAGTGTCAGAAATTAGACATTAAGTACACACAATGAGATTCTGCTAGGTTTAAAGGTGTGGTTTGCTTTAACGAGCAGCCTTGGAACAGGAATATCATCATGCAATTGTGCTGTGCTCTCAACATTTGCAACACAGATGAAACTTTTGTGAGACACCAGATTTTTCATATTTATACTTTGAAAACATTAAGCAGCAGTCAAGACTGAAGGTGTCAATGCAACAGTATATTATGCATTCTTCTGTATGCCAATGTGTTAAACAGACTTCGTTGATCAGATGGCAGCGTATCCTTTCAATGCCGCGTGACAAGATGAGAATCAGCAATTGACACGCAGGCACAAAATATCCTCACTTGATTTGCAAAGTAATGGATGTGAAATTCATGAATTTTGCACATTTCAAGTAAGTATCTATATTACTCCCACTGGTTCTCACCGATTTTCTACTGTAGGAGTGGAGGCATCTTCTCCTCCAGCACCAACCTTCAGAAAGGTACAATACCTCTAATCTTTCAGTCACACTTAGCAATGTGTTAGTGTTGAAAAGCCAGCATCGCTTTTAAGGGTTCTATACCTTTTTATACATTAAATACAAACACTTAACATTCAAGGAAAGAAGTATGTACTCTGTCAATAAACATCTTTAAACTCACACTCTGTTCTAAATACAAGTATTTACAAATTTTGTTGTCACTTTTTTTTTATATAAACTTGCCTTGTAACAACCGGTTTGCCTGAACAACTGTACAATGAAAGCAAGTGCTTTTGTCTGCTCTAGTTGGTTGTACATCCCCCTAACTGGAACAATTTGTTTTATTTTAAGAAACTAATCAAACAGCTTCAACACAAACGAACAGATAAGTGAACAGCAAAGCTGTACATTTTCAGGGCTGAAGACTAACCGATTATAAATTTAACAGTCTGCAAAATATTGAAACTAAGGCATATTGAATGTATCCGATTGCTCGGGTAACTTGTGTGTGGTGTCATGCTTTTGAACACTGAAGAGAATATATTTTGCCAAGTTTCCTGTGTGTTGAGGATCCGTCTGAATAATTTATGTTGAAAACCCCATTGCTTAGAATACTTTTTACAATTTACATATCCATTTCATGTTCAGATTTTTGACATAATTTTGTGAGGAAACCTGGTTAGTTAACAGTTTTTCATTCTTTTGTGGGATGTGGACTTCAGTGGCAGGGTCAGTATTGTTGCCCATCCCCAATTGTCCTTGAATTGAGTGGCTTGCCAGGCCATTTCAGAGGGGCAGTTACCACATTGCTGTGAGTCCGGAGTCACAGGTGGGCAGGACCGGGTAAGGACGACAGATTTCCTTCCCTAAAGGGCAGAATCAAATGGATTCATACAGCAATCGATGGTCTCCATTACTGAGACATATTTCAGATTTATGAACTGAATTTAAATTCCACCTTCCGGCGTGGCAGGATTTGAACCTGTGTCCCCAGCACATTAGCCTGGGCCTCTGGATTACTAGTCCAGTACTGTGACCGCTACACCACCATTTCCTATGTTTTCATGTTGTACCTGAAAATTTTATATCAGGTAACTGGGCAGCTATTTGCGTGAGATCTGAAGAATGTCCTCACTTTTGATATCCATTTCTTAGAAATCGCTGTAGGGCTGTGGTGGCTAATGGTATGAAGGGAAGGTGAGGGATTCATTTTGGACACAGTCAAAAGAGCAGAGGATGCAAGCTTAGAAAATAAAGATATGTACAAATTTAGTTTGTGAAGTCCCTTGTCTTGTAACGACCAACTTCTGTCACGAAGCACTGGTTAGACCTCAGCCGATAGGGTGGCTAATTCTGGGTACCACATTTTTGGAAAGGACGTCACAGCCTAAGAGATTACGGAGGAGACTTTTCTTGAATGGTGCAAGGATGACAGACTTTAGGTACCTGGAGAAACCTGAGAAATTTGGGTTGTTCTCCTGACAATGGTGAGGGGGGAGATTTGACGAAGGGCTTTGATGCAAGGAGATAAGAAGAAATGGTTTCCAATGGCAGAAGAGTCAGTAAGCAAGGGACACAGATTTAACATAATTAGCAAAAGAAGTCACATGATGAAGTTTTCTTTATGCAGCAAGTTATGATTCAATAATAACTTTCATCAGGGAACTGGATAAATATTTGATGAGGAAACATGCACAAACACGATGGGCTGAATGATGAGCTAGTGTGCTGTATTATTTTATGACGGTGGAAATGTTTGCAGAAACAGCATACAGTACAACAGCAGGGCCAGGGAGGGAGGAATAGAGATCTGGACAATGCCTGATTCAACCAAGATCATGTGCTGGAAGCTAATGAGGACAGAAGTGATGTGTGTACAGGTTATCTAGGGTCTCTTTTCCTGATGTTTGAGAGGACTGGAAAAATTCATCCTTGATGTGACAAGTATGGGAGGACACTGGTGATACAATAGTTGCAGAGGCAGGTTATGTTCTATGTGGTAGAGCTAAATGAGTTTGGTGATGGAACTCCCATTTTTGTAAATGTGCTTCATTGAAGAATTACGACGTAGCTTTAATTAGATAATGCCAAATTAACTGTGCGTCAAGTCCAAACCACCAATGGGGGACAGTTATTCTTAAAGGAAGAAAAGACTAGACTGATATCAAAGAAGACCATTAAAAATATTAGTTTAAAACATTTACACCATAGTAAAAGATCAATAAGTACTTCAGTCTTCACCCCTTGTCCTTCATGATACTGGACCGCTGACTAACATAGTGATAGACTCCTAAGTCAAGTGTCAGAGTTCCTATTGTCAAGGCCTCTTATTCTCAAAGGAACACTAAATATGGGATACAGAGACCACAGTAAGTTAAAAAGGATGAACTTGGAATGGGGATAACTGCACTAACACTCAGGTTGGTACTTCTGAAGCTATACAGGAAGAACAACAAATAGCCTTCGAATGGAAGCCTCTCAGTTAGCAGGTAGTGCCTCATCTAGTTACTCCTTTTCACCGCTCATTCTGAAGAACCAAAAGCTCCTAAAGATGTAACTTCAGATAAGACGATCTGAGTATATCACTTTTCTCTGCAGCCTCTTTGCTGTTATACTGGTGGATTGATGCAGATTGACTCGTACACCCAAACAGGACTTAACTTTTTGAATTAAGACTGATTACAGATCTAGCTGTACGGAATTGGCTTGAACAAGAATGATCTTTCTTCAATATCAATAAAGATGAATGACAGAGTGCTGCAGGTTGACAGTGGTCCTCTTCATGTGTCAAATTAAAGAAACTAAGAGGTGAGATGAGCTTGCTTCCTTCATGTACTTTCTTTGCAGAAATTGATAACTGCACTAAACCATTCTCTGGTCCTATATGTGCTTGTACTTCTCGAGTAGCGGGCCTATGAAGGCTATAATTCACAATCAATGTTGTTGGTTCACGACTATACCAAAAGAATTTGTAATAAGCAGCCATTTTGATCTCATTGGAAGAATCCACCAGCTGTGAATAGGTGTTGGAAGTGACCATTCGTTCAGCTCTTTTGCAGCAAGCTCAGATATGGTTGCAAGGATATGACATCGATATGTGGTAGGAGACCAGAGTACTTGTGTGATGGTCAGTAGCTGTACCAGTGCAATCTCTACTGGAAACATGTTGGCCCAAACTCAATTACTGCCATTTTCCCTTGACAACCATTAGTAACTGTTCACAGCTTGCAAACTAGAGTCCGAGAGTTTTTCATCCAGTCTTTGATGAATAATTCAGTCATTCTGTATAAAATTACATACCCTAATCTCATAGGTGCAGAAGTCTTTCTGTTGCACTGTAACGCACAATACTGGCATGTTCCTTTGGGTAGGGAAAGTCTGATAAATAATCATCCACCTTCTCCACATTGGGAGAGGATTTGAACCTAGACTTCATTGCATCTTAGATTTGTACAAAAATAGAAACTTATCTGGGGTGTTATACACTGGTGAATGGAGTAAACAAAATGTAATTCCTGCCCGTTTCTTAGGCACTGGGCTTCTCACAAATACCCATTCAGTTCAAGGAAGCAGACAACCTTACACCACAACTAGAGCTTGGCTGCTTAGCCCATTGTATGTTGTCCATTCTCCAATCCTACTCTTTCAGTGATTTTTCTTTACATCTTGTACGAGTTCATTGGTGTTGAAAGAGACAGCTGTCCATTCGGAACCACTTCAGTCACATCGTCCTCCAGCAGCCCCGAAACATCAGCATTGGGGATGCTGTCATGGTAACTGCTAAAGCTTATATTGTCCTCTTTGAGCTCTATTGTCCAGAACGGAGCATTTAACTTCCGATTCCGATATTCCCGATAAACATAGACACCTGCCACAAAACCCATGAGCAGGACGACCACGGCAATAATAACTACCAGTACCGCGATGTTAAACTGAGTCCATGATATTTCGGGCGTCACTGGTTCGCCTGTGCTCACTGTGCTTTGAGATGTGCTCATTAAGGTTGACAGCAATGTCTGGGTCTTTGTACTTAAGGTACTGCTGTTTGCCACTGCAGTTGATGGTGATATTGTCGTGCTGGTACTCGAAGGTGCGGACGTTGGAGTGGTGACTGTTGTCAGCACCGTAGTTACTTCTGGGTGAGGTAGGGAGGGGGGCAGAGAAAAAGAAAAGGGTTAGTAAACCAGGCAAGAAGGATGTAGCAATTCAATCTAAGATAGGCTAAAAACATTATTGCGTTATAGGACAGCCCAAGTACTGAGTAAATCCCAATTCAAAATGTAAATCCCCTTTCTTGTAAAGCGCTCTGATCTTAGTATTCGAGTAGAACTAAGTTGACATTTTCATGGGCCGGCCAGTGCCTGGTTTTTAAAACTAATACAGCCACTTTGTCATCTTCAGATGTTGTGATGCAGTTGACGAGCTAAAATTTCCCATTATTAATGATACAGCAACCATATGACTGTATTTACAGCAGGACTTTCCGCAGGAAGGAGCCAGCAATGATATGTCACAGCCTCAGAATCATTTATAATAGGAAATTATTCCCCTCAAGTAAATAAACTCTTTTAATCTCCACCCCTGCTTAATAATAAGTACCATACCACAAGGAGTAATGCTAACCTATGTATCATTAACCTGCCACATCCTCTTTCCTCCTCCTGCCCCCCCTGTAATTCCCCCCGGCTGTGTACAAGCAGCTGGCGAAAGATTTCCTCTAATTTATTTTTTCACTTGTACGTCTGTTTCTGGAGTTGAATGCCTGGAATGGAAAACTTATCCTCTTAAGAGAAATAAAGGGAAATCTCACTGCTCTCACGCTCATTGAAGCCACTTGAAACAACCACAGCAGCAGTATGCCTTAGCTGAATAGCACTTGCTGATGGTAAAGTGGCCCATGCTGCTTATTAACAGAAAACTGTTCCATTGCAACAAAAGAATCCAGGCGTCTGTACCAATCCTCAGTAATGTTCTGGACAACAGAGTTTTTTTTTTTAAAAAAAGATGCCTTTCCCAGATTGAATTGGAGTCAGTTAGCAGTGACCGTGAATGAATTTCAACACTGAATCCTTAAAAGACAATCAATTAATTGTATTGTTCTAAAGAAAATAATGTCAGATCCCTGTCACTGAGTTCTATATCGTGTACCTAAAATACAAAGTACCAAAAGCCAGCACGCTTAGCAGACTTAGTGATCCATGAAGTGGTTCCTGCTGTGAAAAGATGAGATCAGCATTTTATTTCATGATCTGATATTTGTTAAAATGCTGCAAGTCCAGCAGGTGGCACTATTCAGCACCTTCCCATCTTTTCCTGAACTGTTATACTGCTTTGCAGAAGTTCAATCATCGAAAACAAAAGATCACTAGCTTCGAATGCACGTCCGTGAAAATCATATGATGGTGCTAATCTCCCAATCCAAATATTTATTCCATAAACTGGGAAACCTAGCTTATACTTGTCACCTTTTACAAATGGCTTACTCATGTTGATGATGGATCCGATATTGATTTTTGGGATGAATGTAATAAAACTGTGGTGAAATATATAATGCGGGCTTGCTTGCTTGTTATAGTATTAATCAAAGCATGACTTTGAAATCAATATATTGCATGAAGGAATCTAGTTTTCTTTTGGTAATTGCTATGGACAAAGAAGGAGGCAAAACTCCTTTTATTTGTCTCGCTGTCTATGCTTAAGCAGGGGTGCTTTAATTTTTGAAATAAACTGTGGCATGTTTCCCCAAACCCTCTATTTTATGAGGTCAATTTTGAATGTGACTTTTGGTTTAAACCAGTGGTATAGTTCATTCACTTGTTCAGATCCAGGGAATGGTCACAACTTAATACATGCACAAACAAAATCAGAAAATCGAAAGAAGAGCTTTTCATAGAATCCTACAGTGCAGAAGGAGGCCTTTCAGCCCATTGAGTCTGCACCGACCACAATCCCACCCAGGCCCTGTCCTTACAACCCCATGCATTTACCATAGCTAGTCCCCCTGACACTAAGGGGCAATTTACCTTGGCCAATCCACCTAACCCGCAATCTTTTGGACTGTGAGAGGAAACCAGAGCAGACATGGGGAGAACAAGCAAATTCCACACAGACAGTGACCCAAGCTGGGAACTGAACTCTGGTGCTATGAGGCAGCAGTGCTAACCACCGTGCCGCCCAAACAACTTACAACTTTGAATAACTTAAATACCAGTTCATGTGATTGCTGGAATCCAGAATGTCAGAATCCAGTGAGGGCACCCCCGTGGAAAAGCTCCAGTTCAACTCAGCTGAAGCAAGATGTTGCCAAATTCTGTTAGAATTGGCGGTGATGAGGTTGGTTTACAGAGACTTGGTCTGTTCAGCAGGCAAGAAGAGGAATCTTTCAGAGAAACAGACTTAATGCAGACTTCTGGTCAGCCTGGAGTTCTGCTTTGATGAAAACAGGCTGGAATTTAAACAGCAGACTTAAGTAGCAAGTCTGGAAATGTAATATTAAAACTCTACAAAGGCCAGAAACTTGGGTCATGTGATGTTGTCCATTACTGAGTCAGTTGCAGGCTAACAAGCAGTTTCCATATCCCTGGTCAAAATCCATTGTTCTTATTAGCAGAAAAATTGTAGTTTTTTGCACCTCTCTGGGTAAAACGAGCTTTGATGGCTTCCCTTTTGTTATAGGAACAGGCTGGGGAGAGAGGTTGTCTCCTGGTCCCTGGTTTTGTTAATTGCAATGAGAGGTGTGGGCTTCCACAAGGATAGGTGTTAAACTTCTGTCCCATAACTTAGAATTTTCCAGAAAATGTAGTCAACCTTTGAGTCACCAGACACGTAGCAGCCATCTTTTTGGTTCAGCAAATAAATGTATTCAGCAGTTTATGATCTCTTTCTTGTCTTGGGGGAATGACAGTAAAGCTGTATAAAATTATCCTATTGTATATAATCTCAAATCAAACAACTATAAGGGAATTGGATGATGAGACTGAAATAAATAACATAAGATTTTGATGTTAATTTTGGATTCATTCTCCATACCAGTCAGCAGTCAACCTGCAAATTTATTTTTGGTCTTTTTCTTATTACATGCCAAAGAAATTCCAACTATCTCTGATCTTGCTCAACAGAATTTTTTTGTTCTCAGATTTTACTAGCACCTCTTCATTGTTGTGACTTGCCCCAGATATCTTGGTTATTCACACCTCTTGCAGCCTCAATTCTTCTCTGCATTGCCTCACTGGCCATCGAACACTCACTTCCGCCTGTCAACGCTGGTGCGGTGCAGCATTCCAGGATTCTGGGCTTTGTTGTCATGACCAATCAGCTAAAAAATGTGGTGAAGACTGAGGTGAACTGATGCTGGAAGCCAATCAATGTAGGGGGTAGTAATTATAATCTTTCATCTGCAGACTTTTTTGTTTTGTGTTGTTCTCCTGATTCGGCAAAAGGAAAGGAATTTAGGGTTGGGGAAAATACCAAGAATGAAGTAGAATTTATTTATCTTTCCTCGCTCCTGGGCTTCCCGCAGCATTGGCCAGACTGAAGCTGGTGACAGAATATGTGAGCCACTATACCGTAGTAACTGATGATATGTATGAATAAAACAAATACATGGATGTGACCTGCTCTGTCCCACCCACAATAACCCAACTACTTAATAAAATATCCCAGCAATCTACTGATCAACCAATTCAATTGGCGTTTTATTATCAACACTTGTTTTTTTTTTACCCACTGAACGGTGTGCATTAGTTCTGACATTTGTGGCAAAAGATCTAAAGGCGGACCCAAGGAGAAGATTAACTTTTTTTTTTAAAAGTGTTTTTGTTGGAACGTACTGTCTGAAGATGGTGGTAGTGACTTTCAAAAATATGTATTAGTGTCACAAGTAGGCTTACTTTAACACTGCAATGAAGTTACTGTGAAAATCTCCTAGTTGCCACACTCCAGAGCCTGTTCAGGTACACGGAGGGAGAATTTAGCCTGGTCAATGCACCTAACCAGCATGTCATTTGGACTGTAGGAGGAAACCAGAGCACCCGGAGAAAACCCACGCAGAGTTGGGGAGAACGTGCAGACTCCGCACAGACAGTGACCCAGGCTGGGAATCGAACCCAGGTCCCTGGTTCTGTGAGGCAGCAACAAAAGGGAATTGGATAAATACTTTTGAAGGGGAAAATTTTGCTGGGCTTTGGGGAAAGGGTGGGGGTGTAGGACGAATTGAATACCCCTTTCAAGTGTCATCAGTGGCGTGATGGGCCAAATGGCCTCCTCTGTGCTGTATTGTTCCATAGTTTAAAAACTGCAAAAAAAAAGACCATTTTTCGCATGGAGGGGGAAGGAACTGTTCCACAGATCATGTCGAGTAGATTGCAGGGGGATTAATCTAAAAAGCGAGATTTGACTGTTAAGTGACCTTAATCTGCCTTGGCCTGTGGCAGTCGACACAGCAGGGCTTTGACTAATGCTCAAAACTTCCCCCTGTTCTCTCCTGTTTTATCTCTGATCTAATCAAAACTGCCATACGATGCACAGAAAAATGCAATTCCTAAATTAATTTTTGCAGCAGTGTTTTTAAAAACATAGTCTGAATCAATGTCAGCTATAATGGTACTGAAAATAATTTAGCCTTTCAGCTCATCACGTACAATGGCTTGCCAGTGCCAAATGTTTTTAATTGAAATAACCTGAGGGAGAAAATAGCAATATGAAACAAGAATCCACATAAGGTAATCAGTGAGTGTATTTTTAAATGGTGCTCGTTTACTTTTTGCTGAGCAATTATTTATTGATTGTTACACAGAAGCCCTTACAGAATTAACTTCCATTGCAGGTCCAGGAAATCAGATTGTCCTGTGAGCAAGTGAGAGAATTCCTCCCATAGTGAAAGGGCAGTGATGAGGTGCAGAGAAAATGGCCATGACTCACTGTCCCCGGTGTAAGTTTAGACTTCATTCATAAACATATATATTTGGCATTTTGGTGCGGCAATGCCTGGTAGCATATGCGCCCCCACCACTGAAGCACCAATTGGAGATGTGCCATTGTAGGGCCCCTTCTTCCAAAGGCATTGAAAATTTTAAAATGCCTGCTCTGCTTTCTTGCCATATGCCAACATCCTTTATAGATAACTGAGTCAAACAACTCGGTAGAACTGCACCTGAGCCATTGATGCACACATCCACTCATGTACTAGAGATATATCTACCCGATGCCCAAGTGTTTTTAAGCTGGGTCCTCACCTATCTGGCAGTTCCTTGCCACGGGATCTCCTACATACCCTTCCGCACATTTCTCACAGAAGAAGCCCGTCGTGTTTAATGTGCAGCTCAGGCACCGCCCAGATTCAGAGTCACAAATGGGTTGCCTGCTGTCTGGGTCGGTGTTGTTGTTGCATTCGCACCTCACGCAGATGCTGTCTGAATTGTAGTACCCGTCAGCACACTCATCGCAGTTGGGGCCAAAGTAGCCAGGCTTGCACTGGTCACAAACTGCCGCGCCTGACACTACACAGGGGACAAAAAAAAACAAGATTTAGCAATGCAGCGTCTTCGAAGCATAGCACTTGATATAACACTTATATAACTGGCTACATCAATTGTTTTGAAGATTTCACTTTCAAACAAATGTAACGTGTATTTGTAACAGGCACAAGTAACATTTTCCCCAAACGGATTGTATTAGAAAGGCCACAGTATGTTCAGTGAACAAGTACATCCAGTACGTTTATGACAATGTTGCTATTTCTATTGATCCGCTGAATTTAAAAATCATCTCCGTGGGTTCTGATATTAAGCAAGTTTATAAATACATGAGCAACAATAAAATTGAGAAACTGTGATCGAAGCTGTTATGTCTTTGGTGTTGGTCCCTTTCAAGATTAATCAGTACACATGTAGGCACAGAAGGTTAAGATTGCAAATGTTTTTTTATTTCTCGAACTAAAAGGAAAGTGTGGATCCTGTGATCCCATTATGTACTGGTTTGAAGGGTATGACAAGACATACAATAAAAAAAACCGAATGAGATGATTGGACTGCCAACACGGAAGTATAATAGTATACCATCAGAGATACTTGTGTATATGAGGGTGGTGAATTTGTGGAATTCACTACCACATAGTGTAGTTGACGCAAAAACGCTGTCGGATTTCAAGAACAAAGAACAGTACAGCATAGGAACAGGCTCTTCGGCCCACCAAGCCTGCGCCGATCCCATTGTCCTACCTAGACATGTATCCCTCGATACCTCACCTGTTCATATGCCTATCCAGATAAGTCTTCAATGTTGCTAACGTATCTGCTTCAACCACCTCACTTGGCAGTGCATTCCAGGCCCCCACCACCCTCTGTGTAAAAAAACTTCCCCCGTACCTCTCCTCATAGCTAATGCCTACCATACCAGACAACATCCTGGTAAATCTTTTCTGTACCCTCTCCAAAGCCTCCACATCTTTCTGGTAGTGTGGCAACCAGAATTGAACACTATATTCCAAGTGCAGCCTAACTAAGGTTCTATAAAGCTGTAACATGACTTGCCAATTTTTAAACTCAATGCCCCGGCCGATGAAGGCAAGCATGCCATATGCCTTCTTGACTACCTTCTCCACCAGTATTGCCACTTTCAGTGACCTGTGTACCTGTACATCCAGATCCCTCTGTCTATCAATACTCTTAAGGGTCTGCCATTTACTGTATATTTCCCATCTGTATTAGATCATTCAAAATGCATTACGTCACATTTGTCCGGAAACTCCATCTGCCATCTCTCCGCTCAAGTCTCCAATCAATCTGTATCCTTTGAAGGTCCTTATTGCTATTCACAATTCCATCAACCTTTGTGTCGTCCGCAAACTTACTAATCAAACCAGTTACATTTTCCTTCAAATCATTTATATATATTACAAACAGCAAAGGTCCCTGCACTGATCCCTGAGGAATGCCACTTGTCACAGCTCTCCATTCAGAAACACACCCTTCCACTGCTACCCTCTGTCTTCTATGACCGAGATGTGGAGATGCCGGCGTTGGACTGGGGTAAGTAGAGTAAAAAGTCTCACAACACCAGGTTAAAGTCCAACAGGTTTATTTGGCAGCACAAGCTTTTGGAGTGTCGCTCCTTCATCAGGTGAGTGAGTTGTGTTCACAAGCAGGGCATAAACAGACACAAACTCAATTTACAAGATAATGGTTGGAATGCGAGTCTTTACGGGTAATCAAGTCTGAAAGGTACAGATCTATGTGTATAGATCCTAAGAAGAAATTAGATATAGTTCTTGAGGCTAAAGGGATCAAGGGGGGGGGGGGATCAGGATATTGAATTCGACAATCAGCCATTATCAAAATGAATGGTGGAGTATGCTCGAGGGGCCGAATGGCCTATTCCTGTTTCTAGTTTCTATATTTCTGTCTTTTTTTTAGTACTGCAGTGTCAGTTTGTGGTAAGACTTTGACCTATGAGTCAGAAAGTTATGAGTTCTCCCTTCCAGGACTTAAGCACATGTACAATGCCAACATTTCAGCAAAAAGGGAGTGCTGCATTGTGAGTGTTGCTGTTTTTTGAGTGAACTGTAAAACTTGGGCTTCTGTGGCACAATTTGAAGTGTCGCTCTGCTAGACAACAAGGCAGATTAAGTGGCCACATTGCATTTCCTGCTTGTAGAATTTGACTATGCTTGCCTACAGGTTATTGAAGATATGCTTTAAATTTGCTGAGAAGCCTTTACAACATCCTGAGGACATGAAAAGCACTGTATAAATGCGAGTTCTTTATATTACCAAGCTGCTGATAGAGGATTTAGCCAATTCCTATTGCTGTTAGCAGACCACACAAAGCTGTGACATGGGGTTGTATTTTACTAACCCCAGGGAAGTGGCCTGAGAGGCGGTGGCGAGGATTAGTAAGTTTGTAGAGAGTTGGGTCAGATTGGTTCCCTTATATGGTCGTGAGACTGAAAACAGGTTAGCGCCGCTGCCTCACTGCGCCAGGGACCCAGGTTCGATTCTGGCCTTGGGTGACTGCATGTTCTCCCTGTGTCTGTGTGACTTTCCTCCTGAGTGCTCCAATCTCCCCTCACACTCCAAAGATGTGCAACTTAGGTGGATTGATCGTGCCAAATTGTCCCTCAGGGTCCAAAGATGTGTAGGTTAGTTTGATTAGCCATGTGTTATGATGGGGATTGGGCAGAGGGAAGGGGGGTGGGGGAGAGCGGGGGGTGGGGGGGGGGGGGTGTTGCTGGGTAGGATGCTTTTTCAGAGACTTGGTGCAGACTCATTGGGCTGAATGACCTCCTTCTGCACTGTAGGGATTCTGTGACATTAGGTAAACCAACATGGCTCTTGTAGCCACTGATAGCAAAGCGGAATTTTTTCTCTCCCTTGTTCAAATTTTCAAAACTTTTTCACCATCTACACTTCTTCAAATCAATGTTCATTGCCAAAGGACTGACAGTCAAGATTCAAAATGTATGTTTTTTGTCTTTTTAATTGAAAAATATAATGATTCAGTAACTTCATTTGTGTTTTATTCAGGTAGTGCTTCTTGTCTCTAGTTGTGAAATGAAGTTGGCTAACCTGTTCAAGTAGGACATTTAATGCAGAGCTTTCCAAAGTTTTACCTTCACTTTAAAAGTTAAAGCTCTGTATGGCAAGCACAATAAATGCTTTTGTGCTGTTAATGTTAACTCGCTAAATAATGTTTTGTGTTTTCTGAATGCGAGTGGAATAATGATTGTAACTCACTGGGCGCGATCTTACCGGCCGTTCATGCCACACTTCCGCTGTAGCAAGGTCGGAGAATTTGGCACCCAGCCAAATCTCCATTCACTGCAGCTGAATGGAAAAATCCCAACAGCATGAAGGGCCATAACGTTCCAGCCATGTGCACTCTCTCTGTAACTGCTGACAAATGACCACATTTATTCAACAACAGGGTCTTTTGAAGACGTCACAGCCATCAATTCTTCTTCAAAGAAAATTAATGACTTCCCAATGCTTTTTAATTAACTCTATTTTTATTGCAATCTCAATGTCTGCATATTCATTTTTAGATCACAGCTGATCTGAACCTCCATCTATCGGTCTTTGCATCACATGCCCTCAGACTTCGGAAATGTCTTGATATAGATCCAAGTTGCACAATGCGGGAGATATCCTATTCCTGACATCTTGATCATCAAAAGAAAAATTCACAAAGTAGCTGAAAGAGATTGGACCACGTTGATTCAAAAATGGCATTCCCCAAGGAGCAGTTTTGTCCTTTAGACCATAGTAATTGCATTCTGCAAGTCCAATCCAGTATGGTATCACCCTGTTTATGTTCCAACCCCTAACTTGGGAAACAAATAAACACCATTTACCCTTACATACTTCACCTGAAAAGGGAAGGCAAATGGGCCTCAATCAAGGCTTCTATTTTGACCAAGATCTGATGTATTTTTTTTAAAAACATAGTTACTTGAAGATTTCATTTTCAGATGTCTGTTGAGGCAGTCTCTGCTAATGCAGTCAAAGGAGTGGAACTAGTGTGACCCCCCCACCATACATGGGACAGTTGAAATCAGAGTTCAAGAGGCTCAGTGGGACAGCAGGCCAAGAGTTTGAGTTCTTGGTCTTGTGTGTCCCAATTGTGGGCCATTCATCATGCTTCCTGTCATCATCCAGTTTGACTCCAACTGACCTTATTAGCCTCGAATATCAAAAGTTTCCCTCGGCGCAGCGTTATTAGTGCAGAATTCCACTGAAAGTGTGCAGAAAAGTAAATATCTGACATAAATCTGTGCTGAGTAAAAATTTCAACAGAAATTAAGGACTTAATGGAGAGCAATAAACTAAACCAAATGACATGATGAAACAAAAAAAAGTCAGTGCATCACATCAGACTCTGGCTTGTAGCAAAACTACGAGCTAAAAATAGATGTGCTTCCGGGAGCAGCTTTAATTTTTATGGTGTTCATGACATACTCCTTCAGTCTAATAATAGCTTCTCATCCTGATAAGCAGCACTGTTTTGTACATTTCCGTCACCACCCATTCGCTCCAAGAATTTGTCATGTGGCAATTTCGACTTATTCTTTTAACTATTAGCTGGTGGAAATTGCCTAAAAACATTGGCCCTTCAAACTCCACTTCAAAGATAAAATGATACTCATGGAAGGTCGGAGTCTATTGTTCTTATGTTAATTAATTCTAGATTTTGGGATGAATATATTACGCCAAGTTGATACCCAAGGAATCTTAGATAAATGCTACTACGGATTAACAAAGACCAGCTAATTGCAGACTGCCATTAGCAGCTCAAAGTCAGTTCTGAGCATTCCGCAACTGACATTACTCAATCTGCATAATTATATCCTATTTGGGAGCTCCAAGAGCCCAATCAGCTGCTCCTGACTGTCAGAGACGTCAAGTGACTGCAAAGCACTTGCTTTTAAAAATGTATATTCAACAAAAAAATATCTGGTACAGTGCATTTAAATAAAACGGAAAGCAATTTTTATTAAACACCTGATGATATGAAGCTTATCACACAGAGCAGTGTGGAGGATTAACACTCGGCTGAAGGATAAAGCTGTGCTTGTAAATGAATTCAGTTACACAAAAATGACACGAGACATGGACAAATCTTGGGGTTAGCTGCAACTACGTTCAATTATTGTAATTCAGAATTCTGCACTGATTCACTTTGTTTAGCTTTGAAGTACCTTTTTTCACTGCTTTTAGTACTGAGGGTCCTTTATTTTCTGTTATGATGAAATCTAAAATGGGGTCCAATAAATTTCTGATACTGTGCTTTGTGCATATTTTATTCTCCAGTTTTTGTCCTCTCTCTTGAGCGGTAACAAATGATCGAGTATAATTTCCACACTTGCAAACATCACTCTTAATAGTTAAAGCTTGCCTGTCACATGGGCTTGGGCATTGAAGCAGCGATTTTAGAGAGGGTGAAATCTTGAATGTAGGAGAGATGGTGATTGGCAACTGGATTGACCTGAAGTGGTCTCATCCTGCATAATTTTTGGTGTGGGGGAGCATGATTTGAATATTTGAGGCAAACTCGAAACATTCCTGCTAATGGTATGGCGCTCTGCCCATGGGACAGGGCGGGAGAGACAGAATTGGTGAGATTAGAAATAGTATATACTGTTGCAGGATTTAAAGGCCTAAAACAGCTAAAGGGGATATCAATAAGAAGAACCGAATGGACAAAGAATAGAATGTTTTATTAACACTAATGGCTAAGAGATCTGTAGATGGGTGGAGAGCTTCCAGGGTTACTAATACACTTGTGGATGCAATGGTTGGTGCAATGCTAAATAGAGGCAGGAGACTCTCCAGTTGAGGACAGTGAAAGGGGGTGACTCAGGCACACATGACCAACACTGACACCAACCTTTCTGCACTTTAATAATAGCTAATCTTTCCTTCGGTCTATTTTAATTAATCTTCTTCTGCTTGGAGGCATTCTTCAAACATTTGTCCTTCAAACTTCATTCAATATTTGTACTAAGGTGAGACAGACCAACCACTGCAACAGATCACATTTTACTTTCTGCAGTTGTATTCAAAGCTTCCTCCACACTGCTCAGATAGCTTTGAGGTTGGATAATTCTGTCACCGATCCTTCTGTTTATCAATTGGCACTAAGGTATCAATGCTTTTCTGGAGTGGACTCAATCACATGGAAATAAACTGAGATTAACCCAATGTCAGTTGCAACTGGACAGATTCAAAAGCACACCACTTACGAACGCATTTCACCCTCCTCACCATAACAATTAATTTTAGTGTGAAAACTTTGAAGCCATTTTTTATTTTAAGCTTCTCTCCTGTAATGACTTCAACGAGACCCATGAGGTTGGCATCTTGAAGTATGAACTCCCTGATTGAGGTCATAATAGCCTGTCTAATCAGGGAACCTCACCTGTATATAAACATGGGAAGAAGTTTAACAACACCAGGTTAAAGTCCAACAGGTTTATTTGGTAGCAAAAGCCACACAAAGCTTGTGTGGCTTTTGCTACCAAATAAACCTGTTGGACTTTAACCTGGTGTTGTTAAACTTCTTACTGTGTTTACCCCAGTCCAACGCCGGCATCTCCACATCATATAAACATGGGAGCATCAGGTCCACTGGCACTCCAGATTCTGACTTTGTACCTGAAGCACTCTGGGAGTGGAATAGAGTTTGTAAATAAAGGGAATCTGGTGATGGGACATCAACCCCTGAGGAGTTATTTCATCTCCTTTCAGAAGAACCTATTGATAGAAAGTCTCTTGGACAAGGACTTTGTATTGCTGCTGGTGAAGAGAAGGCCGCGGCACAAACGCAGGTTGTGTAGGTTAACGGTGCCTCACTTTCCTGAGCTAGATTTGGATTTCTGGGGACTGCAAGAATAATTTGAACTAGAATGAAAAGTAAAACAGGATGTTTTTCAGTTGCTTGAAATGGCTAGTTCCAAATATTTTATTGATTCCTCCAATTCCACTTTGTAAAATATCAGCATGATAATTTCCAGGACATTTGGACGTGTATTAAAATATACATTTAAGTGGAGCTCGAGGAGGGAAAAGAATAGAAGAATCTGCTCATCAGGTGGACTTGGAAATATATACTGTGGGTTACTATTTATTTTAAATGGTTAATATTCTTAAAGTGCTGGAGAATAATTCGCACAGCATAATTTGGTAGCCAACAGAAGGACTTTTTCAAAAGACTGAATCAGACATTTTTGACTCTTATCCCATTCTCGATTAGTTGCATTGATTTAAAGACTTGCTTGGGGTGTAATGGCGAGACAGATATCATTAGAGTCACCAGCCCTTTTTAAATAAATAATTCCTGGTGAATAATGGTGTTGATGGAAGCGCACATTGTACTGCTCTCTGTCACAAATGGTGCCTTGTGTGAAGAAACTAGGCAATAGTGGGTTGGGAGTGGAGGTGTTGGTATGATATGGAGGCTGATAGTCCATAAAATTTACAAGTCAGGATTTTTCCGAATGGGAAGTAAACTTGGTGAGCCCAATACCACCTCCTATTGAACATTTTTTGCATTGTAAATCTTTGTTGTCATTACCGACACTGAAAGGCATTCATCATTTGTTAGTTCTCGTCACGTTTCTTTTGTGTTTTATCATCAGTGTCATTGTTTTACACTTCTCCTCGGTGAGCAGCCATTAATTATTGATTGTTTGACACATTCAGAATGGGATTCAGTGATGTTGCCAGCTTCACTACACATTCATTGTCATAAGGTACAAAGTGGAGGTGATACAAGTGAAACTGCTCTGATTAAATGCAACTGGTGATCCTGTTTTCTTGACTTTTGCTTTAAGTAAATGGACACGAGCCGCCCAACTCTCCCTATACTAATAGGGAAACAACATTTCATAAGGTATTGTTTACGGGACTAAGGCAGGGACAAGGCTGGGGGAGGGGGATCTGTTAACCTAGGTGAGGCTTGGCTACAATATTTGGAACAGGTTTTTTTTGTTTATATCTAATTCAATCCATTCAAAGTCTGAACAAGTGAAGCATTCCAGATCCAAGCTGACAAGACAGGGCCTCCACTCCTGTCTTGGGCCTGATCTACATGAGCCAAGCTGATTGGAGTAGGTGCAGACCCACCTCCTCCAAGGCTTGATCTCATTTGCATCTTCGCCAAAAGGCCGAGATGCCGCTTTAAAAACTTGCTTCAAATGAAGCCTCAGTGTAACCTCATGACTTCAACCAAATGCTGGACGCCAATACCATACTTGATCGTAGCCAAAACTCCTTTTGGATATGTTGAGGTGCTCCAGGAATAAAATGGCCTGTGTTTATATTGTGTCTTATACACTCAGGTCATTCCAAAGTGATTTGGAATCAAGGAGGTTCTTTTTGACATGTGGGCACTGTAGCAATATAGGAAACGCAAAAGCCAATTTACAAACAGCTAGGTATCAAAAGTGTCAATGTGATAGATGACCAGAAAATCTGTCTTTAGTGGTGTTTATTAATGGATGAATATTGGCCAAGGAAAGCTCCCCTACTTTTCAAAATAATATAATGGGATGATTAAATCCACTTGGTTTAATGTCTCATTCAAAAGATGGAATATAGCGACAGTACCTTGTGTTATGTAATTTGGTCAAGCTGGTTTTGGTCAAGTGCTGTGTTAGACGTGTTTTTTCTAGCAATTGGTTTCATGGAATATGATTATTGAAATGATCACCACACAAGTTACAATGTCCAGGAAAAGCATGTACAACTGGGCACAAAAAGAATTAAAGATAAATGTAATTTTTGCAAATAACCTGAGTTGTTGGGATGGGTGGGACAACTCAAGTGTTCTGTGCAGTTGTGAAACAATTCATGTAAAGAAATATGGACATAAAGAAGGGTTATAAGGATAAAAGAGTTCTTTTCCTATAAATGAGCTTAAAAAATGTAAAAAGGTTCTTTTTTTTTAAGAGGTCACAAACAGTTCAAAAAGATCCAGCTATACATCCTAACAAGTTAAAGCTTGGGTCATCTTAATGGCAATGAGGAACCATTGAGATGAAAAGACACACTCCCAAAACAACTGCACACAATCACTTATTTTCTAATGGTAGGAAGACAGCACAATTGCAGGGTGGGGACTGATAAAGATACCGCACTCAGCTAGGAATTCTTACAATGTTCCTCGAGCCATGTTATAATCTGAAGAAGCAGGCCGGTGACTAAGGTTAAAAAAGAAACTGATCACAAGCTCGGCTTCTCTAGAATCAAAGGGACCCATAACTTGCTGGAAATTGCCAGTCATATGAATCTTCTTAGAATAAGAGGTTGTCTTTCAAGAGAAAATAACAGGAATCAAAATATGGAACTTTAAATTGGATGAATCTAATTACAATTGCGGTGATCCCTATTGATAAGAAATTAGTGTGCAGCCTAAGACACACGAAGGCTGGAATCTTACGACTGTTCACGCCGGCGGGATTTTCCCATCCTGCTGCAGTGAACGGAGATTTGGCTGGACGCCAAATTTTCTGACCTTACTGCAGCGGGAACATGGCGTGAACAGCTGGTAAGGTCGCACCCCAAGTGTTGACAGCAAACTGAAAGACAGATTTCCTTAGCTTAGGTGTCTTGCAGGATTAAGATAAATGATACTTAAATATGTGATAGATATCTTGCTATCAGTTGGCAGTTGGGAAGGCAAATTCAATGTTAGTGTTCATTTCTAGAGGGCTAGAGTACAAGAGCAGGGATGTGCTGCTGAGGCTGTATAAGGCTCTGGGTCAGACCTCATTTGGAATATTGTGAGCAGTTTTGGGCCTCATACCTAAGGAAGGATGTACTGGCCTTGGAATGGGTCAGAGGAGGTTCACAAGAATGATCCCAGGAATGAAGGGTTTGTCATATTAGGAGCAGTTGAGGAGTCTGGGCCTATACTCAATGGAGATAGAAGGGTGAGGGGGGATCTAATTGGAACTTACAGAATACTGAGAGGCCTAGATGGAGTTGACATGGAGAGGATGTTTCCACTACTCGGAGAAACTAGAACTCAAGGGCACAACCTCAGAATGAAGGGAGGCTCCTTTAAAACTGAAATGAGGAAGAATTTCTTCAGCTGGAGGGTGGTTAATCTGTGGATATCATTGCCACAGAGGGTTGTGCAGGCCAGGTCATTGAGTGTCTTTAAGACAGAGATAGATAGGCTCTTGATCAATAAGGGGAGAATGGGGATGAGAATCATATTAGCCATGATTGAATGGCGGAACAGACTCATTGGCCGAATGGCCTAATTCAGCTCCTATATCTTATGGTCTTAAAGTATTACTGTAACAATAGAACATAATTGGAGGATCGCTGAAAATATAGGTCTGTTGAAATTTTTTGCGTTGTTCTCATTGGCAAACTCTAAGAAACCAGTACAAAGGTTTTGGTTTAAAGGATTAATGATGACCATGAAACCATTGTCAATTATCATAAAAACCCATCCTGACTCCCCAAAGTCTGTCCGCCATCTGCAAGAAACAAGTCAGGAGTATGACGGTATACTCTCTCCATTGCCTCCCGCAACACTCAAGAAGCTCAACACCATCCAGGACAAAGCAGCCCATCCATAAACATTCATTCACTTCACCACCAACACACAGGAGCAGCAGTGTGTGCCATCTACAGGATGACTGCAGCACCACACCAAGGCTCCTTGCACAGCACCTTCCAAACCTAGGACTGCTACCATCTAGAAGTTGGCAGACACTTGCAAGACCACCACCTTGGAAGTTCCCCTCTAACCCACACACCATCCTGACTTGGAAAGATATTGCTGTACCCTCACTGTCAGTGGGGTTAAATCACATGGACTGCTGTAGTTCAAGAAGTGGAGATGCCGGCGTTGGACTTAACCTGGTGTTGTGAGACTTCTTACTGTAGTTCAAGAAGGCAGCTCACCACCATCATCTTGAGAGTAATTTAAGGATGGGCAATAAATGCTGGCCTAGCCAGCAAGGCCTACGTTCATAAAGATTTTTTTTTAAAGTACTGCAAAACTGTCTGAAGTTTCCCGACTCTAGCTCAGCATCTGATACATTCACTGAGGGTCCTGGTGAGCAGAAGAATTGCCCATCGGGGGTAGAAACTTCCCAGACCATTCCCACAGAGGTCAGCCTGTCAGGACTTGTGTGGGGTCCCAACACACATCCTGGGTTGTACTTCCAATCTCCAACATTCCAGAGACCAGTCTGGGCCAATATTCTGGATTTGAGTTTAAGGTTGGATTCAGTAAAATATTACAGCAAATTCATTGTTCGCAAATCTTTGGTGAACTTGTGCTACCAAATAAACCTGTTGGACTTCAACCTGGTGTTGTGAGACTTCTTACTTTGGTGAACTTGACCAGGTGGAAGCAAGATCCGGAGCACACAAGAGTTGCTTTTTGATCGGGGAGAATTCAATCTTGGTGACCCCAATATGAAAGCTATTGATATGAGGCTGAATTTTAACTTGACAATATTGATTATCTGCATCAGTACAAAGATCTAATTAAACCGTTTATACAAATGATGCAACTAGACAGCCCAGTTCAGTTGGAACTGTTTATCCCTCTCCTCACAACGCAAAAGAAAAGCCCAATATATATGATGAAATATGGAGATTTGGTTTAGTATCAATCTGTCAATGGCTTAGTGGAGCTTAAAGCATTGCGGGAATTAAAATCCCCCCCTGCAGTCTTGTGTCAATTCAATTATTTTAGAATTTTTCCAAAGTTAATGTGTATGGGGTTAAAATATCTGTGTTAAACGATTTTTCTCAATCAATGATTAAATTTAACAAGTAATAATTACATATTACCATTATCTGTATAGCAGGGAAATGCCACCATGTTATTGCTGCAGAAGCAGTAGGCTTGTTTTATATTTTCTGTAAAATTAGGGCTATGGGCTCTTTTCACTGTCTGGGTGAAGTGCATTATCACAAAAGAAAAGACTATTGTATTTTCAAAAGTGCCCACTTCAGCTTGGAGTTTTAATGAAACTGCAGCACCTTTTGTAACTTCCTCTTCTGACTGACAATACACGAGAATCTATCTCTTCACAGTGGTTCAGAAATTTGGACTACGTGGAGAGTTACCATCAATGCTGTCTGAGACAGATTTTTCACATCAGTTGGGAGGAGAGGCGTACTAACATCAGTGTCCTTGAAGGAGCCAAGAGTATGAGCACCAAGGCCATTATCACCCGAAGCCAATTCAACTGGTCCGGCTATGTGCTTAGGATGTCAGAGTCCCAGCTGTCAAAGCAAATCTTCCTCGTCCAACGAAGGCGCCCAAACAAAAGGAGAACAAAGGAAGCACTTCAAAGTCACCATGAAGGCTCACCTCAAGAAATGCAACACAGATGTCAATGCCTGGGAGTTCCTTGGACAGAAGAGACCTACGTGGAGGAACTTCCTGACTGAAGTGGTACAATTCTTCGAGCACACCCGACAGCAAGAGGAGACCTGGAAAAAGAGCCTGAGAAAGGAATACAAGCGATTTAGAGCCCAAGGACTGAGCCCACCTCCCGGAAACACCTGCCAATGTGCAGTCGAAGCTCCGGCTCTGGGATCGGGCTCATCAACCACGCAAGGACCCACAGAACCCATGACCAGTAGCACGGAGTTTTTTCAGTGGACACGTTAGCGTGTGATTGCCGAAGAAGATAAAGATACGAGAATCAGTCGGTAAAGGAAGCAGGCAAGCGGGACAGCGTTTTAAAGAAAGACTTGCATTTATATAGTGCTTTCATGAACATCAGACATGTCAAAGCGCTTTACAGCCAATGAAATAAAAAGTGTTAATCAGGCAGTCTTCTGTTCAAAGAAGCATTAACAAACAAAATTTGATAGCAAGCTATGTAAGGATATATTAGGTCACCAGAAGGTTAGAAAAGGAGGTAGGCTTTAGGGAGGAAAGAGAGGCAGAGAGATTTAGTGATAGATTTCTACAACTGATAGCTTTAGGCTAAAACCATGACCCCCAATGGTGAGGTAATGAAAGGAAGGGGTATGCAATAAGCTCAGAGATCTTGGAGTCTTGTAGGACTGAAGCAAGCCGGGGATGGGTGAAGCTATGAAGAATTTGAACAATTGCAAATTTGAAAATGAAGGCATTGCCAGCCTAGCAGCTAATGTAGGTCAGCAGGCGTGGAAGTAATGAATTAACAGAACTATAGGCAGCTAAACATTGGACGTGCGCAAGTTTACAAAGGGTGCAAAATGGAAGGCCGGCCATGGGATCATTGGAATAGTAGAGCCTGGAAGGAGCACGGATTAAAGTTTCAGCACAAGTCGAATAACAAATGGTTGCCCATAAATTCCAGAAAGGACATGGTCAAACCCTATCCAGAATAAGTGATCAATGGATTTTATCTGAATTTGACACAGTTTTGAATCATTGGAGTAATTAATGGGTACCCAATACCCTGATTACATTGTGCGGTTTACTATTGTATTTAATTGTTTTTCTTGCAGAAGGCGGCCATCCGGCCCATTGAGTCCGCATCTACTCTCTGACAGAGCATCTTACCCAGGGCCACCACTCCGCCCTATCCCCGTAACCCCACACATTTACCATGTCTAATCCATCTAACCTACACATCTTTGAATACTAAGGGGACAATTTAGCATGGCCAATCCACTTATCTGCATACCTTAGGACTGTGGGAGGAAACCGGAGCACCTGGAAGAGACTCACACAGACATGGGGAGAATGTGCAAACTCCACACAGTGACCTAAGGCCGGATCCCTGGCATCATGAGGCAACAGTGCTAACCACTGTGCCACCCAGTATTTTGTCATAATTCTGTCATAACCTGTTTAAAGCAATTTAAAAATTAAACACCAACATCCAAAATAGCCCTATCTGTGGAGAAAGGTTACCCAGAATACAGAGCTGATGGACAGGAATTACATTAATTGAGGTGTCTAACATTGAACCATTCCTAAGTCAAACAAAAGATTGGAGGCAACGTTGTGATTATGCAAAAAATCCCTGGAGGCTGCAAGGTTGAAGAAGAAAATGTTATTTTCAGAGCTGTTATGCAGAATAGAGCTCTGCATTCCCTGTTTTTTGTCCATTCATGAGTCTGAGCTAACAATATTGAGAGAAACCGAGGGGCAAAATGGGATAGCCTAAACACAAGAAAATCTCAAGTGTAATTTGAAGCAATCCTAACATCCTTCGAGCTAGGTTACAGATACAAGCACTGTGGAGAAATGAATAGATCTGTTAAGTAAAGCAAATCATTCCATTAAGCGCTGCAGGTTATGTGAGTCATATTCCAATAAATGGAGCTGTTGACTCCACTGTCTGGCTTCAAATAAACCCAAGCATAATTTTCAACACCTCATGCTTTTTACCCTTGCAGTCACTTTAGAATTTCACCAAAAAGAAAGTTCAAAAGGCTGGGGGATTGTAGGATAAACACCCAAATCACATTTTAGATCCTTCCCATTTGGACATTTAGACCTTGCCAATTGCAGAAAGCATTGGAAATGGGTTGTTTGATACCAAAAAAAGTCAAGAAGCAAGCTTAAAAGGAATCCATTTTAGAGTCACGCTCTTCTTAATATAAAGACTACTTCACTTACTGTCTCTTAGGATTGACCTCACTCCTCCTATAAATGGTTGTTACATTTATGTGAATCTCAGCAGGCTTTGCTGGATGATGAATAGGAGAGAAAATGTGATTGTTTCCACCCTCAGCACCCTGCTGAGATCTGCTAACTCAGCATGGGTCAAATACAAATCTAGGGCCTTCTTGGTTTGTGTCTGTCTTTGCTGTCGCCGCCGAAACTCGCAGCGGCATAGGAGATTCTTCAGTACTGAAGGACAATGAACTATCCTCATTTAGAACGGTGAAACACAGTCACATTCTTTTCTTGCCTTTTATGTTCACTTTCAAATTTAAGTACTTCTCCCAGATCCTCTGAGCCATCAGCCTTGCGTTAACCTAGCTGACGACCTTTGCCCTGCTCTTTGAGATCACAGCCAGCCTGGGCTGTCTCCCCCACTCCTTCCTCAAAGTTCAGCATGCCTTTCTGTGAATGAGCACTTCTATATTCTCGGACACCAAAGAGCATTTCTGATTTCTTTGTTCCTTTATGTACAAAGCTTTTGAGTCTTCCACAGCTAAGTAGATTAAATATTCCTGTCCTGTGCCAAGGAACTGATTCCAGATGCTTAAAAGTATGAAAGCAGCATTATTATGACACTTATGTACAGTTTTCTTCTATTCCTGGTATCGAACTGGAATTACATGGTAAATTTGTGATAATGTAGCATGCATCTGCCATCTTGAATTAACGCTTTAGTCAGAAAAGGTGCAAGAAATACCCCAAAGTGAGAACTCTCGCATCCACCATTCTTTGTGAGAATTCTAGCCTGCTTTGTCAATCATCTGCCATGATTTTAGAAACATTATCCCAAGACTCCAGAGAGACAGTATAAATGTTGTTCCTCCAGCGTCTCCACAGATCATTCACCAAAGTTCCAGTGGATGATGGCGAGAGCCCTTGCTGAAATTAATGCCAAGTATTTGTACATGACAGTTAATGACATAGAAAGGGCCTTATTGGGCCTGTCAGTGTTTCATGTGCCTTGCTATTACACAGACGAGCATGAAATACCCGAAGATACGACAACATCAGATGAATGCTGTGGCATTTACGAGGGGAAGGATGCTGCCCTAGACACCTGAAGCACTCTGCACTTCAGTGAATCTTTTAACAAAGAAAGACAGAACCTGAGTTAACTTGGGACAGCTTTTCCTACATTAGACAGAGGAGTAAGCCAATTTTGGTCTGCTTCATCAATTAGATCATGGCTAAACTGCATCTCAACTCCATTTTCTTGCTCCATATTCTTTGACAACCTTCCCAAACTGTTTCAGTCTTGAAAGCTCCAATCGTACTAGAATACACAACCTTTTGCATGACAAAAGTGTCAAATTTCTACCAACCAGAGTGTAGCGCTGCCTTGATATAGGAATTGATAATTTAGAATAGTAGGTTCACATAGGAAGGCAGCAGTGGAGTGGTGTTGTAACTGGACTAGTAATCCAGTGACCCAGCACCCAAGTTTAAATCCCACCATGGCAGATGGTGAAATTTGAATTAAATAAAAATCTGAAATTAAAAGTCTAATGATGACCATGAAACTATTATCATAAAAACCCATCTGGTTCACAAACATCCTTTATGGAAGAAAATCTGCCTTCATTACCTGGCCTGGCCTCCAGACCCACAGAAATGTTAACTCTTGATTGTCCTCGGAAATGGCCATTCAAGGGCAATGGGCAATAAATGCTGGCCCTGCCAGCAAAGCCCACATCCGATGAAAAATTTCACTTGCATAAAGGAAAGAGAGATAAGAATAATAAGGAAGGAGACAAGTTGACCCATATAATCCTCTCCTAAAACTAATGGTTTAGAATGAAGCTTTATTTCCTTCCATTCTGCCTACGGTTCCATGTACACTTTGGCTCTCATTTTTAGCTTCTAATGAACATTTAAAAAAAAATCTTTTGGTTAATTACCTCGGACTATCCAGCCCAGATGGGATGATGGTCTCCTCACTAACAGCTGTTAAGTTTCCTAAGTACCACAAGCCTGAGCAATCTCAACTCGGTTCCTAGTGGATCTGTAATTACAACAAAGAACTACCCACAATCTGCCATTGCATGGAAAGTCTCTCTGCAACAAAGCTAAGGGGTGGCTGATTTTTGGGAAATTTTGCTTCACCAATGCAAAATAAAACACATACTTGTTCTGTCTATTATTGCCTTTCAGCCTCACCTATGGAATGATGCTGCAACTTTCCATCAGGTAGAAGCATGCTGCTTCCGTATGTGCACAGTACCACATCTATTAAGAGCAGATTAGAAGTTAAAATTGGAATTTTACAATGTGGCCAAATTCAGTTCTAAACTGAAATTTGAGAGTTACACATCACAGATGATTGTACTTAATCTCAAGAACAGCTTCTTCCCTGCTGCCATCAGACTTCTGAATGGACCTACCTTGTATTAAGTTGATCTTTCTCTATACCCTAGCTATGACTGTAACACTACATTCTGCACTCACTCGTTTCCTTCCCTTTGTATGATATGCTTTGACTGTATAGCGCGCTAGAAACAATACTTTTCACTGCATACTAACGCATGTGACAATAATAAATCAAATCAAAATCTCATCTTGTTTTATTTCCATCATATATAACTAAACATCAAACTTTTTGTTCAATATATTATAATTGTTTTAAAACACTGAAAAGAGACAGGTTTAGAAATTTGATCGCCCTCCAAGAGAACACAACAATGGCAATTGTTTCTACACTACACCAAAATCGGTGTATGAGAGAACCACACAGTAGTTCTCCTCTGTCATTGGGAAACCGGCTTGCTGCGGGCAGTAGTGTAGTGCGGGGTCAGGTCATAGAATCCTTACAGTGCAGAACGCAGCCATTCAGCCCATTGAGCCTGCATAGACAACAATCCCACCCAGGCCCTATCCCCATAACCCCATGAATTTATCCTGCTACTCACCCTGACACTAAGAGGCAACTTAGCATGGCCAATCAACCTAATCTGCACATCTCTGGACTATGGGAGGAATGGTAGTAACGGATGAATGAACACCGCTCGACAATCACCAGGCAAGACTGTTCTCTTCCTGTGGGGGAGCACTTCAGCAGTCACGGGCATTCAGCCTTGGATCTTCAGGTAAGCGTTCTCCAAGGCGGCCTTCACGACACACGACAGCGCAGAGTCGCTGAGCAGAAACTGATAGCCAAGTTCCGCACACATGAGGACAGCCTAAACCGGGATGTTGGATTTATGTCACATTATCAGTAACCCCCACAGCTTGCCCCTGGTCTTGCATAATCTCACCAGCTGTTCTGTCTGGAGACAATACACATCTCTTTAACCTGTGTTTAATGTTCCCCCCAACCACATTATCTGTACCTTTTAAGACCTGGCTGGCTGTAGAGATTTGCATTCTAATTAGTATTCTGTAACTTGATTTCTGTGTCTGTGCACTGTTGGAGAACAGAGACCACTCCATCTGACGAAGGAGCAGCAAGCTCCGAAAGCTTATGGTATTTGCTACCAAATAAACCTGTTGGACTTTAACCTGGTGTTGTGAGACTTCTTACTATGGGAGGAAACCAGAGCACCCGAAGGAAACCCATGCAGACACGGGGAGAATGTCCAAACTCTACACAGACAGTGACCCAAGCTGAGAATTGAACCCGGGTCTTTGGCGCTGTGAGGCAGCAGTGCTAACCACTGTGCCGCCCTCATGAGGAGCAGGGGGAACTCCAACTCTTGTCTGTCCCCTACTCCATTTGTTCAATTGTTGGTGGCTTCACCTTTAGTTGTCAAGGTTCTAAGCTTTGGAATTTCGAATCGAAGCCTTTCCATTGCTCCACCTCTACCTCTTAAAGACCTTCATTAAAGCTGGTCTCTTTGACCAAGTTTTTAGTTACTGTCCTCTGGCTCAGTGTGGGTTTTTTTCTCTGATTGATGCTGCTGTGGAGCACACTGGGACACTTTCCTGCGCTAAAGACAGAGTATAAATACAAGGTACAAATTACTGTCAATGTCAAAAGTCAGCTTGTGGGAATTCTGTCAGACTCTAGAAGTTCGGGGTGAGGGGCAGGGGTACGGGATGGAGAAGATTTTAGTGGTGGGGGCTGGCTCAGCGGCTGGCAATAGCCCACAGTTTCAATATGGAGCCACATGGAGCATCTGCACCTTCTGGCTCCATATTCAGGTCAGTACTTTGATTTTCCTTTAGCTTACCTTTTTAATGGCAGCCTCCTGAAGTCATTTGAAGCTTCACTGGCCTTAGCCCTGAAGAAACGGACTGCAACCTGTGCGATGGAAACTGCAGTCAAATCACAATCCAATTTCCCAAAGTGACCCACAACAAACGTTAGGGCCAACAACTGGCAAACTGGTTGTTTTAGCGAATTCCCCAAAACGGCTCCAATTTGGCGTGCGGTGTTCCCCAACATTGATATATTAGACCCATATTTTCATTGGTGACACATGATGTAATTTCTAACTCCCAATGTTAAAATAGTTTCATTACCAAATACACATTGCTGTTTCGACAAACATCAATGGAGGGGAATGGAGCAACCAAATAGTCATTATTCTTTTGCAAAGCATGCCACAGATCTGCTTCATCTGTACAGTTTAAAATGTACATTCAAGTCTTCATACACAGGGTTTTAAGAAGAATCTACCCGATTGGAGCATTCGCTCCACTGGGACTTTACTTGAAATTTCCTAAACCACAAGACCGATTAGACTTTTCCATGATTGGAGAACAAATGGTGCCCACCCTCCATTGATCAACACATCAATTTACCAGGGTTGGGGGAATGAAACAGTGCAGTGTTCTTTACAGGGTGCCTGGGACCTATGGTGAATAGGGCAATCAGAATTTTCTCAACCGTTGAATGAAGATTGAACAGCGTAGGGTCGGAACTACTGAGTGCAAGTTGAAATAATTAATTCAATATCAGGACAGCCACTCAATATAATATGAAGAAAGAATGGTTTAACTGAGATAGAAAAAGAGATAGACAGCATTAAATTACTTTTCTTTTATAAATTTCCAACAATAATTAGAAGCTGAAGGAAAGCGACTGCACTCTTATAAAACTTATATTCTTTACATTATATGTGTATTCTATTCTTATAAAAGTTGATTTTCATTGGCGGAGAGGTTTTATGGCAGTAATGAAGACATTGGTAAAATGTGCAGAGAGAAATGGACAAGTCCTAACTTTTTGCTGCATATTTGGTCCATATCTACGGCATTGGGAGAGGAACATTGCACTGTTCGATATATTTGAATGGGTAAAAAAGTCACCATAATCCCAGATGACCATAGACTGCTCTCCCCCTCAAAGGGGGTGGTGATTTAACCTGAGGATCACCACATCTCAGGCAAGAGACAAGGTTGAGAAGGCAGGCCTTCGTGAATAACCTTAGCTGGTATGGGAACTGAACCCACACTGTTGGTGTCACTCTGCATCACGAACCAATCATCCAGCCAACTGAGCTAACTGACTCCCCAGCTAGGAGCCACATGATGAGATGATATTTCTGTGCAAATTATGGAGAAATGATGCATTCCGAATAGCAACTTCCTGATTTTCCCATTTATCTGTACACTTGCCTGAAGTTGCTGTCAATAAATAACGTGGAGTTCCACCAACCTCACTATTCCTCTTACAGTAAATTCTGGTCTGGTCTTGCTTTTGTCTGACTGTTAGTGACTGCCTTCCATACTAATGTCTGTGTGGGAGGTGTATCGTGAGTGAAGAGATAAGTTTCTGCTGAGTGTTGGGCGAGTATGTTAGGATCACCATGGGTAAATTTGACAGTTCTTGGTTTTTTACGGATTGTTGTCAAAGCTGCTATTTTCTGGCATGTACGAAGAAAAATATAACCAAGGGTATTGGTCAATTGGACACTACTGATGTGGAATGGAGCAGCCAGAAAACACAGATCAAGAAATTGCAGACCACATTAAAACCAGCAACTTGAACTAACCTATTAATAGAGTTGGAGTATTAATTAGTATTCATTTTGTACAATGTCAAACATTTTAGATCATTGTGAAAAGATCACTTTTGGAACACCCAAGGTCCCCGGTGTTGTTCCATTCTATTTACGGAGCGTGGATAAGATAGGAGCTGGGGAGCTTCTTACTCATGGATCAAAGTGTTAGTAACTTCAACTAACACTGTGGATCAGTGGATCAGGCTTTCCATCTCATTGGAGAGTGGAAATTGGGTCTCCAGCTCTGTCTGTCTGTCTCTCTTACACCGTCTTTATCTGCCTCACTGAGTCTCTCTTTCTCACTCCCTCTTGCACTTTCACTCACCATCTCGCTCTCTCACACATGCACATTATCTCTCTTATATGATCTCTGCCACTCAACAACTCTCTCAATTTCTCTCTCTCTCTGCGTTCCATTCCCACAAGGTGCTGTTCTTTTGCAGCAGTCCCAAGAGGCCATCTCTGGTATAGAACCACCCTTTGCTAGAGAAGTGAGCACTGTAGTTAAATTGGACAGAGGTAGTACCTGCAGTACCAAAGAGCATAGGAAAATTGATTATCCTCATTGTAAAAGCTACGTGTTCACTCATGTCGTTTATGCAAAATGGTTTGAAAGCTTGCCTCGCATTGGTCGTGTTATTTCTGCCTGCCTTCTGGAATCAAAGGATGGAAAATAGATGGGAAATAACTGCTGGAGTCTGTAAGTTCCATATCCCGCAGCACTTCTCTAGGCCAGGAGTGTCTCATTGTAGAATCAACGCTGCCAATGTCAACATCAATGCTAAGTACAAAGAAATGTAATCGTACTTTGGGCTCAAAATTCAGAAGATGCATTCAAAGAACATACTTTTGTCTTGACGAGGCAAGTTTTCTTGGATAAGACCACTAAGCTTTTTAGAATAACAGGCAGGGAAGTGTTGGATAGAAGAACTTAATGCTTTTTGTAGAGCTAGAGGATATGAGCACAAAATCAACAAGGTGTCGCAACCGTTGGGTTCTGGCGCTTCATATTTTACAAAGCAACGCTGCTGAGCCTTAACTGTGTGTTTGGTTAGCGGCTTACTGTAATTCTTCAGATTCCTTGGAAGAAGTTAGTGGATTGGCTAGAATTCATAATGGTGTATAGTGTAGGTGATCTGTAGAGTGTATTGGTTTGATGGCCCTCTGGTATTCCCATTTGCAATTGCTAGCTTCATACAAACAGATTATCATTTGTGAAGCGTGAAACAGGATTAAATATTTAAGAAGCTATTTGCCATCACTAAAACAGCGGTTGTGGATATACATTTTCCTGTTTGCTTTTTATTAGAAAAGAACATTAGATGCAAGTTCAAAGTGTTATTCCCACTTTGTGAACACAGGAAACTTTGGCACTTTATCTTCAACAATTCTCTGCACGGTAGCACAGTGGTTAGCACTGCTGCTTCACAGCTCCAGGGTCCCGGGTTCGATTCCCGGCTCGGGTCACTGTCTGTGTGGAGTTTGCACATTCTCCTCGTGTCTGCGTGGGTTTCCTCCGGGTGCTCCGGTTTCCTCCCACAGTCCAAAGATGTGCGGGTTAGGTTGATTGGCCAGGTTAAAAATTGTCCCTTAGAGTCCTGGGATGCGTAGGTTAGAGGGATTAGCGGGTAAAATATGTGGGGGTAGGGCCTGGGTGGGATTGTGGTCAGTGCAGACTCGATGGGCCGAATGGCCTCCTTCTGCACTGTAGGGTTTCTATGTTTCTATATTAACATTAATTCGCATACCTTTTTTAACTGATTCGCTGTAGAGCTCTTAAGAACATAACCCGATTCTGCAATTGCTGCTCCCCATTGGGAATGGCAGAGTGTGGAATCTCCTCCAGAGGGGCAAAGGGCTCTTCAAGCCCATTCCATATAACATACATGCGTTAATATTCTATCATTGGTTACCCCCCTCCAACATTCTCTTCCATATAAAATACACTCATTTCTTTACATTCCCTGGGAAAGAAAATTGCACTGCAAGGATAGTTAGTGAGATAAATGGTTGCATTCACTTGCATAATCGGGAGTGCTGTTTGAATGGGGCAAAGGGGAGGAACCATTATTCTACATAGTATATGTTATCTACCAATGTTGACAATGTAAATTTTAAAAACCCTCATGCTACAGCACTAGCCTCTTACAACACAGTGATAAGCTTTTCTTTTAATTGGTTTCTTTAAAAGCAATGCACATTGTCAATACCACCACTTCAGGACCCCAGGAGGTTGAGCTGTCCCACTGTGTATTGCTTACAATTCTGCAATAATTTATTATAGAAAACAACTGGGTCCTTTCACTAAAAAGTACTAAAGGTTTGAGCAAACTATTATCCCATCTCCAATGTTCCATTCCCCTTCAAAGTCATTGGGTGGGATTTCCATGCTCTTCCCATCCCCCACCCCACCGCGTGTTTTGTGGAGGCAGCCTGCCATTGGCCAGGTGACTGGATCTTCCAGTCACACCACTGTAAACAAGTTTTCCAGTTGTTCACACCCGCCACCACCGGGGAATCTGCGGCAGGGGGTCACGGTCCACGGGACTGGAAGATCCTGCCAGTGGGAACAGCTGGAAAATTTCAGACATATATTAAGCTGGCCTTTCTCTGCACCCTAGCTATGACTGTAACACTATATTCAGCATCATCTTCTTCTCCCCAACGTATTCTATGAACGGTATGCTTTATCTGTATGGCACGCAAGAAACAATGCTTTTCACTGTGTCCCAATCTATGTGACAATAATAAATCAAATCAAATCAAATCAAATGCTGTCCTCCTAAATCTGTGCCTCTGCCAGAGTGGCAGAACTACTCCTACCAAAGTCACAAATGACATTTGATGTGATCGTGACTGATAAACTATTCCTCCTCCTCCTCTTTCTCAACCTGCTCGCGGCGTTGGCACAGTTAATCACATCATCCTCCGACAAGGCACCTCTTCTGTCATCCAACTGGATGGGTCTGCACTTGGCAGGCACCAGTCATAGCCAGAGAATCACCTGCAAATGCTTATCTTCCTGTTGCCATATTGTCACCTCTAATGTGCTCCTAGTATCTATCCTTCCTTGGCCTCCTCCTATTGTTCATCTGTATGCTGTGCCTCGACAACATTACCATAAACACAGGGCCAGCTTCCACATGTACGCTGATGATAGCAGCCCTACTTCACCGCCACCTCTTCTGATTCCGCCACTGTCTTTAAGTTGGCAGATTGCTTGACTGGCATCCAGTACAGCGTGTTCAGAAAGTCTCTCCAATTAAATATTGGGAAAACCAAAGCAACCGTCTTCTTTGTATTGGGGCACCCCAATACAAACTCTGTTTTCTAGCCACCCACTCCAGCCCATTCCCTGGCAACTGTTTGGGGCTGAATCAGAATACATGTAACATAACAGCAAAATGCTTCAAGTGCTGGAAGTCTGCAAGAAAACAAAGACTGCTGGAAACACTTAGCAGCTCAGGCTGCATCAGTTCCAATGGAAGGTCATCAGCCTGACCTCTTCCTTCATTAATGCTGTGTGATCTGCCAAATATTTCCAGACTATTCATAACCTTGGTGTGATATTTGGCCCCGAGATGGGCTTCTAACAAATTATCGGCACCATCACTAAAACAATCTGCTTTGATCTCTGTAGCACTGCTTGACTCCACTCTGCCTCAGCTCATCTGCTGATGAAATCCTTGTCTACATTTTTGTTGCCTCCGGACTTGACTATTCCAGCACACACCTGATTGACTTTCCATTTTTCTTATCATCCCTGAGGCCATTCAAAATCTGTTGCCTGTGTCCTTACTCACAACAGCTCCCATTCACCCATCACCCCTCTACTCACTAACCTAGAGGTTCCTGCTTAAACAACACCTTGATTTTAAAATTCTCATCCTTGTTTTCAATCCCTCCTTGATCTCAGCCCTCCCTATCTTAGTAATCTCCCCAGCCCTCACGAATCGCTTTGAGACACCTGCACTCCTCGAAATCGGGCCTCTTGAGCATCCCATATTTTAATTGCTTCACCATTGGTCGCCATGCCTTCAGTAGCCAAGATCCAAGGCTCTGAAATTTCCTGCAGAAACCTCTCCAACCTCACACCTCCTCCCAAAGTTAAAGTTTTTAAAGTGTCCAGAGGGGCAATTTTTTCACACAGAGGGTGGTGAGTGTCTGGAACAAGCTGCCAGAGGTAGCAGTAGAGGCGGGTACAATTTTGTCTTTTAAAAAGCATTTTGACAGTTACATGGGTAGGATGGGTATAGAGGGATATGGGCCAAACGCAGGCAATTGGGACTAGCTTAGTGGTGAAAAGAAAAGGGTGGCATGGACAAGTTGGGTTGAAGGGCCTGTTTCCATGCTGTAAACCTCTATGACTCTATTGAGATATACCAAGGTCACTGACAATGACAGGACATTGTGCCTCTAAAAAAAATACAACTGTCCATTAAATAGTCTATTCCCCAAAATGGGACATGTTTAGTTTGACTAAACTTCCCTGTATGGTGTATTAACTTCAATTTTCTGTGAACCATGGTGAGAGAGAGAGAGAAAGACTATTGATATTTTTATAATAGTTAATTCTCATTTTGCCCTCAATTCTATGCCACCACTAGAACTGCTTTTTGGCTCTGGGGGTGGAAGAATATGGGTGCAGCCTGGCGTTTGTTTTCCTTCCTTTCCACCCTCCCTTCCCCTAAGGTTCTCAGCAGACCAGCTGAGATTGGGAGTTTTTCTGAGATGGAAGAGTGGTGCCCATAAACCCACATCCTTCATTCTGTGGCACTGGATGCTGCCAGAGATAATTGGTGGACCAAAGCATGTTTATGTAATTCTAAGGTGCTTCAGCTGCCACTTGGACAGTCTGATGGATTACTAGCTTGTAATGAGAAACTGCCTCTCCTGCTCCTTGTAATGAAATAGTTTTGATCTATATCTTCTCAGTTTTTTTTGTGAATTATTGGGCTCTGCCAAAGGTTCATCGCAAATATACACTGGAGCAGAAATATATGGTGCTATAATGCTGAGACCCCCTTTAAAATGATTCCGTTGCATTTTAATGGATGTATATCAATAGTGGCTTATTTATTTTAAACAATAGTTGCATTTGGATATTTAACTCTTCAGTGATCAGAGAGGTGGAACGGATGTGGCCTTCTGCAATACACCAAAGTTTAAGACCATCACTGTGTTTAGTAATTCGGTTATAGTTATATAAAGGTGAAGGGCATCATCGTAAGGTGTGTCTTGAAGTTCCAATGTCTCTGCCAGGGATTTGAAAGTTTCACAACGTTAATGTTGTTGGGTTAATAGTGACAGAAAATGCCGCCTCCTGTAAATCCCAGGCTCGATATCAGCCTAGAAGGAAAGGAAAGCAGCAAAGCAAATTCTTCTTGGCTTATTTTTGAAGCAGACATAAGAAATAATAATCTATTCAGAAGCCACAGCTCGATTAACTAAGACTTGCATTCACTCCAAGAATGAAAAGGCAATCTTCAAATGGAAGCTTTTTATGTCTATTGCTTGTTTACCCACGATCTGAGATTTGACCCCTGGGATTCACATCATCATCGCTTATTTACTCATTAGCAATAGCAGTTTGAGAATTTTGAAGAGGAGAGATTTTATAACGAAGATGGGGAGGATACTGAGAATGTTTCATTCCTCCATGGAGTTACTGGGCTGAATGCTATGGTCCCGTCACGCAGAGCATGGGGCTGGAAAATGCGGCGAGCCATTCAAAAGTCCATTGACTTCAGCGGGAACGGAAAATCCCATCAGCGGAACATTCCACCCACTATTTTAGAATCCAGGAGATGAGGCTTTGGTCCAGGAAACACACTGGCCATTAACATTTCATGCGGCAAGAGTCATGGAGACATTGCCCGCCTTTTGGCGATTACTAAAAGCCAGAACCAGGCTTAGGTTGAAGCAAAAAGACTGAAAGATTTGCTGCACCAGCAACACTATTACTTTTCGGTCAACTTTCTTTATATCAAACTGCAAGCAGCAACTACGCAAAGCTTGGGAAGATAGAACCAAAATTGCAGAACTGTGTTATTGGGCCCAGATTCTGATTAACTCTATCTGGTCGATTTGTTAAATCAGGGTAACAACTAGATTTGAAATTTTGCATTTTCTAATGAAAGGATGGAATTCTCTAGTTATCCTGGATAATGAAAATGTGCTTCTGAAAAGAAACTTGTTTTTTTTGGGGAAAAAAAGAGACCTTGATCCCCATGGAATCTTCTGGCACACTAAGAACAAAGAAAATTATAGCATAGGAGCAGGTCTTCGGTCTGCCAAGCCTGCAGTAGTTGCTGCTTTGTTGGGAAGGTTTGAGTTGCTTCAGTCAAAGTCACAATGAGATTGTGGGGGGAGGGGATGGTTCACAAGCACGAAGGTTATTTTCAGCAGAGTGAAAAAAAATTGATAATTTATCTTGCAATGTTTAATTTACTTCACTACCACGCCTTTTAACTTTACAAGGCTGCAACTTTCCATTTATTAGTTTCAATCCATTTCCAATCTTCTGCTTGAGTGATGGTGATACACTGTGAAATTGAGATTTTCACCAATCCAGTGTGACTCTTGCATACAGGATGCTTTCAAAAGTTACAAGCATGATGTCTTTGTTAGTTTTTGTTATATTATTTGAGCTGAATTAGGAACTATTTTGTTATGTACATGTATACATAAGTATCCAGGATGCCACATCACTCACTGCATTCGTCTGTGCACCGAACTAACAATGTATCATTCCCGCAGCACACGGACATCTGGGAAAAATACACTAAATGTCCGCACCAGTATTCTTGCCTAAAAGGATTATTTCAAATTTCTGGAAACCACAAGACATAATATGTTGGCAGCGGTGGGATTTGAACCAACACCTGGAGAGTTTGGCACTTGTCTTTTCCAATCAGAGCTTTTTTGTACATCAGGGTATACTGATCCCCAATTGAGCTGATCTGCCAGCTTTTCATCCATTTCTTTTAAATTTACACTTGCTGGCTTCAATTCTCAATCTCTTTTAAGAAATCATCAACAGGCTCAACTGATTCCTGCCCCAGGCCATGAAATTTACATTCCATGGTTTGACTCTGGCTGTAGATCTGTGCTGAATTTCTCAAAGTTTTTGTCTGGACTTTTACTGACATCCCCATTAATTTCCCAGCTATTGAAAAGATCTAAATCTTTCTCTCCTATCCACAAAAGGATGGAGCTGACCCTTTTCTCTTCGATGTGGAGATGCCGGCGTTGGACTGGGGTAAGCACAGTAAGAAGTCACACAACACCAGGTTAAAGTCCAACAGGTTTATTTGGTAACACAAGCCACTAGCTTTCAGAGTGCTACTCCTTCATCAGGTGAGTGGGAGTTCTGTTCAAACAGGGCATATAAAGACACAAACTCAATAAAGACACAAAGTTTGTGCCTTTATATGCCTATTTGTGAACAGAACTCCCACTCACCTGATGAAGGAGTAGCGCACTGAAAGCTTGTGGCTTGTGCTACCAAATAAACCTGTTGGACTTTAACCTGGTGTTGTGAGACTTCTTACTGTCCTTTTCTCTTCAGAAAAACTCTTTTAGAAAACTAAACCTAAAAGCTAATGTGATAATGGGAACCAATTCACCTGCAGAGAGTTTAAGGAGTTTTCTGAACAGTATGGATTTAACAACATCACCTCAGCACTACATTAACCAAATGGTAGGGGATTTATAGAAAGACACATCCAGACAGTCAAGAAAACCCTTGTGAAATGTTGACAGACACAGGAGAACCAAATCTTGTCGTCTTATCACTCCAAGCTACACCTCTCAAAACTGACATGAAAATAGCTAGTAAAGCTACTCAGCGGCAGAAAGTACAAGACAGCCATGCCAAGCAACATACACAGTCCAAGTGACCAAGAAAGAAGACAACAACTCACTGATGCATAGGTAGAAGGAGGCCAACACTTCAAAAAATAAAGTGTCAAATCCCTGCCTAAGCTGATGAGAAGTCAATCTAATTTCAATTTGAATGTCATTAGTGGACCCAGGACTGAAATCTCTGGGCCTGCTAAAGTCTCCTCCCCTCCCACCCCCCGGCTGGGAGTGGTTCATTCCAGCGGGATTTACTCCTGCTGTAGGGAAGAGAGGCCATTGATGCCCCCCCCGGAGGTCAGGGGTAAGAGGGGTGCCCCTGGGCAATGCCAGCCTGGCAGTGCCAGCCTGGCTCTCCCCAAGGGGCACCTTGGCACTGCCCAGTCATCGGGCAGTGCCAGGAGGCAGGGCACACTGAGAGCCCTGCTACCACTCTGCATAAGGATTGGTGGTAGAAGGAGGGAAGGGAGAGATTGGGGCTGTCCCATCCAGGTAGGGTGGTGATCAAGGCTGTTGGGACGGAGGGGGGCTGAAGAGTTGGGACTGCCCGGTGCGGGGGAGAGGGGGATAAAATCAGTGAGATTGGGGCTGGCGAGACATCGGGGCTTGCCCGGAGAGATCCGGGAGGCTGGCAATTGGGGGATGGGGGATCAGAGGGGTAGCAATGTGGGGTCGCGGGACTGGCCAGCAATCAGGAGGCCAGTAGTGTGGGACCAGTGTGCATGCACTGATCTTGGCGCTGACAGTGCTCAGAGTGTGGGAGATTCATTTTGAAAATCCTGTTAAAAAAATCGTCGGGAGTTACTCCAGTTTTCATGCAAATTTGACACTTAGAATTTTTTGGAGAGAGTCACCCCCAATATATAAAAAAGTAAATGATTTGAACATTATACATATGTTTTACAAAAAAGGGTTTTTTAATAATGTTATTATTGGAGTAGATTTAGAAACTATATTGTTATGTGCATGTATACTTAAGTGCCAAGATGTTACACCACTCACTTCTGCACCATAGTCTGTGCACTAAACTAACAATGGGCCCACTCTTCCGAGGAGTGACAAGCACAGGTGGGGTTGCCACTCTGCTGGTCTATTCTTGCCTTGCACCAGAGTTCCGTATTTCTGGCTGGGAATTCTGATGTGGAGATGCCGGCGTTGGACTGGGGTAAACACAGTAAGAAGTTTAACAACACCAGGTTAAAGTCTAACAGGTTTATTTGGTAGCAAAAGCCACTTTTGCTACCAAATAAACCTGTTGGACTTTAACCTGGTGTTGTTAAACTTCTTACTGGGAATTCTGAACCAGGCTTTTTCAGAATTGCAGAGCATGCCTGTTCTGGGAGTCCTTCCTCATAGGGCAGGATCACTGGGGGAAGACTAGCTATGCCTCCTTTTTTCACAGCACTGGTTGTCATATTTTGGCAAGTCTTCCTTCACTATTACACTGTAAAGCTGTGGGGCATTCAAGTAGCTTTTCACTTTGATAGTGAGTAAGCTAAGAGGGTAGGGTGATAGGTAGGTATTCGGATGGTAGATGGTAGCTAAGTGACAGGGTGGTAGGTAGGTGGCGGTGGCATAGCAGGTAAGTTGCGGGGTGGTAGTTAGGTGACAGGGTGGTATTAGGTGGTGGCATTGCATGTAGGTAACAGGGTGGTGGGTAGGTGGCAGTGAGGTAGTAAAGTGGCAGGGCAGGTAACTGTCCAGACCCTGAAACATGTCCATAATTGAAAGCAATTAAACAACCTCACCCACAGATCAAAAGGTTTAGTAAATATTACACTGGCAGTTAGAGCATTTATCAACGTTGGGTTTAGTACTGACTAGATGAAGTTTTATCCCGTATCTGACAATATTCTGTCGAAACTGGAAAAGTGAAAGTGGAGAAATATTCATTCCTAATTGCTGTCATCCTTCATTTTGGTAAGTACAGATTTGCTATAAAATTAATATCCTGTGACAACGTATCAGGTAGATTATATATTACATAATTGATCTGCAGAAGAATATTAACCAAATAGTTTAAGAAAGGATCTGATTAGTAATCAAATTGTGGTCTCAATTATTCCCTTGATATTTTAGCACCTTCAATATTATTATTCCCTTTCTAAAGATGATTCCTTCTCCTCTCTACTTTACACCAGTGGTAAATGATATGGGTCAGCACTATTAAAACACAAGGAATATACGACTTGCAGAAAGTGTAGCCATTAATAGCACAAGCATGAGGTATTATGGTCTAGGAGTTTCTGAAATCTAATCTTTCGCATCAAGTTTCTCATGACATTAATACTGTCCACATTGTACAGACCCGTCTGTACAGAAGCAGATACATCAATATTTGTAATTGATAGCTGAGAAATGCAATCAGATTGAAGAAGAAACTACCAGCGGTAGTTGAGAGCGAGCAAACTAATTTGGCAGAGGGAAGGACGCCAGGACGTAGCAGCAGGAAGGGCAAAGAAACTAAGATGACAACAGATTAAAGAAATAGTACAGAAAGAGCAGGAATGAGATAGAGGAGAAAAGTAAAGCATAGTGTTGGAATACATGTGTGTAAATGAGAAAATGTAACAAATGAGGTTGACAAGCTGGAAGTACAAATTGTTACATGTATTATGAAATAGCAGCTGTAAACAGTGACCTAGCTGAAATATGTGCAGGAATGGGAACAAAACATTCCTGGGTATTGATATATTTGGAGATATAGGGAAGGAAAAACGATTCAGGGTGGGGCATGGTGTTAGAATTGATCAGGTCACAACTTCCTGACTCTTCAGTGTCAGATTTGGTGGGTTCCCCAGAGATGTGCTAAAGGTTTGCCTAGCAATTGTCCAGAGGCGCTAACTTCTCCTGGACAATTGCACTGAGCTGGGAACCATTCAACAAAGTGATTTAAATCGCTAACTTTGGATCGTTCTGCCAGTTTTACCCCCATAATTATTCTGAAAGAATTAGAAGGAAGAAAAACACTTCTAACTTCAGAGTAACTATTTTAAATGCCCTGACCAAGCCCTGTAGGGGACAACCCACAACTATCCCCCCATAGGATCCACAATCCTGACCTAACCGGATCCACCCTACACTGGCCCGATAACCACCCATCCCCTCCTGCCCAAATGACAACCCCCCCCCCCCCCAACCCCCATGTCCAGATCCCCCACTGATGTCTGAACACCCACTTGTAAAAAGGAAACGTGTCCTTCACTCCATTCCTTTTGCACTTCACTGCTGTAGCCAGGGGCATGCTTAATTTCTTCAGCCTCACTGAGCCTGAGTCAGGAGATCCAAGTGAGACAGGTGCTTTCCATTTTAAATGTAGGTCCATCACTATGGAGTGGCTGATTACCCCTCTGAGGAAGTTATGGGCCAATATTACTGCTTGACCAAGGGATGATATACCAGAGGATTAAAAACCTGATGCTGTTTGTTTCAGGTTAAAGAACCGTTCCATTGCTGGGTGTTTACTATAGACCCCAAGTAGTGAAGAGAGAGAGGAGAAAATCAGCAGGAAAATTTCAGAGAAATGGGAAAACAGTAACAGTTTAAAACTTCAAATACCATATTCTAGATAGGCGGAAAATAGAACCAGAAGCAGGAAAAATGAAATGCAGATGAATGCTCTTATTGGTATGTTTCTAATGAGGAAGGAAGCAATGAAAGTTCTTGTTCTGAGTAATGAGGTACATCATGGGTAATTTGTCTGGGTAATAGTGATCATAATATTAATAGGTTCAAATTTTGTTGCAGTAAGAGATTTTAAGGAAAGTAAAAATAACCCAGTGGACAACAGCCAACTTCAATTACTTGGGAGATGATGCAGAAGTGGACTGGAACAAGGATTGTCCAGGGAAACAGTAACTGAGCAATGGCAGATATTCAAGGCAGAAATTGTTTCGGTACAAACCAAACATAAGGAGGACAGGTGGAGCATTCAAAGCCAGAGCTCCCTGGATGACAAAGGAAATACAGGTTAAAATAAACCAGAAACAAATGGAATTTGTGCCAAATGTCAGTTACAGAATACAGTTGAAAACCAGGAAGAATACAGAGTATGCAGGGAAAAACTGAGAAAGGATAGCAGAAGGGTAAAGAGAGTAGCAGGCAACATAAGGTGCAAAAATCTTTCAAAACATATAAAATATGAAAGGATTGTTGAAGGACTGGTGGGACCAGCAGCAAGAAAGGAAATCTACATGTGGCAGCTGGAAATTGAGGCAGTGAATAAGTGCTTTGCAATTCTCATCAGAAAAATGCCTCAGTAGAGGAGGGGGCAGTTGAGATATTGGACCTGATTTTAACTGTAAGTGAATGATGCATTGGATAGGATAAAAGTAGATACAAGGGAGCTTGGATTCACATGAACTTAACAAATCACCCAGTTCCTATGGGGTGCATACTGAGTTGTTCAGGGAAAGCAGAAATTCTGACCACAATCCCACTTGGATATGGAGTAATGCCATAGGATTAAAGGATTAAAATTATTACAACCTGTTAAAAAAAGAGGAAAGGGATAAATCTAGTAACAACAGACCAATCAGCCAAACATCAGTGATGGGAAACCCAAGGACAAAATTAATTCTCACTATAGGAGAAGCATGGGCTAATAAGGCACAGCCAACATGGATTTATTGAATACAAACTGCGTCCTTAATTTTAGGAGTAGCTGATATCCTGTTAAAGAAAGCATATCGATTTTTTATTTACCTAGGGAGATTGAACACGAAAACAAGGAAGTCATGCTAAACATTTACAAGTTGTAGTTAGGCTTCAGCTCAAGTATTATTGCACAATCCATAGAATCAATACAGTGCAGAAGGAGGCTATTCGGCCCATTGAGTCTGCACTGACTCTCCAACACAATATTTAATCAGGGCCCTATCTCTATAACCCCACATACTTACCCTGTTACTTCCCCTAACTTATACATCTTGGGACACTAAGGGACAATTTAGCAAAGCCAATCATCCTAACCTGCACATCTTTAGACTGCGGGAGGAAACCGGAGCAGCTGGAGGAAACCCATGCAGACTCAGGGAGAACGTGCAAACTCCACACAGACAGTGACAAGCTGGGAATCAAACCCAGGTCCCTGGCGCTGTGAGGCAGTAGTGCTAACCACTGTGCCGTCGTGCCGCCTGTCAATTATGTGTGGAGATTTTTTTAAATAATCATTATGGGATGTGGACATCACTGGCTGGGCCAGCATTTACTGCCTATCTCTAACTGTGTCTAATTGCCCCCTTACTTTAGAGGGCATTGTGTGGATCTGAAATCAACATGTAGGCCAGACCAGGTAAGGAAGGCAGATTTCCTTCCACATTAGTGAACCAGATGGGTGTTTACAACAATCGGCAATCATTTCATGGTCATTATTAGACTTTTATTTCCAGATTTTTTTTTTACTTGATTTCAAATTTCACCATCTGCTATGGCGGGATTCAAACTCAGGTTTTCTGGATTACTAATCCAGTGACAATATCACTACACCACCACCTCCCTAGAAGGTGGCATAGTGGTATTGGTGAAGGTGGCTGTGGTGATTGTCCCCATTGATCGCCCACACAGCAGATTAAGGGTAACCTGAGCTGGGAGAAACAATGAGGACAAGGTGATTGTCCCTGATTTTTTTTTTCTAAATTATGCATTCACTGTGCGGGCATCTCTGCCAAGCACAGCATGCCCCTTAAGATGGCAGAGCCCCCCACCTTGAACAGCTGCAGTCCATGTGGTAAAGGTGCTGCTGTTAGGAAGGGAGATCAAGGATTGTGACCCAGTAACAATGAAAGAACAATGATGCAGTTCCAAGTCAAGATGGTGTGTGATTTAGAGGGCAACTTGCAGTTGTTGGTGGTGTTCTCATGTGCCTGCTGCCCTTGTCCTTTGAGGTAAGTTTAGAAGGTGCTTTTGAAGGAGTCTTGATGTATTTCTGCGTTGCATCACACTACATACCCTGGGTGGAATTTTCCAGTCGCACTCGCCCCAAGGCTGGAAATTCTCATCCGAGGTAATGACTTTTCCATGGTCCACCCCCCCGCCCACTACAATTCCTGTGGTGAGTGGGATGGGAAAAATTCGCCCCCGTAATGGATAAAAATTAACTGGCAAAAGTCATCGAGATGAAATGCAGATAATCTTTCTTATACAGACGGTTAAGATTTAGAACTTATTGCCTAGGAGTGATGCAATCAGAGTTCATTGTCAGGATAAAAGGGTAATTGTCCTTGAAGTTCGTGTTTCAGGGTTTTGGGATGTACAACATAAAGGCACAACAGAGCAAATATGCTGTAAGATTTCATTATTTGAAATTTCGCCCCGTGTTGGAGAGAATGAAGGTCTAAGTTGTTGGATGGGGTGTCAACTAAGCAGATTTCTTTAACCTGGTGTCAAGCTTCTTGAGTGTTACTGGAGCTACACTCATCCAGGCAAGTGGTGACTATTTCATCATCCTTCTGACGTATATCTTGTAGATTGTTGAAGAGCTTCGGAGAGTTGAAAAGTGAGTCATTTGCCTCAAAATATGCACCTGTGGACTTGCTCTTGTCACCACAGTGTTTATGTGGCTAGTTCAGTTAAATTTCTGGTCAATGTTGATCCCAAGGATGTTGATGTTGGGGGACTCCACAATGGAAATGAATGCCAAGGGGATGTGGTTTCTCTCTTTGCTTCGAGGTAAGGAGGATAAGGGGAGACCAAATACAGATGTTCAAAATTGTGAGGGGTTTTAATACAGCATGTAGGAAGAAATTGTTTTCTTTGGCAAATGGGTAATGGATAAAAATTAACTGGCAAAAGAAGTCGAGATGAAATGCAGATAATCTTTCTTACATAGACGGTTAAGATTTAGAACTTATTGCCGAGGAGTGATGCAATCAGAGTCCATCATCAGGATAAAAGGGTAATTGTCCTTGAAGTTCGTGTTTCAGGGTTTTGGGATGTACAACATAAAGGCACAATAGAGCAAATAGTTGCCTCCTGTGCTGTAAGATTTCATTATTTGAAATGCTAGCACTATCTCACAACATCCAGCTTACACTTGGCTTAAATTAATATTCAAATCCTTAGTCTTGAATGCTGTTGCCATGTTCAATGCAAATTCTGACTGGATGGATGTGTTCTGCAAACTGATGGCAGTTTGGCTATTATTTAATTCATTACTGTGAGTACAAGAAAACACATTCTTGTATTCTGGTCCACACAATCAATCATACTGTCTGCTGTTATCAGCCAACAAATATTCAGTTTGCTTCTGAATGAACACTTGATTTTACTGGGAATACACATCTCATGACCATTGCAATTTCAACATATGGGGTGATTTTCTTTCCCTGTCACTTTGCAGGAAGTGATCCGAATTCTGGTTTATACCTGAAATGAGTTTGAATGAGTTAGCTTAGAATTGAGGGAGCTTTCAGGGAGCAAAGCAGAGCTCCACAACATGGAAATTTAAAAAAAGTGTTGGCACTGAGGAATACAGCTGATGGGGAATATATTCACATTGTAAGCCAGCACTGAAGCATTCTAAAACTATTTGTGCAACAAAAAAAATGTTTAATTGGCTCTCTGTGCTAAATCACTTCCATTTAATCTTGAAACTTGTTCGAGATGCATCAATCAACTGGAAATGGTCAGTTTTAGTCTCATCTGCCCACTCCTTCATAATTTTAAACAAGCGGTAAAAAGGGAGGTATGGTGGCAGAGTTGTGAGCATTGCTGCCCCACAGAGCCAGTAATCCAGGTTCAATTCCGGCCTTGGGTGACCATCCGTATGGAGTTTGCACGTTCTCCCGTGTCTGTATGGGTTACCTCCGGGTGCTGTGGTTTCCTCCCACAGTGCAAAGATGGTAGGTGGACTGGCCATGATAAATTGTCCCTTAGTGACTCAAGATGTGTAGGTTAGATTAGCCATGTGTAGGGTTAGGGGGAGAGGGCCTGCATAAGGTACTCTGTCAGAGAGTCGATGCAGACTCGATGGGCCGAATGGCCTCCTTCTGCACTGTCAAGATTCTACGAAAACAGGGAATTATAGACCAGTCAGCCTGATGTCGGTAGTGAGGAAAATGCTAGAGTCCATTATAAAAGATTTAATAGCAGAGCACTTGGGAAACAATGGCAGGACTGAACAGAGTTGGCATGGATTTACGAAAGACTAAACATGTCATTGATATTCCACTGGCAAAATGAGACCGGCAAGATCGGGAGGGGCGTGAAATCGGGCGTGAATCTGGTTTTTTACCTCTCCCTATCTTACCGGCTCACCTTGCCAGTCGATCAGCATAGAGAACCAGTCAGTTTAAGCTTATTTGTTAATGTCACAAGTAGGCATACATTAACGTTGCAATGAAGTTACTGTGAAATTCCCCTAGTCGCCACACTCCGGCGCCTGTTCGGGTCAATGCACCTAACCAGCACGTCTTTCAGACTGTGGGAGGAAACTGGAGCACCCAGAGGAAACCCACGCAGACAAGGGGAGAATGTGCAGAATCTGCACAGACAATGACCTAAGCCAGGAATCGAACCCAGGTCCCTAGTGCTGTGAGGCAACAGTGCTAACCACTATGCCACTGTGCTGCGTAGGTTCCCATCCATAGAGTCCACATCACACCATCACAGGGATGTTGAAATTTTCCACAGTTTTAAAGAAGTTTCTGAAATGTTCCCTCATTTGCAAGTTCAAAGAAAACAAAAGGGTTTTATTTATTTGAGCTACAGAATCCTGGGATAGTTATTGATGCAAAATAGTTGATTTGCACAAGGGAATTTTGAAAAAAAAATTGATATACAGGATTTAAAGCATACTTGAAATATTACACAAAAACAAATACCAACATGGGAGCCAGGGAGTAAACAGCAGTGTGCGCAGTTTTGGTCTTTACATTTAAGAAAGGATATGCTTGCATTGGAGGTGGTACAGCAAAGCTTCACTATTTTGGTTCCAGGGATAAGAGGATTGTCCTATGATGAGAGACTGAGTAAATTGGGCTTATATTCTCTGGAGTTTAGAAGTATCAGAGGCAATCTCATTGAAACCTTCTAAATTCCCAAGGGGGTTTGATAGGGTGTATACTGAGCAATTGTTTCTGCTGGTCGGGGAGTTAAAACACAGGGGCACAGTCTCAGAGTAAGGAGCCAATCTTTTAGGACTGACATGAGGAGAAATTACTTCACTCAAAGGCCTTGTGAATCTTTGGAATTCTCTACCTCAGGATGTTCTGGATGTTTGATCGTTGAATACACCGATGGCTGGGATGGGCAGACTTTTGGCGTTTCTGGGAATTAAGGGATCTGGAAAGTGGCAGAGAATATGGAGTTGAAGCCCAAGATCAGCCGTGATTGTATTGAATGGTGGAGCAGGTTTGAATGCCACACTGTTTCTCTTGCTCCTTTATTTGTGTCCTTGTGTCCAGACCAGCAAATAAAGAATGGAGGCTAGGGCAATGCAGGAACATTGATCCTTGCCACCTTTTCAGTGAGGGGCTTCTTTGCTCAGCAATATGTAGTGTCGGAAGAGCAAGACTGATTGGGAAAACAAATATATATCTACAGTAAACTAGTACTAAGTCTCTTAATCAGGCAAAAGTTGTTTGAAATTTCCCAACAATAGTAAATTGCTGTCAGTGAGTTAACAAAATGCTACATGTAGTGAATATGCAACTTAATTCTGAATTACAGCATCCCTTCAAGCAGTATCTAAAAAAGCTATTTCAGTAACTTTGGGCAGGATTTTCCAGTCCCTCCCTCCCCACTGTGTGTTTTCTAGCAGCGGAGACGGCTCGCTATTGACTGCCAGCTGGATCTTCCAGTCCCACAGATATCAATGGCATTTTGTGTGGCTCTCCCATTCTGCTGCCGGGGAACTGAGCACAGGAAGTCACATTCAGCGGGACTGGAAGATTCCACTGGTGGGAAGGGTTAGAAAATTCAGCCCTTTCTGTTTATATGACTGGGTCTATCTGATTATTATTCTGACAGACGGCAATTAAGATTGACACAAACAATAGTAAGATGGCTGAAACTGGAAAGTGTTTCCTTGCCAATTCAAATCCATTAGGCAGAAAATATGATTAATGTATCTTTTAAGAAGTTTACTCCCTCTATTGGTGAACTCTGATAAATGAGTATAAATCCTTAGGTTCAGAAATTAATGACCTCTACTTTCAAGTTGCTGTTTCCATTTAGGGAGCGTCATCAGATAGCCAGACAACAGATCTACTCAATACTATCTCGTTCACAATTATGCAATAAATGTCATGATTGTAGGAGGGCTACCTTGATGGAATCCTCCTCAAACAGCCTCCTGCGTATTGTCTGCCTTGTGATTCATGGGCTTTCGTACAAAGAAAATAAATAGCCTATTGAGCACTTTTTTATAATCTACAAATTTCCTACAATAATCAAAGTAAAACTTCAGTCAAGAGAATATCTGAAATGGTCTCAAGTAAAGTTTATACCCGTTTAAAATGAGAGGCTGCAACAAAAGCAATCTCTGGGTGGGACTTTTTGGCTCTTCCCGCTGGCGGAAGTCCTGCTGAAGGCGACCCCACACCCACTCCTGTGGCGATTTCTTCGGTGGCGTGGATAGCAAGCAACGCAAAAGGCCATTGACTTCGGCAGGACCAGAAGGTGGCGAGACACTCCAGCCACCGGAAAACTTGCTGGGGGGAGGGGGGGTGAAATCTGGTCCTACAAGGTTCAGAGACAGAACAATCTTATCGGGACAAATCTAACTGTCCTACTATTTCCCTGAGCCAGTCTTGGAAACTTGTAGGTACTATTTCAAAGTAGCCTAAAATAGCTTCTAATGCACAACCGAATCGTGCTGTACTTTGTCCCGCGCTGAATTCAACAGTTGTTTTCCCCTCGACATTCCAACCTTGACCTCTTTTACCCCAAGAAAGTGCTTGGTGTCAAATGTCAAAAATGCATCAGTGAAATGCTGCACAACAATGTTTTCAGCATCCATTCGGGAAATCTAGGGAAGTCAAGGGTGATTGCAGCATTGAATTGGGGGAGGGGGTAATGAAGAAACACCATGTATATTGCAAAGAAATTTTCAAGAATTTAGCACAAACATCAACTGTAGGAACACTACACAATTAGTAATATGAAAAAATACTTTTTAAATTGAGTCAAAAACTTTCCACAATTAGCACATTAGAAATTCCATGTATGTCGAGTTAATTACGTTTTGTCAGATCCTTCAAGCTATGCTGCACTGAAATTTAAACACCAATTATACCACACTCTAACCTCTTAAATAATAAAATTATATTACTGCTTTTAATTTTTTTTACTCTTAAAAACATTCTACCCACACTAAGTCACACCCACACCTGTTAACTCAAATCAAAATGAGCTTACAATGATCTGGCACTCAAGCCCACTGCAAGTTTTTTACACTAAACCAGGTTTGCATCTTGTGTAGAGGCTAAAACCAGGTGGGACAGGGTTTCAGAGCTTTGCCACTTTGAGAGAAAATTTTAATGCCAACACATTGAGATATCGTTATTAATGTATTGCCTGGTGTCTGGACTAAGGTATGAATACAGTGATGCCTCCGCATCATGACACACAAAAGCAGGAACATTTGACTGCATTTTATGTATTCCTTGCCGTCTAGATCCTATTTTTGAAACTGGACAATTTGATTCACAATCAGAATGGTGGAAACCCCAAAACAAATTGGCTGATCAAAAATGGCCTTGCTTTGTTGAAAGGAGGAGCTTTAAATATTGAGTTACTGCTCCTGAACAACAATACTAGCGTCCATATTATACGGACCTCTTTCTGTTGTGGAACTAGACCAAAATTACTAAGGTGTGTTTAGCTGCAGTGGTCGGTGAGAGTCTTTTTTTAACCCAAGCTAATTGGCAAAATCCAATGCAGCAGCTGCGAGTCTGGAAATTGAGTTCAAGGGTTAGACTGTTAATCAGCTCAATCTGACATACTGAAGCTTAATAAAGATCTTTATCTACATGTTGTGTGGCAACGGCGTCAAAGAGAAGGCTCCTTGTAAGGTCTCCTCACACAAACCGTTACAGATCGAGCTCAACAAGAGACTTCTGGTAGATTGATGAGGTTACTTATAGCTGGAATAGGTCAGCAATGCAGACAGATTATGCCTAAAGATTAACAGTTGGCAGAAACAGTTCTCACAGCAGAGGGACAAATGGATGCTTACCAACAGGTCCCTGGAAAGGTGTTTGTTAATAATGACTAAGGCTGGATGCAATTCGTTTATGAGTAATGCATTTTTAGGAAGATCATCTAGAAATTGGGTTACGGGATCCCTCACAGGTTTAGATTAATGAAACAATAGTTGGATTTATCTACAGCTTGCTGCAGTTGCAACTATTTTGATGTCAGGATTTAGTTATTCACTAAATGTAGTTACTCAAGTTACCTTTATATGTTCGGTACAGATGACGTCAGAATCATACACAATAATCTCAGAATGCCAAAATCTCCTAGAAATATTTCCAGACATTCAATATATGTCTTTGGTCAGACTGCACAGATAGCACATGTCTGCCTTCAAACTTCCCTTCAATCTGAAGATTTGAATTTTGAAGCAAAGTTCAAACTTCAGTAAAAGGTTACAAATGCGTCACCTCTATATCAAAACCACATAAGTGCAAAATCTTGTCTGGAAATTGCTGACAAACACTTAATGACAGTACTTGGGTCACTATTTTAACACAATGCTGAGCCCATTCATTCTAAAAGGGGTTCATCTCTCCACAAAAATAGCAGTGGAATGTCATACGAGCACACTCAGCATTCACGTGCTGATATTTCCAGCACTAATGTGTGGGCGAACAGCTGATATACTTGTGGTAGAAAAAGGCACTGGGTATCTATTCTCCACAACAACAAAACAAATCACAGAAATGTGGGATAGTAGCCAACGGCAAGTGGCAAGAGAGTCACTCAATCAACTGAAGGTGGTAAACGGTACCTAGAAAAATTCAATTTATTGCCTAAAACCTATTTGTTTTCTGGAATGTGAAAAATGCAGGGTGTTTTTCCATCAATCTTTTTGTTCAGCTTCAATATTGCATGCCAGGCCTTCCCTTTTGGGAGAGTTGGTCTAACATAAAACATAATAAAAATGACTGTGGCATAAAATTGTGCACCATTCGTGCAATGTCCATATATTGAGCTGCTTTCTCACCAAAAAGACTAGCTATTTCTCAGTTGGTCATTAATGAATTTATTTTGTGCTCCAGACATTGGTTTTGCATAACGGAGAATGCTTCTTTGGTAGGTAGATGGGAAAAGCAATAATCGACTGATGATTAAAACCGTTACTCCTTTTCCCGATAGTGTACCTTCGTTTTAACTCAGGAAACAATCCACCAACTGCACCATTATCACACTTCAATTTCCCATAGCCTTGCTGACGCAGTTTGCCATTTGATATGAAAATTGAGGCAATATTGTGCCCTCCACTAACAACCGGCTTGGGACTGCACAAACTCATTATGCGTAGCAACTAGCAGAGAGAAGGGACTTCAATCAAACCCGCATGCAAAGATGAAAGAACAGCATCATAATTCACTTTGCTACCCAAACTGTATAAATGTATGTATTTCAATGCAGTACCATTACCATGCTGCATGAATTAACACTCAGGAATGGTTCTCAAATGTAAACAAGAAAATGTCTCCTTCTACCAGAGAATCCTGCTAAAAAGAAACGAACAGAACTGCATTTAATGAAGCAACTCTATCATAATGCACTCTATTAGATTGTGGTTCAGTTCTAATGTGCATATATCATAATTTGAATTTAATTTGAAGAGATCAGAATTTCATATAATTTGATTAAACTGCACAAATTTATTTCCTTTCTTGTATACTTATGTTTATTTTCTATTCCTGGCTTAAGTCCAATCTTCAAAAGCAAGTTTGTTTCCATGGGCAAATGCTGTATAAGATTTACAGTAAAGCACTGCGTAAAGACTTAACCTGAGGAGCACATGATGCTGCTGTAATGACGATGTAGCACCACATGATTGAATAACAGAGATCTGGAGGGAGTAACAGTTCGAACCTCATGCAGAGATCCCAATGTGTATATAGCAGCTGTTAATAAAGGGCAATGGTTTTATCAAACGACAGACTCGAGCAGATTTACTTTGGGGAAGAGGCAAATCCCAAAGAAGCCCACCTAGACTTTGAACATACTGTAGAACTGAGCAACGTGTTTTGTTGTAACTACATTTCTACAGTAGTTACGGGATGCTTCTGGAAGTTATGAATAAAGCATTTTAGGACAGAATATTACTTCTCTCTCACAACTAGATCAGTCTGCAAAATAGACTCAAATTGATTTTTGCGGCTGGCTAGTGAACCTTCAGCAGCTCAAGTTGCCAATGATTTTCTTTAGTAACATTTCTGGGAGCTCTTGATTGATGGGCAATGGTGTTTGACATGTCCTGTGTCACTGCAACTGTTGTGTGGCCATCATCTGATTCCTTTACCTGGCTAGTTTAATAATGTTTTGCTTGGCCATTTTGGAGTTAGTGATCTCAAATGAACCTTGTGCTGCCATTTTTTTTCCATTATCCCACTGGATTTTGCTTCCAGTACTGTTGTGTCAGGAATTTAGGAGTTCTTGCACCCAGCCTGTCCCCTGATTTACATGTTTGTGTCCCCCGGCGGATATTCAAAGAGAAAGGTTTGATGCTGTGGCACATGTGGTGGCGCAGTGGTTAGCACTGCTGTCTCACAGTGCCAGGGACCCGGGTTTGATTCCTGGCTTGGGTCACTGTCTGCGCAGTATATGCATGTTCTCCCTGTGTCTGCGTGGGTTTCTTCCGGGTGCTCCGGTTTCCTCCCACAGACCAAAGATATGCGGGCTAGGTGGACTGGCCACACTAAATTGCCCCTTAGTGTCAGGGGTATTAGCTAGGGTGAATGCATGGGGTTATGGGGATAGGGCCTGGGTGGGATTGTGGTCAGTGCAGATTCGATGGGCCGATTGGCCTCCTTCTGCACTGTAGGATTCTGTGTCAAAGGATCACCAAATGCCTATAGATGGGCTTATGCTCCAGAGGCACATCACTGTTGAATTCAGGGCTGCATGGATTCTGGATCTCTAGTCTCCATCTCGCTTGGAAAATTAAAATAGCTTCTGTGAAGTCAGGAGTAACCAAATGGATCTCAGATTCTAGATAACTAGTCTGGAAATACGAATCACCAATAAATTGCAGGTCTGAGGAAGAAGGCAATTCATTTAGACATTACGGGGCTGCTCCATATCTTTGAAATCGGAATTGGAGGTGAAGAGACGCTGAGAAATTGTCGTAGAAAGAGCAATAAAATCCAATGCTTTGCTCTTTTAGTCACTTTGATAACTGATAAATCTCCCATCCCTTTTCCCTTTCCTAGCTGTGGTGCATTCTGCCGCTATGATGCATCCTGGAACATAAGCTTTTATTTGCTCAAAGCTTCTTGTAATTGCAGCTCGCCTTTCCATGACTAAGAAATTCACACCCAAAGTGTTATCTGCTGGCACTTGGGACGCAGCTCGAGTTAGTTCTTTCCTGTTGCGCATTGCTTGCTGCGTGGCTTGTTATTGCTGTGTGAATACGAAATCCCACACGAGGAGCTGGTAGCAAATACTTACACATTCTTCCTCTCAGTTTTAATTAAAGACAGGCCAATGTTAAGTTGGTAACCACACAGCAGATTCAAGAGTAGCCCAGATTTTATATATTGCATCACAAACATCTGAATAAATAATCACCCACTGCCAAACTGTATTTTTATCAAAATGCAGCAGATTTTTACTGGTGCATTGAGATTAGAATATCATAGCTCTGTTTATTATTCTGAAAAAAACAGTAACGAACGGCTTTTGCATATATTTCTTTACCCATATATTTATTTTTTAACAAACATTTTTAAAGCTGAGATGTTTTAATGCAAAGTTCCTCAATTAGAAACGGTTATTGTGGACTTAACAGTAATGGGGCTCATGTGCAATCCTGTGTCTTTGTAATATTGATGATATGGAGTTGCCGGTGTTAAACTGGAGTGGGCACAGTAAGAAATCTCACAACACCAGGTTAAAGTCCAATAGGTTTATTTGGAATCATGAGCTTTCGAAGTGCTGCTCCTTCATCAGGTGAGTCACCTGATGAAGGAGCAACGAACGCTCTGTAAGCGTGTGATTCCAAATAAACCTGTTGGGCTTCAACCTGCTGTTGAGACTTCTTACTTTGTAATATTGGTATCACCTTTGGGTTTAGTGGGGGTTTTGGCAAATGGTTTTTTGGAGTTTGACAGGACTGCCACTGTTTGGCAATACGATGGTTCCTTGGATCTCACGTCAAAATGGAAAAGGAATCAAGGGTCGAAATGTGGGCTGAATACACGGTTGGGCAGAGTAGATGTGTCTGGACAGAGGCAGAGAGGATCTGGGAATAGTGACTGGGGGAGGGGACTCCTGTAATTTTGCCAAGGGACTTTTGTCAATGTTGAATTTTACATCTTTTAAATGATCCCTGGACACGTGCCTCTCTCTCTGTCTTAGCAACAAAAAAAAACCACAGGTGGTAATTCAAGTTTCCAAAATCCACTGTTTCATTGTTGAAAGCAAACTAAGCGAGGGGGGACAAGTTGGGCTGAGTTTTCTCTCCAGGGGTGGGAAATACCAGGTCCTAAACACAACCCTGGGGCAGGGGGTGGATCACTCATCTGAGATTTTCCCCGAGGCGGCCAATGAAGGGTTGGATAGCAGGTTCAACTTCCAATGGGTGGGCTCTCGAAGCTAGAGGGCCAATCAGAGGCATTCCAGTTTTGAGGGCAACAGGCAGCTATAGTGGGTAAATGAGAGAGAGGGTGCTTTAAGATGGGAGGCACTTGCTCTTTAACTTATTAAATCTTTAATTTACAGATATAGATTCAGTAGCTGGGTGAACTGCACCCTCGTAGACAGGAGGGTCTTGATGTCTACCTGGAGTGCTGCCACCAACCCCCTACCTTGAACTTTAATCAGATCCATTGGTCAATCAATCCTCTTCATATTTGGGAGGTGGTGCCAGAGGACCGAAGGATTGCAAATGTTAACTCTCATCTTAAAAAGGAGGGAGAGGAATAAATCCAGCAAGAACAAGATATCAACTTAACACTGGTGGTGGGGAAACTTTTAGAAACATTAATCTGGACTGAAATTAAAAGGTATTTGGAAAGGAATGGGTTGATAAATGAAAGTCAGCACAGATTTGTTAAAGGATAATTGTGTTTGACTAACTTGATTGAATTCTTAGATGAAGTCACGGATGTGTGTTGTTTCTATGGATTTTTAAAACGTGTTTGATGAAAGTAACACAGAATAGACATCTAATGAAAATTAAAGCTTGTGATTAAAAGGACTGTAGCAGTGTGGATATGAAATTGGCTAAGGAACAAAAAACAGAGAGTAGTAGTGAATGTTTTTCAAACTGAAGGGGAAGGTATAGCGATGTTCCACATAGGTCGATATTGGGACCATTGCTGGTTTTGACAGTCTTTGAAGGTGGCAGGCTGTTTAAAAAGTGTATATGGGATCCTTGGCTTTGTGAATCGAGGCACACAGTCCAAAAGCAAGGAGGTTATGCCTAAACCTTTACAAAATACCGGCTAGAGTAGTGTTTGCAATTTGGGGATCACACTTTATGGAGGATGTCAAGGCGTTGGAGAGATTAACTAGAATGGCACCAGAAATAAGGGACGTGTTATGTGGTTATTAGAGAAGATTAGAGAAGCTGGGACTGTTCTCAAAGAGCGGAGGAAGTGGAGATGAGTTTGATTGAGGTGATCAAAATCATGAATGGATTTGATGAAGCTATTTGGGGAGGAACATCTTCCAGTGGCAGAAGTTAACCAGAGGACATAGATTTAAGGTGACTGGTAAAAGAACCAGAGGTGACAGCATGGACTGGAGAAAGTAGCAGATGGTTCATTCAGTGCTAGAAGAAGAACGTGCTACAGTCTCATAAAATGGGCAATGTAGCCAATATGGAGCTGGTTCACAAACCATTTTAAATGCTGATGGTAAATGAGCAACCATTATCCCATGCCACCGTCAATGACAGTACATTTATTTTTGGGTCATAAAGTCATATCAGCCCAGTAGGAGGCCATTCAGCCCATCAGGTCCATGGCAGCTTTCTGTAAAGCAATCGAATCAGCTCCATTTCCCAGCTCCATCCACACAACCCTGCAAGTTTATTTCGCTTAATTCATAGAATCCCTATAGTGCAGAAGGTGGTCATTCGGCCCATCAAGCCTGCACCAACAACAATCTCACCCAGGCCCTATCCCCGCAATCCTACACATTTACCCTGTTAATCCCCCTGACATTAAGGGACAATTTAGCATGGCCAGTCAACCTAACCTGCACATCTTTGGAGTGTAGGAGGAAACCCACACAGACACGGGGAGAATGTGCAAACTCCACACAGACAGTGACCCAAGCGGGAATCGAACCCGGGTCCCTGGCACTGTGTGGCAACACCGCTAACCGCTGTGCCACCGTGCCACCCACTGCCACTGTGCTGCCTAATTGTGCCCATCAAATCTCCTATGAAATCATTGATTGCCTATGTGGATTGTGGAAAGAGAGCCAACAAGTTCCAACAATCTGGTAATCATTCATAGTCATCCAGATAAATTTATCTATCTGAGTCATGGGATAACATTTCCATTCTAATATCTACACTCATTCTAGAGTGTCTTACTTATTCCTTGAACGCAAGCCCCTGACCATTTTACAGAAATAAATCTTTCAGCAGTCCAATGCAGGTTCTTATTAATTACATACGCAGAGAATTAATAAATAGAATGTCTGTTCCCAGGTTTTCGGTTACGGAGATTGTTTTATATATTAACTAGCTCATATGATTGGTCTCTCACAGAAGATTCAACTCCCAATCCTTGCTGCAACATCTGTTACAGAGGAGAATCACGCCCTTAGCTCTCATTATTTTTTTTGACCAGATTGCTTCCTTTCATCAGTTTGCAAGTTGCCTGAAGCTGGACTTCTCCTGGAGACCTGACCTAATTTTACCGCAGTCTCTGTTGATTTTCCTTAAGCCTCTCGACCATCCTTCAGTTAGCTGGCTGATATTTCTCTTTTTTTTTCAAAATGCCTCACACTGTTAAACCTTCAGTTTCCCAAATCAGTTTGACCTGAAAGAGACCCCTAGGAAATGAAGAAGCTCAATTTTAATTTGAATTTCGGTACATCTGAATTGTTGATTCACAATATTAATTTAAGAAAAATATGCAGAGTTTAAAATATGCAGGGGGATTCTCTGCCCTCCCACTGCTGGCCAATGGTGGGTCGTGGGGAGGCCGAAACCTCCCCCCTCCTCCCTTTCTCTACATTTGCCATGATGAATTACACAACAAGTTAATAATTTCCATCTTAATGATGCACAAAGACACTAGGTAGAAGAATATCATTCATCTTAATCACAACAAATTTCTAAATAAAATATAAGTTTCATTCCTCATAAAGATGTTCAGGCTTGCTGGCTTAATCTGAGATTCTATTGTAGCTCTCTGTTCCCCAAAGATCTGCTTCATTTACCCTTCATATCCGAATAAATTTGCCTGCTTGAAAAGATCAAAGCAATCTTATAAATCCTCTCAGTTTGTACTCGAGATGTCTGAATGATCGGCATTTCTTTTCATTTCCCTCTTTCTATTGCTTAGTTGTTCCTTGTCATTATGATGCTCTCGATTTTTAATGCATGTTTAAAAATAGATCACCTTGGCAGACCTCATTGCCCTGTCTGATGGAAATGTGAGCACAAGTGGCTCATCCATTCTGAAGAGGCTAAAGTATCTGCTCACTAAATCTGAGCTGAGATCAGAAGCACATCAGTTAAAAATCCCAACTCTAGAAATCGCCTCCTGTTTTTCTAGTTTCACTGGAGGATTTTTCAGCACTTCTGGTCCTGCCAAAGGAGATTTCCCAGTGGTGCGGGCGGTCGGCACCGCAAATGGTCATTGACTTTGGCCAGACCAGAAGATTACACTGCCGGCCAATGATGAGCTGCCTCCACTGCCAGGAAACCCTGCGTGCAGGGGAGGGGGTACGGGAGGAGTGGAAAATCCCAGCCTTTGTTTTAGAAAATATTAGCTAGTATTGACGTATTTGATAGGAGGGTATACTTGGAGGGAATGCAACAAAGGTTCACTTGACTAATCGCTGGGCTGAGAAGGGAGTAGACTGGTTTTATATTTCCTAGAATTTAGAAGAATGAGAGGTGAGCTCATTGAAACATTTGTAAGGGATTTGGCAAGTGGATATAGGAAAGATTTCCCCCTAACTAGGGAGCTTCGACATAGGGGGTCACAATTTCAGAATAAGGGGTCACCACTGAGAACTGAGATGAAGAGAAATTTCTGTACTCAAAGGGTGTGAATCTTTGGAATTCTCCACTCAGGAGAGCTATGGATGCTCAGTTGCGGAATATAATCAAGATAGAGATTGATTGATCTTTGGGTTCTAAGGGAATTGAGGGATATGGGGATAATGCGGAAAGGGGGAATTGAAGTACAAGGTCAGCCATGTGGTTAGTGATGAAGGAGCAGATTCAAAGGGCCGAATGGCTGACACTGTTCCCATTTCTTATGTTCTTATACTTGTACTGGGCTATAAACTGTTGACATACAAAGGACACAGAAATATGAGAGTGAAACAATAACAATTATAACAAGCAGATCCTATAATTTTTCCAGTTTATTCACAAAATAATGGGCCATAATTTCTGAGCTCCCCAGCATAAGATTTGGGGAGCATTCCAAAGATGAGCTGGGAATCTCTCTCAGAAGCTCTAGTGTAAGGATTTGCACAGCAATAGCTCAGAAATGCTAACTTCCTCCAGGCTGTGCTGGGGACCATCTGAAAATGTGATTTGAATTGCAAACTTTGAATGGTTCTGGCTGTGTTACACAAATAGTTACCTAGAAAAAAGTTAGAATTAAAACCTTTCCTGACTTCTGGGTAACTATTGTAAAGACACAGACTGCCCCCGCCACAATACACACCCCAACCCCACTCTAGGGATTGCTCCCACCTCCCCACTCCCATGGTATCCCCCCACCCCCACAGGACCAACCTGGTTACCTCACCCCACCCCAAAGGCCCTGGTAGATTGAGAGAAAGGAAAATGATATTTCAGCTAATATTGAAAGGTACAGAAAAGTTACTCAAATTTAAAAAGCAGACAAAACATGCATATTTTTGAAGATTGCACAGTGGTCTGTTGGCAGGCGAGGGTGGGGGGGGGGGGGGGGACTGGAATTTTTTTGCACTATGCCAACCTGTCCACAAGCCTTCAGTTTTCTGCTCATTCACTTTAACAGGTGGATAATCGCAGACTGTAGAACACAGAAACTAAAACACTGCAAAATTGCAGAACAATTTATAAGATTATCTCAAAAAGACCTTGCGAGTTTAAATACTGTAACTTTTGAGATAAGGAAGGAGAAAAGAGGCTTAAAATCCTGTGACCAAAAAATATCCTCTTGTCACCCAAGATTGTAGCTTCTTCCTCCATTTAGAATATTTACTGTATGCTCCGGGAAATCACCTCTTTCTTCATTTCCAGTCATTAGTCAACTACGGAAAATTGTTAAAGCTAATCATGGAATACTTCAAGAATAATTGCAAGTGTCATAGTCTCGCATTTATCTTCATTTTACTTCATTTTCCTTTGAAGGTCACACTTATTCCTTCTAAACTCCAGATAATCCATATCCTTTTTCTTCCGACCTCCCCACTGTGTAAAAATCTAATCATATTATGCAGTCTTCAATTCCAACTCATTCATTCCCGAAGCCTGAACAACTACAAAGCCCCTTGTCGCCCACAGTCTTCAAGCTATTTAAATGCATGATTGATGCTACGAGAGTTGTAGTTGTGCTGCTGCTCTTGAGGACTCTGACCTTTACTGGCTACTGACTGAAAATTTCATCGAGGCCTGGATACACTGGACACCAGCCTTGGATCGAAGTTCCCACAGGACTCAGGAAGTGCAGCGGAAGGGGCAGAGCCTTCATCTGTCCCTTACTGGGGCTCCTCCATCAGACAATGCAGGACTTGGGTTACAGATTTCCAGTGTTAGGGGTTCCTACGTTTGCAGCCAGCAGGGCATGTGACTGAGCACGGAAGGTCAATGTGTGAAGAGAAGACTCCAACAACTCCCATTCCAGAATAAGTGGACTCCCACCTGCTGGGGATGTTGGGAGATTCCAGGCTGCATTTTGGAGCTTAATTTCCAAAAGTGGAGAACAAAGAACAAAGAACAGTACAGCACAGAAACAGGCCCTTCGGCCCTCCAAGCCTGTGCCGCTCATTGGTCCAACTAGACCATTCGTTTGTATCCCTCCATTCCCAGACTGCTCATGTGACTATCCAGGTAAGTCTTAAATGATGCCAGCGTGTCTGCCTCCACCACCCTACTTGGCAGCGCATTCCAGGCCCCCACCACTCTCTGTGTAAAAAACATCCCTCTGATATCTGAGTTATACCACGCCCCTCTCACCTTGAGCCCGTGACCCCTCGTGATCGTCACCTCTGACCTGGGAAAAAGCTTCCCACTGTTCACCCTATCTATGCCCTTCATAATTTTGTACACCTCTATTAGGTCTCCCCTCATTCTCCGTCTTTCCAGGGAGAACAAGCCCAGTTTACCCAATCTCTCCTCATAGCTAAGCCCCTCCATACCAGGCAACATCCTGGTAAACCTTCTCTGCACTCTCTCTAAAGCCTCCACGTCCTTCTGGTAGTGCGGCGACCAGAACTGGACACAGTACTCCAAATGTGGCCTAACCAGCATTCTATACAGCGGCAACATCATACTCCAGCTTTTATACTCTATACCCCATCCTATAAAGGCAAGCATACCATATGCCTTCTTCACCACCTTCTCCACTTGTGCTGCCACCTTCGAGGATTTGTGGACTAGGTCCCTCTGTGTTTCTATACTCTTGATGGCTCTGCCATTTATTGTATAACTCCCCCCTACATTAGTTCTTCCAAAATGCATCACTTCGCATTTATCTGGATTAAATTCCATCTGCCATTTCTCCGCCCAATTTTCCAGCCTACCTATATCCTGCTGTATTGTCTGACAATGTTCATCGCTATCCGCAAGTCTAGCCATCTTCGTGTCATCTGCAAACTTGCTGATAACACAAGTTACACCTTCTTCCAAATCCTTTATATACATCACAAATAGCAGAGGTCCCAGTACAGAGCCCTGCGGAACACCACTGGTCACAGACTTCCAGCCGGAAAAAGACCCTTCGACTGTTACCCTCTGTCTCCTGTGGCCAAGCCAGTTTTCTACCCATCTAGCCACCTCTCCTTATATCCCATGAGCCTTAACCTTCTTAACCAACCTGCCATGAGGGACTTTGTCAAATGCCTTACTGAAATCCATATAGACGACATCCACGGCCCTTCCTTCGTCAACCGTTTTTGTCACTTCCTCAAAAAACTCCACCAAATTTGTAAGGCATAACCTCCCTCTTACAAAACCATGCTGTCTGTCACTAATGAGATTGTTCCGTTCTAAATGCGCATACATCCTGTCTCTAAGAATCCTCTCCAACAACTTCCCTACCACGGACGTCAAGCTCACTGGCCTATAATTATCCGGGTTATCCCTGCTACCCTTCTTAAATAACGGTACCACATTCGCTATCCTCCAATCCTCAGGGACCTCATCTGTGTCCAATGAAGAGACAAAGATTTCCGTCAGAGGCCCAGCAATTACATCTCTTGTCTCCCTGAGCAGTCTAGGATAGATGTCATCAGGCCCTGGGGATTTGTCAGTTTTAATGTTACCTAAAAAACCTAACACTTCCTCCCTTGTAATGGAGATTCTCTCTAACGGGTCAACACCTCCCTCTGAGACACTCCCAGTCAACAAGTCCCTCTCGTTTGTGAATACCGATGCAAAGTATTCATTTAGGATCTCCCCTATTCCCTTGGGTTCTAAGCATAATTCCCCTCCTTTGTCCCCGAGAGGTCCAACGTTTTCCCTGACAACTCTTTTGTTCCTAACATATGAATAAAATGCCTTAGGATTCTCCTTAATCCTGTCTGCCAAGAACATTTCGTGACCTCTTTTTGCCCTTCTACCTCCCTGTTTGGGTTCTTTCCTACTCGCTCTGTATTCCTCTAGAGCTCCGTCTGTTTTCAGTTACCTGGACCTAACGTACGCCTCTCTTTTCTTTTTGATCAGATCCTCAATTTCCCTGGTTATCCACGGCTCTCGAATCCTACCTTTCCTATCCTTCCTTTTTAGAGGCACATGCCTATCCTGCAGCCTTATCAACTGTTCCTTAAAAGACTCCCACATGCCAGACATGAACTTACGAGGAAAACCCTCGTTTAAAAAAAACTTCATGCAACATAAGGTCTCCTCAGGAGAAGGGCCATGGGGGTGCCAGTGGTTGGGAGGGGTCACTCAACTTTGTTTCTGGGGAAGGAGACACAGAAACATAGAAAGGTAGAAAATGTTAGATTCATCATAGAATCCTTACAGTACAGAAGGAGGCCATTTGGCCCGTCAGGTCTGTACCAACCACAATCCCACCCAGACCCTACTCCCATAACCCCATATTTACCTTGCTAATCCCCAGACTAGGGTCAATTTAGCATGGCCTATCAGTCTAACCCACACATCTTTGGACTGTGGGAGGAAACCAGAGCACCCAAAGGAAACCCACGCAGGCACGGGGAGAAAGTGCAAACTCCACACAGAGAGTGACCCGAGGCCGGAATTAAACCTGGGTCCCTGGTGCTGTGATGCAGCAGTGCTAACCACTGTGCCACCCCATTGTTGGCTGGGCCCCTTATGATACTTGGTTCAGCTTCCGCTGGTGAGGGGCACTGCAGATGTATTGGTCCAATTACCAAAGGGCCATTTTCTTTTAGCTCCTTGCTTCTATGAACCTTTGAGAGATCATTAGTGGTAACTGTTATGATGACCACAAAGGTCATGATGGGTCACCGATTGATCTCCCCATGGGCTTCGTGAAGTACAAGCTCCCTGACTGAGCAGGTGGAGGCTTGCCCAATAGGAAGCATTCAACAGAAGCTTTTAAACCTGTTACTTCACTCGAACTGTTGTTGTGGGTGTTGAACTACCTAGCTGTGAGCCATGGGAGCAGCTTCTTTCCTGGTATACAATAAAGGGTGTTTGTAACAGGAAACTGGTTTGTCTGAATTACGACAGTAACCATGCGCATGCTGGTAGTTATGCTGGGAAACATCATCCCACATATTTCTCCTCCCAAAATAATCCTATTTAATTCTTTATTCCACCCCGAGGCTTGAATTACATTGTTTTCAGTACATTTTCAAACCAAAGTGAGAGATTTCACATCTCTTGGGTCTAATGTACTCAGTACATTCCTCAGTTTAATATATTTTGATATTAATGTACACATAACTTCACTTCAGATTGATGTGCAAATAGCAGTGCAATTTGGATCCTTGCAACATTGATGTGCAGGCCTCAGTTTCATAACTTTAAAAATATTGTGTGGGCCAACATAATGGACTGGATTTTTGGACCCACAGTGGCCGCAATCAGAGTTGAGCAGCAGCTAAAACTAGCACCTCCAATCAATGTGCTGGTTCCCTGGCTGCATTCCACCCCCAGGCCATTTGTGCACAGACTGAATCAAGATTTTCCAGTCGGCCTCTAGGGCCAGTGGCCAGGGCTTGGGGAATCAGTTAGCTCAGCTGGCGGGACAGCTGGTTTGTGATGCAAGAGTGACGCCAACTGCGCAGGCCCAATTCCCATACTGGCTGAGGTTATTCATGAAGGCCCCACCTTCTCGACCTCGCCTGAGGTGTGGTGATCCTTAGGTTAAATCACCACCAGTCAGCTCTCGCCCTCAAAGGTGTTCTGGCAGCAAAAAACACTTCCAAAATTTAGATTTGAAACATTTGGAGAAGGGGTGCCTTCATTTTGAAATTCCCCTTTTTTACCTACCTTCCATTGCAGCCTGCTGTCCCATTCGAGCTTCAGTGTCTCTGATTGACACCCTTCCCAAGCCCCCAAGCTTTGATAGCCCACCCACCATCCTTAATTGGATAACAAAACTATCTGCAAGCCAATTATGAGTGTACCCTCATGAAAAATCACAATGGGACCATTTCATTGTTATCCCCCTCAGGGGTGAGCTTGGCACCTGAAGCCAGTCCCAACCTCTGCTTCCTGCCTCAGAGGAAAAATTCAGCCCACCCAATTTATATCAAATCTTTCCCACAGGCACTTAGGGGAAGTGACAATTGCTTAGGCTGCACTGGAATGCCAGGAAATGAGGAAAATTAGATGGGAAGTGGTAATTGCCCTCTCCAAACTAATCTGTATTCCAGTGGTATTCCAACCATGGTAAATATGTGGGGTTACAGGGATAGGGTGAGCTGGAAGGGGAGGCTGGTGGGCCTGTGTTACAGTCGGTGCAGATTTGAAGGGCCGAATGCCCCCTTCTGCACTGTTGGGATTCCATGGTGAACCAGCAGAAAATCAGACCTATCGTACTCTCAACCTTTCCCTATCCTCCAACTCTCCAGCCTCCCCTATTTAAATATCTGACAAAGTAAATGAAGTGTACACGGGACAAAACTGGGCTCCGACCTTCTTGCTTAACCTATACACAAGGGAGAATGAATGGCTACACAATAAATTTCTTCAGATAGGTACTGATAAACTATTATTTTTGCATTAGTTTATTTACCTCTGTATATCTGATCCACTGTAATGATTTTAAAGAACTAGATTAGTTGAATAGTGTATGGCATTAACCAAGGTTGTAGCAGAGTTAATTTGACATATTGACCATTGAGTGATCAAACAACAAATTAATTACATGCCTCTATTGTCTGATAAAATATGCTTCCATTGTTAGGAGTTGTACAGTCCTAAATTATCGTACTAACAGTAAGTGACAGAGATAACTGCATGACTTCATTCACCATCTTGATGTGTCATACATAGGAACAGCCAGTTCACCTTCAGACATCCTCAGACAGACTTCAATTTCAAATTCTAAATATACTGAGCTGTGGGATACCCTCGCCTACTGGGTTTAAAAGAAATAATTATACAGCTCTACCTGTGTGCAAAAATGGACTGGTTTCCTTTTTAGATGAACATTTTTTTAAGCAAGCGTGTAATTTCTATTTAGTCGAGTGAAGACCGACCATGCACAATAAACATAGTAATTAGATGAGCCAGAATGTAGGGGGCATGATCACAAACTTCTGTGACTCGACTTAATCGACTATGCATCTTATTAAAAGACTTCTGCAGCGAGAGATGTTCCAGTGTAATTGGCCCCTTTCAAACTTCAATTTTAAGGCAAAGATAGATAGATTTTGGAACAGTAAAGGAATCAAGGGTTATAGTAAGCGGGCGGGTAAGTGGAGCGAGCTGAGTCCATGAAAAGATCAGCCATGATCTTATTGATTGGCAGAGCAGGCTCGAGAGGCCTACTCCTGCTCCTAGTTCTTATGACCTATCAATGTGTAGGGAACTTGCTGCAGTTCCTGAATTGTAGTTTCTCATTTTATCTGTGGTATGGGGTTTGAGAGGTGAGCAAAAACAGAGAGGCCAGGAATGTCCCACTGGGAGACAAGGACTGCTTTCATGCACCTTCAAGCAACTAGACAAGTGTCTTGCTGCTCTGGTAGCGTTTACGGGAAGGTGGTGGAGAAATGGCATTGCTCATTCAGAGAGCCAGTGCATACATGATGGGCCAAAAGGCCTCCATCTGCGCTGCAAAGTTTCTGTGATGGCAGGTGAAGATTCACAGCAAGGTAAGGTTTGAAAATACGGCAAGAGTATCTCAGCAAATAACAATTTCACTTCACTTTTCTTTTTTAATACGATTCTAACTTCTGCACTGAGATTTTGGAGAACATTGCCAAAGGTGTCTCAAATGCAACAATCAGCGCTTATGCAGCACTTTTAAGGTAGCAAAACTTTCCAAGCCACTTCACAAGAGTGTTGTCAAACAAGATTTGATACGGAGCCACATAAGGAGTTATTAGGACAGGGGAACAAACACTTGGTCTAACTAGTAGATTTTAACGAACATTTTCTTCCTCCTTTAAGAAGTAGTGAGGTTTAGAAGGAGAATTCCTGGGCAAAGTAGCTGAAGATATGGCCACCAATATGCTTCAAATCAGGGATGCATAGAATTGGAGGAATGCAGATACCTCAGTGGGTTGAAGGGCAGGACGGGGTTACAGTTAGGGATGTGCAAGCCGATGAAGGAATTTGAAAATGAGAATGAACATTTTTAACTTGGTGTTGCTAGGCCAGGAATAAACAGAGATCAGAGCGTACAGCACGATGGATGAACAGGTCTGGGTATGAGCTAAGTTACAGGCAGCAGGATTTTCGATGAGCTCAAGTTGGGGGGGGGGCGGGGAGAGAGACAAGTAACAGACCAGAACAAGATGATGAGTTGATGACGGAATGGAGGTGTAGGCATGGGCAGTGCCAAGGGGACAGGGCTTCTGGGGCATGTCTGGGGGTGATCGGTGGGGGACCTGCTACCACTTTGCAGTTTGGGTTGAGTGACAGAGTAATGGAGGCCAGCGATCAAGGTTGGCATCGGTTGGGGGCTGGGGGAGAGTCGGGACTGATGGTTTGGGTTGGGTTGGGGCGAGGGGGGGTTGCTGTCAGTGCTGACAGATCGGCACATGTGCAGGGGCCTACTCAGCACTATGCTGCCAGCCTCTCCAACGGGAATAGGCCCTGCCCCCCCAGATTTTTTATGTGATTTACGTTGGTGCACTCAGCAGTGCACAGAGTGTGGGAGATTCTTCTCTGAACTTCCACTGAAAAAAAACAGCGTGATTTACTCTCGTTTGAATGAATTCAACACTTGAATTTTTTGGGAAGAATCTCCCCCCCCCCCCCCGACCCCCCAGACTTCCACTAACTTCTATCTTTTAAGAGAGGGGTACCTCCCTCCCCACCACCCCCCACCACATGGCTGATAAGGTCCTTGAGTTATGTCAGTTCTATTTAGCATACTTTGCTCTCAGTCCCTCCCATCCCTCCCTGATGGTTCCTCCCGGCCTCACTTTCTATGGCACCAACCTTCATACTCAACAGACATCCTCCACCATTACAATCACCACCAAACTTATCTCCTCTCCGCAATACCCTGGTTCATTCCTCAATTCCCCTACCTTTCCTCTGTACCTTTGCATGTAAACACAAGTAATGCTACACCAAAAATCCTTTTGCTTCCTCCCTTCTCACTGTCTAAGGGACATTCCTTCCGGCTTCTTTCAGTTTAGTTTACTGTATTCGTTGCTACGGTCTCCTCTACACTGGTAAAACCAAACGTAGACTGGGTGCTGGTTTTGTGGAACACCTCCATTCAGTCCGTAGGCAATACCCTGAGCTTCCAGTTGTCTGTCATTTTACCTCTCTGATCTTTATGTCCTTGGTCTACCAGACTGTTACAATGAAGCTCAACACAAGCTCAAGAAACAACACCTTATCTTTTGACTTGACACTCTACAGCTTTCTGGACTCGACACCGAGTTCAATGATCTTAGATTGTAGCCTCTACTTCCATTTTGTTTAGTTTTTCTTTACTGTTTAGTTGTTTTCTCTCTTGTTTCCCTCCTATTTCCTTTGTTTCCAGATGGCAGCAATTCAGGGTCCTGCCCTTCACATGTCCTCTAGGCACATCTTTTGTATCTTTACTTGTCCCATTATCACTCCATTGGCCTTGAACCTTGAAAACTTGTGTTATTTAATCTCTTCTGCCCTCCATCCTATTTCAGACCTTCACTCTTGTTCCTTTCACATGCCCCTACCTCCTCGCCTCTTCTCTTGCTCAAAACCTATTACATTTCAAACTTTTCCCAATTCCGATGAAAAGTTACAGGGGTGAATTTTCTCAGTCCGTCCGCCACAGGAATCGTAGCAGGTGAGGGGCGGACCATGGAAAGGTCCGCCCCTCGCCATGGAAAGGTTCATTGACCTCAGACAGGATTTTCCAGTTTCGGAGCGAGTGCAGCTGGAAAGTCCCACCCAAAGACTTGAACATTAACTCTCTTCCTCTCTTAGCTGCAGGCAGGCCTGCTGAGTGGTTCCAGCATTTTCTGTTTTTATTTCAGATTTCCAGGATCTGCAGGTGTTTTTGTATCTAAAGTCTTCTCCAATGTAAGGCAAGCTGACCGATACTTGCAAGCTCTTCTGAAGTGCCAGGCAAAACCATTAAATACTCCCTTGGAAGCTTACCTCCCTCTCTTGCCTATACTTGTTATTTTTGTTATGCAGTGTAATGATAAATGACAAGTTTGCTCTATCACCGTTATCATCAGAGATGCAGTAGCTTATTTGCTGTATGAGAAAAGTAACAACCACACAGATGTCACTCAGTATACCTCAGGCAGACACGATATCCCTGGGTTCTATTCACTCTTGCACATGAACCACATCCCTCCATTGCCTACAAATAACTCCAGAGGTTTATCAACGCTGGACTGATCGTCTTGTTAATGCTAATTGGTTACAGCCTCTGTACTTTTTCTTTATCGGATGACTAGGAATTCATTCAAATGCCAATAACACAGCAGCACGCATCAGCAGCTGATGTCTCATCCATATGGTGCTACTTCTTCAGTTCAAATTTAGAATCCAATTTGTCATCAGTGTCCTTCCTGTACCTGAAATGTTCTGGCTGTGCACAAAGAATGAGACTTGGATCACTAATTCTTTTGCATGTCAAACTACATAACGTACATCTAACAAGAACTTGCACTGCTATATTTATAAATATATATCGAGTGTAATGATAGCACTCTTATCTTTTATCTAATAAAGTGCTATTGTAAATCACTGCAGTGAAAATTAAGACTTTAAAAAAAAAATTCATTCATGGGACAAGGGCGTCGCTGGCTGGGCCAGCATTTATTGTCCATCCCTAGTTGCCCTTGAAGGGCAGTTGAGAGTCAACCACATTGCTGTGCCTCTGGACTTGCATGTAGGCCAAACCAGGTAAGGACGGCAGATTTCCTCCCCTAAAGTGAACCAGATGGCTTTTTTCGATAATGGTTTCATGGTCATCAATAGATTCTTAATTCCAGATTTTCTTTTGTGGAATTCAAATTACACCATTTGCCGTGGCGGGATTTGAACACGGCTCCCGGGGTTTGATGACAGGTGAGATTGGCTGTCTTACTCATTTCCTTCCTCCTCCAGGTACCATGCCCTAAGGGCTTCCAGTGGATTGATCCATGATTATACTTGGCAAAGTATTGCAGGTTTTTTAAAAATTCATTTATGGATTGTGGCTAGAGCAGCATTTATTGCCCATCCCTAGTTGCCCTTGAGAAGATGGTGGTGAGCTAGCTTCTTGAACCACTACAGTCCCTGTGGGTGTAACATGCTGTTAGGGAGGGAGTTCCAGGATTGTATTCCAGCGACAGTGAAGGAACAGTGATCTATTTCCAAGTCAGGATGTGGATGACTTTACTTTCTGCAGTGTAGCTGTACAGGAAACTCTGCCACTCTTACTGCCTGCTAACAGGCATATCTGAAGCATCGACAGGCTGGCAATCAATCCATTTGGCCACATTATGAACTCCCTTTCCATGGCCATCAAGTCCTGAAGTGGGCTTTGAACGCAGAGCTTCTGGCCTAGAGGTAAAAGTGTTACCCACTGTGCCCCAACATATGTTTGCCTTACTGATACTGTTATGTGCACAATCTTCTGTGCAGGTCTCCTGACAAATGTAATGTTCAACTAATGTTGCTGTTCGCCTTTTCATAGAAATCCTACAGTGCAGAAGGAGGCCATTCGGCCCATCGAGTCTGCACCGACCACAATACCACCCAGGCCCTACCCCCACATATTTTACCCGCTAACCCCTCTAACCTATGCATCTCAGGACTCTAAGGGGCAATTTTTAACCTGGCCAATCAACCTAACCCGCACATCTTTGGACTGTGGGAGGAAACCGGAGCACCCGGAGGAAACCCACGCAGACACGAGGAGAATGTGCAAACTCCACACAGACAGTGACCCGAGCCGGGAATCGAACCCGGGACCCTGGAGCTGTGAAGCAGCAGTGCTAACCACTGTGCTACCGTGCCGCCCCATTCTCAAACTCATTGAGAAGCAGAAAGGTTGGGTCTAGTTAAGGGTTCAAGGTGTCTCTGGAGATGGTTTTAGTTTTAGTGCAGGTGATATTTTTGACTGATCCAGTGGTTTTTGAACTTCCTCTGTTCAGAAGTAATAGCCATTGTTAAAGCTGTGCTTCCAGAACCTTCTGTGTTTATTTCAGTTTCCAGCATCCACAGCAGTTTTGCTTTGATTTTCTATTGCGATTATCACGCATTTGGGAAGTTCAAGAGATGTTAATCAGTTTGAAAATGCTTGAAGCTACAAATTTGTCACTTTATTAAATTCTCATTTAATTTCCCCCTCCTTGGCAATAAATGGTATTTCACCACACTAGCTCGATAACAGAGGGAATGCTCTCCGGTGTGTGCAGAGTGGCTGCAAACAGTCAGCTGAGAATGGGATAAGTTCCCAAAAGGAGAACGCTGGAAAATCTCAGCAGGTCTGGCAGCATCTGTAAGGAGAGAAAAAAGCTGACGTTTCGAGTCCAGATGACCCTTTGTCAAAGCTAAGTTCCTGTCTGGCGCAGAGTTTATTGTGTATGAAGGGGTCGGTGGGTTGTTGGGTGAAAGGTGCCTCACGGTCACTGTGGTCTCATTTCGATGTCCTTCAGATCAAAGAAGGTCAATGGTTTTTCCTATTTTGCCCCTCCCAAGACATTACAATGGCTGCTGGTGGGTGAGAGTACTTGGGGGGAGGTGGGAAGAGGGGAGTTGGGGGAGGGGAACGGTCATGATATTTATGGTGAAGCAGGAGTAAAGTAGGCCCCTCAAGCCTGCTCCTACATTTAGTAAACTCATGGTTGAATTTCTACATCAAATCCACTTTTCTGTCCTATCCCCTTGCTTTCCTTGATATTCAGAAAGTCTATTGCTCTTTAGTTCTGAAGATACAACCGAGCATCTACAGTTCTCTATTTCACAACCTTCTGAGTGAAGAAATTTCTCCTTACCTTAGTCCTAAAAGGCAAATCCCTTTTCCTGATTCTATGGTTCCCCCTCTCAGCATCTACCATGTCAATTTTATGGGCAAGATTTTCCCACCCGTTTTTTGGGCGAGCTTAGTTAAATGAATATATGGCACCCTGTGCACTACAGATGCTATCAGCTGATTCATGCCGGAGGCTAAACCCGCCAGAGAGACCGGCAGCAGAGTGCTCAGGGGGCCATTGGGCATGCACTATAGCCTCCCAGGAAAGCCTCCCGATAGCCAGCCCTGACTTCTGTTCACCAGCCCCACATCACCCCCCCAACCTCCAATGCAGAGTTCCCCCCGTCCTTCCCCTCTTACCTCCCCACCCCCTCAGACCCTGCCTCCTTGACACTGCCTGGTGCCTGGCAGGCACTGCCAGTGTGTCCGATTGGCACTGCCCAACAAGCACAGCAAACCCCCGTCCCGCCTCCCCATGACCTCCCAATTGCTGGAACCTTACGATTGTGCCCCGGGCTCATGAAAGAAATGCAGATTAAGTTCGAAATATTTAAATCAGCCTCGTGCCATATGCCGACGTAAGGCTGATCACGTCATAAATGATGGCCTGGGAGATTCGCAACCGGTGGGATGCTGGTCGTGATTCCCATTTTTGGCTTCTGGCTTAAATTTCCCGGCCTGCTACACTACTTGACCAGCAAAGCGGGCCAGGAAAATCGCGCTCTATATGTTTCAATGAGAGTAGCTCACATTCTCCTAAACTCCATAAAATATAAGCCCATTCTACTTAATCTCTCCTCATGGACAATCCTCCCATCCGAGGAATCAATCTGTTGAATCTTCATTGAACCTCCTCCAAGATAAGTACATCCAATTGGAAATGATTGCAAGGCAGTTTTCACTTAGAGGGGTTTAGGTGAAATAAACACTGGCTCTCAAATTTGAACATTTTATACCTGTTCTCTGGATTAGATTACAGCCTTGTGTTACTGCACAATGCCTGTTAATTTTAATAATATTAAACTGCAGGGCAAATTTATTCTTCTCTTTGCTGACAGGGTGGATCCTAATAATCGAAAACAGCATGGCTTTGGTGTTCGCTATTTTGCTCAAAGTTTATTGCTTTGTGAATTATGATTCTGACGTTTAAGCAACAATAAAGGTTTGGTTGATACTGGGGAAAATTCAAAGCTGCCATGTGCAGCTTAATGACTGCTCTCTGATGCCCACAACTGTGCCAAGGAAATGGACTCAGGCTTCAGCCTGAGTGGAGACCTGTCTGTGGGAAACTTAGAACATTTTAAGTGGAATATTTTAAAATACAGTAAGAATACAGCATCTTCTTTCCATTCATCTGCAAAATGGTGCCAGTGGAAAGAATGCCTTGCAATGAGTTCGCCGCACAGAATCTGGCCATTTGGCCCAAATGGCCTATGTCGGTGTTTAAGCTCCACATGAGCTTTACCACCCACCACCACCACCCCCACTTCCATTCCCCTCCATCCAAAACGAGCACCATTTCCTCACTTTTCCTTTCCTCCTCATATCTACACAACCTCCTTTCAAAGGCATCTTTGCCATTCACCTCGTCTACTCCATGTGGTAAACATGTAACTCATTTTAAAATATTTGCATTGGACACTGGCAAAAGAAGCAATGATGAGAGTCCACCGCCAGAAGTGGCAGTTTAAATCATGCCATTGCTTTAATGCTGGCCCATCAACAGCTAAATAAATATAGGTTATCACACTGGTAATTGTAGGATTCAGAGTGTTCCATTTGGAAGAGACCTTTCAGAGTCGAGCTGTACACACAAATTATGGGTCTCATACGCACAGTGACACTGGTAGCATTCACTTGGCATTGTAATTTCCTATATTTACATCTTTGCTGTGGAACTGCTGTAATTGTCAAAGCAGTCTCAATTTGAGAGAAGCACATTGAAAGAATTATGCTTTGTAAAGCTGAATGATGTGGTTGTAGGTAAGGTACTTTTGTCCAATATGTCAAACTCTTCTTATTCTTCAAAGCAATTCGTTTAAAAGAGCTCAGTTTATTAATCCTGCTGTGGAATCTATCTGCGGGCTGTTTTTGTGAACACTGGAGAAGCTTGCTCTCAGCAGCGCCAAATTCTAAAGGCACTAGTTACTCGGCTACTCTTAAAATCCCGACTGCATTTGCCACATTCTGGAACTGTAATTGAAATCATAGAAATCATAGAATTGGTCAGATTAATTGGCTTCATTCGCTGTCACTGATAGACAACTCAATCTCCTGCTAATTAATGGAAAGGAAAGGGTTCATAGGTCGAGAAATACTTCCAAATAGATGACTTGCATCATGGTGAAAAGCAAAATGCTGGAAATCACGAGTCTAACAAAGGGTCACAAGCTGTGAAATGCTAACGCGACCTTCCTCTCTCCACAGATGCCCTTTTTTTCAAACCTGGATGGAGACATTAGATTGGCCCAGTGCCCTCAAACCAAAATAAAAGGTAACAGAAGTGCCTCCTTTTTATAAGAGGACATTTCATAAAAACATAACAAAAAAGGAAACTTACCAAATTAAATAATGTTGCCACTTATGTCGACTAATCACTCTAGTCCCCTATGGTGTCCACATGCCATGGAAGACCTGGCATGTACCCACGGACAATGGATGCTCCTTTTCCACAACCACCCAAGTGCAGACAAAGCCACGGAAGAGAAGCAGATAGCCCCAGAGTAAATATCCCCACCGCCCACACAATATCTATCTTGTACTTAGAATCAACATGAGCTACATGTCAGTTACCCCACAAACTGTGGTCAAACACACCACACTACCCAAGAAATGTGACCAAGAAACATCCCACATATTTCTCAGCAATTCACTCAGATGTCAGTGTCCTCTGTGAGTTCCACAATCTCATTACAACTCTGTCTCTCTCATGAAGGGGCTTAAGTTTTCACTCTTGAAGACGTAGCTTCTGAATTCTGCCCAAACGTCGTTCCAACTTGAACTAAATGACTGCACACCCCCTAATGGTTTAATCTCTTCTCCTGAGACTGCCATTGGCTTCCCGAAGTTACACTCCAGCACCTGCTAACAGGCACAACTCCAGCCCTTTGGCCATGACAAGCAGAATACCACTGCTTGAAAGGGTTACCTCTGCCCCAACAGCCTAAGCTCAGAGCCAATGCCTTCTGCTACTTGTTCAGCTCTCCAGGGCTTCTCCCGTGCCTTCATTACCTAGAATTTGGTAACAGCAGCATCTTCACAGCTTGGAGCCTCTTTCTTTGCTCTTTTCCCCGGTGGTCTCTTCCTGGCAGTCCCCTTCTCCCAGTGTTGGCAAATGGTGGCTCCTTCCCTAGTGGTCTCCTCTCTGGGATCTCTCCCTGGGATTTCCCCCCTCTCCGAGTTCCGTCTTTTCGGTCCCATGTTATAGCCAGACCTGGGTCTCATGATCCTTGTTTTTGGGTCACTGAGGGAACGGATCACACCATCCTGCCATGCCCCACTCAGAATGCTCAGAATTCTTGGGCCTGCTGGGAAACAGAATCCTTGGCCTCTGCCTGGACCAAAATAAGTTCCCATTTCTTAACATTAGAGACAAGTCACCAAACAGCAACACAAATAATTATCAAAAATATTAGCAGAGCAGGTTGAACAACTGGTGATAGAAGCAAAATACTGCGGATGCTGGAATCTGAAATAAAGCAGAAAATGCTGGAAAATCTCAGCAGGTCTGACAGCATCTTTGGGGAGAGAATCGAGCCAACATTTCGAGTCTGGATGACCCTTTGTCAGAGCAGAGCTCTCGGGTCATCTAGACTTGAAATGTTGGCTCTATTCTCTCCCCACAGATGCTGTCAGACCTGCTGAGATTTTCCAGCATTTTCTGCTTTTGTTTGAACAAGTGGTGAAATAAGGGAAAATATTTCTTCTCCCAGGAGTGTTTGCAGTAAAGTGTGAGTTGGAAGTTAGATGTAAACAGAACATCTGTCCTTGGAAACCACCTGTACTCTGATTACAGAAGAAGAATCATCCGTCAATATGTGTAACTATCAAAAACACAAAATCACAAATACATTGATCACAAGCAAACCTGAGCAGGACTTTTTCAAACAAAATAAATTGCAGTTACCAGTTACCTTGTGTTTTTCTGCCTTGTGAGGGATTCTCCGATCTCATTCATTCCCGTTGCCAGCGAGAATGGAGAATTTAGCGTTCAGCCAAAACTCCATTCACTGCAGCAACACAGGACAATCCCACCATGGATGAGGTTGGAGGTTTCTGGGGCAGTTTTCATCATCCTTCCAAACATTTAATGACTGCAGTTAGCAGCAGCTGCAAATCTTTAAACAATCGAAATTTAACAACCCCTTCAGTAAATGAGTGACAATTACTGGACGAAAGGTCACTGATTGATTAAAATCCAGAGACTCACAACAGGGAAGCAATAATATCTGTTATTCAACTATATGTCAGATAGATTTTTGTTTGTACCCATGATTCAATGGCTGTCAGTTAGGTACCAGTGTTCAAAACTGCCTAATGATACAGTGGTTCAATGGGGAAGTGGTAGCATAGTGGTATTGTCACTGGATTTTCCAGAGACCCAGGATAATGCTCTGGGGATCTGGGGGTTCAAATCCCACCACAGCAGATGGTGAAATTTGAATTCAATAAAAATCTGAAATTAAAATGATGACCATGAAACCATTGTTGATTGTTGCAAAAATCCATCTGGTTCACTCATGTCCTTTAGGGAAGGAATTCTGCCATCCTGACTTGGTCTGGCCTACATGTGACTCCAGATCCACAGCAATGTGATTGACTATTAAATGCCCTCTGAAACTCAGTTCAAGGGCAATTAGGAATGGGCAATAAATGCTGGCCCACCCAGCGATGCCCACATTCCATGCATCAATTTTAAAACATTGTTCACAATGCCAATGTAGTCACACCAATGCCAAGCTGTCAATTTCATGAAAACACTCCAGTAATTTCTTGCACCTCTTGTGATGATATCCACCGTATCAAACGCCAAGACTGCTCTGGGGCTCATGAATGCTGTGGATAGCGTGTCCTCTAACACTCCCTTCCTTTTTCACAGGGAAGTATTCAACACCTCTCTAATACCAAAGGCTGAAATATGAAATTGCTTGTGAGAAATTATGGGTGGAGAACTTTGCTTCCTGAACATAATACATTAAATGCGTCTTTGACAAGGTACTTTAGAAATGAACATCTCTTTGCTTCTTTAGGCTTCTGAATGAATTTGACAGTATCATTAATGCTCAATGACACATTCTCAGCAAGGAGGTTGAAATGTAAGGAAGTCAAGAATCCCACCCTAGTTCAATGAATATGGTTCCTTTCCTCTCTCCTTTGTCTCTTCTCCATGTCCTGTCCATTATTCGGACTTCATCTCATATTTAGCATCTTTTATGTATCATTCCTCCAAAGCCCTATTTCCACATTTTCTTTTATCTCTTCTGCATCCTTTGTCCTTCAATCCTTCTGATATCAATAGGCCCTGTCACTCATTCAGTTCTGGAATTCTAACCAGGTCAATCACAAATTATCTAACAGACACAGTCAATAATATAGTCATTTGAACAGAGCTACTGCAATTCAGAAGCCTTCCACAATGAAATACTTCAGATTGTCTCTGGTATTTAACACAATTTAAAATGTCTGTGGGTAGTTTAGACTATTTTAAGTGGAATATTTTAAAATACAGTAAGAAAACAGAACAGTTTATGAAACTGGCGGCACGATAGCACAGTGGTTAGCACTGCCGCTTCACAGCTCCAGGGTCCCGGGTTCGATTCCCGGCTCGGGTCACTGTCTGTGTGGAGTTTGCACATTCTCCTCGTGTCTGCGTGGGTTTCCTCCGGGTGCTCCGGTTTCCTCCCACAGTCCAAAGATGTGCGGGCTAGGTTGATTGGCCAGGTTAAAAATTGCCCCTTAGAGTCCTGGGATGCGTAGGTTAGAGGGATTAGCGGGTAAAATATGTGGGGGTAGGGCCTGGGTGGGATTGTGGTCGGTGCAGACTCGATGGGCCGAATGGCCTCCTTCTGCACTGTAGGGTTTCTATGATTTCTATGAAACTCTTGCTCAATCCAATTTGCATTGTTTGTTGTCTTTTTGATAGTTTTTGACAGAGGTGTAATTCTGGGGCCAAATAGTCAGATTTTTGGTTGTAAAATAATTTGATTTGATCATTTATAAACAAAGCTGAGGATTTCACCAGTCCCTCTGTGATCATCAGGAAGGCAGACTCAAGGCTGACTGAGAGGAATGGTGACAGGCATCAGGTTTCAGAAAACACTTGCCAAATCTTTAAATAATGGCAGGTGTGATATCCTCATCATTTATTTCTTCTATTATAAATTTGTGTTCAAAATTAACATTAAATAGTGACAATTTATACTGCTTCAAATGATGGTAAAAAACTGAAGCAGTTTTCCCTGCAATCATTAGATTCATTCTCAGTATCATGTTATGTTTAGGGTCAAATAACAAATCTTCACACAGAATTTGGTTATCTTATTTTGATACAGAACCCAGTGTGACTGGGTCAGTGAAGTATCTAAAGAACTGTCTGGCTCACTTAATTGAAATGGTAGAATCCTGACTGCTTTGCTTGTATATATGTTTGTTTTTGTTGGTCTTTTTTATGTTTGAGATTCATGTTTAACGCTTTCTTGTAAATTGTAGTAGTGAGTTTGAAGCTATCTGGAGAAATAGCTAGGTCAGTGGGACTTGACTGAAATATGCCAACCAATGAGGTTATTATTTACATGTGCAGCTTAGCGCAGCAGATTTGACTGTTATTTCCTTTCTTAGAAAAATGGATATTGAAATCTGCATCTACTTAGCATGTTATTGCTTCTGTTTACTTGCCCATTTACTGTTTAATAAATCCCTTTCTTCATTTTTCAACCCAAGCCACAGTATGATGAGGTGTTCATTCCATTGCCTACCACAGGTCAAGGAAGATCACAGGACACCATCCTTTGAAAAGAATGACTGAAATCTGGCTCTGAGGGTTTTCTTTTGGATGCCTGGGTTTGTTACAGACACATTAACGAGTGCATGGAAGAAGGTTATGTTGAACCTGAGAACAATACTGACAACAACAACTTGCATTTACAGAGTGCCTTTAATTAGCATCTCCCTCCTCTCAACCCTGGGTACTTTGGCATAATCAGTCCAAAGTGGGCAACAAGCCAAAGAAGGAGAGGCATGTTTCCCACGTTACAACAGTGACTACACTTCAAAAGCATTTCATCGATTGTAAAGCACTTTGCAGTGTCCTGAGACCATGAATGTCACTAAATAAATGCAAATCTTTCTTTCTCCTTCATTTGAATGAATGGGCCATTGATTAATTATAGAGGGGGAGTTTTCAGGAGAGGAGGGGGGTGGTGGGACATTGTGAAGAAATTCCAGAGCTTGGGACCAGGGTGTCTAAATGTGTTGCTAGTAACGGTGGTGCAAAGAGAGGGATGCACAAAAAGCTACAATTGAGAGCGATGAACCCAAGAACACAACGGTCCACTCCAGAGCAATGTGGACCACTGATGAAAGCTGGACTTGCCTGTTTTAGGATTTAGCCACAAGTTGCCTAATACAGGAACAGATCCCATAAATCTCCGATAGAAATAATGATTAAGCAACCACACAGGGAGTCTTGATCTTAGTACCAGAGTTAAGATTAACAAGCATTAAAATCAATAAAATTAAATATCACGAGCTTTCACAGAAAGAAAGGGTTCACAGTTTACTTCCTGTAACTTCAAGGCTGATGGTTTCCATTATCACGATGGTCAAATAAGAAACAAAATTATGTTACCTATATGACAGCTTCCACTGGATGTCACTACTGAGCAAGGGCAACGCTCACATGCAGCTGCGGGGCTGGCTCCAAGCTGCCTGTAGAAACTATCCTTGCACTTCTCACAATAGCGTCCTTTGCTATTTCCAGTGCAGTTTGTACAGATGCCTAAAAAAAAGCAGAAAGCAAATACAAATGAATAACAGCTTCATTTGCGAAGAGGAGGATGAAAAAAGATTTAAATAACAGTGCAGATTTCACATTTATCTACATGACTTGATTAGAGTCCGTAATTCAATAAGCCTAACTTTAGATCACTTGTTCCAGTTAATCAATTAACCATCGAGATATGATCAAAAGCAGTCAACAGTGCCCTGTGATTAAAACAAGCAATGGGAGCAGCTGACCGCAGTGCACAGTTCTAACCAATATCTGTGACAAATGTGTTCACATTCCAACATTCATGATGAATGTTTTTCTTGGTCCACATTTATTTATGCCATATTCTGAATGGAGAATTGCACATTTTACAATCCTCTCCCCCGCAGTTGTAGCACAGAGTCTGATTATACTTCATGTACGTAGCCAAATTATAAAGTTACAACTTAAAACCAATAAATTTAAATCAGAAATGGGTCATGAGCCATACCTTTAAAGAATGAAACACAGAAGTTACATGTTAACCAAAGTACTAATTGGAAAAAATGACATGCACTAGATCATGTATTCCCTGTGTTCATTTCTTGTGTTTCCATAAAAAGGCAGCTGAAAGTTTGACTTGTACACACGACATCACCATAATTCAATCACAGTTCATGCTTCTCTGGTTGCACCATGGTACTTGAATGAAGTCCTCTCCTAGCCTATTGCAGCAGCCCATTTTCAAATGAATGAGGCTGTGTCATTTTGTTATTGTATCTTTGCAGCAAGATGGCCATTTGTAAACTGTGTGTGATTGAAGAGGCCAACATTGCACGCTGATATCACCCTTGCGCACGCACCATAATATATTTTTCAATAATCTTGATAACAATTCCCTGAGACCCCAGGGAAGCTTGTCTGGAGACAATACACATCTCTTTAACCTGTGCTTAATGCTTCCTCCACTCACATTGTCTGTAACTTTAAGACCTGGTTGGCTGTAGAGATTTGCATTCTAATCAGTATTCTGTAACTTGATTTTGTGTCTCTGTGCCCTGTTTGAGAGCAGATTTCCACTCCATCTGACGAAGGAGCAGCGCTCCGAAAGCTAATGGCATTTGCTATCAAATAAACCTGTTGGACTTTAACGTGGTGTTGTTAAAACTCTTACTGTGTTTACCCCAGTCCAACGCAGACATCTCCACATCATGACCCCAGGGAAGGGCAGAGGGGTTTGTGCTGGGAGTGGGTGAAGCGAGAGAGATGAGGGGAGGGCAAGATGTAAACTGTACTGCAGCACAAACAGCCCTGATAGCTAACAGGACAGTCACAGTATGGGCTTTCTACACTTCCACAAAATCAGCGTACCTGCAATTCTCAGTCCATTAGACTTCTACAAAGATAAATCTTCCCTTCCTGTGAAAATATCACTTTGCAATCCTGCACAAAATTTTAGCAAAATAGCAAAATGGTCCGAATTAAAAATCCTATTTGAGAGTTTGATATGTCACTTGTAATCCAGGCTAATGCTCTGAGGTTACGGGTTCAAATTCCACCCCAGCAGCTGGTGAAAGGTAACTTTATATTCCAGATTTGTTCATTAGTCTCAGTAATGGTGACCATGACAGCTATCACCGATTGTTAGAACAAACCCACCTGGTTCATTAATGTCCTTTAAAGAAGGAAATCTGCCATCCTTACTCGGTCTGACCCACATGTAACTACAGACCCGCTGCAATATGGGTGGCTCTTTAACTGTCCTCTGAAATGACCTTTGAGCCACCCAGTTCAACGGTAATTAGAGATGGGCAACAAATGTTAGCCTTGCGAGTAACACCCTCATCCCATGAAAGAATAATGAATTAATCTCAGTCATTTGTATATATCAGTAGCAATTCTGTACCGACATTAAGCGTTTAGTTGTTACATGGGTACAATGGGTATAGAGGGGTATGGGCCAAATGCAGGCAATTGGGATTAGCTTAAGGGTTTTAAAAAAGAAAAGGCGGTATGACAAGTTGGACAGAAGGGCCTGTTTCCATGCTGCAAACCTCTATGACTCTATGAGCTTACGATTCAGTTTATTCAAGGAATATGATTCATCATTTAAATATAATTACATGCATTTCTCTTCTCTCCATCTTTATTGTTCTATGCCATAACCTTCATCTTTAGAAATGAGCACCAAATTATGTCCTGAGATGTCACATGAAAGGAAAGGACTGTGAGCCAAAGAAGATGAAAGTGTTTGTCAATACAAAAAGTGTTGTGAAGAAGCCATTCTTACGCATCTTTTTCTTAAAGTGAGGTACAAAAATAGTGACAGGCTCTGAGTATAGAGTTCCACAGGGAACTGTGCTATAAATAAACCTCTGATTGCCTGTATTATTGAAGTTCCTCATTATCTGAATCTGCCACCAAAATAGTACCTGGCACTAGACAGTACCATGGGCTGAGCCCAACATTTGTGGTTCAATTCAAAATGGCCCAAGCTGAACTTAATATAACATGGGGAGGAGGTGGGTCTATTGAATGCATGAAAAGACTGCAGGCTGTTGTGTCGCAATCCAGTGTTTATGGAGGCATTTGGAGTGTGCATGCTGAAGCTCAGAACTTTTGGTGGGAAGGGTTAGTTAGGTTATACATCCAAATTCCCACCAAGATACAGAAAGTTATTATTGTTCTTCAGGCTCTGATTTCAGAGAGCTTGAACTTCAGATTGCCCAAATGTAGAATGTAACAAAACTTATACCAAATTGATCTAACTGTGAGTATACAACTACCTGATTCAATCCTGACCCACTCTGGGAGCACAATAGCTTCGGTTCTGTGGAATTATTATCATAAATTATAGCAAAACCCAAAAGGTTAGAATATGATTTGATTTATTATTGTCACATTTATTAGTATAGTGAAAAGCATTGTTTCTTGCACGCTATACAGCCAAAGCATACTGTTCATAGCGTACATAGGGGAGAAAGAAAGGAGAGGGTGCAAAATGTAGTGTTACAGTCATAGCTAGGGTGTAGAGAAAGATCAGCTTAATATAAGGTAGGCCCATTCAAAAGTCTGATGGCAGTAAGGAAGAAGCTGTTCTTGAGTCGGTTGGTACATGATCTCAGACTTTTGTACCTTTTTCTCGACAGAAGAAGGTGGAAGAGAGTATGTCCAGGGTGCATGGGGCCCTTGACTATGCTGGCTGCTTTTCCAGGGCAGCAGGAAGAGTAGACGGAGTCAATGGATGGGAGGCTGGTTTGCATGATGGACTGGGCTTTGTTCATAACCCTTTGTAGTTTCTTGCGGTCTTGGTCACAGCAGGAGCCATAACAAATTGCGATATATCCGGAAAGGATGATGCAATATTCTTCCCTTGTACTAATACTTAATTAATGCATAATTAAAATTTTTGTTTTTTCAACTTCCCAAAGATCATATGATAAGCATTTACTTGTAAATTAATGAGCTTCGAGCTATGTAAATCTGTATGCAAGTTTATTATGGGGGAAACATATTTGAATAATTCCAAATGGATGCATTTTAGTTGCAGGTTCGTTAACTCCAATGACAGACCGCATGTTGGTTGTGTTCACTAAACAAGTGTCCAGAAAGCAAGAATTGGGTTTTCTTTTTATCATGTCATCTTCCCAACAATAATCTCTGCAAATATCAACAAACCTGATCTTGAAATATCAGCCAGTTTATGATTTTAATTAGACTCAAACTGTTTCCTTCTTGATTGATACAAAGAAATGCTGAAGTGAAGCAACATGAACACTGTCGAACTTCCACTGTCAAATCTCTGGTGTTTGTTTTTCTGATAGGTCCCAAAGTGTTGAAGTTAAATAGTTTGTGCGTGTGTTGGCTGACCACAAGGAAAGGAACGTTCCAGTCCCAGCTCAATTGTAGGTCCTTAAAAAAAAAAAGACCTTTGCAAAGCCAAGCCGTCCAGAAATGTTTATGCTTGGAGCAGGATTTCCCACAATGGAAATCTACTTCCCAGAATGGCTTTGTACCTTTTGCAATTTGACATCCAGATTAGATACATTAGTACAGTTAATGACACTGTGTTCATCTGGACTGAGCTGTAAACAGAACAGGGCCTATTGCAGCATCTGAAACATCTGCTTTCTGATAACACAACTCACACTGCCAGAAATCGTTCTCATTATCATACATTCAATGTAAAAGAGAAACCAAAGTCAAATGCTTTATATAACTTGTTTTTTAGAAAGATGTGAGCTGTTTTTACATTGTACCATATTAAAAATTGCCAGTGTATGGGTAATTATTTTCAGATTTTGCTTGACCTTTGTTAAAGCAGTGAGAACTCATTTTAGTTTGCTTCAAGTACTCCTTCACCAAGAATAAAGCTTTGATGATTTATTAAGTATTGAGTTTGTCCACCCAGACTGGAGTACCCAGATAGGATTTTCTGGCCACGCTCGCCCCGAAACCGGAAAATCCTGCCCGAGGTCAACAGACCTTTCCATGGTCCACCCCTCGCCCACTACAATTCCCGTGGCAGGTGGGATGGGAAAATTCACTCCCCTGCCTTAATCTCTGCACCATCCTCTACTGAGGTTAGCTTTTGTTCAAGAACATCCAGTTTGACATAGTTTAGAAATTATCCAGAGAAGAAAAGGGAATCACTTTTTACCCTGTATCACTGAGTGCTTGTGTCCTATTCCAGCATCGCTGTGCAGTCCATTAGCCAAACTGGACTCTGATATTAAAATCATTACAATCCTGAAAATCATCATGGTAGTTGTTTATGACTTGTCGACTTAAACCCCTGTTCCCCTCTTTTCTCCACCTTCCCGGCAACAACAAGCGAGAGGAGTTCATGGAATTTGTTGTCATTAAGGATGGGAGTTTTCAGCCCATCGTAGCAGCCCACCACTGGAGGGGATTCAGCAACCCAGCCAAAGGCTCACTGACTTTCAGCAGGACTGGACAATCCTGGTGGTGGGTGGGACTGAAAAATCCCACCCCAAGATTAAAACCATTCAATCAATTCCCTCTCTTCCAATAGCTTCCCAGACCAAATCTCTCAAAGATTGCCTCTTCTGAAGCCCTGAGCTTGCATCTTTCTCTCCCATCTTCACTCATGTTCTCTCTTGGCCCTGCTCCCCAATTCTTATTCTGATTTTAAACATTGGGAAGACAAAAGCCATTGGTACTTGAAACAAACTCCTACCTCTAGCCATCAAATCAATTGCTCTCCCTGGCAACTGACTGAAGCTGAACCAGACTTTATCAGCTTTGTGTCACACTAGACCCCACGATGGGTTTCTGACCACATGATAGCACCATTACTCAGACTGCCTATTCTCACCTCTTGTAACATCGTACAGCTCCTCCCCACTCTCCCCAACCCCCATCTCGGCTCACCCTGCTGCTGACACCCTCATCTGTGCCTTTGTTAGATTTAGACTTGACTTATCAAACACATTCCTGGATGTGTTATCCCTCTCATAGGGCGGCACGGTAGCACAGTGGTTAGCACTGCGGCTTCACAGCTCCAGGGACCTGGGTTCGATTCCCGCTCGGGTCACTGTCTGTGTGGAGTTTGCACATTCTCCTCGTGTCTGCGTGGGTTTCCTCCGGGTGCTCCGGTTTCCTCCCACAGTCCAAAGATGTGCGGGTTAGGTTGATTGGCTGTGCTAAAATTGCCCCTTAGTGTCCTGAGATGAGTAGGTTAGAGGGATTAGCGGGTAAAATATGTAGAGATATGGGGGTAGGGCCTGGGTGGGATTGTGGTCGGTGCAGACTCGATGGGCCGAAAGGCCTCTTTCTGCACTGTAGGGTTCTATGATTCATTGTCCCTTCCAAAAACTTATCATCCAAAACTCTCAAGCCTGTGTCTTAACTCACGGCAAGTCCTGTTCACCCATCTCCCCTGCGCTCGCTGGCCTATATGGGTTCCTGGTTAAGCAGCAGCTCAAATTTTAAAATTCTCATCCTTGTTTCTTCCTCTCTTTACCAATTATATTTTGATTCCTTTTGTCCAAACTTTCCTTCATCTTCCCTAACACCTCCAAATGTAGCTCGCTGTCAGATTTTGTTCACAAGCATTCCTGCAAAGTGGCTTGGGAGCTACGTTAAACGTGTAACATAAATGCAAGTTGTTGTGTATACTTGCATTGATGCAGATATATAAACATAAAATAGACAAAGTTCTAATTTTGCAACATAATATTGTGGGATGAATGCTTTCATTACTTGTCAATAATAGCATAGAAAATGCAACATGAAGTGATAAAGGTTTGCAAACCAGGAGCCTTACAATGGTAGCAGTATAGCTGAAGGTCTTATCAATGAGGTTTGGTTACAAGGTGATTAAAGTAATGCCGATGCTTAAAACCTAAAGTAATCGAATATTGTGTGGTATCAGGACACGGGAAATTTGCAGCTCCATGCATACAGACTATAATTGTGGTATGGAAAAACAGCTATCACTAGCACTGAGATGCAAGAACACTCTTCAGCTTTTAAAACAAAGCATCCATAAAAATTAACAGAAATAATGCTTCTGCTCCACTAATGAGCAGAGATCATAAAATGGTGCAGCTAAGTACAATAATCTGCACTTAATTTCACTTGAGCCAGACAATGCACTTCCCCAGTGAAAGGCCAGCACTCCTGTGGGGTAGGTTCCACCTGACACATAATATATTTGTACATGGATTCTTTCTTCCTGCAATCTGCTGTAAATTATGTCGTGGAAAGTCTGGCTTAATGAGCAAGATCACAAAAGGCCCTGCTGTGCACATGATTTAACACTCGCCAGACTCTGAAGCAGTCTGGAGAACTTCATGGAGCCCTGGAACTTTCGTCAAAAGAAAATCAGAGCATTCCTTATGGGATAGAGATTCTGCAAAATAGCGTAAGCCACAGAATAAAATCCGTTGCTGTACACTAATCTCCAGCATCCAAGCAGCTGTTGGCTAAACTTTCAACCTCTGCGCTCTTATATTTGAAGACTCCAATTACATGACATTCTTGGCTGCTGGCTGCTGTTTCTTTGGTCAATTGGCCAGCACAATCTTGCTGGTGTGTAAATCATGCCATCCAGGGGGCACATGCAGCTAAAAGCCATTGAAAGGTGAATTTACATATTGAACATTGCATCAAAGTCTTGCACCTGATCCTTAGCCATTATTCTCTGAAAGATGTACAGATCCAAACACTGAAAAATGCATGTAGATGCACGTACAATGAATGTTTGGATTTGGTTACAAGACCACTGGGTAAGATAACCATGTGACACTTGCAATCTGTATCACAAACTTCCCATACTTCTGTAAATAAGCCTCAATGTTTCATCAGTCGCACTCTTAAATATGTAATACTAGAGACTGACTCTTCTATTAACTCTATCATTTGAACTTCTACCACCAGGCAAGCGCTCTATTTTATCCACCCCTGACAGTGATATAAATAAATAGTTGCCTGGTCATTTTGCCCTACTCAATACAGTACAGCTGGGGCATGAAAATAGTCTCACTGCTGTGCAATGTATTCTAGTGCAGCTATGTAAAATGTACTAAGGGTGCAGTGTGCAATCGTTAGTCAGCAGCCTCAAACTGTAAAGCTGACAGCACCTCACATTGATCCTGCATAGAAACACAGGATGTAGAAAATAGAAGGAGTGAGCCATTCGGCCTCTCGAGCCTACTCTGCCTTTCAGTATGGTTGATTATCCAGCTCAAGAGCCTGATCCTGTCTCTCCCCCACCCCCGCATACTCTTCGGTCCCCCAGAACTAGATCTACCTCCTTCTTGAAAACACACTCAACTGCTTTCTGTGGTAGCGAATTCCACAGGCTTGCCACTCTCTGGGTGAAGAAATTTCTCCTCATCTCAGTCCTAAAAGGTTTGCCTCTTATCCTTAGATTATGGCCCCTGGTTCTGTACTCCCCCACCATCAGGAACATCCTTCCTAAATCTACTCTGTCTTGTCCTGTTAGAATTTTATAGGTTTCTAAGAAGTTCCACAGCCCTTATGCTTCTGAACGCCAGCGAATATAATCCTGACTGATTAAATCTCTCCTCGTACGTCAATCCTGCTATCCCAGGAATCAGTCGAGTAAACCTTCGCTGCACTCCCTCTATTAGTAAGAAAGGACATTCACCATTTGTTTTTGGATGTTTTCATTTACTAATGAACACTAAAAGCAAGGTCTAATGAACTACTTGCACACTTTTTGAAAGGTTTATTTGGGTGTTATCCTGCAGGGACTTTGCATTTTAAGTGGTGTAAGACCAGTTGCTACAGGTGGATTTACACGTATCTTAGTACATTTAGCGTTGAGATCACAGGCCCTGCTGCCCAGTTATACAGCTACTTTCATATCGATGTACAGACAAAGCTGAAAGTTCTATTGCTTCCTCAAGTGTTGACCTTATCATTGGATGAACTTCAAAAGGATGACCAAGTAAGAGGTTGAAGTGAAAATTTCATGGGTCATTGTGTGTTTCAACAGCAATATCAGGAACTCGGAGAGAGGAAGTGCACACAGCCACAGAATACATACAAAAAAATACACAACAGGTAAAAGGTTTTATCTTTAATGTTGCAGATGACCTTGAATTATTGATTTTAAAAGGAAATTTGATAAAATCGTCTTAAACCATTTGGCCAGAATATGAATTCAGCGGCGAAGGGCTAAGACTCATTGTTTATGATGCTGAAAGCTGTCCACAGATTTTCTCGATTTTGACCTGTAACTTCCCATCATTAGGGATCTGTTCCAGTGCAATGCACACCCCAGCAGATCTGTAGGGTATCTGAGCAGGGCATGAAGTGGTGTGACTCTTCAACCAGTTACAATGAAAAATTCTTACTGAGTAACGCAGAGTTTAAACCAAGTATAAATAAATCAATGTAAAATAATGTACAAAAAGCAAATTAAAGATGGGATTCAGAACAAGCGATGAATGTAAGAAACAAACAGAAAAGAGAAAAATGATTTTTCCAACGTTAACTAACCTCTGAAGGAATGAGAACCCGCACTAGTAAAATTAAAATTTCAATGTCACAGAGGTTGTATGCAAACAATTATGCCATCTCACATTATTGAAAATGTAATTATGTCTGAATGGACCAGCTCTAATATTTTCTGCTATGTTTAGTGCGTAAGTACTGCAACTTCTTGCCAGTGCATATGTTTCAATGCTGACAAGGTACTGTGAGAGCATAACCTTTGGAGGAACAGTGTACCTCTGATAGCAACTTTTGGATTTCTGATTTCAATTCTGCATTCCCTGGAATTTACTGTCCAATTTACTCCATAACAACGGTGAGTGCTGACAAGATCTCCATTGTACTTCATGGAAAATTTGGGCCATAGACTTACGCCACAAACAGAGTTCTTTCAGCCCAATTTGTCTATGCTGCTGTTTATACTTCATATGAGCCTCCTCCACTCCACCTCAACTCTTTCAACCCAACCTTCCATTCCCTTCTAACATGTGTTTATAAATTGGTTTATCCGTTTATACCTTGTAAAAGAGAAATAAAAACTGAACATGCTGAAATACTTTGGCAACATCAAGAAACAGAGTTCATATTTTAATTCTGTGATCTTTTCCTGGAATAGAATGTTGAAAGTGAAGCCTCCAGCTTGGGCCAAAATCAACCTTGGTGTATAATTGTGTTCTGCAAGCACAGGGTATTGGTAACTATCATCTGCAAAAATATTGATTCAGAGATATTCCTATAATGATAATCGCTTAGATAATTACAGTTGGGGTTTTTACTCTTAGCTCCACACAACTACTTTCCAAAAAATCCTCCATTTTGTATTGTTTTGCAGTTATAGCTACAAAACATGCCAATTGTAGCCAGCTCTCCTACTTACTTGTTTCTAGTCCAATATGGTCAACCCAACAGCGCATTTGATCTGTTTTTTAAAAACAGTATTTTTAAACAGTGTAGCGTTTAGTTCCTGTTCTGTGAATCAGTCTGAGCAATTTTGAGGGAAAAAAATAAAAGCAAATTACTGCAGATGCTGGAATCTGAAACAAAAACAGAAAATGCTGGAAAATCTCAGCAGGTCTGACAGCATCTGTGGAGAGAGATTAGAGCCAACGTTTCGAGTCAGGATGACCCTTTCTCGAAATGTTGGCTCTATTCTCTCTCCACAGCTGCTGTCAGACCTGCTGAGATTTTCCAGCATTTTCTGATTCTGAGGGAACTTCCATTTTAGATGCCTTACGTAAAGTGTCAATTTGGATCAGTTGGTAGCACTTGCCCCTCCCAGCTGAGTCAGAAGATTGTGGATTCAAGTCCCGCTGATGGACATGGATGCACAATCTAAGTTGACACTTGGATGCGGTACTGAGGGAATGCTACATTATGAAAGTCGTCATTTTTCAGATTACAGGTGGGTATAAAAAATCCTGTACTACAATTCTAAAGAAGAATGGAAAGTCTCCCTTGTGCCCTGTGTTACAAATGTGTAATTATGTCATACAGACTTTAAGGACAACTGTTTGAAAGGCACATGTCTGTTTTCAAACCTTTACATTGAGTTTAAAAGCCTTTATTCAAAACAGAAGTATGCACAGACAACATGGCACCTTCTGATGTTTATTTAGCCTGGTCCGATCATATCTCTGGAGGTGGCTATGAAGAGTCATTAAAAATTCAAAGAACCCACCAGGGATGTCCTCTGAATTCTAAAAGAAGTGAAAGAACCTTTTTATTTCTGAGGAGAACAAGAGACAGGAAATGACTCAAAAGGAGCTCAACAGAATTAACTTCTTTGCCTGGCGGAATGATATTTCATCAAAATTACCACAATTTATGTTTTCTAACTGTATGAAATCTGTTCAAGAAAAGCCATTTTGTGTGCAAAACCACAGAAAGAACTCCAAGAAACAACTTCAGAGTGGGTTCATAACCAAGGGAGGACAAAGAGAAAGTTATTAACAGCTGTCTGCTGAAAGAGTTCAGGCAATTTATAAGTGTCATAATTGCAGAATTAGTGAGGAGTAGGAAACCTTCAGGAAGCGTAAAGGAAAACATGCCCCTGTCTACATCAACGGGGACGAGGTAGAAAGAGTCGAGTGCTTCAAGTTTTTAGGTGTCCAGATCACCAACAACCTGTCCTCGTCCCCTCATGCCGACACTATAGTTAAGAAAGCCCACCAACGCCTCTACTTTATCAGAAGACTAAGGAAATTCGGTATGTCAGCTATGACTCACACCAACTTTTACAGATGCACCATAGAAAGCATTCTTCCTGGTTGTATCACAGCTTGGTATGGCTCCTGCTCCGCCCAAGACCACGAGAAACTACAAAAGATCGTGAATGTAGCCCAATCCATCACGCAAACCAGCCTCCCATCCATTGACTCGGTCTATACATCCCGCTGCCTCGGCAAAGCAGCCAGCATAATTAAGGACCCCACGCACCCCGGACATTCTCTTTTCCACCTTCTTCCGTCCGGAAAAAGATACAAAAGTCTGAGGTCACGTACCAATCGACTCGAGAACAGCTTCTTCTCTGCTGCGGTCAGACTTTTGAATGGGCCTACCTCGCACTAAGTTGATCTTTCTCTACACCCTGGCTATGACTGTAACACTACGTTCTGCACTCTTTCGTTTCCTTCTCTATGAACGGTATGTTTTGTCTGTATAGCGTGCAAGAAACAATACTTTTCACTGTATGTTAATACATGTGTCAATAATAAATCAAATCAAATCAAATCACTGTCTCCCAAAAACATGATGATTTGCTGAATCTGACTGAAAAAGGCAAACAACCACCAATCGACTGAAGAAGCTATTGCAGCTGCTAAGTAGATTCTTATGCTGCAACCCCTTCACTTGTGAAAGAAGAAACTCAGCAATGGATTCACAACAAGATCTCACAGATATTCTTAGCTCATGTTTCACTTTAAGGAAACGCCTGTTACATGGTTGTGATACCAGCTGACATTCATCTCAACTCACACCTCAAATCAGATGGCTTTATTACATATCTAACTATTCTATGCGGGACATTGCTGTCCATAAATTGGTTTCCACCATTTGCCTTCACAACAATAGTAACTATACTATAGAAGTGTTTCCTTGGCTTTGAAGTAATTAAAAACGTCCTGAGAACATCAAAGGTGCTGCATAAATGCAATCTCTTCATTTAGGAAGGAATCAAAGACTGAGAAAGGATGCAGAAAAGATTGACCAAAATTATACCAGGAAAAAAAAGAGGCATAATTTATAGCAGGGAATTCGAACAACTAATCCTTTTAAGTAGCACAAAGAAGGTTATCACTGCTCAATAAATTGATGGCTAGGAAACATACGTGGAAAATCATTGTCAAAAAGAAAAAGGAGTAAAGAGACTTTCTTTTAAACAGAGGGTGGTTAGACATGGAATCATAGAATCCCTACAATGCAGAAGGAACCATTCGGCCCATCGAGTCTGCACCGACCACAATCCACACAGGCCCTATTCCCGTAACCCCACATATTTACCCTGCTAATGCCCTGACACTAGGGTCAATATAGCATGGCCAAATCAACCTAACCTGCACATCTTTGGACTTGGGAGGAAATCGGAGTACCTGGAGGAAACCAGGGCAGACACAGGGAGAACGTGCAAACTCCACACAGACAGTGACCTGAGGCCGGAATTGAACCAGGTCCCTGGCGCTGTGAGGCAGTAGTGTTAACCACTGTGCTGCCCATGAAATGCTTTCTAAGAAATGACAGTAAAGACAGAGCCCATATTCCAAACGAGATCAATATTTGGAAAAGAAAACAAATGCAAAGATATGGAGCAAGGACAGGGCAATGGGATTTAAAAATGGATAGCTATTTAAGATAACTGGCTCGGATGTACTGGGCACTTCTGTACTGTAAAAAGTAATGATTTTATAAAATGCTGCTAGGTTGATTAAAGCAGCGGCTTAGAATGTTGTTCTCTCTCTCTTTCCACAGTTTTGACTCTAACCCATAATGAATAAATGGTTATTTATGAGGGTTTGAAAGAAAATTAATCTAGAGTTATTTTAGTGGGTCCACATGACAAATTGCCTAGAATTTATGAATCACTAACACTCTCTCACCTAACAACGTTATGATGGTGTGGAAAGCTTTAAAATATATATTAATAACCAGTTACAGTACAATTTGAGGTTGGGAGCTGAATTTTCAATCAAGAGTCAGGAACCAGAAATCGGAGCTAGTTCCGGGTCCTAACCCCACACAGTGGGATTTAGGTAAACTCACTGGGATTCTCTAAACTGTAACTAATTAGAGGTCCAGGGAGCGGCCTCACCTTCCATTCAGGAAGGGTGGGCAGGCTCCCAAAGCTGGAGGGGTAATTGGAGGTACCCCACAGCGCTCAGTGATCAGCAGTCCTGTCAGCCGAGATGTGGGGATTTTGAGTTAAAGATGGAGTGAGATGGAGAAGGCCAGGTCAGCTTTTTTCACCATTTGAAAGAAGCCAGAGCTGCCAGGCCATGATACTATGGGATAACTCCTCCATGGATTGGCCAATGGCTGCAGCTGTGTCCCGACAGCCATTATGGATCTCAGGAGGGAATGGATTCCCTAATTCCCTAATGTGATCCAATGGCCAGCATCACCCCTTCCTCCCCCCACTCTGACCCACCACCAAGTCAAAGTGGGCTGCTCGCATTGCTGCCTGGGAATTGCAGAGCCTATTAAAGCCCCATTATTAACAATTGCAGGTCTCAATTGGCTGCCCTTTCAATCCAACCCCGAGTTTTCCTTCATTGAAAATGGTTCAGTGTCAGAATCTTAGGAGCGAATCAGCACAGAGATTGGCAGCACAAAGTAATGTGCCCAACTGCCTCCGATCAGACCCGATATTAATTTAAAAATCCAGGCCATGGGTGGGATTTTACAGTCTCGCTCGAGCGAAACTGGAAAATCCCGCCCGAGATCAACGGACAGTTCTATTGCCTACCCCTCGCCTGCTCTGATTCCATGGTGGGTGGGGCAGTAGAATTCCAGCACGAGTTAAGACACTTTGTTGGAACAGAGCATGATGAGATTTAATTTCCATTTGACCTACACATGCACCTGACCTTGGGAGTATTCAGTGCTTATAATGGGAGCCAAAAGGAAAAAACGTTCTTTACACAGACGTCACTACAAAACTTGAACCCCCTTTAAGCAGCTCTTCTCAGATCTACCCTTTTATGATTGACTTTTCAAGCTGACTGGGCTAATTTTAACTTTTGGCAATTGCACAATTAGGGGGATATGCAACTGACCCTCTGTGACACCTCTACCCTGAAATGGGGCAAGGCCAATTTTGATGGTATCAGACAGGAACTTTCGAAAGTTAATTGGGGGAGTCTGTTGGCATGCAAAGGGACGTCTGGTAAGTGAGACTTTCAAAAGTGTGCCAACCAAGGTTCAGGGTAAGCACATTCCTCTTAGAGTGAAGGCTGGTAGAAGTAGGAAACCCTGGATGATTCGAGATATTGAGGCCCTGGTCAAGAGGAAGAAGGAGGCACATGACATGCATAGACAGCTGGGATGAGGTGGATCCCTTGAAGAGTATAGAAGTAGAATTGAGAGAGACATCAGGAGGGCAAAAAGGGGACATGAGATTGCTTTGGCAGATAAGGCAAAGGAGAATCCAAAGAGATTCTACAAGGACATAAAGGGCAAAATAATGACTAGGGAGAGAGTAGGGCCTCTTAAGGATCAACAGGGTCATCTAACTGCGGATCCACAAGAGGTGGGTGCGATCTTAAATGAATATTTCTCATCAGTATTTACTGTTGAGAAAGGCATGGATGTTAGGGAACTTGGGGAAATAAATAGTGATGTCTTGAGGAGTGTATATATAACAGAGAAGGAGGTGCTGGAAGTCTTCAAGCACATCAAGGTAGATAAATCCCCAGGATCTGATGAAGTGTATCCTAGGACATTGTGGGGGGAAATTGTGGATTTGGATCATCAACAGCCACAGGTGAAGTGCCTGGAGATTGGAGGGTGCCAAATGTTGTGCCTTTGTTTAAAAAGGGCTGCAGGGAAAAGCCTGGGAACTACAGGCTGGTGAGCCTCATATCTGTAATGGTTAAGTTGTTAGAAGGCATTCTTAGAATCAGGATCTACAGGCATTTAGAGACACAAGGACTGATTACGGACAGTCAGCATGGCGTTGTGAGTGGAAAATCATGTCTCACAAATTTGATTGAGTTTTTTGAAGGGGTAACCAGGAAGGTAGATGAGGGCAGCGCAGTTGATGTTGTTCACATGGACTTTTGCAAGGCACCGCATGGTAGGTTGTTGCATAAGATTAAATCTCACGGGATGCAGGGTGAGGTAGTCAAATGGATACAAAATTGGCTTGATGACAGAAGACAGAGAGTGGTTGTAGAGGGTTGTTTTTCAATGATTAATGATTTGGATGAGAATTTAGGAGGCATGGTTCGTAAGTTTACAGATGACATCAAGATTGGTGGCATAGTGGACAGTGAAGAAGGTTATCTTGGATTGCAACTGGATCTTGATCAATTGGGCCAGTGGGCTGACAAATGGCAGATGGAGTTTAATTTAGATAAATGTAAGGTGATGCATTTTGGCAGATCGAAGCAGGACAGGACTTACTCAGTTAATGGGGAGAGTTAAAGAACAAAGAGATCTAGGGGTCCATGTTCATAGCTCATTGAAAGTGGAGTCACAGGTGGACAGGATGGTGAAGAAGGCATTCGGCATGCTTCATTTCATTGGTCAGAACATTGAATGCAGGAGTTGGGACATCTTGTTGAAGTTGTACAAGACATTGGTAAGGTCACACTTGGAATACTGTGTACAGGTCTGGTCACCCTATTATAGAAAGGATATTATTAAACTAGAAAGAGTGCAGAAAAGATTTACTAGGATGCTACCAGGACTTGATGGTTTGAGTTATGAGGAGAGGCTGGATAGACTGGGGGACTTTTTTCTCTGGAGCGTAGTCAATATATTTTTCCAAAGGTAGGGGAGTCTAAAACTAGAGGGCATAGGTTTAAGGTGAGAGGGGAGAGTTACAAAAGGGTCCAGAGGGGCAATTTTTTCACACAGAGGGTGGTGAATGTCTGGAACAAGCTGCCAGAGGTAGTAGTAGAGGCGGGTACAATTTTGTCTTTTAGAAAGCATTTAGACAGTTACATGGGTAAGATGGCTATCGAGGCATGGGCCAAACGTGGGCAATTGGGACTAATTTAATCGTTTAAAAAAAAAAGGGCAGCATGGACAAGTTGAGCCGAAGGGTCTGTTTTCATGCTGGAAACCTCTGTGACCTCTAAGACCTCGATATCAAACTGACCCTCTGTAACACCCCCAGCCTGAATAGGGATTTCAGATTGACGCTCTGGAACACACCCAGCCTGAATAGGGATTTCAGATTGACGCTCTGGAACACACCCAGCCTGAATGGGGATATCAGACTGACTCTCTGTAACAACCCCAGTCTGAAAGGAGGTATCAGATTGATCCTCTGTAACACAACCAAACTGAACGTAGGATATAAGACTGACCCCTCTGTAACACCCCCAGCATGAACGGGGGATATCCGACTGACCCTCTGTAACAACCCCAGTCTGAAAGGAGGTATCAGATTGATCCTCTGTAATACACCCAAACCGATTTTTTTTCATTGAACGAAACATTTGTCACTGTTGCTTCTAATATTTTTGATGTGTTTTTAATATACCTAGTTTGCTGACTAGCAGTGCCCGAAGCGAGAAGTGTTTCTGTGAAATTAAGATGGCAGAATCTCTTAGGATCATCTCTGATAGAGTAGTTTGAATTTTCTAAGTGGATTACATCCAACATTCAATTGAAAACGTTTAATAAACAAAGGAGTAAAGAATCCAGCCCATCAACTCCTCACCAAGCCAACCATTATGGAAATGGGCGTACTATAGCACTAATTACTGATACAAGCTTTCAAAGTTTTTCATACTGGTAGTTGTCTTTGGCATTACAGTTCAGACTGATCACAGTTCTTCAGCTTCAGTGAGCTGGAAGAGCTACACATTTGGCTGCAAAGATACATTATTTGAATAAGCTGTTCCCCTGTTGAATCAAGAGTGCTGACAAAAGTCTTTCTACCCTAAAGTTCAATTTTTTCTGTGCACGAAACCAAACAGTCCCTGCAAACAATTCTAAATTCCTAAACCGGTCCAATTCTAAATCAGTCCGGCAACAACCACAATTCCAGATTTGCTTCAAAGTTAAATGAACCTTGTAAGCATGGTAACCTCAGATGGAATGCGTGGGTAATCAAAATCCCACAGCAAAAACTACCTGCCTGCCTGCCTTGTTTCAGCCAGAACATAAAAGGTCACCGATCAGAAGAGATACCAGAGCCACCATTCTTGCTCTTGATATCATAGATCAGCACAAGTCACCACCTTCAAGACAGGAGGGAGTATGAGAGAGAAACTATAAAAGAAACATGCCAAGCAGCCAGTTGAACTGCAGCACAGGACCATACAATTAAATATCTCGAGTTAACAAGACAAACACAGCACTAGATTCATTACAATGCCAGTAAGTTGATGATATGTAACTCTACTTCTCTGGCCCAAGTATTGATCAAAAGACATTGGACAGCGATCTTACTAAAAAAATTCTAAGTCCTGAATGAGCATGAAAAAGGGAGTTTCAGATCCCGTTTTTTTTTAGCGAGGCCACAAGTCCAATCTTATGCCACTCCGTGCGTTTTTCAACAATCTGTTTCCCACCAGTAGGGGGAGGAAGCATGACCTAAGATCGCCGGAAAGCCGGCAGCTCACAGTAGAGGGTGCAATCACACGTGTAGATATCTCTGCCTGTATAACGGAACAGAGAGAGAGATTTACTACTTCTAGCTCCCCTTCCATCCCCCGCCCCAGATGTCACCTGACTCGCCTGCCCCTCCAGCCTAGCACATTGCATTCCCCCACCTCCTCCCGGCTCGGACAATCGCTGGCAGTCCAGTCAATTGGCGGTTGCAGAGTGTGCATCTTCCCCACCACTCCCATCAAGGTCCCACCTCTCAGGCCCACTGCCAAGTGGGCACTGCCAGTGTGCCAGGCTGGCAATGCCAGTGTGCCCGGTGGGCAGTGCCAGTGTGCCAGGCTGGCAGTGCCAGTGTGCCAGGCTGGCCCCGACCTTCCAGGGGGCCTCAATGGCCTCTGGTTCCATCGGCAAGGCCATCACAACAGGTTGTCATTGATGGGAACCATACATGATCCTTGCCGGTGAGGATCTTCACTAGAGAATTCACTGAGGCAAGTGAGCCCAGGCGATTGCGTCCGAGGCATGGATTTAAATCCATATTTTCATGGATTTAAATATTGAGATCAGCCTTATGCTCTTCCCGGACGCAAGGCTGATCTCACCAGAAATCCAGGCCTGGCAAGATTGCAAGAGGCAAGAAATCAGGCGCAAACCCAATTTTTTGCCCCTCTCGTGATCTTACTGGCTCACCGGAGAAAAGAAGGTAGGATCACCCCCCACCATGTGTCTTCATAAGAATTTCTTGTTGGTTAAAGAGAAGCCAGTCTCCTTGCTTCTCCAGACTCAGTACTCTTCTCAGGCTAAGATTTGAAGTTGAAACATTTATTCTACTGCTCAACCCTGAGCCCAGCTTTCTTTCCCATCTTTAATCTCATCAAGACCACTTTCCCTGCTTCTGTAACATTGTTCATTTCAGTCCCTATCTCACTCTCTTCATCACCAAATCCTGAGTCCAGTCCTTTTATCATCCAAAACCTCAACATTTCCCACAATGCCCTCGCTGGTCTCCCCACTCAACCCTCCGCAAGTTACAAATCATTCAACATGCCATAGACCACATCCTCTCCTGTGAATAAACACTCTGATAGTTCCAATTGACTTTCAGAGGTTCCTCATACCAAAACAACTTCCTCACTTTGCAGCATTCTTCCTTCATGATTACATTAAGTCTTGGGCATTCACTCTATTTTTCTCTAAAATAGGGCGACTACATGTTCAGAGTAACCTTCTCTCTGCCAGTGGTTAGTCACTATGTGTTATCCTGTGGAACATCCCTCCTATTTCCCACTCTCCTTGTCACTTCCCTTGATCCTTTGAAATTTTAATGTGGTCTTTGCCCTCACAATCAGATTCTTAGGCCTGGATTTTCACCAAGTTGGCATGACTCAGGAGTCTTTTGGAAATGGCAGCCGGGTCCTGATTCCAGGATTCCTAACACCATTCTCAGGGCTTCCGATTTTCCAAAGTGCTTTTTAAGGATGTGGGCTGGTTCAGATCACGAGCCCATACCTTGTATTCCCAATCAGACTGGCTCCATAGCAGTGATAGGCATATCCCAGTCATTCAGAATTTTCATGGAACTATGGACCAGGTTTTCAATGAGTCAAGGTTCATAGTACCTAGTCTGTATGACCTTTTAAGATGTGCCAATAAAGAGTTTTAATTTAATTTGATAACTTTACACTTTCTTGAAAGAAACTCCTATCTACTACAGCCCAACAAAAGTATCAATCATCCAAACCCCTTAAAGTTTCAATAGTTGAAACTGTATGTACTTGAAACGTCTTTATCTTGTGTAAATTGACATTGTGACATCGACAGAATAGATCCGTGAGCCAGAGCTGTCAATTAAGCAATGTTCTCTCTGGGGCTCAGGTGTTTCAACAGGTTAACGGATTTCAGGGCTCTCAGCAAAGCTTCATTCTGTATTCTTGGTTGACTGTCCAGGCATTTATTAATGTACGAAAAGACCTAATCCACAGAGAAAACACTGATTGAAGGCTCCAGCTCTTTGACCTATTCTGTCAATGTCACAATGTTTACTTACTTAGTGGATTCATGCGCTTGCAGTTTCAGCTATTGATACTTTAAACTGTCGAATTATTAACATTTTTATTGGGCTGTAGTAAATAGGAGTTTTTTTTTAAAAAGTGGAAAATTATCAACATATGACTTTTTAAAAGCTTATTAATAAATCCCACTGTCACCATTTGTCAGCTCTATTGAGTGTATGGTGGGTGAATGGGCATGGAATTGCCATACCTTTTCAGGGTGGGCACTGAGGTGCCAGGCAGTGGATGGGGGCATTAGGTGCTATGGGGTTGGTTGGTGGGACTACCTTTGTATGGGTAGGAGCATGAGGGTCCATGGAGATGGATGGGGACAATGGGGAGTGTGTTGAGGTGAAGGGATGTGGAGGGTCTGAGGAATGTGAGCTGGAGGGCCTTTTTTTATTTTAACTGGGACAAAGTCCCACAGCACAGAGGCAGGCCTTTGATATTGCAACCCCTTCCACTGTCTCTGAAGTTTTTTGGGGTCGCCGCTCCATCCCCTATTTCCAGCTCCCCCAGTGAAAATCCTGTCCTTGCGAGCACCCTCTCCTGTGGTGGGTGAGCCACACCAATAACTTTGTCGACACCCGCTAGCCGTCTTACGGTGCTGAAAATCCAGGCCTTTTGTCCCCAAATGTTTTCTCTTCCTGAATGTAGAGCACCTTGAGAGTTTTTCCAGCAAAGGAGGAATGCTGTAGAATGACATATGTTGCTTGTTTTTCCAAAACTTTGCAGCAAGACTAATTCTGAGTCTGGAATAAAATAATCTCCATTTCCAACAGCTTGAAAAGAGTAACATGGCGCAAAGTGATGTTCAACAGAATCAAGGGAAGCCAAGACAGTGTCCAACAAGTTTTGTTCTTGTCATTCGCTCCAGCTTCACTGCAGACACAAGCTGTCACATTGAAACATTAACTGCAAAGTAAACACTGTGCTACTTGCCATTGATATGCTTCCTTTTCTAATGGGCCCCTTTCACCACAAAAGGTTTTCTAACGCACAGTGCTACTTCCAGTAATCTAGGCATAAAACCGACAAAATTTCACTGACTGTTTACTGAACTGACGGATTCCTAGTGTAGGGCCGAGTGATCAGAGCTCTTCTTGATCCGTGCTCAATTAATCAGGACTGTAGGTCAATTGCAATTGGTCTCAGCATCTTTAGCTAGAGATGGGGAAGACAATCCACAAGAGCTCTTGATCTGGATGGATATTTATTGATCCCTGCTGGATAGCAGTGAGGGCAATGATCTCCACAGGTGAATAGTTCACTGCTGCTCACCATCAAGGCACACACCTAAAGAATGACTAAGCGAGTTACCACATTACAACCAGATACCCGTGGCACTTTACCTCAGAAAAAGCCAGGCTTTTCAACCAGAGGAGATTAGAACTAAATATGCCCATGAAATTCCCTAATAAGTTAGGTTGTGTTTCTCGGGTGTAGCTTGTTGCTTTAGGTTCAATACAGTGCACTTCTTCAACTGGATTTTTGCAAAGACACTTTAATGGGGAATGGATCTTTGGTTTATTTCCAATGTGCGTTGAACTGCAATGCCCCCTCCCCATGCAAAATGTCCTTTTTATAACTCAATGAATCATAGAATCCTACAGTGCAGAAGGAGGCCATTCGGCCCATTGAGTCTGCACCAATCACAATCCCACCCAGGCCCTATGCCCATTACTCCATGCATTTACCCTAGCTTGTCCCTCTCACACTAAGGGGCAATTTAGCATGGCCAATCCACCTAATCCGCACGTCTTTGGACTGTCGGAAGAAACCGGAGCACCCGGCGGAAACCCACGCAGACACGGGGAGAATGTGCAGACTCCAGATAACAATGACCCAAGCCAGGAATTGAACCCGGGTCTCTGATGCTGTGAGGCAGCAGTGCTAACCATGACGTTACTTCCTCAGATATCGAGATCTTTCCCCCTCGCCCAAGCTATCAAAATTGGTTATATTGGACTGGATTTTGCCGTCAAGAGGGTAGCAATGACACTTGCCGTCATCTTGAAGAAAGCAGCCCACAAATATCTCCCAATCTCTTGCCTCAAGCTGGCTTATATCTGGTACCAGGTCAAGGGAATCTTCAGGCATCTAGCAGGAGTGATGTCATCAAGCAGGATAAACAGCCAGTCGCACTGACGTATTCTCACAGACAGTAAATCAGGAAGTTAAAAGCGCGAAACCCTTCATTTAAACATTTTCAGGTAGTTAAAAAATGATTCTGATTGGTTTTCAGAGAGAAGTTAAAATAAACAAAATTTAAATTATTTTTAAAATATACGGCTACTCTATCATGATGGAGAAATGTGACATGCCACAAATATAACATTAGCTTTTCAGGGCCAATGAGGGTATTATGCTGCAATTATGAAGTTAGCATACCATTAAAATCCTAGCTTAGTCTCATTCAACAAGGTGTAAATTTCTAAGAGCTTTCACAAAGAGCCTAACCGAACAAAAGTGGACGTGTTCATCAATTCTCTGATTAAGGGGTTGCAGACTGGAAACACTCTGGAGAGTGTAGAAACACTAACAGCAACTTCTGTATTTCCACACTATTCTGTGCATGTGTAAACTCCTGAACTTGCTGTCAGTTTCAGTGGTGTGACTAGAGCGAACACTGACAGTTTTGCCATTGTTAGCACTGCAAAATCTGAGCCAGCTGGTTTGTTGTCTGCCTTTGTATAAGATTCGTACAAATTCTCGGTCAGGCCACCAGATGGAGCTTTGCAGAATGGATCCAAGTCCAGTTGGTTGATTGGTGGGGGTTTTGAGGACTCTATCAGACACCAAAGATACTTTGAAATGAAAGAGGAAGAGTGCAACCAGAATGGAGAGTGAATGGGGAATTGTTTCCAAAATTTAGCAACAAAATTCAAAGTGTTCTCTGTTCCAGTTTCTATAACCCACTTTCTGTTTCAATATTAAATAAACAAGTGTGGTCATGTACCAGAATGTCAGACCACAGAATGCTAGGGGCGGATTCACAGCAATTTAATGGAACTATGGAACTGTCTGTATGGAGGGGGGAGACATTGAGAGTTAGGTCATTCAGAATGAATCCCATGTTCATCTTGTCATCATGTTAAATTGGTTAAAGATAACTGGCCTTCCACTCCCAGGACAGAAATTAATGTGATGTTGGTGTTTTCTCTAATGATAACTGAATATCAATTCTGTAAAGTTGTCAAGTACTGATTTGTTTGTGTTGCATATTCTCAAACGGAGGTCTCTCTGCTTCTCTCTTAGACTGGAAATGTGACCATTTAAAGCAGATTTCCTTTCTTTATTCTTTCTTCCAAAAAAATCACATCACATTTACCATCTCCCAACCAGCCTATCCAGTTCTCCTATTGGTCTTCCAAAATTTTCCATTGTATCTAGAGCGGGTGTGGTTAGCAAATGTCATTATTGGTCCTTCGACTCCAGACTTCAGATTGTATCTAAATGAGTGTGTGGACTTTCCCATAGCCATCAGAATAAGAATGCTCATCTAGGTAGAAGGCTACAACATGTAAAATACCCCAGTGTCATTCAATAATCAGAACTGCAATCCTAGTCACAGAATATAGTACAAGACATCTCTTCTGTGGCAACCTCTGATGTTGGATGCATACAGATGGCACTGGTGTTTATGTAATTAAGGATGAGGCCAGTCATTCGAAGAGCATGCCAGGACTTGCTGTTTCTAAACCATATTCCTCAGCTATAGTGACAGAAAAGGGCTGACAGCATCAAAGCCAGGGAAGCTATTAGTTCAAGAGGTCATCCTTTGATGGTATTTGTGTAGTACCTTTCTCATGTGAAAAATATCTTATATTCATTGTCGGTAAGGTTATGTCAACTGTAATTAAAAAATAAGATCGTGGAGCAGCGTGGTAGCAATAAAACCATTAAAGTCATGAAAATAAAATCACAAATGGAAGCCAATATGGGTTAACGAAGGGTGATCTTGCCAGTGTTTTGCCTTTGAGGGTGTGACAAAGGAGTTTGATATAGGTGATACAGTGGATTTTGATAAAGTTCTTCAGAAAAGCTAAAGACCTTGGAAATCAGTGGAAATATTTTGCAATGGATACGTCAATGGTTCATCAGTAGAACCTGGAAGCTGATGGTTCAGGAATGGCCTCAGAGTGTGTCACTGCTGTGTGTTTTTTGGGATCACTTTGTTGAATATAATAATCTAATTAATTATCTGGAATGAAGAGTCACAAGCAAAATGGGTTACATTTTCAGTAAACAGGAAATCAACACAAGTGATGGACTCCAGGATAAGTTATGGAAGCGTTCAATTCTACAGGAATATAGGTTGCAATGAAATTAAGCGCAGTGAAATTTAAGGCGCCTCACCTGACTATTGGAGAGACTATTAATTTACGGGATAGAAAGTAACGTGCATGGAAATAAGAGTTCTTGGAGTCCATATTGGCAACAAATTGTTTTAACAGGTTCCACACTGTTGATGAAGTCAAAACCACGATATTAAGCTTGTCTTTAGTGAGAGGGTGCATCGACTTGTTCAGTCACACAGCTCTCCTCCCACCTCCAATGCCCCAGCCATCCCGTTTATATATGCTCAAAGTACTTAATTAAACAAGCCCTTTACTTCCACCCTAACAACAACTAACAAATTGAATTGATCGCAATAATGTTATGCAAATTAGATGCTGGGATGGTTTAAAAGGTGAACATTGGCCAGTAATAGTGAGGCAATCCTCACATTTTATAAATCATTGGTGCAACCGCACTTAAACAGATATTGCAGTTGCTACAGTGATGCAGAAGAAAGCAACACAAATGATTGAGGAGTTAGGTGGATTGATTTACCAGGAACAATTAGGTAAATTAGGAATGTTCACAATGGGAGAGGGTTGAGAGATGATATGATTGCTATTTTTAAGATATTGAAGGAACTACATAACGTAGACCACGACAAGATATTTAATCTTGTCCTGAGCAGTAGAAACAGAGGGCAAGGCCTGCACATGAAGGAGAGTAAATTCAAAACTAATCTGTCGAAATATTACTTCTGTGAATTAGTGATAAATCAACTGAACAGCTTCTCTGGGGAGATGATAGACACAATTTTATTGATTCATTCAAATGAAAATTGGATTCCTTTTTAGGATAAATATTTTGGGAACGGAATATGCAAAATAATTTATATATAGTAAGCACGACATGGAACAGAATATTTTGAATTTGTGATTCTCAAAGATTTATCTGATCCATAGTTTGTTCACCTCATGTCTGGGTTTGTTGTAGACTATAGACATTGATTGCCAAGATTAATCGGGTTACCAGGATAGGAATTCGATCCTTTTTTTTAAACTTGTGATTCCTGTGTTCAACTTTCCAAATATCACTATTTCATAGAATCCCTACAGAGCAGAAGGAGGCCAATCGAACTGCACCGATAACAATCCCACCCAGGCCCTATCCACATAACCCTTCATATTTACCTGCTAATCCCCTTGATACTAAGGGGCAATTTAACATGGGCATTCCACCTAACCTGCACATCTTTGGAGTGTGGGAGGAAACTGGAGCATCTGGAGGAAACGCACGCAGACACAGGGAGAATGTGTAAATTCCACACAGTAACACGAGGCCAGAATTGAAGCCGGGTGCCTGGTGCTGTGAGGCAGTAGTGCTAATCACTGTGCTGTCACCCCTCACCGCGCCCCCCCCTCCTTTTTGTGAGCCACTTCTTCACAGATTTGTTTCCAAATCCTTTCCTCACTCCTACATCAAGATTTTCAACAGCAGAACTCTAGATCGACTGACAGCAGTGCAATGGGTCATCCACTTACCTTTACTCTGATATAACAATTTAAGTTGATAGACCTAACTGAATAAAAATAGTAAGATTGCACCTGATATAATGAGAGTGGGTGTAAAGGCTTCAAAGAGACCTTAGAAAGATATTTCTCTTTTATTGTCAAGAGCAAGTTCCTATAGAAGCAAATGAAAAAAACAGCAGCTTTTAAACTTGATTTGCAAATCCCTGCTGCTTTGGGCCCCTTTGTGAACCATTGTTCCATACAAAGTCAGCATTTGTTACCCTGTCTACAGCAGGTCAGGACAGAAGAAAAATTGTAACCAAATTTAAACAAAGCAACAGTTCCATGTTTATACTTTCAGTCATATAAATTGAGTCCTCTGTATTTATTTGACTTCTTTCAACTTTAAAACACCTCTATGACTCTTAAACATGTTCTGAGGGATGGTTGTCTAATCCATGTATTTAGCTTCATGGCAAAGTATTAGGGCAAAATATATACAATCAAGAGATAGGTTTTTAGGTCAATGCAGGGGCTGGAAAATTGAGCAGATCCAATTTACTCATTTCCCACTCTGTAGGACATTAGCTAGCCTCTTCGACAGAAGAAAATGCTCTTGCAAATTATATTTCAATGAAAGTTAGTCATAAAGTTCTTTGCAACAAGATTTTCTGTTTGTCTGGATGTGAAAGTTCAGAATTTTTTGGTCTTCCAGAAAATGATTTCTTGAAGAAAGACTACAGTTTAAAAAATGCTGAAATTGAAAATTTATGTCTGTTTCAATTTGTTTGTGAGTGAGGAAAGACTGCAGAATGGACAGAGAAGTAATGAGTTCAACTTAAATGATGCAATGTTTCAAGTACCATGTAACAGGAAAATACTGCGGATGCTGGAACTCTGAAATAAAGGCATAATATTCTGGATAAAATTCAGCAGTTCTGGCAGAATCTGTGGAGAGAAACAGCTCTGCACAGATATTGCCAGAACTGCTGATTTAATCCTGCATTTTCTGTTTTATTTCAAGTAATATAGTTTGGCAAAGAAACAAAAGGCAAGTGTACATTTTGTGGCAAGATGTTGAAAGGGGTTGAACACAGAAAGCTAGGAGGTCAAATTTAATGACCCAGATTTTGCAATGGTAATGACAGCAAAACTGTCCGCAATTGACATCATTATTCCATTGAAACTAAGAGCAACTTTGCTAGGCTGCACGTGTGCAGAGTAATTGAGAAGTTGCTGGCAGTAATTTTACCCTCATCCAGAGGTTGCACTGCAGATGCTCCTCCCCCCCCCCCCCCCCCCCCCCACCCCCACCATGGACAGAAATCAATGGGGAATCTATGAACCGAGAAGAACTTCTACTCTAATGCTGTAAGTCTTCCTGTAATAAACTTTAAACAAGTTAGACCTTGTAGATGAAGTGTAACTGGGTTTTCAACAGCATAATAATTTCATAATTACTGCTAAACACCCCCATTGGCCCTAAAAAACACATTTTGTGGAATGTCAAAGTTCTCCTTGAAGTGCAAGTTCAGCGAGGGCAAGAGTACAAAAAGACAGAAGATATATAATTATACAAGGTTAGGAGTAACTCCACCATTGGAGTGCTGGGTGCAGTTTTGCATACCCCATTGTTAATGTTACAGATTCCCCAAGATGAAGACAGAGATGCAAAATACTAGTCATGAGAGACTTGAAATTTTGGGACTGCTTCCACTAGAGTGAAATTGGTGAGGAGATTTCAGAAGTTTCATTCTCAATTATGAAGTGTTTGGAGAGGGAAAATGGACAGAGACTGTTGTGAGTCATCAGTTTAAAGAACGGAAGAGAAGGTTTATGATGAATTTCTATTGGCAGATATTCAATGCTGGGCCACATGGAGTAATTCAGGGACAGCCCATTCCATTGTATCCTTTGAGGGGGAAAAAAAAATGGGTAAATATTTTGCCAAGCAGCTCCCAGTAAAACATAACTAACATTTGCAGCTTGAAGCAGAGCTTCACATGTTTGAACAAATTTTGGCAAGTCTTGAAGTATAGCTGTAATAGGGGCCCCGTGATTCGCACTGTCTACATCATGCTCCATAAGTTTAGTATCCAACGGGAGGAGGCCAGAGTAAGACATTGACTGGCCTGGAGAGTATTACATGAAGACTGATTTGTAGCAGAGATTTACCAAAGTTCTTGACTCGTCATATAACCATCATGTCTATTATGCAGTATCCTGATGCACCTTCAGCAACATTGTATTCCTTCAATTGATACCATCTGTGATCTTCTATTATCTTCTTTTGTGCCAGGAGAAGCAGTCTCTGGACAAGGTTGCAATGAAATTAATTTATTATTTTTAAGTGATTATAATATGCACCTTTACATATTTATTCAGCTGCTTCCTTTAATGATAATTTATTATGTATGTATTTGGAAGCTGCCCTTCAACTTTGTCGAGATGCTTTGCCAGTGGGAGTGATTTTTTTTTTCTCTTTATGTTGGATCATGACATGGCCTTATAGCTGGTTCTGCATATAATGGGTACCTTGCGGATCCTGCCCACTTACTCACAAATGTTCTATCACAGATTTAGTATTGCAGTGATGAACAGAAGCCTCATCATTGGCGCCTACCACAACCATTGTGCTTGATCTCTCCACATATCAACCCATCTAAATGGATAGAGATTGTATTTATTAATATTTGGGCTTATTCTACCCTCCCCAGTGCATTCAAGAGGAATATGCTCCTCTTAACAATTAGCGGTAAAAGGAGTCTCAGATGAGATTAGAGGATTCCACACTCTGTAGGTGCTAATAGGTCACTGGGTCTTTCTCAAATGTGGATCCCTAAACAGACAATCATTCACCTTATTCTATTTTTTTTCTTTATTCGTTCAGGGGATGTGGGCATCGCTGCGCTGTCATTTATTGCCCATCTTTTAATTGCCCTTGAACTGAGAGGTTTGCTGAGGACATTTAAGACTCAACCCCATTGCTGTAGGTCTGGAGTCACATGTAGCCATGATGTGGAGATGCCGACGTTGGACTGGGGTAAGCACTGAAAGAAGTCTCACAACACCAGGTTAAAGTCGAACAGGTTTATTTGGTAGAACAAGCCACAAGCTTTCAACTCCCACTCACCTGATGAAGGGGCAGTGCTCCGAAAGCTTGTGGCTTGTAAACCTGTTGGACTTTAACCTGTTGTTGTGAGACTTCTTTCTGTGCTTACCCCAGTCCAACGTCGACATCTCCACATCATGGCTACATGTGACTCCAGACCTACAGCAATGGGGTTGAGTCTTAGTTGAGTGTTGTGAGACTTCTTTCTGTCACATGTAGGCCAGACTAGGTAAGGGTCCTTCCCTGAAAGATGTGAATGAACCGTAAATGGTTTTATGACAATCGACAATGGTTTCATAGTCATCATTAGGCTTTTAATTCCAGATTTTTACTGAATTCATATGTCACCATCTGCTGTGGTGAGATTCGACCTGGTCCCCAGAACATCACACTGGGTCTCTGGATTAATAGACAATAGCACTACTCCACTGCCTCGCATTTATATATATTTGCAGATCAATTCATGCAAATAAAGTGAGGATACAATTTAATGGGTATGAAAGGCATGAAATGTTGGAAGGTTTAAGCTCCAAGTAACAATCTTGTGTATCAGAGGGTATTGCAGGGATTGTGAATCTAGTGTTTACTGTTGACCTACTGAATAAGCACAGTAGTTCATCCAGCTTGAACAATGTCTGAACTTAAAACAGACTAATCCAGCCAGAGACATGTCAAGATGTAGATGTAACAGGAGCAGTTCAAATTACATTTGCTCAGAAGTCACATTTCCTGTTTGAATATTTCACTCAAAGGCAGGCAAGAACTAAGGTCACAGAAATTCAGTTTGGCAATAGGGACTTGACTGTTTCTTTCATTGTGCACCAGGGCAACGAAAGCACAAACTAAACCTTTAGCTTGTGACCATAATTGAACCATCGTTGCTTTGCTTTCCCCTTAATTGCTTGGCGCATGAATTGTGGGAGTGTGAGAAAATGTTTAATTGGCTGTTCTAATTATTTTCAAAGTGGCATTGAAGAGGATTCAAAAGGTCACTCACCACATAGTTAAAGAGATGTATCACAGCAAATTAATACTCGCTCGTGAACAGCAGAACCATACTGACCCCTGAGGAGGGGAAAGAGTAGTGAAATAAGAATTTATTTTACTTTGATACCCAGTTAGGTGAATTAATAGGTGAGGGCTTATGTCCAGCTCTCTGGGTTGAATAAACATCAATTTTCCACACCAGAGAGCAACATAAATGAACAAATCAAGGTTTCAATGGATCTTGACTCTCAGGGCAGCCATTACCAAACAAAAGTCTCAAACAAACAAAGCTAACTTAACTTACACTATCACATTAGCAAACTTTCATCATTGCTGGATTTAAACTCAGACAAGAGTAACTTCAATTAATTTGCAATTTAAATGCATCATAAACCGTTTTATTCACAATTAGTGCAACAGTATAAATGTTAGAAACATAGAAACCCTACAGTGCAGAAGGAGGCCATTCGGCCCATCGAGTCTGCACCGACCACAATCCCACCCAGGCCCTACCCCCACACATTTTACCCGCTAATCCCTCTAACCTACGCATCCCAGGACTCTAAGGGACAATTTTTTTTTAACCTGGCCAATCAACCTAACCTTAGTCTGTGCCTTTCAGGGTTAAAAACCAGCAAAACGCTTTGTTTGATTTTTATTGGGGGGGTGTGTTGGAAATTTATGCAGTGGAACTGCTGTTTAGTGGAATTTTATCTTGCTTTGCAGAGAACCTATCTTACATGGGTGTTTTTACAGGCTGGAAGAAAGTGAGGTAATTAAGTTAATTAAACTGATGAAGGGATGTGCAACTTGAAAAATCATGCAGGCTAATGGGGGATGGGGGGGGAGGATGGGGGGGGGATGGGGGGGGGGGATGGGGGGGGGGGATGGGGGGGGGGGGATGGGGGGGGGGGATGGGGGGGGGGGATGGGGGGGGGGGATGGGGGGGGGGGGATGGGGGGGGGATGGGGGGGGGGGGATGGGGGGGGGGATGGGGGGGGGATATGGGGGGGGGGATGGGGGGGGGGGGGATGGGGGGGGGGGATGGGGGGGGGGATGGGGGGGGGGGGATGGGGGGGGGAGATGGGGGGGGGATGGGGGGGGTGATGGGGGGGGGGATGGGGGGGGTGATGGGGGGGGGATGGGGGGGGGATGGGGATGGGGGGGAGATGGGGGGAGATGGAGGGGGGGAGATGGGGAGATGGGGGGAATGGGGGGGAGATGGGGGGAGATGGGGGGGGAGGGAATGGGGATGGAGGGGGAGGGAATGGGGATGGAGGGGATGGGGGGGGATGGAGGGGATGGGGGGGGATGGGATGGGGGGGGGATGGGATGGGGGGATGGGGGGGATGGGGGGGGATGGGGCGGGGATGGGGGGGGATGGGGGGGGGGATGGGGGGGGATGGGGGGGATGGGGGGGGATGGGGGGGGGAATGGGGATGGGGGGGAATGGGGATGGGGGGGAATGGGGATGGGGGGGGATGGGGATGGGGGGGGATGGGGATGGGGGGGGATGGGGATGGGGGGGGATGGGGGGGGATGGGGATGGGGGGGGATGGGGGGGGATGGGGGGGATGGGGGGGAGATGGGGGGGATGGGGGGAGATGGGGGGGATGGGGGGGGATGGGGATGGGGGGGTTGTGGGGGGGGATGGGGGGGTTGTGGGGGGGGGTTGTGGGGGGGGGGATGGGGGGGGATGGAGGGGGGGGATGGGATGGGGGGGATGATGGGGGGGATGGGGGGGATATGGGGGGGGGGGAATGGGATGGGGGGGGATGGGATGGGGGGGATGGAATGGGGTGGATGATGGGATGGGGGATGGGATGGGGGGGGATGGGAGGTGATGGGATGGGGGGGATGGGGGATGGGATGGGGGATGGGATGGGGGATGGGATGGGGGATGGGATGGGGGATGGGATGGGATGGGGGGGTGGGGGGGGATGAGGGGGGATGGGATGGGATGGGGGGGGTGGGGGGGGATGGGGGGGTGAGGGGGGATGGGGGGGTGAGGGGGGATGGGGGGGTGAGGGGGGATGGGGGGGTGAGGGGGGATGGGGGGGTGGGGGGGTGGGGGGGATGGGGGTGGTGGGGGGGATTTGGGGGTGGGATGGGGGGGTGGGGGGGAATGGGGGGGGATGGGGGTGGGGGTTGGGGGGGAGGTTGGGGGGGGTGGGCGGAGTGGGGGTTGGGGGGGGTGGGGTGGAGGTGTGGGGGGGGTGGGGATGGGGGGGGGGGATGGGGCGGGGATGGGGGGGGAGATGGGGGGTAAATTGTCTGTCAAGCCAAACAGGCCTGAGGGAAGCAACATTTTATATGGTTTAAAGAGACTCAAAACTATTTAGAGAATTGGTACAGTTTTTGGCCAGAATGAACACAGTACTTGTCACCAAGTATAAAAGCCATCAATTGTTTTCTTTGACACAATCCTCTGGCCACAGACTGGTTCAAAACCCTGTCACGGGCAAGAATATTTTTAAATTGACAGACTGGTGCTGCCGTCTTGATACCAGTAATTTAATGACCAACCATGCCATTTAAGACAGGCTGCACTTTTAACTTCCTTAACTGATTTTGTGTCAAGAGAATGCATTTCTTTGTCTTAATAGTGAAAGGAAAATATGTTAACTTAACAATGTGGTAGTGTGGTAAAAGCAGCTGTTAAAATACTAATAAATGAAGGTTCTTTTCATTTCAAAGTTCCAAAATCTTGATGTAATTACACATTTCATTCAGCTTCTTTCTGAGAGAGTTCTGCTGTAGTATAAAAATAAGGCTGTAATAGAAGGTTTGCTGTATCAAATGGGCAAAAGAAAGACTGATTTCCTTTTTTGTATCCTGATTCTTGATTCCTTAGTTATTAGCCTAATTGCTTCCATTTTAATGAAACTCATGGCTTGAAGGATAATGGCGGTGGAAAGATTAATTGTTTTATAATTACTCGCTTTTTGTTACCAGTGAAACGTCAATAAAATGTTCGGATTTTAATCCCAACATTGGGTGCATTTTAGAGCTGTTTCTTGTTCTGTTGTGTGCTGCTTTGAATGTGCATTATGCTTTTGCCAATGTCCAGTGACCAGAAAAACCATCAATTTTGACTTGCTCTCAATGCAGCGTTAAACCAACACCTGATCCCACTCACCTCTTGCATCACTGCTCAGCTCCAGCCATGTGTTTGTGGTATTTAAATTTGAGTTATGTATGTGAATATTTGAAGCACTAGCATTCTCCAGAGCAAACACTGTAGTCACTTTTTACCCAAAATTTAAATCGGATGACTAAGTGGTAACTTGCAAGGAAAGAAATCTGGCACAAGAAACAGATAGGGTAAACACTGAATGAAACTGTAAAGCCCAGAGACCACCAGACTTTACAGGGTTCAGGTCATTGCTGAGAAACAGAACCAGAGAGAAGTTATGAAGTTATATAAGCAAGCAAGATATGTCCACCCTCAAAATCATCTATTTTCAAATTATATGGAAATATATAAAGTTTTTTTGTGAGTGAGGTAAAAATTCCTTTACTATTTCATTTATATTCCATGGGGTTTGTGTAGTCATTTGCTCCCAAGTAACTCCTTTAGAAGCTTCAACCTTACTTAAATGGTCAAATTTAACTATAGTTTTCCATTTCTCTTTCTTGGATGCTTTTTAAAATGTACTTCAAAAAGCTCGTCATTGTTTTATTTCTCTCAATTCACAAGAAATGTAAAATAAACTGTTGATTCAATAGCAACTTACAATTGTACATTTCAACTTTCAACCTATCCTCTGCAAGTTGAGAGCTGACCAATGTTTTAGTACTGGAAATAATTTGACTTCAGTCTTCGTAAGAAATGGTCTAATTTTATTTAGCAAGTACAGTACTTTTGGTCAGAATAATTTTTCATTTTAGTCAAGCACAGTGATATTTGTGTAACATTATTACATGAGTCTTTCATCGCCACAACCTTCGTCTTCACTTACAGCATTTTTGAATACTGCAAAGAACACCTGGAGCTTCATTTTTCATTTACACATAAGGGATTATCTATGTGAATATTTCAAAAAGTGCTGTTTTATGTAATAGGTACTTAAGGACGATGTCAAGAAGTCAGTTATTAACTGTAACAAGATCCTTTGTAGATAAATGAGATTTGTGGAAGTTGGAAGTGTAAAATTGTACATTTCCTCACCTAATTTACTAGTTGCTGTGGAGTAACGATCTTCTATTCCTGTCTATGTATTACCATGATCATGGTTTAATTAAATTAATGTTCTTTAGCATGTAAAATAGATACTGGACACAGCAGAATGTGAATGTGAATCCAGTGCATGTTTTCTGAGGTGATGTAAGTGAAAGGGTAAAGCTGTCTGGTATTGTTCCTTGCCACTTCCTTGAGTACTTTAGAGGGGTCAGTTTTTGTCCAATGTGTGCAGGAAGGCTTCCTGACGCAGTATGTAGATAGACCAACAAGAGGGGAGGCCACATTGGATTTGGTACTGGGTAATGAACCAGGCCAGGTGTTAGATTTGGAGGTAGGGGAGCACTTTGGTGCCAGTGACCACAATTCGATTACGTTTACCTTAGCAATGGAAAAGGATAGGTATATACCAAAGGGCAAGAGTTATAGCGGAGGGAAAAGGAAATTATGATGCGATTAGGCGAGACTTAGCTGGCATAGGTTGGGGAAGGAAACTGCAGGGGATGAGCACAATTGTAATGTTGAACTTGTTCAAGGAACAGCTACTACGTGTCCTTGATAAATACGTACCTGTCAGGCAGGGAGGAAGCAGACGTGTGAGGGAACCGTGGTTTACTAAGGAGGTTGAATCTCTTGTGAAAAGGAAGAAGGAGACTTATGTTAAGATGAGACGTGAAGGCTCAGTTAGGGCACTTGAGAGTTACAAGTTAGCCAGGAAGGACCTAAAGAAAGAGTTAAGAAGAGCCAGGAGGGAACATGAGAAGTCGTTGGCAGGTAGGATCAAGGGAAACCCTAAAGCTTTCTATAGGTATGTCAGGAGTAAATGAATGACTAGGGTAAGATTAGGGCCAGTCAAGGACAGTAGTGGGAAGTTGTGCGTGGAGTCTGAAGAGATAGGAGAGGCACTAAATGAATATTTTTTGTCGGTATTCACACTGGAGAGGGACAGTGTTGTCGAGGGGAGTACTGAGATGCAGGCTGTTGGACTGGATGGGATGGAGGTTCATAGGGAGGAGGTGTTAGCAATTCTGGAAAGGGTAAAAATAGATAAGTCCCCTGGGCCGGATGGGATTTATCCTAGAATTCTCTGGGAGGCTAGAGAGGAGATTGCAGAGCCTTTGGCTTTGATCTTTGTGTCGTCATTGTCTACAGGAACAGTGCCAGAAGACTGGAGGATAGCTAATGTTATCCCCTTGTTCAAGAAGGGGAGTAGGGACAACCCTGGTAATTATAGACCGGTGAGCCTTACTTCTGTTGTGGGCAAAGTATTGGAAAGGATTATAAGAGATAGGATTTATAATCACCTAAAAAGGAATAATTTGATTAGGGATAGTCAGCAAGGTTTTGTGAAGGGCAGGTCGTGCCTCACAAACCTTATTGAGTTCTTTGAGAAGGTGACCAATGAGGTGGATGAGGGTAAAGCGGTTGATGTGATGTATATGGATTTCAACAAAGCGTTTGATAAGGTTCCCCATGGTAAGCTTTTGCAGAAAATATGGACACATGGGATTGAGGGTGATTTAATGGTTTGGATCAGGAATTGGCTAGCTGTAAGAAAACAGAGGGTGGTGGTTGATGGGAAATATTCATCCTGGAGTTCAGTTACTAGTGGTGTACCGCAAGGATCTGTTTTGGGGCCACTGCTGTTTGTCATTTTTATTAATGACCTGGATGAGGGCGTGGAAGGATGGATTAGTAAATTTGCGGATGACACTAAAGTCAGTGGAGTTGTAGACAGTGCGGAGGGAAGTGGCAGGTTACCGAGGGACATAGATAAGCTGCAGAGCTGGGCTGAGAGGTGGCAAATGGAGTTTAATGCGGAAAAGTGCGAAGCGATTCACGTTGGAAGGAGTAACAGGAATACAGAGTACTGGGCTAATGGTAAGATACTTGGTAGTGTGGATGAACAGAGGGATCTGGGTGTCTATGTGCATAGATCCCTGAAAGTTGGCACCCAGGTTGATAGGGTTGTTAAGAAGGCGTACGGTGTGTTAGCTTTTATTGGTAGAGGGATTGAGTTTCGGAGCCAGGAGGTCATGCTGCAACTGTACAAAACTCTGGTGCGGCCGCACTTGGAGTATTGCGTACAGTTCTGGTCGCCGCATTATAGGAAAGATGTGGAAGTGTTGGAAAGGGTGCAGAGGAGATTTACCAGGATGTTGCCTGGTATGGTGGGAAAATCGTATGAGGAAAGGCTGAGGGGCTTGAGGTTGTTTTCGTTAGAGAGAAGAAGGTTAAGAGGTGACTTAATAGAGGCATACAAGATGATCAGAGGATTAGATAGGGTGGATAGTGAGAGCCTTTTTCCTCGGATGGTGATGGCTAGCATGAGGGGACATAGCTTTAAATTGAGGGGGGAGAGATATCGGACAGATGTTAGAGGTAGGTTCTTTACTCAGAGAGTAGTAAGGGCGTGGAATGCCCTGCCTGCAGCAGTAGTGGACTCGTCAACATTAAGAGCATTCAAATGGTTATTGGATAAACATATGGATGATATTGGAATAGTGTAAATTAGAGGGGCTTTAGATTGGTTTCACTGGTCGGCGCAACATCGAGGGCCGAAGGGCCTGTACTGCGCTGTAATGTTCTATGTTCTACTCCTTTTTTGATATATTTCTCCTCTCCTGAAGGCACTAGCAACTTTCCAGGGGACAGATTTTGTTTGATGTTGCAATTGTTCTCTGGTCCCTTACCCAAATAATTATTACCCCCATGTGATCCTGAGCAGTAAACATTGGCAGGTTGTGCCACCAAGAGATGCAGCACAGACATCCTTCACTCTGCCTTCATTTGATGCCATTGTTTGTTGACAATGTAGTAACAGTGGGAACCTTGGCTGATTTATACATTCACCCACACTGTTCACCTCTTTTTCCAATCAGGGATGCTAAGGCCAGTTTTAACTTCATTGCCATGCAGTTTCAGATCAGCTAACTTTACACAAGCTGGATGTCAAATTTTGGAATTGTCCCGTATAATTCCGAAAACTTAGTCAATTAATGACCGAACCATCAAAGGAGCCTGTCTCCTCTTTTCTAAAAATTCTAAGTGCCAAATGGACAGGAAAACGGGAGAGAATTGCGCCAGCTTTTTGGGCAAGCTACGAGCCACAATCTCATGGCTCTTAGTGCTAAAAAAAAGCCAGGATGTGATGCTCATCAGTGGGGGTGGAGCCTAAGCTCACCGGTGAAACTGGCTGCTGAGCTCTTGGGGCACCATTGCGAAGGCACCCCGATCTCCCACTGTACTGGGAGGTCACCTCGCACCCCGCCCCCCAGCCACAGACATCGCAATCCCTCTCCCCCAGCCCGTCAATCGCACCCCCCATCTGCAGAGTTGCCCCCCCATTACCCCCTGTCTGCAGAGTTAAATTCCCTCCCTGATCACCACCTTTGTAGAGTTCCCCCCTTCCCCCCGATCACCACCTTTGCAGAGTACCGCCTTCCCCCCGAACACCACCACTGCAGAGTTACTCCCTTCCCTCCCCAATCACCACCCCTGCAGAGTTCCTCCCCTGCCTCGCCTCATTGCGGAGCTGCTCCCCCACTCCGTCATCTCCCCACCCACCACAGGCTCCACCCCTCTCAGGCCCCACCCACTTGGCACAGCCCCTGGCATTGTCAAGGTGCCCGGTGAGCAGTGCCAGGCTGACCTTGCCCCATGGGCACTGCCCCCAGCCCTGCTCCCAATCACCCAGGGGACTTCAATGGCCTCCAGTCACACTGGCGAGGCCATCATGTCTGGCCTCCACTGATGGAGGCCAGCTGTGATTCCCACCCGGTGAGTAAGTAAGTACAAGTGAGCCCAGACAATAGCGTCCAGGACTCAATAATTGAATACTGAAATCGACTTTTGGGAGTGAAGCTGATTTCACTGGCCAAACAGTACTGGTAAGTTCAGGAGAGGTGAGAAACAGGGCATAAACCCTATTTTTGACCTCTCATTCTATCTTACTGGCCCACCACACCAATCCATCGATGGGAGGGGCCAGTAGGATCGCACCCTGTGATTTTCCTCTTTCTTTGAGATTTGTGATTTTACTCTTACCTCTGCTCAGCAATTCCCTCTGGCAGTCAGGATGAGGCAATGAAATCAAAAACAACTTCCATTTATTTTGTGCCTTCTGATGTAAAAGAAATCCCAAGCCACTTCACAGGAAAGCAAATGGAAAATGATACACACAACAAGAAAGAAGAGATTGAGAGAGATAACCAAAATGGTTGGTCAAAGGCATTGGATTTGTGAAGATCAAGGATCTCCCTTTTGGGGAGCAGTGGGGGTAGAAGAAGAGAAGAACGGAGTGCCAACTCATTCCCTATAAATAAACTCACATCTTTGAATATAGAGCAATGGTATTGGTAAATAAAGGAAATTGGAAAAAGTAAGGTCGTACATTTTGGGAGAAAGAATAGAGAGGTCACTTATTACTTGGAAGGTGCAATTCTAGATGGAGTAGAGGCTGGGATCTCAAGAGTACAAATACATAAGTCACTGAAAGTTGTGCCACATGTTAGTAACCAAAGCACTTTGCTTTATCTCTGGAGGAACAGAGTTGAAAAGCAGGAAAGTTACGCTAAACCTGTATTAAATCTTGGTTCGACTGCAACTAGAGACTGCGTACAGTTTTGGTTGCCATATTTATAAAAAGGATATAGAGATAGTGGAAAGGGTGACAAGGTGAAAACAGAGAGGCTAGTTCCTCTTGTGGGGAAAAACATAAATAGGGGCCACCAAATCCAATAGGAAATTCAGAATAAACTTCGTAAAGCTAAGAGTGGTAAGAATATCTAACTCGCTACCACAAGGAGTGGCTGAAGTAAATAGTTTAGATGCATTTAATGGAAGCTAGACAGGCATTTGAGGGAGAAGAGAATAGAGGGTTATGATGATAAACTTAGTTTAGAAAAGATGTGAGGAGGCTCGAGTGGAGCATAAACACCAGCATGGACTGGATGGGCTGAATGGCCTGGTTCAGTACTGCATATACTGTGTAATCCTCATGCATAATGGAAATCTTCCCTTATTCTGGTAGCACAGCCTCAAAGCCATGTCTACCACTGTATCCGTGGTGTAGTACAATGAGCCACAATTAGCCAAGACATGTATTGTTGAAGCGCCACAGGAAATTCTTTGTAATTATGTTGTTTCTGTGTGCTATGTGTAGTTCATGCATTTATATAATTACCTTAGTGCTGACTTTTGTCACAAGGTTGAGATTTCAAGCAATTTTGGTGAGTGGCAGTACTCAAACCCCAAAGGAAAGTCGAGAGGTCTCACCACATCTGCTTTTCTTTTTAACATGATGTGGAGATGCCGGCGTTGGACTAGGGTAAATACAGTAAGAAGTCTCACAACACCAGGTTAAAGTCCAACAGGTTTATTTGGTAGCAAAAGCCACTAGCTTTCGGAGGCTGCTTCTTCGTCAGGTAAGTGGGAGTTCTGTTCACAAACAGGGCATATAAAGACACAAACTCAATTTACAAAATAATGGTTGGAATGCGAGTCTTGCACGACTTGCTTGGGCTTGCAAAATCTCACTAACTGTCCTGTCTGGAGACAATACACATCTCTTTAACCTGTGCTTAACGCTCTCTCCACTCATTGTCTATACCTTTAAGACTTGATTACCTGTGAAGACTCGCATTCCAATCATTATTTTGTAAATTGAGTTTGTGTCTTTATATGCCCTGTTTGTGAACAGAACTCTCACTTACCTGATGAAGGAGCAGCGCTCCGAAAGCTAGTGGCTTTTGCTACCAAATAAACCTGTTGGACTTTAACCTGGTGTTGTGAGACTTTTTACTTTTTAACATTCAGAGACAAACAACAGTGTGCTCCAGATTCATTCAGTCCCCCTTGCTGTTCTACACATTGGCACAATTTCTGAAATGAGCTGCATTGCCCTTGCCTGTTATTGTCTCCTATTTTAATCAACGGATCCAAGGATCAATTTGAATAATTATAATGTTGACTTTATTGAGATGATTTCAAAAGAAAACAGATAATACTATCAGCAATTTGTATTGAAAATGTCTAGATCAGTCTTATCTTCTGATAAGACTGATCCTTCATCAGGTAAGTGGGAGTTCTGTTCACAAACAGGGCATATAAAGACACAAACTCAATTTACAAAATAATGGTTGGAATGCTGTGTTTACCCCAGTCCATATTGGGTGAAATGTTACCAAAATGTGGCAGACTGTTGTATCTGGCGAGAGAAACAGCATGTAATGGTGTGTCTCTCTCCAGGGAAACACGCTCCCATCAGAGCAGCATTCCCCATCTCCCCCCCGCCCCCACTCCCACCCTCCTCAACAGTCAGCACCGACAACCCCCCAACTTACCCCGGAACATTTGGCTCCTTCCCTCCTGACTTCTCCTCCTCCCACCCCCCGCAGTCAATGCCGGCACCCACCCCAAACACCCATCGCCAGCATTCACAGCTCCCACGTCCGCTTCCCCCCCACCATCACAAATGAGTTAATCCCCGCCACTCCTCCATGAGTCTCCTATTGGGGTTTGCTCCTGGCACTGCCTCCTGACATCAGTTGGCATGGTCATAGTGCCAAGCTGTGTTGGGGACATTTAAAAAAAAAAGATTCCATTCAAAAACCTAAGTTCAAATTTAATCCAATTCACGGTCCCCATGAGATCAAAGCATTGCACCCCATCTTGGACTTGATCTGACGCTTCATCTTAACCAAAAGACTGAGATGGCTTTGAAAAATTGCATCAGGCAACATCTTGGTTAAATCTCAAAAGCTGCCCTGATCACTGACTCTACCCTAGGCTGGGACGTAAGAACAGATACTACACTTGATCCCAGCCAAAAGCCAGGGGCATCACCAGGGCACTGGCCATATTCCTCTCCCCTGGTGGCTATACTCACCTTTATGCCCCGGGGGGATCCCCGTGATAGGTTTACATCTGGGTGTACGTGTTGTAAACCATGCCAACCGTGCCGTCATGGGCTCGATATGTGGCGAGGTGGGTCTTTAATAATATGATAATGTATTTAAATCAGTTCAATTGTGGGCATGATCTCAGCAGTAAGATTCATGATTTTGAACGTTGCCAGAATTTGAGCAACCCCCCCCCCCCCAACACCATTCCTGCAGACAATGAGTGTGGGGTCAAAATCACCCCCATTGTATCAAAAAGAAAAATATGAAATATAGGGGGCGATCTTACTGAAAAATGGGAGAGTGTTGTTTCTGGTGAGAAAACCAACCCCCGCTGCCACAGTCAAAGCCAGCACCCACCCCCGCCTCCAACAGCCATCACCAGCATCGCCTGTGCCTCTGTCCGCTCCCGGCCCACAACCCAAACCTGGATGAATTCCTCTGTCTCCCATGAGACTCCAACTGGGGCCCACCCCGTGGCACAGGTTGGGCTGCCAGGTTGGCATAGACATGGTGCACAAGTGCCAGGCAATGACCATCACCAATAAGAGAGAATCTAACAATCTCCCATCCATTCAGCGGCATTACCATTGCTGAATCCCCCACTTTCAACATCCTGGGAATTACCATTGACCAGAAACTAAATTGGACTAGCCATATAAATACAGTGCTCACGAGAGCAAGTCAGAGGCTGGGAATCCTGCAGCAACTAATTCACCTCCTGAAGCCCCGAAACCTGTCTACCATCTACAACATAGGAGTGTGATGGAAATTCTCCACTGGCCTGGGTGAGCGCAGCTCCAGCAACACTCAAGAAGCTTGACACCATCAAGGACAAAGCAGCCCTGCTTGATTGGCATCCCATCCACCGCTTCCAACATCCACTCCCTCCACCACCAACACACAGTAGCGGCAATGTCTGCCATCTACCAGATGCACTGCAGGAGCTCACCAAGACTCCTTAGATAGCACCTTCCAAATCCACGGCCACTACCATCTCAAAGGACAAGGGCAGCAGATACATGGGAACACCATCACCTGCAAGTTTCCCTCCAAGCCACTCACCATCCTGACTTGAAAATAAAGTGTCATTCCTTCACTGTCTCTGGGTCAAAATCCTGAAACTCTCTCCATAGCAGCACTGTGGGTGTACGCACACCACATGGACTGCAATGGTTGATGAAGGCAGATCACCACCACATTTTAATTAGAGACAGGTAATAAACGCTGGCCTGGTCAGCAATGCCCACATCCCACCGAACAATAAAAAGGACTTGTTGCCAAAAAGGAATGAACAAAGGAGTAAAGTGAAGAAACATAGAGAATTCTGGAAATACTCAGCAGGTCATGCAGGACCTTTGGAAAGAGAAATAGAGTTCAAGTTTCAGGAAAATAACTTCACTGCTCTTCTTCAAAACAGTACCATGGGATCTTTTATGTCAGCCTTAGGGCACATACAGGTGTTAGGGTACCAGAGCAGAAACCCCAAAGTATGTTATGAAGCTTGATCAAACCCCAACAGTTTTTTATTTTATTTTGTCATTACTGTGGGGATAGTGTGTTTCACTCCAGGTGTGATTCTATTGAAATACCAGGAAGCAAAACAAACTTTATTTAACAATACAGTTTAACTTTTAAAAAAATTAGCTTATTACTTGCCAATTGAACAAGACTTAAACATGACAAGATACGGTTCTTAACTGCTAATCTATCTTTATTAGTTCCAATTCAAGCAATATTTCTCTTATAGACTTAAACTCCTCTTCAAAATCAGTTAGCGACACACAGGCTTACATGCTTGTACTTGGGCTGCCAGTCCTAGAGCCTCCAGAACACTTTTGGAGAGAGATAGAGGAAATGACATAGTTTTCCCAGCAAGTCCCAAACAGCAGTCTCCAGAGAGACAGAGATAGATAACCCAACAGTGACTGCCTGCCTTTCACTGTAAGCTTAGCTCCTCCCCTTAAGCACATGACTGTCTCTGTCAATCAACCTAATCAAAACCCTACTCTGAAACCGGAGGGAAAAACCCAAATAAACAAAAATGCATTAACTCAGATTAACAAACACATCGCTAGCTAATATCAATCAATAGCCTGCATTCTCAGCAAGTGAGCTGCTTGGTGCCCAGACAAATCGACACCGTGTAAAACAGCTGAATTTTAAACATACTCCTTACAAGAAATGTGATATAAATACATTTATTAAAGGCAGACTATCATCACACAGGGCTTCAATTTAACATCTGTAGCTGCATGGCTAATAACAAGACTTCTTCAAAGCATGATAGGAAAGTGACCAAACTCAAACATCTATAAAAAGCTGAGTTTGTGGTTCAGTCTATAGCAAGAAGGAAATGAGAAGTGAAACCAGACTGCTGGCTGAGCAGGCCTACGAATAGGGGTTGTTTGACCTTTATGGTTACAAAGTTACTATTGATAGGGAACAATGGAACAGATTGTCCTGTTTTCACAACCCTTGGACAAATGATCTCAACATTGAGGGGGTCTTGGACAAACAAGAAGAAATAGTGTAAATGTGGAAGACTCACGGTATCGGCAACGACAACCCATCATGAAGGAAGACCCTGGGGGCGATCTTATGAAAAAATTCTAAATCCAGAATGAGTGTAAAAATGGGAGAGTTTCGGACACATTTTTCAGCGAGTCCAAATGTCGAATCTTATGCACCCAGTGCATGAAAAAACCCTGAACTCTGTTTCTCGCCAGTAGGGAGAGGGGGAGGAGCTTAAATCATCTGCAAGCAGGCTGATAGCAGCAGAGGGCACAATTACACATGTGCAGGTATCTGCTCTGAGAGCAGCAGAGACCTGTTACACAGCCCCTGCTACATATAGCCGGCTTCCTGGTGGGTAGTGCCAGGATGCCAGGAGGGCACTGAGCCTGGCACCCTGGCAATGTCAGCCTGGCACCCTGGCACTGCCCAAGGGGCAACCCCCCCCATGCCCCAGAACTCCTGGGGGGGGGGGGGGGGGCCTCAGGTTCTACCGGCGAGCCCTTCACAACAGGTCCCCGTAGACTGGGGGCAGGGGGCGGGGAGGAGGTGTCAGAGAGAGCCTTCCTCAGCGAGGCCACACAGGCAAATGAGCCTGGACGATTCTGTCTCGGGCTTGTTAATTACATTCCAATTCACATTAAAATAATTAATTATTCCTGATTTCTTGGCTCTCTCGTGATCTTACTGGCTTGCCCTGCCCATCGGCCAGCAGGGTACAACAGTAAGATCATCCCTCGGAGTTTGAAGCTCAGAGAAGACTACAGCCCAGCGGCATGAACCTGGCCAGTTCATCAGAAACGGGTAGTATTTTAAGACGAGGTTGTGAGTTTTGCGACCTGTCATAGATAAATGCTAAAGTAAAGTAATGAGCCAAACACATGATCTTTAAGAAGGAACGTATATTGAGTATTTGTGTGTTTTGTGTGCTCAAGTATGATGAATAAACTTAAGATGAACCAGTTTATAGTGTGGGGTGTTTGTCCATACGATAATTAGAAACTAAACAGTTGACACCCTCAAGAAACAAGAGGGTTACCATTCTGGTGTCCTCAGGTGGGCTCGATAACAGGTAATTGTTGAATTGCCCTAGGTTGGACCACCAAACCTCCAACACCACAATCATCCAGCCTGAGCCTGAACTAAGAGGAACCAGTCCCGTGTGGTGGCCAGGACCTAAGTGGGTGAAAGGAGCAGAGCTAAATGGATGCCAAATAATCTGGCAATAATTACAGATGAGAATAGTCAAGGGATTGCGTTATGGTCATACCGTGTTAAACCACAGGTATTGGATAAACGATAATTATTTTTTATTCATTCATGGGACATGGGTGTCGCTAGTTGGCCAGCATTTATTGCCCATCCCTTGTTGCCCTTTAGAAGGTGGTGGGGAGCTACCTTTTTGAATCATTGCAGTGCACATGTTGACCAAAAAACTGTTCGGGAGGGATTTTCAGGATTTTGACTCAGTGACTGTGAAGGAACAGTGATATATATAGTCAGGATGGTGAGTGGCTTGGAGGGAAACTTGCAGGTAGTGGTGTTCTCATATATCTGCTGCCCTTGTCCTTTCAGATAGAAGGGATTGTGGGTTTGGAAGATGCTGTCTAAGGATCGTTAGTGAATTGCTGCAGCGCATCTTGTAGATAGTAGCAACAGTGTGTACCTGAGTGTCAGTGGTAAAGGGAGTGGATGTGGTGCCAATCGAGTGGGCTGCTTTATCCTGCATGGTGTCAAGCGTCTTGAGTGTTGTTGGAGCTGCATCCAATTACCATAACTCCTTGTACCCTTATATTCGATCACGCTCCTGACCTGTGCCTTGTAGATGATAGACAGGCTTTGGGGGGTCAGGAGGTGAGTTACTCACCGCAGCATTCCTAGTCTCTGACCTGCTCTTGTAGCCACTGTGTTTATGTGGAAAGTCTGGTTGGGTTTCTGGTCAATGGTAACTCCAAGGGTGGGAATCAGTAATGGTAACAGCGCTTGCCACTTGTCAGCTCCATTCTGGATATTGTCCAGATCTTGTTGCATTTGAACATGGACTGCCTCAGTATCTGAGGAGTAACAAATGGTGCTGAACGTTGCGCAATCATTGGCGAACATCCCCACTTCTGATCTTCTGACGGAGGGAAGGCCATTGAAGTAGCTGAAGATGTTTGGGCTTAGGACACTACCCTGGGGGACTCCTGCAGAGATGCCCTGGTGCGAAAGGGTTTATCAGGAAAAAGAGCCATTAGTGAACGTGATTCTGCCAATCAGGATATTGTTAAACTCATCGATAAATGCGCCAGTCTACAGGCAGCAGTTGAAGTCTGCCATAAAACAAATAGGGAAGACAGATATGAAACTGCAGACCATTCAAAATATCACAGGACATTGACAAACTTAAGTGACAACTACTAATTCAGAAAGGTATGATATGTGCATTCAGTGATGCAGGACCAAATGAAAATAATGAGGAGAATGACGAGGTTAATGGAGGAGAATTAGAGAAGGCAGCACAGAGTTATACGGAAAGAGAGGGAGATCAGGAATAGGAGTGGGGAGCTCCTCCTCCCTGGACAGAGAATCCAATGCCCTCAGTGCCATCAGAATCCATTCCCATACACCCAATCACCACTGAACGAACAGATCCAAATGCAGGGAATAATCAACACCCTGGAACCTACACTACGCCATTTAAAGTCGCTAAGTTGTTAGAGATATTGAAAAGGATCCCTGTGTTCAAACCCTCTTCCAATCCCCATGATCTTTTTGGTCATGTTCATCAATGACGAGCCTTGCATGGGCTTGACAATGCAAAGGAGAAGAAACTCCTGCTGATGTGTTTAAGTGTCTCGGTCCATTCAACGCCACCTGACCCTCAGAACACTGGAGGAGGAATCCTTCAGGAAATGAAGGGCACCATATTGACTGCAGGAGGTAATAAACAGGGCAGACCCTGGGGGGAGGGGGAGGACAATGTTATAACTGCAGCCATCCAGATCACTGTGCCAGGGAATGCTGAGCACCTTGTTCATTCCCTCAGGAGCAGGGGCCTGGACTCTGCTGCTGGAGGGACCCCAGGGACAAGCACAGGCATTCGCCCATAGCCAATTACCATAACTCCTTGTACCCTCAACTTCCGGGGTAAAGTATTAGTGCATGATGGTGTCGGGCCTCTCTGGTATGGGTGCGTAATACCAAATGGGATAGTGTGGGGCAACCACTAGTAGATGGTGAGGTAGGAGGCCACCCCACCGAATTTTTATGGGACACTGGGGGATCCTGCACCACCCTTAACATATCCAGAGAAATAGACCTATCTCAGTGCACTAAAAGAACCATTATATTAAACAGATTCACAGGCCATTCTCAAGAGAGATTTCAAACTAGCCTTTTAGACTTTAGGCTGGGGGACCTTGTCTGTTACCACCCGGAAATATTCGTTACATCTCGAAGTGGAACATATTCTTGGCACTGACCTGATGAGGAAGTGTAACTTGTCATTTGACCCAGTGAACTACTGCATTTGGCAGATCATAGAATCATAAAAACCCTACAGCGCAGAAAGAAGCCATTTGGCCCATCAAGTCTGCACCGACCACAATCCCACCCAGGCCCTACCCCCATATCCCTACATATTTTACCCGCTAATCCCTCTAATCTACGCATTTCAGGACACTAAGGGGAAATTTTAACAAGGCCAATCAACCTAACCTGCACATCTTTGGACTGTGGGAGCAAACCGGAGCACCCGGAGGAAACCCATGCAGACACGAGGAAAATGTGCTAACTCCACACAGACAGTGACCCAAGCCGGGAATCGAACCCAGGTCCCTGGAGCTGTGAAGCAGCAGTGCTAACCACTGCGTTACTGTGCCACCCACATGGGGGAAATAGCTGAGGCCCCGCTAGAGGTTCCTGCTGGAACATACTCTCAAAGAATTTGTACGGTTGGTCAGTTGTGGGTAAAATCCTTAGATGTGTTTGACAATTCGGAATTGCAGGAAATCAAACAGCATACATCTGTCTTTGTCAAGCACAAACATGACTGTGGGCATAAATGTGGGCAATAATGGGTGAGGTGGTCATAAACAGCCCCAACCCAAAACCACAGAAACAGGATAGGTTTCCCAAACAAACAAAAACAAAATTTTGCAAGTAATAAGTCTGTTCCAGCAGGAAGTATTGCACCTTGTGGCATCACTGTCTGGCCGGCCAGGAAGCCTAATAGTTCCTGGCGATTAACGATTGATTATCGAGAACTAAACAAAGTTACCTCATTAACTGCACCCACAGTCATGGCCAGCCCTGAGATCATGATGAAGGAGGCCTACAAGCACGGTACATTACTGCCTTGGAGATTAGCAATGGATTCTGGCCCACTTGTGTGTTTTGTGTGCTCAGGTATTACTAATAAATATAATGTAAGTTGAACCAGTTTATAGTCTGGGGTCTCTGTCCGATACGATAATTAGAAACTAAATAGCTGACGCCCTCAGGAGACAAGAAGGGTCAGCACATCTCATCTAAAAAAACAGCACTCCCTCAGTACTGCACCGGAGTGAGAGTCCTCGAGTGCAACTTGAACCCACGACCTTCAGATTGAGAGGTGAGAGTACTACCAATTGAGCCATAGCTGAAATAGAGGATGGATGGAATGAATATTGGGAGAGAAGAATATATGATATGGCAGTATATAATAGCAGCCAGGAGCTGGTAAATAAAATAAATCGACTGTAATCCCCAAGTCCAAACACCCAGATATTTGGCAAAGAAAGGGACTTTGTAGGAGACACAAAGTGGAGTGATTGGTGATGTTAAAACGCAGAAAATATCGATTATAAAAACTGGGACATGCCTCACATGTATTTAGAAATTATGGCTAGAATGATACTGGTGATACTTACACTTTGTTCCCATGGCTGTTGAATTCAGGATTCTGTATCCAAATCCATTCAGGTCCTCATGTCTAATTTTCAGATATCTAATAATTTATAGAATCATAGAATCCCTACTGCGCAGAAGGAGGCCATTTGGCCCATCAAGTCTGCACCGACTCTTACCCAGGCTTAACCTACTACTTATCCTGCTAATCCCCCTAATCTTGGGACACTAAGGGGCAATTGAGCATTGCCAATCCACCTGACCTGCACATCTTTGGACTGTGGGAGCAAACCGGAGCACCCGGAGGAAGCCCATTCAAACAAAGGGAGAATGCACAAACTTCACACAGTCACCCAAGGCCGGAACCCGGGTCCCTGGCACTGAGGCAGCAGTTCTAATCACTGTGCCACCATGCCAAATTATTTAAGGGACTTTTGAGGACCTGAAAACTTCACCAGTCTTTAGTATAATGAAGTAATACTTTGTCACTTTGGATTCTTGGTATCTGATTAATGGTTCAGAGCACCTTGAATTCCACAGCTCTAACGGAATTTTATGGAGATCACAGTGAATTATTAAATACAGACAGCCAGGGTTTACAGTCATTAGTGCCCAGATTCAGATCATACATAATTATTAAATTAATGTACTGACTAACTCTGTCTTCTCTTCAAAACAATATAGGAGTCACATCAATTGTTCAAAGGAATATTTCAAAAGCAAAAGTAGTATTGTCATAATATTCTAGGGAGCAATAGAATTGAACATTTCTTTTGAAATTTCGTCGTGATTTAGTTGCTTCTGCCTTTATAAGTTTCTAATGGCCTCTTGAATTGCTGAGGCACTTGTGTTAAAAACTGGCTTCCTTAAAACTGGGCGACAAGCTACAAATTGAAGCTATCGTGCTTTGTTGCTGTCTCTCTCCCTCCTCTGCATGTACTTCAGCTGCCAGCAGCTCTTTGTTTGCAACTTTGATTAAGGATCTCTGCAGCATCAGAGTCATTCTAAAAGTATGCATTACAATGACTTCCAATTGTGTGCTCTGCATTTATCTCACTCAAACAGGGCTTTCACTGAAATTCCAATACGCAAGCTATTTGGTAATGAGCTTTCTTTTAACTCCAGCGGAACTGCTGCCAATATAGTGACCCTTACTTGACTTTAGACTGTTCTTCGGAGTTGAGTAGCTTTTTACAAGGTGCTTGTAAATTGGCAGTATTACAGTGCAGTAGGGCATAGAGTCCAATGGCAGGGATTAAGAAAGATTGGACAAGCAGATAGTTAGGAAATAGCAGGTCAGTCTATTCAGATCCAACTGAAATGTCATATTCAAAACAGTTTGACCAAATGCATTGATCCAAAGCCAGAATTAAGCTGACATCCTCAATAGCAATCTTGATTTACGTTTGTTTTGTGTATGTTATTCTGAACTCATATTTTCTGGCTGTTCTCGATCTGCATCTGAGCAGCAACATTAATCATTCATAGTAAATAACCTTGGGCAGCAGTTCTGCCTTCTATGCTATCTTCCCTTACAGTTCAATGTATGGGATCATGGAATGAGTAAGAAATTTAACAACACCAGGTTAAAGTCCAACAGGTTGGACTTTAACCTGGTGTTGTTAAATTTCTTACTGTGTTTACCCCAGTCCAACGCCGGCACCTCCACATCACAGAATGTAGAAGCAGCCCAGAAACCCATTCTGCTCATATTTGGCTCTCTGAAAGGTTTGCCCCTACACTTTCCCCCTAACCCTACAATTTTTTCCCCTGGCAAATATTTATTCACTGAATCTACTTCCTCCATGTTTTCAAGCAGCGTATTCCAGCCCACAATAAGTTGCTGTGTTTACAAATTTTAAAACTCCTCATTATGCCTCTGGTTATTTTGACAATCATCTTAAATTACATTTCAGGTTATGAAAGGATCAGATTACTAGTCAAAAATGTTCACCATATTATAAACAAGTGAAATCCATGGTGCTATTTTGTATTCTGCTTTTAGTGAATGCTTGTACGCCTTGTTGGCCACTTTGAATCTAAATCACAATGTAACTTTAGAAAATGAATGCAAACATGACCAAAATGTCAGCAACCTACTAAACGGCTGATCTTGCAAATATTTTCTTTTCTGGTTGGACTTTCAAAAATAAAACACTGGAATACTCTATGCAGTTGATAAAATTGCCCAGGCTGTGACAATTCACACACACACAATCTCACATTTCACCAAGTAGAATGTAACAAACAGACACTCAACTCCCTGAGGAGCGTGAAAGGTCCCCACCCCCTATCGGCTTTGCACCAGCCTGAGATTTTATAAATGTTTGAGATAAGATATCAAAATTAAATTACCTGTTTTGAAACAGTAACTGCAGCAAACGCAAACTAATAGAATTTCTCCGGAGTATACAGCCTGCAAGGTACTATTGAGGACCGCCTACCAATTGGGAGAGAGAGGATAAAAGACAATGCTGTCCTGAACATTGATCTGGAGCTGAGTGCATCCTCTGCCTCTCTCTCAGAAGTACTGTGCCCAGTTTTGCAAAGCAGCCATCCCAAAAAGAGAAATCTACTGTGAACGGTGACTCTTTGGAATAAAACATGAAGTTTTTCTCCATACAACGACACCCAGGAAGGCAACTGAACAAAACAGTTACAATGCGGAATGCATTGAGACCAGCCAAGGAACAGCTAGCTGTATGCCCCTCTGTTTTATTTTTCATAAACTGTAAAAATCTTATAAGCCAATCCTCTTACTCTGCCAACTGTATTTATGGCCCAGCCAAATGTGTTTGATGAACGATGGTTGTGATTTACCTAGAATCTTTTTAAGTTCAGGAAATAGTTTCAATGAACTTATCTTGTTCTTTGTTTAACCAAAGAAAATATGTCTGGCTAATTCTTTACTATTGGAAAGGGTAAATGATGGGACTCTTATAAAATTGGTAAAGCACACCCTCTATAGATTCACATTAAACCCTGTTATAGTCAAACCTGGAATGGAAGAATAGGAAAGTCACTTCACCCCTCCTCACGTGGTCATAACACATTGTAAATATATCTATTTACCTGAAGAATAAAACAGTGCGAAAACATTATAAAACAATAATAAAACTTGCTTTCCTTATGTTTTATGGAATGTTTAAACTAACTTCTGCTGCCCTGATTCAGATGCTTTACCTGAATTGTAATTTGCATTTCTCAGTCCTGTTGTGCTGTGAATTTAACTCCTCGACAGCTTCATTTAATTTTACTGTAACGTTATTAGTGTGGCACGCCAGGACAGGAGCATAGCTCTGTAGTTCCAAAACCTGACCAGGGTTATGCTCCTGTCCATGCTAGTTAAAATTGCCTGATCTCTGTGAAAATTAGACTGGATTTGGTTGAGTTGTGGGTTAGCATGCTCTGTAGGAGAAAGTTTTACTGTAAAAAGAAAACTAACTGGATTACTGTTTGAGCAAACAATCATACAGTGCTGCCAAAGATAAATTTTAGATCGTCCCATATTCCTGGGCAATTAAACAAATGTGACAACCAGAGACAATGGACATTCCACTATAAGGGAAAGTTTAGAATCATACGGATGATATGATTCTCCCACTCCATTTTTAAATCCTTTCCTGGAGTTACAAAACCGATGTGCAGAGTGGGTAAGGTAAGCCCTTAATCCATCTCCTTGCTTGCTTAAATACCAATTCAAATTTAATCCAATTCACGTTCCCCACAGAAGAGACGTACTAGTTCCAAGCTGATAGGAACAGGCTTTTCACCTGATCACATCCTTGAACCCATGCTTGATCTTAACCAAAAGACTGGGTCTCACCATTGGCAACCATGCCATCAGCCGTGTAGACCCCAAGACCTGTAATTTCTATCCTAAACAGCTCCAGCTCGCTCTCCTTTTAACATCATTCCTGAAGTTTAAAACCTTATCATCCACCCTAATGTCTTCTTTGGTGCTAATAAACATAAGTTACTGCTGAAATAACTTTAAGTCATTACTCTTTCAAAGATTGCTTTTTCTCCAAATCACATGAAGAGTTTATCCCCTAACTCTCTGGTACTCGCTATGGATCTCTTCAGCTTTGCAAATCCAATTTTGATTATTGAAATTTCAATCAAGTTGAATATTACATGATCTGTTGAGGGAAAATAGATATTAGTAAAATTATGGGCTTTTTTCCCCCTCTCAAATTGGGGTGTGATTGTAAAGAACATTTTGGATTGTATAAATTCACTGGTGGTTCAATTGTTGGTTGAAATATTGAACAAGTGTGATTTTTCTCATAGCATATTGACATAAGTGTGCTGAACAAGCCTGGTGATAACACTTAGTGTAACACCTCTAAGATATTTAGACTGAATCAGAGTAATTCTGGGGCACTCCACAATGATAATGCAGTTCATTCTGCCAGCTGTTTTCTTTTATACCAATAACGTCACAACAGATGCATCAGCTAACAAAACTGAATACATTAAATGGTTAGAAGCAATACATTTATACATGTGAATGACAGGTAATGTTTTCTGGTAATGCACAACATCTCATCATGTATTAACCATCAAAATGCCATTAACTGTTGAGAATTTCCGAGTGCTTACCAGTTATATGGTCGCATGATTTTGAGAGGTTGTTACATTGACAGGGCCTACATCCAGCTTCAGTGAACTTGTAATGCAAGGTCTGACACTGGTTACATTTCAGGCCGGACACCCCTTCTTTGCAATGGCATTTTCCAGTTCTGTTGGGGGAAAAAAAGAACAATAATGAGAGCAGGTCAGTCATGGGGAACTGCATATAAATTATGGTGTTTTAAATCTGCTGCCTTTTACAGAAATCTAATTTAATTATTAAACAACTCCTTTCAACATAAAAAAGTTGTTTTAATGTGCTGCATTTACATAGAGCCCTAGGTTTGCTATGAACAGTGATATAATTATCCACTTAGGTACAGCAATGTGTATTGGTCCACCATTTCTAGTTATACAGCTTTTTTTTGTAATTCATGGGACATGGGTGTTGCTCCTAGTTGCCCTTGGAGAGCAGTCGAGTGTGTTACTTGTAGGCTAGACCAGGTAAGGATGGCAGATTTCCTTCCCTAAAGGACATTAGTGAACCAGATGGGCTTTTCCAACAATCGACAATGGTTTCATGGTCATCAGTAGATTCTTACATTCCAGATATTTTTTATTGAATTCACCCTCTACCATGGCGGGATTTGAATCCGGGTCCCCAGAACATTAGCTGAGTTTCTGGATTGATAGACAATCGATAATATCACTAGGCCTTCGCCTCCCCTGATGAGTGACTTAATTTTCTGTGAGCTCCAGTCACTTATTGATTGAATTAAATTTTAGAACGCAGGAAGAAGAACATTTCAGCAATCATTCGCTATTCCCTAACATTTCAATTCCACATGTTCCTACGTTTTTTTCATACGTTTCATCCTCTGAATGTGTGCTTTCGTTGAAAGTAAGGAGATGCATCGTACTCTGATGGGCTGATCATTTATCCAAGTGATTTAAGAGAGGTTTCTCCCATAAATCTTAAAGGTGCTGTGATAAATTTTAAACTGTTATTTTAAATAAATTCTGAAGTGAATCTGCAGTGGCTTAGCTCCTTCAAAGATTGTGTTGCTTTTCAAGACTAGTGTCTTCCCAAAATACTGTATATAGAAAATCTTTAAATGCGAAACAGTGACAGAATTCATTTAGTACTGTTACCCTATCCATTACTTTGAGTCAGAGCTACAGGTGGTTAAATAAGACGCCCACTAAAGCCATTAATGGAGAAAAATAATGAAGTGATACCTGAATGGTATTGCTGATTCATTACATGACATGTCATTCAATAAATATCACTTTTTTATCGAAATTAAATAATTAGCAGATCTTACTACTTTCCTCCAAACCACTACTAAACCAAACAGACCACATAAAATAAATCTCATTGTTAATAGACTAAAGCCTTATTTGCTAATGAAGACAAACAAGTATCCGGCCTTGATTGTGAGGGGCGTTATTCTCTGATTTGAGGCTTAATTGTTGTTTCAACCGTGTTCATTTAAAAAAAAGAATCCTTAATTTGATTCCAGAAAAGCTTCAAATTATACTCTGAGAAATGAATCATCAAATCCCCACAGTGCAGGAGGCCATTCGGCCCATCGAGTCTGCACCGATTCTCCAACAGAGCATCTTAGCCAGACACACCCCATCTCGTAACTCCATGCATTTACCCCACTAACCCCCCCAAACCCACACATCACGAGACACTAAGAGGCAATTTATCATGGCCAATCAACCAAACCAGCACATCTCTGGACATCAGATGGTATAAAACCTTCTTCAATAGTTATAATATGAAATACTGGAGCTGTAACTGATGTCCATAAAATTGCATAACTCTGGAATGAACCCGAGTATAATATTTGTAGGTTATGTTCAGAGACTAGAATAGAATCCCGACAGTGCAGAAGAGGTGATTCAGCCCATTAAGTTTGCACTGATTCTCTGACAGAGTATCTTACCCAGGCCCTCTGCCCACCCTATCCCTGCAATCCCACACATTTACCATGGCTAATCCCTGTAACCTACACATCTTGGGACACTAAGAGGCAATTTAGCATGGTCAATCCACCTGACCTGCACATCTTTGGACTGTGGAGGAAACCGGAGCACCCAGAGGCAACCCATGCAGACATGGAGAGAATGTACAAACTCCACACAGTCACCCAAGGCTGAATTGAACCTAGGACTCTAAAGCTGTGAGACAGCAGTGCTAACCACCGTTCCATTGTGTCCTCTGCATGCCTCATGTGTTTCATGTGGATTATGCGGCCTTGCGTAATTCCAGGATAACATTGTGGAGAACTGACTATCAGAGATTTGTCTATTTTTAGATACAACTGACATGATTATTGACAGCAACAAACTCAAATGTCTATCTATGTGGGGGTGGTGAGCATACTAGTAATCTTGCACAATGTGATAAATCATTAACATGGTAAAAGCTAAATATGTGCAGGCCTTCTCTTTCATTACTGATTAATTACATACTTGGGTTTCATTAAAAACCTTCCATTATTCTGCAGGAGAGCTACTGCTGAACAGTAAGAGGCATCAAAGCCAACAATGGAAAAAATATATATAAAAGTATAGGCACACAGCTTAATCTAAAGGCAATCTGAGGCTCGGGTGAATGTATATGTAACAAACTCTGTTTAACGTGGCGTTTGGCTCTGTTTCATCCCTATCAAGATGTGTAATCATAGTAAATGAATACCTTTCAATGTAAGCTTGTTTCAGTACATTCCACAGTGACAGTTTCCTTGAAGTTCACTTGGTATGACTTGTTTTTTTCAAACAAAATTTCTTTCAGCAATTATTGAATTATCTCCCTTTAGATTTTCTTTATTTGTCGGCTTCTATCAAATTTATATGCCTTTCAGATTTTGTTTCAATTTATGCTTTCAAAGTGAGGACTTAGGTCTATTATTTAGAGTCAGGGTTTCAGGATTTTACACATTTTTCTATCTATTTTAGTGTCTGGTGCTCTCAGCAATGTACAAGATCTTTCACTGAACCAGTGCACGCACAAAAGGAATTAGTGATATACAAAAATCATAACGTATCACCGATGAAGTCAGATATAAGTTCTACTGGGAGATCAATGCATCGTTTCTCATCTTGGAACAGATATCGTAAAAGTTCTCCAAGATCCACCTTTTGGCCAATGTGAAGTGATTGCACAATATAACTGTACCCTATGCGAGGAAGATGACCCAGTTTTCAAAGTGATCATTCCCTGTGCTGTCAAATTTGTCTTGTTTATTCAGCATCTGTAATGGCAGGAAAAAAACAACTCTCTCTCTCTGGGTTACAGTTGCTTAAGCATTCAATTCCAGAGATACAACACTTTCTCTGCCACAGTGAAACCCATAAAAAAAATTTCTTTCTTAGAACTCGATGCTGTCTCGCGCCAACCAGCATACACTGACCTCATGAGAATCTGGCAGCAGTGTGGTAGTAAACTGTAAGGGGAAGTGCCTGTCATCCCTACTTGTTAAAAGATCTGGAAACAGCAGCTTTACAAGAGGCTGTATCCCGTGTTTTAAGAGGTAAAAGGGCTGAGTGCACTGAAGGCAGTCTGTGGTTCGTACATGGTGAATGTCTATGGTTTCAGAGTGCCCCTTGTATATTTTACCATCTAGGTTATTGGTGCGGAGCGGGGGAAAGTCACAATAAGTGTCCTTTGTACTTGCAGAATACTGTTTATTTTCAGAATGTGCACTTGTACAGATTTCCTTACAAATAGGCACGTTGACTAGATCTTGGGTAAAGTCATTGGTTGGGTTGATTGCGGTTAGCTATTATCCCATCTCAGGAGAAATTGAGAGAAAGCATCTCTGGGAGAACTAATTGCATCTTGAAAATACCCCCCCTGTTGACTGAAATTTTGCACAGCTCAAGCTAACCTTCCCACTCAGCTGCAAGACATCAACGCAGAAGCAGAAAGGTACGAGTGGTATAGAGTCACATGATTTTGAATCAACAACAATTGATGAGTCTAAAATCCTATCAATATTAGATGGAGCAGAGACTTTGCTTCCAAAATAAATCCAATTTCTGAGGGTTGTTTCGACATGGGACATATTGAGAAGGTTGCATCCTTGGTATCAATGAATGTCTCTCTGGGCCATTTCAGAAGGCTCTGAGTCGTATATAAGTGACATGATAGGAGTAACAGGTTCCCTTCTTAAAATACATTTGTAAAATGAATGGAATTTTACAATAATCCGGTCATTCTTTCAGTGGTGCGAGTCAGATTTATTGAATTTGAACTTGAGGGGCGGAATTTTACGAGATTGATTCGAATTGTCCAGCTAGCATGAAATTGGGAGAGTTCATGATCCATTTTTGGGCAAGTTTTTATGCCCAATCTTATGCATTTAGTCATTGAAAAAATGGTGCAGACTCCTTCTAGCTGCTGCACGCAGTGGGCTGGGCTTAATTCACAACCAGCCTGCAGAGGAAGCTACTGCACATGTGCAGACCTCTGATTCTGCACATGCTCAATAGCAACTGCAGTGGTCTGACAGAGAAAGAGCTGTCAGGTCCCTGCTACTGCAGGCAGCCTCAACCAGTTCCCCAATCCCCCGCAATTGCAGGGGCCCACAGCCGACTGCGAGCCCCACAATGCATGGGCAGCTAGCCCCCACTGACCCCCCCACCACCCAAACCGATTGGGCCCCCCCTTACCCTATCCGATTGCAACTGAAGAGTGGCAGCGGGCCCCCTCCGCCCCGATCCAATCCCATTGCAGTCTGCGCAGCGGGCCCCACCCGATCAGGCCGCCCCTTCTTGCCCCGTCCCCTGGCATGGCCCACCAGGCTGTGCCAAGGTGCCCGCTGGTGCCAGGATGGTCATGCCAGGGTGGCACTGCTCAAGGGGTCTACCCACTTTCCCTTGGCCTCCCCAGGGGAGCCTCAAGGGCCTCCAGTTTCACCAGCAAGCCCAACAGGACTATTCCCTGTTGGTGGAGAGCAGATGTTTTCCCCGCCAGAGAGAACCTCTCCCAGCAAGGCCATAAAGGACAATTGAGTGCCAGGCTCCCTAAACACACGCAAAGCAGAATTTCACACGCAAAAATGCCAAAGGTTTTGTGAATCTAGGTTTGTCCCAAGTGTCAATTCTCACAACCATTTGTTTCAACTGGATTACTACTCTTTCATTAAATACAGTGCCAAACTTTAGTAATAAGTGTTCAGAAACTGTGCATTACTTCAACATGAGACAAAAAAGAACAAGCTTTAGGAAAATGTACATGAAGCTGCTGTGGTTAACAGGCTTGATGCATGATTTTACAGCATCTTCATTTTGAATTTTTCCAAGAACCAATGTGGTTTCTTTCCAGCTTTGTAAACAGTTATTTCCAGGATTAAATTCGTTTTTGGTTCAATTGTCTACTGGCAGTAACTCGGCATTGTGAGAATACACTGCTATTAAGTGCTGTGTTAATTTCACAGAGCTTGAAAAGCACCATTCTCTGGAGTGTGATTAGTCCTGGAGTGGAATAACAGCTCCAGGGTTATATCCATGGTCACATAATAAGGTTGCTTTGCTATTCATCCCTGCAGTTTGTTGTTCGCAGCATTATATTGAACGCCCACATATTACAAACTTCATCGACTCTGATCAATTCCAATGTACTTTTCAAGTGAGTAATTTGTATGAACTATTTAAGAAATGGTGGTATATTTGATGGTAGTTATTAACAATGCATAGCTGCAATCCCATCCCAAAGTCAAATAATGGGTGTTTAAAAGGAAGGAGCCAGAGGACACTGCCACACAGTAAAGTCAGTTTCAACACGACAATGTTTGAAACAGTTTAAGAAGCTTTGCGTCCATGAGATTGTTCAAGACTATATTGATAAATAAGTTAAACAATTATCAGAGGCACTGCTGGTGGTGCAGTTGACAAATTCTTCCATTTAAATGCCAACAATTGAATGAATCAAATGAAACATTCTCTGGGTTTAACCAGGAGAACGATTCACGAAACTGGATGACATAACCTAATCCTTATTGCTGCAGGGACTGTTTAAAATAATTGAAAACACAACACCAGTCTACTACAAGCCAATAAAAGTACTTCAAAGCATCCACTTCTGTTTTTCACTGAATGGCTTCAGGGTGTTATTCAGTTTAACCTTTCCTATTACAAGCATAAAGTTGATGAGTTAAGCAAGCCCACAGCAAAATTTTGGAGGAAGATTTGGAAATTCTGGGACCAAAGTTCAGTCTTTGTTCTCTGATGCACCAAAGAGGTTTCCTGTTTTTGTCTTTCAAGTCATATTTCCACCTTGCAGCAAGTACATTTTGCCCAAAGATGTTTACCCGTGTTGAAAATTGGTTCCAGCTTGTTTGTGTTTCTGGTCGGTCTTTTTTTAATTTGAATTCCATTGCTTTATTCAATACACAAACTGTACCAAGGTGCAATTTGGCTGCATATTGTTTTCAGTGGTTATATAAAAGCAGATATGAGAGGGTGCAGATTTACTCCAAAAATAAATCCTTGTTTCTACTCTAGCTGATCAATTCTTAAATACATTCAGCTTTGCGGTGATTTTTCTGTGGATTCCATTCAGTTGCAAATGAACTAGCAAAATAACAATTTGCAATTATATCACAGGATGGTCCATCAAAAGAGGTGGCTTTGTGGCCTTATGTGCACGTGCCGCTTTTTAAAAAAAGAGATATCCATCAGTCCCTGATTTCATTTTCCTCCATTGCCCTGCAAATTGTTACCTTTCAAGTATTCTTCTAATTCCCTTTTGAAAGTTATTATTGAATGTTCCTCCACCATCCTTTGAGGGCATGTGTTCCTGATCACGTCAAATCACTGTAAAAAAATATTCCCCTCATCTCACTTCTGGCTCTCTGGTTACCATCCCTCCCGTAATTGGAAACAGTTCCTCCTTATTTACTCTATCCAAACCCTTCAAGATGCTGAATGCCTCAATTAAATCTCCCCTTGACCTTCTCTGCTCTGTGGACAATGAACCCAGCTTAGTCATTTCTTCCATGACCTCCTTCATCCGTAGAACCATCATTCTTTCTCTCTAAGGACTTGACATCCTTCCTAGAATGTAGTGACCAGAACTGAACACAATACTGGGATATTTACTGAGATATAGATTGGCCTAATTAATGTTTTGTCAAAGTTTAACATTACTCGTTTTTGTACTCTATGATAAAGTCAAGGATACTGCATGCATGTTTAACAGCCTTTTCAACTGTCATGCCACCTTCAACAGTTTGAATATATAGACCCCCATGTCTCCATTTTCCTGCACCTCCTTTAAAATTGTATTATTTAGTATTCATTGCCTCTGCTTATCTTTCTAGCAAAATGTATCACTGCACATTTTTCTGCAAACACTTCATCTACCAATTTCGCCAATACATCTAGGTCCTTATGAAGTCTATTTATCTTCCTCAGTATTTACTACATTTCTATGTTTCGTGTCATCTGCAAACTTTGATATTATGCTGCCTACCCAAATGCAGGTCATTAATATTTATCAAAAACAGCAGTGATCTTAATATCAACTCTGAGGGATGCTTCCCTCCCTACCAAAAACAACTGTGCATCAATATTCTTAGCTTTCTGTTCCTTTTCATATCCATGATGCTGCAGCAAACACTTTAAAAAATGCTGTTGAATAAAAAGAGATTTTACTTTACTCAGATGTGATGGAAATGGCTTCTAATGATAAGATGTGAAGGAAATTGATATTTGTGAAGAAAAATACAAGGTCAAAGAGAGAGATATTTTTGTCCAAATGATTGTGCCGCTGAATAATTTTATGGGAATGTGTTGAGTGAAAGGTTGAAAGAAACCAATGATTTTGTGTGTATGGAACAGAATTATCCAGCAAGATTGTCATCGAAGCATTTTTTACATTGTAGTGCCAGTTTCAATCAGCTTTGGCATCACTATACCCTTTCATTATGTTATGCAGCACAAGTAGAGCCCAAGAATCTGCTGGCAAGTTATAACACTCATGATGAAGTAGATATCTAGCACGGTGACACAGTGGTTAGCACTGCTGCCTCACAGTGCCAGGGACCCGGGTTCAATTCCGGCCTCGAGTAATTGTCTGTGTGGAGTTTGCATATTCTCCCCGTTTCTATATGGGTTTCCTCCCACATCCAAAGATGGTTGGATTGGGTAGATTGGCCATGCTAAATTGCTACTGAGTGTCAAGGGGATTAACATTGTAAGTGTTTGGGGTTACAGGGACAGGGCCTGGGTGGGAATATTGTGGGTGCAGGCTCGATGGGCTAAATGACCTCCTTCTGCACTGTAGGGTTTCTATAATTTTATCTGCTGTAGTGGAACAAGATAGGTTTATCAGTTTAATGCTGAGTGTTAGAATATAAAAGCATTTTTACAGTCTTCTAGCTTTAAGTATTTTTAACCGTCTGAGGATTGGAGCTCTCAATTTTGTCTGTTTTCCCAGGATAGATGAAGGAACTGTGGATGTGGGAAACCTAAACAGGGTAAGAGGAAAAACAGCCAATCTCTCACCTCCCCTTCATTAAAATTTGAACGTCTTTAGGGAAGAGGGCTATGGTTCACTGAACCCAGCCACCTGCTCAGATGGAGCAGGATTCTAAAAATATGAGAAGTAGAGGGATTAATATGCAACTTTTGAGCCAGTATCTAAGCCGGGCAACTTGAAGATGCTTATACATCTAACACTGCGGTTAAACTGTCCAATCTATTTATATGACTTCATATTTTCACTTCATGCTCTTTCCCTTTTATCTTTTATGTTGGTCATTTAATTATCAAATTTAAAGCATAATTTAAAATAAGTAAGTATTTCCCAACTACTACCTTGTAAACATTATGTTCCCAAATCAGCTGAACTAACTTAAATGGACATCTGGTCATTTCATTCATAAAATTCTATTATGCTCTATATTCAATGTCAAAGATAAATATGATGTGGAGATGCCAGCGTTGGACTGGGGTAAACACAGTAAGACGTTTAACAACACCAGGTTAAAGTCCAACAGGTTTATTTGGTAGCAAAAGCCACACAAGCTTTCGGAGCTCCAAGCCCCTTCTTCAGGTGAGTCAGAATTCCCACTCACCTGAAGAAGGGGCTTGGAGCTCCGAAAGCTTGTGTTGCTTTTGCTACCAAATAAACCTGTTGGACTTTAACCTGGTATTGTTAAACTTCTTACAAAAATAAATATGCCAGAGTTAATACTGCAAGTAGCCCCATACATACAGCTCCATACACGCATAACTGTACCCACAAAATGTTGTGCTTTACAAAATGCATTAAAATCAAACCTTTAATCCACCCATGATCATCACTACTGCCAATTAAGTTCGTGGAACATGTTGACATTCTATATGCCCTCACTAAGGACTGCTGCATAGAAAAGAATGGTTTGAAACTAGAGCAGCCTTCGACCCTCCACTCCATATCCTGAAATAATGAACGTTGTACATAATATTTGACATCAGGAAATAAACTTAAGGCACCATCATATGGGTTTGAATCACGGTTGCAACCCGTCGAAAACTTAAGCCCTTGGTTTGACACCACCTGAGCCTTTGAGTCACAGCTCAATAGCTGAGACCATTTCTGAATATAACTAATAAGTAGACTTGAAGTAGTTCTGTCATTCAAAAAGGGCCAACACAACCGTCTCATTTTCTTTTGCAAGCAGTTGGATTTGTTCATATCATTGCTTGTTTGTGTGTTTTAAAAGCTTGACCTTGAGAGAAGATGAGTAGAACACTTCAATTGGCGTCTAATAGCTTCCAATTTCATGGAAAGCTTGGTTTTCTCCTGGAATGTCTGACAGAAACAACCTGCACACTTGGAAACACAGAAGTGTTTTTACTTTAAAACTGTGTACCAATGATATCAATGTATGATTTGAAATGATGAAAAATGGAATTATGCGCAGCGTGAATATTTTGCTTTTGTTAATGACTCTATTAATTGGAATGTAATAGTTGGAAAATGGTGAGCTGGATGTGAAAAATATTGCAATTTATGGAATGGCATTTCTTCCCAAGAATTACAAAGCACCAAAGGGGCAGTTTGAACTCATCACATCCAGCGGGACTGTGGCCAACATGCAGTGAGAATAATTGTGCAAGGTCTCAATTCCTGGCCACTGTCATCTTAACTAGGCCCCTATTTATTTAGGTAGCTGACATCCTCACTAGGAACTCGGGCAGAGAGCTTCATTAACATATGCTAATAAAGTTCCAACAACATTCACAGGAATCATGCATTTTCATGGGCTCTTAAGTACCACCCACCACAGATGCTTTCCTTAATGCCATTTAGCAGAAAGGAGATGAGGTCCTCTCAGGTGATTCAAAAAGAGTCATATTTGGAAAATAGAAGCACATGATATATTAAAGGGATAGTGGTGACTTGTGTATGAAATTGGTTAAGGGTTAGGAAGCAGAGAATAATGATTAGCCAATGTTTTTCTGACTGCAGAGAAGTTAGTTTTCCCCAAATGTCTGTATTAGAATCATTGCTTTTCTTGATTGAAATGAATTACGTGGTTTTGATACAAAGATTTATACATGCAATTTCAAAGTGTGCAGATGAGGCAAAACTTGGGAACACAGTAAAGTTTGTTAGAGTAGTGAAATATGCAGTTGATTCATATCTTTGCCTTAATCATTTGTTATGATACAATGTGTGTTGATGGTGCATCATCATTTTCATCAGATGACATTAACAGTATTACTACAATAAAATATAGCTCTTTACATGTATTGGCCCTCGAAACAACAGTCTGCTAAGCACACTGATGTCTTTCTTGATTACTTCACAATTACTCAGCAAGGACCTTTTTCACCCCCCATTTCTCTGTTGGCTGCCTCTTGGTGCTTGTAACTCAGTGAGTAGAAGCAAAGGTCACTTTAAACAGGAGCTTAACTTTCACCACCCAGATCAATGAAGTTGCTCCAATAAACAACCTGCTTCATTATGAGGAGATGTTTAAAACATGTTATTAGTTAAATGGCTCCATAAGGAAAATGGTTCTGTGAGAACTATAGACAGTTGTACATGCAGTTTTACTGTCGCTAAATTTTATTCAAGTATAAGAAGAAACAAAATCTGAGAACTTTGAATCCCATGGCTGTTTCCTTATTTAGCCCTTCTATCCTCCAGCGTATTCTTCCCTTAAAAATTGAGCGAAAGTATCGACATTGTTTGTCTATTTGCACAACGTTGCCAGCTTGTTTGACTAAGGAGGGCAATGACTTTAGTCAGATACTTCACCCAATCTGTCAGCTGTGGCTCAATTGGTAGCACTCTTGAGTCACAAGGTTTTGAGTTCAATTCCCACTCCACGGCTTGAGTACAAAAAGCAAAGCTGACAATCAAATGCTGTACTAAATGCTGCAATGTAGCAGGGGCTGTTTTTTGGATAAGACATTAAACCAAAGCCTCATCCACTCACTCAGGTGAATGTACATGATCCCATGGTATTATGTTGAAGAAGAGAAAATGAGTTATCGCCGGTGTCTATATCACAATCCGTCAATCCATATCACAAAAACAGATTGGCTTTGACCTTCCAGTCGACACTGCCGCTATCCACAAAGCTTTTTCTGACCTGACAATACTGCCCATGTCTTCTGGGATCTTCCAATCCCGGATGAAGCAGAAATGGGCAGTTCAGTGTCTCCTGGACAAGTCCAGCAAGTATATTAGAACCTGGGGAAAGAGGGGACACAACCATTTTTTACAGCAGTAGCTGCCATATTTGGGTACATTTAAAAGGTCCAATCTTTGAGTGTGGGTTAGTGAATGGATGAGTGGGAGGATGGGTAGTTGGGTAAGTTCTGGGATGACAGTTAGGTTGGGGGTGGATGATTGAGAGAGGAGTTGATTTTAATGCAAAGTTGTGTTACAGAGATGCTTGACCAGGTATTATATTGCCTAGCACTTCCTGGGTAAATGTCACAGTAAGTCCCACATATCTGGCCAAAGTCTCCTCCCTAAGCACAGCTTGGAGACCTTGGCAAAGAGTCCCAGGCAGCAGGAAATCAGTCAGTCAGAAGTTTAAATCTCCTGTATATGCCTAGGGTCAGGACTTCTGCAGGGTCCTGCCATGCATATTGCAGTGTCCTCTGACAATTGAAAACCAAAAGATTCAGATCATTATCACATTTCTATGCACTGAGACATTCAGTAGTTGTGAAAAACACTGTATAAATGCAAGCCTTTCTTTGATAAACATGTGCACACACAACAGGGGTCACTTGACAGCCACCTGAGTTGTCGCCTTTTTCCCAGCACCGGAGTGCCGAATGTCCTCGATTGCTGCTTAGCTGCAGACAATTAAATCTGAGTAAAGTAATAATTGGGGTTTCATGTAATTCCTTGCGGTTTTCGGTTCTATTCAGTTGAACTGAAATACTCCCGTCCAGTGCAAAGGCAAACTGACAATCTTGGTCAATCGCCCATACCAGTCCATGGAGAGTGAAGTTCCTTTCAGTTTCCCTGGTAACACTGAGAAATGCAGATGCTGTGCTAATTACACACAGAACCACCTTGAAAACTTCAGAGTTGAATCATCCGCTTTAAGAACTTGGATGACAAGATTGGAGCAGCTTGTGGTTATGGAATGATTCCATTCCTTTTTGCGCATCTAACGATCCCCAGCATTTCAAAATCAGTATTAAAACGTTATCCAGCACGGTTCAGTGAAAGGTTAAGACACAAAGTTAGAACGCGGAGGTTTGTTGAAACCTAAGACAAGACACTGCAAAAATAATAATTAGCGCTGCTTCGCACAGCAGCAAGACTTCAAGTTCATGTGCAGCTGTACAATGTTAAAAATTGCAGTCAGAAAATTAAAATGGCATTTTTATGACTCCTACTCCATATTAGGCAGCAATTGAAGGACTGCAACATGTTAAAAAGTCAATGCAATGCAGCAGCAGTTTAAGTAGAAGTGGTTCCATAATTTAAACAAGGCAAATATTTCTATCTCAGAAGAAGGGAAGGGAGGAAAACTCCCTGAGTGAACGCATGGCTTTATAGTTATTCAAATTTCTAAGAATTCAAAATCACCTTTGATTTATTGGTCTCCTGCATCGTTGCTGTTTGTAGCCTGCTTGGGAACGCAAAGAACCAAAGCTGTATTTTTACTTAATGACTGATATTAATTCTTTCTCCAGCTGCTAATTATTGAACATGTTCTTCAATCCTGCCCACTAAAGCCCAGTGACTTGTAATGATTTATCAGCCTGGTAAGTGTGTTCTTAACTTTATAACAGGACCGGATTTAATTTATTCACTAGTTGCCTACTTCAGACATTACTATGACAACAGTGGGAGTCAGGAGACCAGTAGTTTGTAGCTAGTTCCCAGTGCGGAAGAGCAGCAATGAATATGTCTGTGTATATATATTCTGCATTGAAGGAATTCTCAGTATGTGACATTATCTTTCGACAGAAGGGCACAATGCATTATTAATAAATGTACTTCTCTGCATTTTGGTAACTACGGGTAGTATTGTTGGACTATATGTGTGTGTTGGCTATTTTTAATTGAATAACTAGAAGTTTTGTTATTCTGCTTTTATGTAATATCAAATGACTCATGATGAATTATCTTTAAGACACCGTGGCACAGTGGTTAGCACTGCTGCTTCACAGAGCCAGAGACCCGGGTTCTATTCACTGTCTGCGCAGATTCTGCACGTTCTCTGTGTCTGCGTGGGTTTCCTCCCACAGTCCGAAAGACGTGCTGGTTAGATGAATTGCCAATGCTAAATTCTCCCTCAGTGTACCTGAACAAGCGCCGGAGTGTGGCGACTAGGGGATTTTCACAGTAACTTCATTGCAGTGTAAATGTAAGCCTACTTGTGACACTATTAATTAACTTAAACTTAAAGCTGGAGCCATGCAATAACTGTGCAAAATAATTTGTCTTTACCGATTTGAAATAATTCATATTTTAGGAGTTCATTAAGAAGAAATATCCAGTCTAATAGATGTTTGAAACAAATAAATCAGAATCCAGTTACAGAATTTCTTCTGCTAATTGTGCTAAACATGAATGCTTCCCTCCCTAACTACAAGATGAAAGGATGTTTATATCAAGCTTTTTGCTGGTATTTGCAAGCTTCATGGATAACATTGACTTAATATTTATAATTACATCTTTAACCCAGAAATATCCCACAAAATGAACAAAAAAAGTGTCTTAAGACGCTTCATGGAAGTGCCATCAAATAAACTGAAGTTAGTGGGCAGGATCATGAGCCCACTCTCTGTCCGCGGGAACGGTGACACAGGCTCAAAATGCGGAGAGTTTGGAAAAGCGTGATCCTCGTTGAAAAGATTGTATTTTCTCACTTTGAGCTAACCTCACTGGCAGAGTGATGTAGAACACGCCGGGGAAGGGTATAAACCTAATTTGAATGCATCAGCATATCATTAGTGAGCACTTACTCCGGTTATTGAACTTGTACTGATTATTCAGCTGGCACCAGTGTAACGTCATACCAACACAATTTACAACAGGTCTGCATAAGAGTGAACCTGGCGCCATCACCTCCAAGGAGGATATCGGAGCTAAGCGCTCAGGCGGCCATTACTTCTCGAGCAGTCCAACAGTCAAGGGGCACCAGAGAGAATGCTAGGATTGTGGTCGGTGCAGACTCGATGGGCTGAATGGCCTCCTGCTGCACTGTAGGGATTCTATGATACTATGATATACAGTAAGAAGTTTAACAACACCAGGTTAAAGTCCAACAGGTTTATTTGGTAGCAAAAGCCACACAAGCTTTCGGAGCCCCAAGCTCCTTCTTCAGGTGAGTGGGAATTCTGTTCACAAACAGGGCATATAAAGACACAAACTCAATTTACATGAATAATGGTTGGAATGCGAATACTTACAGCTAATCAAGTCTTTAAAATACAAACAATGTGAGTGGAGAGAGCGTCAAGACAGGCTAAAGAGATGTGTATTGTCTCCAGACAGGACAGCCAGTGAAACTCTGCAGGTCCAGGCAGGCTGAGGGGATTACAAATAGTGTGACATGAACCCAATATCCCGGTTGAGGCCGTCCTCATGTGTGCGGAACTTGGCTATCAGTTTCTGCTCAGCGAATCTGCGCCGTCGTGTGTCGTCAAGGCCGCCTTGGAGAACGCTTACCCGAATATCAGAGGCCGAATGCCCTATTTGTGTGACACCAGGCAAGGGGGGCAGTAATGGGTGCGACTATGAGGTCCTGGGGTCCTGCTTCGGGAGAGGCAAGGCAGCAAGGGCTGTGTGGGGGGTATCAGTGATGGGGAGATAACCTGTCTCATGAGGCACAGAGACCCTCTCGATTGGGGCAGGCCTAACGCAGTGAACCCTCACTCTGTCAATGGTGTGAGACCAGAGGGGCTTACTGGACAGAAAGTTCAAATCCACTTCTCTGCGAGCTCTGACTGTCAGGTACGTCAGTGAGAGTGTGTTGCTTGCTCTCGGGCAAAGCTCCTTAACTGCACAGCATTAAAGACTCTGAAGAGAGAATTGCTTGAAAAGTTAATTGCATGCCTCTCAAGATTCAGCTGTGTCTCGTCAGGATGAATGCAGTTGCCAAAGCGATAAACTGATAATTCTTTGAGGAGTGCAGCATGCCAGTTTAATATCGAGCAGTGGATCTAGTTGCATGGCCTGGGAACAGAGGTTAACCCATTGGAACACCAAGCCCAAAGAATGCAGAAACACAGACACCTGGAGTGATGCGCTCAGGGCTGTGTGACGACTCCTCAATGCTCACAGTGGTGTTCTCAATCTTTCAGTGCATGAATCATCAGAATCATGGAGCCTGTTGAATTGGCCTTTTTACTGATCAGGATTGACTAGCAGCAGAGACAACACTGCGTTGCTGCATGTGGCCAGGACCAGTGGCCTGCAGCTGCTCAGGGAGCAGGGCCACACATGGAGGAGCAATGTCGGAGGCAGTGGTGGCCAAGAATCTTCTGACGTCGATGTTCCTACCTTCAGTTGTCCGAGCTGCAGTGCCAATGAAGCCTATATCTGTCCGGGGGGACAGTGGACCACCTGTGCCACATACTGCATGGGCTGGAACTGGAGGGCAACCAATGCCTGCGGCCCTTAAGCGTACAGCCGCTCTGAACTTTTATGCTAGCGATTCGTTCCAAGGCAGTACAAGGGATACCTGTGGCATCTCCCAATCTGCCACTCGCAAATATATTAGATGGGGTGACAAATGCCCTTTATGCCAGGGCTGAAATGTTTATCAACCTTGACCGGGACCAAGCGAGCCAGAACACTGGGGACATTGGCTTTGCCCACCTAGCAGGGATACCCCAAGTGCAAGGTCTGATAGGCTGCACCCACGTGGCTCTTAAATCACCATGGTGGCATGCAGTACCATTCAGGAACTGCAAGGGATTCCACTTTCTTAACATCGTCTGTGGCCACACTGCGCATCATGCAGGTTCGTGCCCATTCCCTGGGGAGCCCCAATGACAGTTACATCTTGGGCTGCTCGCATATCCCAGCAGTCTTTGAGGGAGAACAGTGGCTGGAGGAATGGCTCCTCGGGGACAAGAGGTACCCACTCAGGAGGTGGCTGATGACGCCAGTGCGGAGGCCACAAACACCAGCGAAGATTCAATACAATCAGGCTCATGCTTCAATGCACGTGTTGGTGGAGAAGGTCATTGGACTGTTGAAGATGCGATTCTGGTGCCTGCACCAGTCAGGGACCGTACAGCCTCCACAGGGTCTCCCGCATTATTGTGTTCTGCTGTACCCTCTACAACCTAGCGCTGCAGAGGAGAGATCTAGACCTGGAGAAGATGGGTGAGCACCAGGTATCCTTGGATGAGGAGGATATTGAGGAGGGTGGTGGGCCTGATGGTGCCGAGGGGGAGGAGGAAGGCCAAAATTGGCCTTCGAGCAGCCATTCCTGATTGCCTCTCGTATCGGGGATAAGCGGGTGTAACAGGTGGTGAGGTCGCTTGTGAGGTCTCCCACAATGGGTGTGAAGTCAAATCAATGATGTAGTGTCAGCATAATCTCACCGTTAGGTTGCATGTTTTCAATGGCAGAGGGCTGCAGCCATTGGCCTGACTGCAGGAAAATGATGATGATTTGCAGCGAGGACTCTCAGTCCGAGTCACAACTCACCACACTTTCTAATTTGATGTAAACAAATTGATATTATTTCCATTCTTTTTCTTTGATTCGACAAAAAATAATCTTTGTTATTCATCTTTATATGCAATCCCTGTCAAAAACCTTTTGAAAGTCAATGCTAATCACAATCGCTGCATCCCTGTCTTACTACTGTTAAAATGCTTTCTGTCAGGTAAGTCAGTCGGGCTCTGCCTCTTTTGAAATCCATGCTAACAGTTTCTGACGAACTTGTGTTTATCAGAGAACTCAGTAAGTCCATCCTGCACGACAGATACTCAGTTTACCAAGGGTTGAAGTATGACTAACCAGCCTCTAATTTCCTGACTTCTTTCCTTTTAATCTTCTTAAATGCAAGTTGCTGCTGCAGTAGTTGAACCTGCCTGAAGGCCCTGAAAGGTCATTGTGTCTCTTTAAAAATGGTGCCAAGTAATGCTTGACTAAGGCCTTTTTCTTTATAAGTGGAACTTTAACTGAAAGTCTTTTAGAAATTCAAAGTGTCGAATTCGCATAAAAACTGGAGTAAATCACATTGGTTTTCAGTGGGAGTTGCAAATTGAATCTCCCACACTTTGTTCACTGTAGCGTACTGGGCAGTGGGCAGGACCAGAATTGGCCTTCCAGCAGGGGATGCACTGATCGCCTCTCGTTTCGGGGATAAGCGGGTGTAGCAGGTGGTGAGGTGAACTAGCGTAAATCCCATTGAAAATCAGTGGGCATGGGCCTATTCCTGTTGGAGAAGCCAGCAGCATAGCACTAAGCAGGCCACTGCATGCGCCGTTCTGTCAGCACCGAGACTGGCGCATGCACAAAGGCCCTGCACTGAAGGCCTCACAATCGCTTGCCAACTGGCCAGCTCCACGATTCCCGCATTGCCAGCCCGATCGCTAGACCCCCAAACATGCCCAGGCCAGCCTTGAGCCCCCCAGCCCCGATCTCCTGATCCCTGCTACCCCAATTCCCCTCCTTCCCACCGGCAGCCCTGACCCTCCCCCCTCAATCGCCCAGTAGCCTTGACCCCCCAACCAGGCTCCGCCCCCCCGCCCCCCACCCTCACCGACCCCAATGGCTGGCCTCCCTCTGTCATTCAGCCCAAATGCAGAGTGGCAGCAGGACACCCTACTCCCGTCCTCAGGCGCTGCCCTATGCCTGGTGGGCAGTGCCAATGTGCCCCCTGAGCTTTGGCACTTTGCCCCTTGGGCACCATCAGGGGGCCCAGGCTGGCACTGCCAAGGGAGCTCCCCCGGCCCAGCACCCAACCCTCTGGGGGGCCTCGATTGCCTCCGCTTGGGCTGCTAGCCCCCTGCCACTCCTGGTTTTGCGGGGGGGGGGGGGGGGGGGGGAAAGAGAGGCTGGCGGGCCCAGAGATTTCAGTCCCAGGCCTGCTAATGCTATTTAAAATACATGCAAATTAGAATTTGCAGACATTATGGAGCTCCACGCCGGTTTCTGGCGTGGAGCTGACGGTGCCGGAAATCCAGCTGCCAGAGATGCGCGGAGGCTGTGGCGCCAGCGGGAAGCTTGCAAAACAGCCTCAGCTCGAGTCTCCCAGCCTGCAGTGCAGCAGGATGGGAGAATCGCCCCCTAGAAGTGAAATCACCAATTCAAGGTTTCACAGCTGAATACAGTTTTGCTCATAACTTGTTTTGTGCTTTACATATATCTTTCAATACATGACCTGACCATTCATTACAAATTCCAAATAAAAGATTTGCTGAAACGAACAGAAGATAAACTATCAACATAATGAACATTTTCAGCTGAAACTGTGTGGGCCAATCTGAGTGCATTGGATCCTCGGGCTATGTCTATCAGGGCGATTTTTAAGCTACTTGACATCATTAGTATAACATGTTACAACCTTCATCCTGTGTTTCTTAAAATAAATTAGTTTGACATCTAAAAAAATACTGAAAACTGTGACCCATTCATGTCGGAATATGCGCAGAGACACATGCTATAGTTGTCTGGATCCAAAATTTGCCACACGTCTTTTATCAGAAAATATAAATAGCAGAAGACCAACCATTATTTTTGGCATAGCTGATGGGATGTTTTAAATCCTATTGTGTAGTTTTTGCTGATAAAGGAACTATTAAGAATGTACAAGGAATAGATTAGATCACAAAATCTTAACCAAATTTAATCTTTATCAGGTTCTACAGAATCCTCCATCTCAAATTAACATTGAAGAGAAGTGGAATAATAAATTAACAAGGAAATGAATTTATTTCATTCAAGGTAATTTGTATTGAGACAGTTTTTCAGCCAATTTCCTGTGAGTTGGTCATAAGACCTCCATATGGTTGGAGAATGTTGTTCAGTTCATGCATGAAGAAAAATCTAGTCCTCAAAATAACTATCTGTTTTTTTATTGGATACCAGGATTTTTTTTTCCCTCTCTACATCTCAACCCAAAAGCCCATTCAAAATACAACAGCAAAATATTACAGGTGCTGGAAATCTGGAATCAAACAGAAAATGCTGGAAATACTTAGCAGCTCAGGCAGAATCTGTGAAGCGAGGGGAAGAGTTTACATTTCAGATTGATGATCTTTCATCTGATCTAGAAGTTAAAGATATAACAGGGTTGCAGCAAGTAAGAGGCAGTGGAGAAAGAATAAAAAGGAAGGAAGGCATGAGGGGTTAAGTAACAAAAGAGAGGATGGTGCATGGCAAAAAGATGATGATAATGGAGCAAGAGAATAAAAGATGAAACTAGCCTAGAGGAAGTGTAAATGGGAAAGACAGAATCACCACCAACATCTCAGAACAAAAATATAAAAGTACACAAAGGGTAGAAAGTGGGAACAAAGGTTGTGATCCAAAACTGTTGTGTTCTGAAGGCCGGAAAGGCCTCATTGCAAGATGAGGTGCTGTTCGACAAGCTTAGGAAAAAGCCTAGGACAGAGAGCTGAAAATGACTGTGCAATGGAAAATTAAAATGGCATGTAATTGGATGCTGGGGGATTGGCTTGTGCAATAAATGGAGCTATTCTGCAAAGCAGTCACCCATGGTCTCCCCAAAGTAGAGACTGCTCATGAGCTGTGAATAGGGTGTGCAATGTTAAGAGACATGAATAAATTACTGGGGCCTTGGATGGTGAGAGCTTGCATGTGAAGGGGAAGGATTGTTGTGATTGACTGAGGAATGGACCAGGGTGTTGTGGCAGGAATAATCCTTCAGAAAGCAAAGGAGAATGAGAAGGGAGAATTTGGCACTCAGCCAAATCTCCATTCACTTCAGTAGGACTGGAGAATCCCAGCTGCGGGTGAGGTCAGGGAATCCCAGCTCGAGAAGTGAATGATGTCTTAGATGATGACATCACACCGAGGTGGCTGAAATGGCAAAGATTGCTGTTCACTTTAATTTTGTGCTGAGGTAAGACCGAAGTAGATGGTTCACGGATTAGGTACCATGGCCTGAATGTTTCAGCTATCAATATGCGCACTTCTCATCCTGGAAACGGGTGCAAAACGCATTCCCAACTGTGGTCAGCCCTGTAGAGCAAATTCATGCTGGTTGGCCAATACAAGGCCAGCCAGTATGAAATGTACGCTGGGAAAGGCTCAGCACTGTGGGGGAGAGCAGGAAGAGGGCAGGCACAGGAAAAGAAGGTGCAAGCTGGTATTTTTAATGTGCTCCCTCATGGGGACAGCCACTGTGGAGTTGTCTCAGGGAGCTGCTGACCATAGAAAATAAATATCAATGTTTACTATTCCAGAAGTATCCAGGCCGCACGATCATACACAGACCGCAGTCCCCATACACATTTGTTAATTTTATTTCAGTCCTGACAATTCATCTCGCCCTGGATCAAGGTTACAGCTAAAACGTAATAGCCAACTGGCAACCTTAAAAACAGATAGGCCATGTAAAATTGTGTTCAGTTGGACCTTTAATAAGCTAAACTGCCTGTTGACAGGCGTGCTTCTGACTTTCATGCAACAGCATGACCGCCTGATGTTTTCTCCCATGATTTCACGGGCTTCCTGGTCGGGGGCAAAATCCTAGTCTATGTGAACATTGAGAATCTCTACGTCAACAAATGTTATTCACAAGTGTGATAAATCCATTCAATCTAGAGCTAAATCTATGGAACAGTAGTGAAAGTAGGAAATCCCTACTTCACAGCTTTGTGATTACGATATACTTTCCTGAGTTTAGATTGCATTGGATGCCGGTCATCTGTTCATTTTGCCTATTGAGGAAGCGTCTATTGGTTTCATAGTAAACCTTCAGTAATCTAATGGGAGATGGATGGCAACAATTGTTGCTGACGCTGTTTCACGTAGGTAGATCACTCTGCTAATCGGCTAACATCTATTCTAAGGAGATTTTCCATTTGGCATTGCGTATCATTTAACATTTGGCTTTTCATCCTCTTAAAGTCAACTGAAACTAAATCTGCATCTCTGAAAACAGAAAATAAAATATATTTATCCATTTTTTTCCAGTTGCATCCTGAAATGCAGCAAAGCCTCTTAGCGACATTAAGATACATGGCTTCCAAACACATACTGCCCACACCACAAATATCTGAACCTGAGTTATCCCTGGTTGTCATCTTCAGTGTTGGTAGATTGAATTTGCACAGAGTATGTTTTTTCTTTAATTTTGTGTCTTTACTTCATTTAATCTTACCACACCAGTTAGCACCAGGAATTGAAAAGCCACAAGTAGGGGGTCACAACAATTTTTAAACTGCATTTTGACATGTGTTCTTTACACATGTAAAACTAATGCAGGGAAATCTTGGATCCACATGCGTCACAAACAAGTTCCTGTGCTGTCACTTTCACTGTCACAGCAGCTTTCCAAATCTGATCAGGATTTATCAAAAATATTGAGGATGCCATATAATTGTGCAACTGAAAGCTGAGGAAAAGATGTCAATAACATTAGTAGGAAATGCAGAGCATTTTGGCACAACATCGTGGGCCGAAGGGCCTGTTCTGTGCTGTACTGTTCTATGTTCTATTTTAAAATCCTTCATATTGAAGGCTATGAGAATCTACAGCACATTCCCCCCAAAAGCCCATAGATGCAAAATTATTTGAAGTGTTTCATAGGGAGTTGGATCCTTACTTGGGAAGTAAGGATATTCGGGGAAATGGGAAAAAAAGACAGGCAATAGGAATTTCTTTTTGAAGTTAAGTGTTGCCATTGTAAACGGAAATTATATGGCAGCCCAAACGGTCTCTTCCTGTTTTACTGTATTTTGATTTAATTTTGTCACATGTATTAACATAGTGAAAAGTATTGTTTCCTGTGCGCTATACAGACAAAACATACCGTTCATAAAGAAGGAAAGGAGAGAGTGCAGAATGTAGTGTTACAGTCATAGCTAGGGTGTGGAGAAAGATCAACTTAATGCAAGGTAAGTCCATTCAAAAGTCTGACAGCAGCAGAGAAGAAGCTGTTCTCAAGTTGGTTGGTACATGACCTCAGACTTTTGTATCTTTTTCCCGAAGGAAGAATGTGGAAGAGAGAACGTCCGGGGTACGTGGGGTCATTTATTATGCTGGCTGCTTTTCCGAGGCAGCAGGAAGTGTAGACAGAGTCAATGGATGGGAGGCTGGTTTGCGTAATGGATTGGGCTACATTCACGCTGTGTAAAGATAGACAAATAGAACTTTGAAACAGAAAATAAACCCTTTGGCTTTTCAATCAAATCCAACATTTGTCAGTTAAAAAATTGCACGATCACCCTCTTTGGCTGGTTTGTCTTTATCAGTCGATCAGAACAGAATTGCTGAGAATGTTTCAAAAGCAGATTTGTTCCATTTTTGACTGAGGATTTTGAATGTTCTTCCACTAACAGTGAATTGTGTACCTGTTAAGCTCACCTGGCCTGCCCAAAGAGACCGACCATCAAAAATTAACGATGAGCACGACCTTCACCTAACCAGAATATTTGAGGTTTATTTCCTCCATTCTCTCAGCAATCTGATATTTCCTTGAGTATCTGAAAAGAGCTGAGAGTCTCTTCAAATCATTCTACAATTTCAATCCCACCTTTTCCAATTTCACTAACTCTTCTAGTTTGCTGTCATCTGCAAATTCAGCCATATTGCATTAAGTTTCTGAACTCAGTTTCATGTCTGTAACTTATAAACAATACTAATCCCAATTTGAAGGCCAGAGTCATCCCACAGAGTAGTTACAAGAACACAAGAAATGGAAGCAGGAGTAGACAACATGGTCCATTGAGTCTGCTCTGTCATTCAATACGATCATGGCTGATCATGGGCTTCAACTCCATTTTCCTGTTCGCTCTCCATATCCCTGGATCCCCCAAGACACCAAATATCTGCCTATCCAGCCTTTAAATGTATTGAACAATGGAGCATACTTTCTCCATAATGATACAAATACTCTAAAAAAAAGACTTACTGTTGTTCCCTTCAGCCAATTCCTTACCTACTCCTAAGATTTACTCTGAATCTCCCCAGCTTTGAGATTAACTAATATCTTTCAGGTGAAACTATATCAATAGCTTTTTGGAAGCCAGGGTACACTGTACAACAGGGCATTCCATGGTTAAATTTAGCATGAAAAATTGTGCAACTACAATGGAGTTTGCACATTCTCCCTGTGTCTGTGTGGGTTTCCTCCGAGTGCTCTGGTTTCCTCCCACAGTCCAAAGATGCACAAGTTAGGTGGATTGGCCATGCTAAATTGCCCCTTAGTATCCCAAGATGTGGAGGTTAGGAGGATTAGTGGGATAGGTGTATGGAGTTACAGAGATTATGTGGAGATGCCGGCGTTGGACTGGGGTAAGCACAGTAAGAAGTCTCACAACACCAGATTAAAGTCCAACAGGTTTATTTGGTAGCACAAGCCACAAGCTTTCAGAGTGCTGCTGAAGGAGGTGAGAGGGAGTTACTCGGGAGCTTCTTTCCAAAGTGAAATCCAGCACGAGGGAGCTTCTTTCCAAAGTGAAATCCAGCACGAGGGGGCATGGCTTTAAATTGAGGGGGGGTAGTTATAGAACCGATGTCAGGGGTAGGTTCTTTACCCAGAGGGTGGTGAGGGATTGGAATGCCCTGCCAGCATCAGTAGTAAATGCGCCTAGTTTGGGGGCGTTTAAGAGATCCGTAGATAGGTTCATGGACGAAAATAAATTGGTTTAGGTTGGAGGGTCACAGTTTTTTTTTAACTGGTCGGTGCAACATCGTGGGCCGAAGGGCCTGTTCTGCGCTGTAATGTTCTATGTTCTATGATTGAAGAAGGATTATTTATTGTCTTTTTCTGAAGCAGTGTATTTATTCTTGGTATTCTCATTTAAATCGACTATGTTGGTCCCTGAACAAACTTCACATTACAGCAAATCTGATGTAGAATTCACTTTAAGAAGAGCTTTTTTTGTGTGTGGGGGTGGGGGGGGTGGTGTTGGTTTCATCATTTTATTTTGTATGTAAAGAATCTTACACTGGTTGCTAAAATAATAATTTGTATTGCACACTGCTAAACAAATAAATAAATTGGTAAAACCCCTTCCCAAGGTGTCCATTTTAATAAAGAGCGTTATGTTCAATCTCAGAAATATTTGCAACAAGGCATATTTGTTTCCATGGAAACAGCTTCCCCACTGATCTGGTGCAGGATGAACTTCATGTTTGCAGTTATTATTCAAGCAGAAGATTCTAATAGTCAGGTATTGCTGTGCATAACTCTTTCCCGAAATTAAAATGTCACATTCAGACACACTTATTTCATTTTTGCATTATTCTGCGAATCTGTGTGTATAACGAATTCTGCTGGAATGCACTGCTGGTTGGTCGCATTGTCCATAAGCCATTTAACTCGTCGGTTACATTAGTATTTTCACTGCAGGAACATAAGTATGGTTATTTTCATCTCACTTCCTTGTGAAGTGATTTCAATTATATCCTTTCATACTTGCCATATAACAGACCATCGAAACAAATGCAACAATAAAGGTACATGGGCCATTACCCCATTTGTCCCCCATCATGTGGTGGCAAAAGCCAATGATGCTAAAAGCAGAAATAAAACATTCACGGTTATACTAAATATGTCAAAATCACACAATTGTTGACTAGAGTAATGACTTGAATATTCATAAAACTTTGCTTATTCCTCTAAGTGTACTTATTGTATTTAATTAGACCATGTCATCAACCTGGCTACAAGAACTAGGTAGGAACCATGAATTTTAGAAATCTCATTAAATTTTATATATTTTGCTTGAATCTTTTCAGATTTCAATTTTACACCGACTGCTTAGGCGATTTGGACTGTGGTAAAAATTTCATTTTTTAAAAAACCTATTTGTAGACCAAGTGGTCACGTGATGATGCGGCTGCAAAAAAGGGGCCTGTGTCTGCAGCGCTGGATTTTCCCCAGGAGCACAGGCAGAGTACAAGCATGAAGTAGCTGCTAAGCTCGTGAGTAAGCGACTGTTCATTATAAGCCCTTGCTGTCAGTGTTTGTGGTGTCAGGAGTTGGCAGTATGGTGCCAGGACTTTGCCGCATCGACCCCCTCGTCCTTGGTGAAATATTGCAGACAGTTGGGAAAAGGAGTGGTGTATATACTGCAGTGCTGCATTGTCTGACAAGTCGAAACAGATACAGGCTTATTATACCTTGCTAATCGTAGTGGGTCCTGAGGCCGTTGAGAAATTCAAGTCCTTTGTTTTCCAGCTGGAGGAGGGAAAAAAGGACCTGAAATAATCCTAAAAAAGTTCGAGAATATTTGTCTTCAGGTAAAAAATATAATTGTCGACAGACATGCGTTCAATTCAACAAACCAAAGAGCAGATGAATCAATGCAATCTTAAATGTCCACCTTGAAAATACTGGCGAAGAAATGTGTGTTTGGGACAATCACTGATGAAATAATCAGGGATCGAATAGTTTGTGGACTTCATAGCGATTTAGTATGCGAGCAGCTGCTGTGAGAGAAACATTTAACATTACAAACAGCCATTAGTATCTGTATATTAAATGAATAATCAGAAAAAAGAAGCAGAGCTTTTAGGTGGGAAACAGAAGTATTCACGATACAGGGCATCCCAGTCCAATTGCAGTGGCCAGCACCCTCAGAACAGAACGTAAAAGATGCAAAAAATGTAGAAAATGGAATTGCTTCACTAAATGCTGCAGATGGAAACCATCGCAGCCTTTCTCTGCCATCAGCAGCATGGCTGCTGTTCAGTCCTCCATTGATAGGAGCGTCAGCAAGGTGAATGAACTGGAGCTCAGCTAAAGGAGTGAAGCTGCAGAACCTCAACAACACTCTATTGGGAGAGTGACACTTTGCAACACACGGCATCCCACAAAGACTTATGACAGACAATGCTTGCCAATTTGTCTCCATGGAATTTCGGAACTTTGCACACATATGGGACTTTGAGCATATCATGAGCAGGCTCCTATATCCCCAGTCAAGAAGTCTGATATGCTCAGCCAAGCATCCTCCAGAGAAATATGCAAGGCGTCACATAGACTATTATGCTGCACTCCTCAGCCTACAAAATTTACCACGACAGGGCTTGCCCTCATTAGCACGACAACTATTTTCCAGATGCACCAGGACCACGATCCTTCTTGCTAAGGCTCTGTTGCAGCCTAAACTTGAAACCAATGCGAATGATGCTCTCATGGAATGCCAATCGAGAAAGGAAGCACAATGCAATTGAAATGCTCACAGACTTAGCCATCTAACACATGGTCAAATCATCAGGGCTCAGATCTCACCTGGCCATGACAAGTTGGCATGATATACAACCATGCCTCACAACTGAACAATCAAGTGGTAGCCTCAGATACCCACAATGTGGGCAACCATCATCACCTCCTACAGGTATCGGGACCAGAACCAACAGATGACTAGCACTTCAGTCATCCAGCCTGTGGTAGAGGCCCCCTACACCAGTGGACATGCAGACTACACCGGAGGCCAACGCATTGAGCCCTGAACCCACAGAACATGCTGATGGAACGTTCTGGGCCATCCACACTGAGCACCAGACTGAGAAAGATACTACCAACTGGCATAACCACACACTCAGGGCGCCTGGGCAAACCAAACATAAAGTTCAAAGGAACAAAGAAAATTACAGCACAGGAACAGGCCCTTCGGCCCTCCAAGTCTGCACTGACCATGCTTCCCGACTGAACTAAAACCCCCTACCCTTCCGGGGACCGTATCCCTCTATTCTCATCCTATTCATGTATTTGTCAAGACGCCCCTGAAAAGTCACTGACGTATCTGCTTCCACTACCTCCCCCAGCAACGAGTTCCAGGCACCCACCACTCTCTGTGTAAAAAACTTGCCTCGTACATCTCCTTTAAACCTTGCCCCTCGCACCTTAAACCTATGCCCCCTAGTAATTGACTCTTCCACCCTGGGAAAAAGCTTCTGACTATCCACTCTGTCCATGTCCCTCATAATCTTGTAGACTTCTATCAGGTCGCCCCTCAACCTCCATCGTTCCAGTGAGAACAAACCAAGTTTCTCCAACCTCTCCTCATAGCTAATGCCCTCCCTACCAGGCTACATCACCAAAGACTACATCACCACCTAGTCTAGAACTGGCTTTCGAATCTCATCTTTCTACAATGAAAAGATGGGGGGGCAGGGGGGAGGTGAAGACGTGATGATCTGTGCACCAGCTGCAACAGTTTAATCTATGCCTCACTAACTAAGTAAATAGTTATGTATTGTTAGCCTGTTTAATGTTACAAAATGGTCTGTACATGGTTTCCAAATGTACACACTCCTACATCTCATCCCACCGGTTGTTCCAACTAAATGGGGAAGATGTAGACCAAGTGGTCACATGATGATGTGCCTTCAAAAAGGGTCACGTGTTGACAGCATGGGTGTTCTCTCTGTGAACAAGGGCAGTGGAGAAGCATGAAGTAGCTACTAAGTTAGTGAATAAACCACTGTTCATTATAAGTCCTTGTTGTCAGTGTTTTGGGAAGGCAACGTGTTTATACTATTCTTCGTAGAACTCGAGCATGTACCTGTTTTAGGTGCAACATCTCTTTGCAATTTTGGTATCCGTCACCAGTAGTAAAAAGTGAGCAACAGTGTCAGCAAACAAAGCTACACAGAATCACAGTTCACTCCTTTGGATGTTACCCATAAACTCAACAAACCGGAAGAAGAAGAAAAGCAAAAAAAATTTGCGTTTTGGTCATTCTTTTCTCCTTTTCAAAGCTTCCATTTATTTAGCTGTCTACTGAGTGAACATTGCTTCCTCAAAAATGCATCTTTCACAACTTTTTGCATCCTCAAATGCCTTTTTATAGCACAAGCAACCACAAAGAAATCAGATTCTACAAAGGCAGTATTATTGCGAATTCCCATTCTTTTTCTATAATATATGCGGCTTGTTTATGAACATGGAAGCTGTCAATAATTTTTATATTAGAGGTTGTGGTACATGCCAGAGTGGCAGTACAAACCGCTACTGTGCACAATCCACTTATGTGAATTATGGAGGAAATGCAAAATGTATAACACATGTTCTTTAATTTAAGGTTTCTTCCTGAATAGTATACAAGAGATCTGATATTCTCCGGTCCTTGCTGGCTGCTTTGATCTTTGATTAGCAATCCAGGCATTTGAATGGATGCTGAGACGAAGGAAAATTGTATGTTAAGGTATCTAGAACACAGCAGGCTTCTTAAAGGTAATTTTTGCTTAAAAGGAAAATATCTACTAAATAAATAAGCCTGATCCAATTTTGCTGCACTTAAAAGTGAAGAGTTTGATTATCAAACTGACATGATTTAAAGTGTTACAACATTATTAAATCAAACCTGATTACATTTACTTTAAATAACAGGATTTGGAACATCTTGTGGTGTCTGCATAACTGGTTGCACCACTATTTTTCTGGTGTCTGTTTTGAATCCAGCGGAATTTGTCTACTTGGCTATGCGAACGTATGTGCATTCCTCTACATATGCTGTGATGACCCATGTGCTTCGGGAAACATGTATTTTATTCTTGTGTAATGTCTCTTTAAGATCAAAGTGGGCTCGGGAGTATTCTGAAAGAGGGTTAATTGGTTTCCTGATTATGATATCATTAGGTTCCAAAAAATGTCTATGTGACCTGTGGTTGTCATGGGGATGAACAGCCGAGAAGCAAAGGGTAAATAGAAAGTTAATTGAAGTCCCATTGTGTCAGCCAGATTTTTTTCATTTGACAGTTCAGAACACACTGAGAATGAATATAAATAGAAAACAAGCAAAGTTCCCTCTAAATTGAACAGTCTTACGTTAGACATTTTACAAACTGTAATGACACAAGAATCCCGACTGGAAAGGGACATTGTTTATTCCAGAGTGCAAAGTAAACCACTACTGTGGTGAACGCACACTAGTCCCTGCCTGGGTCTACAGTGCCTTATAAAAGGCTCAGGTAAAGAGCTCCAGTTGGACAGGCCGCTGCCTGTTACCAGGGGAACTCATACTCAACAATCCCCACAGGGAAATCAATCACTGATTCCCCATGGACATTGTAGGGGTTATCACACAAACACATCCTGGTTTTGAGGCAGGGTTCTGAGAAAAAAGCAGAGCCTGTGTTACTGTGTGTGTTATACAGTTGAAAAGAACAGAATACTGATGACAGAAAGAGGCGGATTGTGGATTGGACAAAACCCATTGCTGCTATGCCATTGTTGCCAGAGCACATCAGACTGTTTACAGGGGTTAAAGAAGGGAAGGGATCCTATGCCATCAGGACCAGCGTGACCTGAATGAGAGAAGCTCCATAGACGTGTGCTTTATCAGTGTTAACCATGTCTGGGGATTTTGGGTGAAATACATTGGTGAATGTGGAGATCAAATTCGAAAGGCTGAGATTGCACATGGTCCTACGTTTGTACAGGTAGTAATGCAAGTGTTTGTAACTATGTGAGGCATATCTCTGTTGTAGCAACAATTGAAAGTGAAATTTATCTTGCTATATCATATAATCTTCACTTGTTAATTCATGCTTAAATGATGTTGATTTTAGTTGATTTGTTGCAGTAAAAGTTTAAAAAGTGAAATCTTGTCCATCGGTATTCTTTCCATTGGTTTTGTCAAGGTTCCTTTCTTTTGAAAGTAATCAGTCTCTAAGGAGATCGTAACAATATCCATTGTGTGCTCACGTTCTGTACTGTAGCACTCCAACTCGCATATTATGCAAGGTTAGTGGAAAATTTTAAAGTACATTTAAAATGTTTGCACCACAATCCAGACAGACTTTAATATTCGCAATGCATTTTCCTTCTTTAAATTTTGACCTTTTACCATGTGAAAGTGGAAACATGTTTACTGCCGCAATCTCCATCAGCACATGTTTTGGTCGTTATTTTTATATTTCCAGAGTACAGTGAGTATTGAACTAAACCTCAATCCTGTTCTACTTTATCTTGAGATTTACTTGTCATTAAATTTGAGGGACTTCAAATTTTCTAGTTAATTAAGATTAATGCAGTATGTCTGAATTTCTGATCTGAGAAGTGTTCTGCATAATATTTAGAGATAGACTGTTTGCAAATCAATGGAATTTCATTTTCTCTGGGCCAACAGCTTATTCATTGTGACATTGAAATAAACATCATCTCAAAAACTAATCTGATATCCACTTTATCATTGAATTATAGTACTAAAACAAACCAATAAAATTTTATTATAAAATGATTAAAAACTAATGTTTAAACACTCTTCCCTCTTGATCTCGTCTTCCTTTTTTGTGTTTTGACTCTTTTTCACTTTACTGCTATTTAGTATCACCTACAGCTTGTTTTGTGTTTGATTTCTGGCAAACTTAACTTGCTTTCCTGATCTCCAGTGCTCATTTTGGGAGTTGAGAACTCTGTCTGAAAAATAGTCATTTTTCATACTGGCTAAAGACCAGCTCAACAGTAAATCAAGGCCAAAAATATATAAACATCATAAGTAAGACCAGCTTAACATTTGGCTTGTTTTTTTTTGTTTGTTATCCATGGTGCTGATAGCATGATCACATCTGGACCACAGAACTCCTCCGTGTTATGGTAAGGGGGAAGAAATTACAGAAAGGTTATTTTCATTGTGCAATATTTTTCTGTATTTCAAGACCGCATTTACAGCAAACTAAACTTCTGACAAGAATGCTTATCTTCTCCAAGAAAAACCAGAGTCTGTGCGTCTGTGATTCTTCAAACATTAAATTTTCTACCTCGGTGTGCCATCCAGACAAGTAGAGTCCCTGTCATTAATGCTGCACTAACTTGTTCTATTTTGGACTGTGCCCAGTAATATGGTCATGAATTGACAAGAACATACTGGCATGGTATGATTTCTGCCCACCATCATCCTATTGCATCCCCTCCCCATGCGCCCATTCCCCTGTTCACCCACACACACACAGACATGCATGATGCCACACAATCTCCTGGGAGAGGTAATAAAAGATGGAAAAAAAAACCTTTGGCAAATGGGGAAAAACAGCTTTGGGAAAATCCTGTCTGATCAAGCAAGCTCCAGGAGACCATGGCCACTGCCCGATGACCCCTCTTAGCTCATGTTGATAGGCCAGCCAGCCTCAGAACCTTGTCCAACTCCCTTTTTAGAAGTTTGCAGAAATTCTGCTCTCATTACACTTGTTGGCAACTTAATTTGTTGCCAACTTATTCGACAGGTTGATACTCTCTGTGAAAACAAATATTTCCGAGCATCTGACATAGTTCTTTGCTTTCATAATTTCTCCTTACATCTCCTTCTGATTCTCTCTAAGCTTTCTAGTGTGTATAACCTTTCCACGTGGACAAACTGTAATCTTTTTACTACTCTCTGGATCGCAATCAAATTTACACAAGTCTTTGCCTTTAAGTTAAAAAGGCCTATCTCTCTTAGCCTTTCCATACAATGGAGGCCCCTTAAAGTATGTTCAATCTACTGTCTTGCCCTCTATTGAAGATTTTTCTCACAGAGTTCTCATCTACAATGTGAAGAGACAGTAACTGAATAGAGTGTGCTGGATGTGGCCTGACAACACATTATACAGATAAAGGATGATGGAGAAGAAATTTGTTCACTCAGTGCCACTTCTAGTAATGAAGAACGCCACACAGGTAACAGCCCACAACACTACTTCTCCCTGTGGAATAGCAGCACTGGAAACAGCACAACATGAAGCAGTTTCTTCACAATATTTCTTATTTTGTATTTCATTGACTTGACAACATGTATTAATGCCATATTTTACTTTTGCTACAACCTCACAGCACCGGTGATGGACTTGTGAATCATAGTAATCCCTAGGTCCTTCTCCCATTCAGTAGATCTGAGCACACAATCCTGCACGGTGTATACATGCTTTCCCTCTACAAAAAGCCAACTCCATGATACGTCCATTCTCCCATCACCTCTGGATCTGAGAAGTTAAAATGTTTGGATTACAGTGGCTGCTGATGGCAATTCATTTTGATATCCCCAGCAACAGCACCATTTCAAAGATCCTGGCAGATGGGGAGAAAGCTTTGCAGAAATAATGGATTTTATTTATTTTTTCCTCTCTGTGGTTTTAAACGAACCTTAAAACATCTGTGAATCTCTGCCTGTCCAGGGAGATGCATGGTGTTGATAACCTGGTGTTGTGAGACTTCTTACTGTGTTTGTCCAAGCAGATGCATGGATAATCCCCGTGGGCCATTTGATTGCTCCATCTCATACATTTTGAATTAGCTCTTACTTTGCTGTGTTTAGGGAGTACGAGATCTTTCCATCTTGATGTGAGTAAAATCCAACACAATGATTTACCCAGGACAACCAACCAATTTGGGAGATAAGCAGCAGGAAGGGGCTAAATTGAGCAGTAATTTTGTCTGTGTTCAGATCAGCAGATAAATGAAACAATACTGCAGTTTAAAAGACAGCAAGATTGTGCCAAACATGCATGCTCCTTCCCCCATCTGAACGCAGTGTGAGTGAAAGAGGCACTGTTCTTCACAGAGGAACCTTGAAGGGATTTGTCTTATGTTTACATTGATTTTCTCATTGCACTAATTGCATCAAATTGTAATTATTAAAAAGTTCCATTGAGCTGCAATTAGCTGATGACATTTTCCCAAATTAAATAAACAAGTTATGGATTTTCAGTCATCCACTCAGTTGTCTGCCTATTTTTTCACCCTTCTTGTCCAGGTCTGCTGGTGCGTATTCCATACGTTACTTTACCAGCACTGGACTAATTTAAATTGCTGCTGTAATTATCAATTAGCATTAGTGTAAACCAATTAAACTAATAGAAGGGGAAAGACATAAAATTACTTCCATGAGGCTTGATGTTAGATATATGCTCATTACCAAGAGCAGAACTCTTGGGCGGGTTGATTGAACTTCATGTTTTCGATTATTGAGGCTGGACTTAAGCCTGATCATACACATTCATTCAGTATAAATGAGGTGCGGTGCCACAGTAATCAGCATCATTTCTTACACAGGAATTCAACAGTGTTAATGTGAAAGTCAAAACAAGTCTCGGGGAAACTGGAAGTGCAGTGAATTAGACACGGATCCTTTGACCTCTGGGGTCTGGGTTCAAATCCAGCCCAGACAGAATGGGAGAAATTCTTCGCTGTCTAAAAGGTTCCGACATGAAATAATTTCAACAGTCTTGATCCAGGTGACTCTGGGCTTGTAGCATAATACTATCGCCAATTTGCACTAAAATAGCTGGTGGACTCAAACTATCTGGTGTGGGGCATGGTAGATGATTATCACATTGGCCGGAGGGTGGAAGGTGGTTGGTGGTGTTTTTCTTAGGGTGGAGCTGAGGCACTTAATTGTGGCAGACTATAGCACTTTGAGCTCCATTTACTTGATGCTAATGCTGAGATCCAATCTTATTGCCTGCTTCACACTGTATCTCAGTCAAGATGTGGAGATGCCGGCGTTAGACTGGGGTAAACACAGTAAGAAGTCTCACAACACCAGGTTAAAGTCCAACAGGTTTATTTGGTAGCACAAGCCACTAGCCGAAAGCTAGTGTTGTGAGACTTCTTACTGTAATCTCAGTCAAGGCAGTGATGTGAGTTTGTGTGTGTGTGTCTCTTTGTCTGACAACACTGGACTAAGGTCTGCAATCAAATTCAGTGACTCATGCTGTTTCAGTATAAATATTAGCCAGTACTGTGAGATACCCAAGAGTGACTGCTGCCATATTGAGCTGCAATCAGCAAGAAACCACTACCTTAAGGAGAAGAAAATTCCTATCAATTGATAGGAATAAGAAAATAGCCTCTGCAATAAGTGCCCGAGGTCATAGTAAAGATTGGATTGAATAGGTGAACAAAGGAAAAGGAATTAAAAGGTTATGGGAAAAGGTAGTAAAGGTGGCAATAATCTGCTCGTGGATGTAAATGTCAACGCAGACTGGTGAGGCTAAAGGGCCTGTTTCTGTGTTGTAATTTTATGAAAAATTATGTAGGATAGTGATAGTGCATCAGAGGTTTGCAGAACCTTGGTCATGTCTGATATTTCCAAAGGAAGACATGTTGCCCGAGATGAAGGGAAGAGGTTTGTATAGGAAAAGATAAATGTCATTCTGGATGGCTAATTTTCACACTAACTATAACATCATACATGTAAAACACACTTGTGGTGATAGTATAATATCACCATGAGATGATAATATAACATTGAGTCCTGCTGCTGGTGCATTCAGCAGTCCACCAAATGCTGAGCATCATGACATGCAAAATCTTTTTGAAGCCAGCAGGGTCATCTATCGGTCAAGGTCAAACGGACAAAATCCATTTTGCTCACAGGATGGTGTTTCTCTTCAGGATGTTAATGTTATCCGTCAACACTGGAAAGAATACTTTCAAAATCTCAACTATTAATCCACAGTGATAGCTGATACTCTCAAGGCTATATCCCCTGTACCCCATGGTAGAATACATGGGTGAACCACATCGGTGGGAGAGCTGCAGCAACAATCAATGGACGAACAACAAAGCTTGCAAAGCCGGAGGTCTTATGCTCACACCAAGACTCAAAGCAACCCACATCTGGTTAGCCAAATATTCCACCTCCCACATATGTTGAAGGAGAGACTCTGGAATGTGTTGAGCATTTTCCATTGCTTGGCTATCATTAATGAGGGGATTTAACACTGGGTTGGTTGCGCCAGCTCAGCCTAATACAAACTATGGCAGTGAGCGTTTAACAACAAAACATCCACAGGTCAGCAAGTCCTAATGTACAGAGCAGTTGCCATCACCACACTCCTGGACTGTGCGAGACCTGGACTGTGTATCAGTGACACATAAAAGCACTAGAGAAATTCCATGAGCAATGCCTCCACCTCATCCCCTGGATTCAATGGGAGCACTGTCCAATAAATGCTAGGGTTCTTCTTGAAGCCAGCTCCACAAGCATTCAGGAATGACTCCTTCCTGCAAAATCAACTTTGATGGATTGGACACTGTGTCTGAATGGCTGAAATGAATGCTTCAAAGATATTCTGAAGCTCTCTTTGAAGTGGGGCAGCATTGACATTAATGACTGGGAGAAACTTGCTACTACTCATTCAAAATTGCAACAACATGTCCACTGAGCTGTATTTGAATAACAACATCTTAATGATGAGGCAGAGCGGCAATAGAGAAGGAAAGAAAAGGAAGCAAATCCTGCACTCCGGATTCCACTACCTCGTGGCGCATCCTGTTCCATGTGCCCAAAGATCTACAGGTCAATAATCAGCCTGTTCAGTCACAGGAAGACCCTTGGCAGGAACTCATGACCCTGAGTAAACATCTTCCTCCAACTGAGGGACAGCTGACGACTCTTTTGGTGCATTCAAATGCAGTGAAACCACTTTCTCCTGAGAAATTTCAATGACCTTATCTCTTGCAATGAAATGAAATGAAATTTCACGTTATTACGATGAAGTTGCTGCCCATTATTATAAAATTCTGATCATATATTTCTGCTCATAAAAAGCAGCAGCATATGCTGCCCAGATGAACAGATGCCAATATTCATATTCTTAAGTGCTTGTCCCTACTTGCACTAATTGAATCTATTACATTTTAAAGTGTTCGTTCCACTTTGGACATAAGAAATAATCACCAATGACACCACTTTGCCATGAAGTAAGCAGTCATTCTCAGGTATCGGTTGCTGAAGGAGCGAGCAGTAAGAGTAGCTGTGACCGAAAGCGACAGTCTAAACTGGCACAGCTTTTCCACAGTGGTGCAATGCTGCACCTGACCAGATGTCAAGCAGATGCCTCTCCTGAAATAGTCAGTCACAAATGCTCAACAAGCCACTTCCTGATATAGAATATTCTTGATGCTTCATACAAATAAACAAATTAGGAGCAGGAGTAGGTCCCTCAGCCCCTCAAACCTGCTCCGCCATTCAATATCATGCCTGATCTGCTTGTAACTTCAACCCCATATCCCTGGCTACTGATAATCTTTCATCCCCTTGTCAAGAGAGAATCTATCTAGCTCTGGCTTTAAAATATTCAAAGATTCTGCTTCCACTGCTTTTTGAGGAAGAGAGTTCCAGAGACTCACGACCCTCTGTGAGAAAGCATTTCTTCTCATCTCTGTCTTAAACGAGCAACTCCTTATTTTCAAACAGTGACCCCTCGTTCTAGACTCTCCGACAAAAAGAAACATCCTCTCCACATTCGCCCGGTCAACAATCCTCAGGATTTTAAATCATCCTCTAGGTCTAGCAAGGGGCTGATAGCTTATCGGGGTTAGGCGGGAATGTGAAGTTGAGATTATAATCAGATCTACCATGATCTTATTGAATGGTACAGCAGGGTCTCCTGCTCCTAGCCCCATAGAAATCCCAGCTTAATCCACATTAGAATTAGGTACTGTAATTAGATTGCAAAAACCCTATACAACGTTTCAATAGGCAATTTGATACCTCCTTCGGTTTCTGGTTTTTGGGATTTACAGACCATTTGTTTGCAAAGATAGGGGTGAACATTATTTCCTATTTTACATTAAACCGTTGCACAAAATATTCCCAGGTCAGGGACTGCATGAGGGAGAACATGGTGGCTACTCCCTCCACACTATCCCATCCCAAATGTAAATCCATGGCCACGTTTTATAAAGCGCCTGCTGGAACATGAAGACTAGAATGAGTTTCTTTTACTTCTGGGTGGGAACTGTTAGCGAGACTTTGACTTGATAGCAAAGAGACTAGCAAGAAAACGTACGCTCCCTTAAATCCGGAAAATGTCGGTAATGTTGTATTACTATGGCAAAAGCTCAGAAGAGCTGTTAAGATATAATATCAAAATCAGCTGTCAGAACCCAGTCTTCATAATCTTAATATTAACACAGACTTAGGGAATTTTAAGGACAAACTCCTCCAATACAATGTTCCGCTCGTCCATAGCTGAGCAGCATCGTGATAAGGTATTTCACATATCTGTGATGGGCAGCAAGAAAAAGCTCCATTAATAATGAGTAGGTGAAGCTGCCTCCAGCCTGAAACTCAGTGGATTCCACTGAGAACAAAACTGGTCCAATGTCTTTAATCACATGCATTGCCTTGGGTGCAATCGCTACAACCTCTCTCTACATCCTAAATAGTACGTGAAAAACACAAAATGCAAGTCAGAAATAGTTTTGCAGGGACAGTTAGTTTGCACTATTTGATGCATCGCGTCCTGGGTCATGAGTTTTCATCATCTGCATTTTCATCTATATTTTAGCAGTTGTAACTATTGTGTAAGGCATAACTTTGCAAACTGGGTCTGTAAGGGATAGAGTTGGGCAGCTGCAAACACAGCAGGTTTCTCTCTGTCAGAGGCCCAGACATTCAAAATGCCAGGAGCAGCAACTTTCTAGAAGTCTTTAGAAATCAAGTTCTGCGGCATTAACTCACTTGCAAATATATCTTGCTGTGCACAAAGTGGGGGGAAAACTAATTTTTTGCCACTTACTGTTAGCTACCCAAGCTAAACAGTGCTCGTTCTTCTAACCATGAGAACAGGGAGCCCCTGTGATGCTGTCAGAATGTGAAAGTCTCTGGGAGCGTGCATTTGGAGGAGTCCTTGAGACAGAAGAGTTTGAAAAATACAGTCATGGAGTATATTATGGCCTGCAACATCTTGTCTCCCCAATGCCGGATTTGAGGGGTTCCCCTCTTGGAATTGCCCAGGTAAGGGTTTACCTAGCGATCGGTCAGAAGGGCTAACCTCCCTGGACAATTGCACTGGGCTGGGAACAACCTAACAAAGCGATTTAAATTAATAACTTCGGATGGCTCTGCCAGTTTTACCCTGATAGTTACTTTGAAAGTGTTAGAAGAAATAAAAGCACTTCTAACTTGAGTGTAACTATCTGAAAGACCCACACCGAGCCCTGCAGAGGACACCCCCCACACCTCACCCCATCCCCCGACAATATTCGACTCTTCTCCCCCCGATGTCCAACACCTCTCCTCCGATGTCCAACGCCTCCCCCCCCCCCTCCCCCCCCCATGTCCAACTCCCCCTCATGATGTCTGAACCTCCACATCGCATAGACACTTACCTTCTCCCTGGCCTGATACAATGCAAAATTTAAACTCACCTGCCTTACGGCAACTAGTTTTAAAAAAAGAGGCATGTCATCCTTCGGTCTGCTTCATTTGCACTTCATTCCTGGAGCCAGGGGTGCGCTGCGCTGTCTGGATCTCACTCACCCTGAGTCAGGAAGGTTGGGCAAGTCAGGTGCTTAAGAATCTTAAGCGCAGATAAGTCAGCAGAGTGGCAGTTTGCCACTGATTGCTACGCCAAGGAATTATGGCCCACTGTTTAACGTGTGAAAAGAATCTTTGTTGTTATATATCCAAAGGGATCCTGTGATAGGATTTATCATTAACTAACTTCTCTCAATTTTTTTGAAAAAAGATACTGTAAATTCATCAGCAGAAGTTGCAGTTGGAACTAATTCAGTGAGGGGGACGAATATTTTAACCCTCAATATAGACAAGGTGTAAAACTTGAAAAATCTGAAAGCTGAGCACAGGGAGCCTCCAATGTGGCCACTAGTTTTAACTGAGGTGCTTTGGGGGACAGACAACTAATTAATTCTTCAGAGGCAGATCTATGACTTAAAATATTATAATGAGGTTGCAGAACTCAAATACAACCACAGGTTTATTTTTAACGCTTGTTGGCCAGGATTCCTGAGTCCAGCTGAGCCAAGGGAAGAAGAGTCAAATCCAGCAGTTAAGTGCCTTACCAGTATCTCTTGTGAGCCAGCAGGAATGGGTATACTTCCTGTCAATTATTCAACCAAGCCTCCTCCCCAGGATCCATCAACCCTTCCATTTAATATGACGCATCCACCCAAAGTCCCCCTCAGCCCTTGAAGTTCCTCCCTCCTTGCCTGGTGCTGCCAGCCTTCTTGTATTCCAGCATCCAGCCTTTCAGTGTGATTGGCTTGCCATTAAACTTGTTAGGCCTTCTAGGGTATCCACAGTTGCTACAAGCACTTATTCCACTCCTCCCTGTATCCGGTCAAATGTCTGAGTCGGGGAGTCAATAACACTTGTCCCTTAATGTACTGTCACTAATATTTCCATTTTGATGTCTGTTTCCCTAAGTTTTCAAGTAAGAACCATCTCCATCTGAAGAATAATTTGTACAGTGATAAACAATGAAATTTGTAGAGCCATGAATCATTTTTATGAGAAGATACACAATTACACAACACATCCTCTTCCCACAATGAGAGGGTAGAGTAAGCAGGACATTTGAAGTCTCTTGGTTAATGCAGATATTACGTATGGCAGAGCTTAGCTGTTTAATGAAGACAATGTGATTCTTAATTGCCTCCTTCACAGTTTCTTCAGATGTTAATTTAAATATTACATTGTAAATGTTGTTATTGTAGAATTTGTCTTGGTATACTTATTCCATAAAATATGTCATTCATAATCGACGAATGTACCAGGCCCTGGTGCTCTGAGCACGATCCTCGCATATTCATGCTGCAGGGGCTTGCATCTATAATTCATTCTGACAAAAAAGATAAAAAGACAACTCGGTTCCTGACTGCTGGGTACACGGCAGAATCAAAAGAGGGGGATGCACTCTGATTGATTGATGTGTAGATTCTGACGGTCCGAATGAAAGCAGCGAGCGGAATAAGTTTGTGGATGACAGCTTGGTGATGGGACATGGCATGAACATTTCACACTTTAAAGTTCTGTGGATTTTTAAAAGCTGCTTGGAGAACAGGCAAAGCTCAGCGCAGCTGAGCCCTGGGCTGCATCAATTGTTTTGAGGGAAGGAAGCCCCATGTTTTGCGACAGTAATGATATTGAAACTGTCAGCGTTCAATGTTATTGCTCCCCTGAAACTGACAGCAACTTTTGGAGTCTGCACATACAGAATTGAACAATCACAATCCATAAAGTACCGGCAGTGATTCTATGCTTCTCCAAAGGATGTGCTGAAAACTCTGCAAGTGCAAATCAATGGAGAGCAGCACCAAATTGATGAGAGTTTCCTCTGTTAAACTGTAATATTGAAGTTATATTAAAAAAAAGCCCCTGAAAATATTACTCCTTATTAAATGAGGTTCTTAACAGTGTAAGATCACAACTACACCTGAAGAACCTCTCTAGTCCTGAAAAATTAATGCAAAATGTTATTTTCTCATTCTGTTAATTCCAAAGGGTATTTAACATAATTTTTGAAGTTTATTTGTGATATTTCAACTACGAATGTGCATGTCCTTACATATGTACTGGACAGCAGCTTTAAGTGCAAATTGAACAGTCGACCACTCACTCAATTTATCTCCACCGGTTAAAACCCTCTACTCCATCACTATCCCCATCCCCATCTATATAGACTGTGAGTCTCCTTGTATTTTTTTTTAAAACATCCTTCCTTTCAGTTGATTAACTTCAATTTCTATTCTTTTAATTGGCCTCATCAGTGTAATAGGGCAAGCTTTTGTTCTGCGTATATGTTACCTGCAGTTCTGGGCATTTGATCAGTCCCCAAGGTACAGGATGTCTAATTAATGCATCAAGTCAAATGTATTTTGAGTGCATGATCACACTAAAATTGCAACAGGAAGGAAATGCCATCAGACAGTGTGAGAAATGTAAACCACTATTTCCTTTCCAGGCGGGGAACAATATATAACCAAAGGTCCAATCAGCAAAATACCATTGGGAATCTCTGCCTCATCCAAGGTAGAGTTCCATAAACTGATTATTTGTGTCACCATTCTGCCCCGTACTTGCTGCAATCGCACATATTGTCATATTTGTAATCAGACGATGACAAACAATTGAAAAGAGACCTGAAAAGAAAACAGAAAATGCTGGAAATGCTGAGTGGGTCACTCAGCATCTGTGGAAAGATTAGATGAATCAACATTTCAAATGTTGATCTTTCTGGAGAACTGGAAATAATTAGTGAATCTATTAGCTTTGTCTCTTGCCTAAGTTAAACAACACTTACCAAAGTATGCTTAGCAGATTGTCTGCAGTTGTAGAAAAAAATACCCATTGTATAAAGAACCCTGCAAAATTGGGAGTGCTGCAGATAGATTGGTTATGAATTTAACATTGTCTTTCAGTCAAGATGTTAAACCATCTGTCCTCTCAGGAAGATCCCACAACCACAATTTTGAAGAGGAACAGGGGAATTCTCTCTGGCATCCTGGCCAATATTTATTCCTCAATCAACATCACCACAAGGTGACAATTTGATCATTATCTCACTACTGTTTGTAGGAACTTGGTGTGGACAAATTTGCTGCTATGTTTCCTTCATTACAACAGTGGCCACATACTTACCTGGCAGAGTAGAGTCAATGATTGGACAGCTTGATCTCCGAAGCTCGGGGAGAGTCAATGATCAGGGTAGCCTACGAGGTTCAACCAAAGCGTCGCTTAATGCAATTTTTCAAAGCCATCTCGACCTTTTGGCTAAGATGAAGCGTTAGATCAAGCCCAAGATGGGGTGCAATGCCTCATCCTGTCAGCTTGGATCTAGTTTGTCTCTCCCGTGGGGGCCATAAATTGGATTTAATTTGAATTTGGATTTTTTTGGATGGAATAAAAAATTTTTTTAAAAGCAGCCACACTTCAGAAGTATTTTGCTGGCTGTAAAATGCTTTGCAATGGACCTCAGCTTGTGAAAGTTGTTAGAAGAAGTGCCAGTTCTTTATTTTGCCACCTTGCAATTGCACCACCCAACTAAATCCTCTTTTAGTGTTGAAAATCTCTTGAGTAAAGTGGCTTAAAATGGCTGTAACTTGTTTCATTAATTGGAAATTACCATGAAGCACTAACCTTTTGGAATACTAATATAGGTATAGCTGGATTATCATTCTGATTGAAGCGCCCTTTAAATCCATTACATGATGGGCACTGTAAGAAGGTGCAAGTGCTGAAATAAAATTTAGCAATGCTACTTCTTAAATGAAATGTTTTAAAATTGTTCCAAATGTCACACGCTGAATAAATATTCATTGTGTCAGATTCTCCCGAATGACAGCCGCTGCCAAGGAACAAAGTTTTCAAGCAAATTGTCGTTAAATTGCATGTTGAATTTGAGCTGCCTCAGCATATGCTGCAAAGTGTTCAATTCACTTCTGGTCACTGCTTTAATGTGACTGCAGACCAGGGCACATCCTGTAAACATTACAAAAGTATACTGTTCACTGTTTCTATTCCTCTGAAGGATGTGACATACAGTTCATTCAAGAACACAAAGCTGCTCCTTTTAAAGACCCAGCTAGAAGATACAATCCACAGAAGGGACCAGTGAACAATCCGTGTTTGTGGCAAAGGCAAAAAAAGAAATATAGTGGTTTGACCGGGTGCCAGGAAGTCTCATGACACCATTAGGAATAAGTGACATTATTCCTAATATGTTGAATTTAAAAGAACAAAAGACTATTTACAGCAATCAAAGCTGCTCAGAACTTTCCCAAATTTACATGTTCCCAATTATTGTCCCCAATGCTCAACTTACCTACTAATAATGCCAGTGTTTGGGCCCAGGAATTGACTTTGTAACTTTAGGAGGAAAAACATCACAGTCATTAGCAAGTTGCTGTCCTTTCTGCAGGGCAATGCATTCAGCAGTAGCTTAAAGTAGCAAGCAGTGAAACCAGCCTTCAACTGAAACTGCGGCAAGTTGCCCACTTATAGCAGAATATAACAAATAGAGAAGCTACACTTTCTGCAGTGGTTATCAAAATTGCAGCAGAAATGCAGAGAACCTAGCCCGTGGGGCAAGCTCCTTAACTGAAGCTATCTGTTCAATGTTATTGCTCTCACCTTTGTGGATTCTTTTTATATTTTTCCATGCTCTAACATTCATCCAATCCTTTTTAAATAGCATTAGTGTCTGCCTTAATAGCCACATGGTTATTTAATCTCTCTGTGTGATGAGTTCTTTGGAAGCCCTCTTTTCTTGAAGTGCTTGGTGACATCCAGAGGTTATGAAAGGTCAAAGATAAATGCAAGTTCTTTATTTATTTGTGATAACATTGAGTTTCTACTCCTTTGTCTATCAGTCAATGAAAATAGTCTTTCACTCATAACATCTAAGACCTTTCATAATTTTGGAAAAATCTGCTTGGTTCTCCCACAGCCTGCATTGTTGTAGTGATGAAAGCTTTACTTTGGAGCCTTCCTTCAGAACTATAACCTCTCCCTCCTGGTATAATTCAACAGAATCCTCATGGTATCTTTTCATTGGCTTAACAATGAAGTGATAAACGGCATACAATAATCCAACTGGAGACTAACCAATGTTTTACACAAACTCAACATCATATTTTTGATTTACATCCATTGCTGTCCCTATATATAAATGTGCAACTCCATTTTTGTTTCTTGCTTCTTTTTCTTCCTGAATTCCAACCACACAGCCTTTCAAGATCTCTGCACTCCTTTAATTGTGGCATCTTGAGCATCCCCAATTTTAATTGCTCCACTATTGGTGGTCTTGCCTTCATCTGTCAAGACCCTGAGCTCTGGAATTCCCTCGATAAACCTTTCTACCTTGGTAAGCTCCTCTAATACACTCCTTAAGATCTCCCTCTTTGACCAAGCTTTTAGTCATCTGCGCTAATGTCTGATTATGTGCTTAATAAATATCAAATTATTGTTTCTACTTGTCCTGTGAAACACACTGGCACATTTTCTTACATTCAAGGCACTATATGAATATTGATGCCATTGTGGAATATCATCTATACTTTATCTATTTCACATTAAGCTATCACTTGTTGCTGGCCCATAGTTTATTTTTCTATAATACTTTCCAAACAATAGTTTGGATTAAGCCCCCTTTCAACTCCATGGAAATAGCCAATCCAATTTAAGATTATATCTGTTTTCAATCTTAACCTAATCATGTTTAAATTAGTATTTTCCAAGTGTCAGCCACCTTCAGAAAGTTCTCCTGCTTTGTTACCCAATGATGATCTGACACAAACATCTTTCTTTGTTGGACTGGCAGAAAACCGATTACAAAAACGGTCCTAATGCTTTGTAAGAACCTCTTCTCATTTTGACCGCCAAAAGTATGTCTTATCCCAGACCACAATTGGATAATTAAAATCATCCTTTATTATGACTCGTTCTACTACAAACCTCTGAATTCCCGACAAATCTACTGCTCAATTCATTTCCCATTATTCAATGATTGGGGTAATCTACTTCTTAAACACTAACAGATTCTTTATTCTCTCTTAACTCAATATAGACTCCAACGAGATAAACTTTTCATCCTGTTGCTGTAATCAGTCCATGATTAATGAGACCAGCCACTTCCTCCTCTATTTCTGCTGTGAAGATTGCGGCCAAAAATACATTAGCGTGTAACACAGTGCATGAAACTGATTTTCAAAGCTTTTGTAAATAATTCTAGTAGTTTTCCAAATGAGTAAAAGCTGGCACCTTTTTGTAAATGAGCAATACTGTCAACTCCCGTTGATTGCGGAGTTTCCGTTCCTGTGAAATCTCACAATGGATGAAATTGCAAATGATGAAGTGGTGCATACACAGTGTGCACCTTCTACATGGGACAGACTTGGGAAAGATGGGAGTTTAACAGTCTAACAGCTTAATGTGAGAGTCTCAATCATGGGTGAGCAAAGTTTTGGGGACACTTGAATTTGATGATCAGCCATGATGAAAATGAATGGCGGAGCAGGCTCGGAGGGCCGAATGGCCTACTCCTGCTTCTATTTTCTATATATGTTTCTATGTATGAACTGCAATTTGGTGTACACACACGGGTTGTGAATAATGGGAGTCGACTATATCTCTTTTTAGCCTGGACGTGTGGGTTTTATTGTCACTGTTCCTGCACATGTAATCTTTTCCACAATTAAAAAAAAATCTTTAATGAGATGTGAGGGTCACTGGCAAGGCCAGCATTTGTTGTCCATCCCTAATTTCCTTTGAACCTAGTGGCTTGACAAATTGTTTGAGAGGCTATTTAAGAGTCAACCACACTGCTGTGGATCTAGACTCGCATATTAGGGCAGACCAGGTAAGAAAAGCAGATTTCCTTCCCCAAAGAACATTTGTGAACCAGATGGGTTTTTACAATATTTGACAATAGCATTCCTGAGGCTAACTTTTCAATTCCAGATTATTAATTGAATTTAATTTCCATCATTTGCTGTGATGGGATTTGGACCCTTGCTCCCAGAGAATGATGTGGAGATGCCGGCGTTGGACTGGGGTAAACACAGTAAGAAGTTTAACAACACCAGGTTAAAGTCCAACAGGTTTATTTGGTAGCAAAAGCCACACAAGCTTTCGAGGCTCTAAGCCCCTTCTTCAGGTGAGTGGGAATTCTGTTCACAAACAGAACTTATAAAGACAACTCAATTTACATGAATAATGGTTGGAATGCGAATACTTACAACTAATCCAGTCTTTAAGAAACAAAACAATGGGAGTGGAGAGAGCATCAAGACAGGCTAAAAAGATGTGTATTGTCTCCAGACAAGACAGCCAGTGAAACTCTGCAGGTCCACGCAACTGTGGGAGTTACAAATAGTGTGACATGAACCCAATATCCCGGTTGAGGCCGTCCTTGTGTGTGCGGAACTTGGCTATCAGTTTCTGCTCAGCGACTCTGCGCTGTCGTGTGTCGCGAAGGCCGCCTTGGAGAACGCTTACCCGAATATCAGAGGCCGAATGCCCGTGACCGCTGAAGTGCTCCCCAACAGGAAGAGAACAGTCTTGCCTGGTGATTGTCGAGCGGTGTTCATTCATCCGTTGTCGCAGCGTCTGCATAGTTTCCCCAATGTACCATGCCTCGGGACATCCTTTCTTGCAGCGTATCAGGTAGACAACGTTGGCCGAGTTGCAAGAGTATGTACCGTGTACCTGGTGGATGGTGTTCTCACGTGAGATGATGGCATCTGTGTCGATGATCCGGCACGTCTTGCAGAGGTTGCTGTGGCAGGGTTGTGTGGTGTCTTGGTCACTATTCTCCTGAAGGCTGGGTAGTTTGCTGCGGACAATGGTCTGTTTGAGGTTGTGCGGTTGTTTGAAGGCAAGAAGTGGGGGTGTGGGGATGGCCTTGGCGAGATGTTCGTCTTCATCAATGACATGTTGAAGGCTCCGGAGGAGATGCCGTAGCTTCTCCGCTCCGGGGAAGTACTGGACAATGAAGGGTACTCTGTCCACTGTGTCCCGTGTTTGTCTTCTGAGGAGGTCGGTGCGGTTTTTCGCTGTGGCGCGTTGGAACTGTTGATCAATGAGTTGATCAGAGAATGAGCCTGGGCATCTGGATTCCTAGTCCAGTGATATTCTAACTATGTCACTGTCTCCCTTCACCCTTTCTGGATTGTGCTTATCTGAAAGTCTAGCTTGACATTCCATGTTAAACATGCATATTTGAAATAGATGTTATGAATGCCCCTATGGACCAAGGGTGCATAAAGAATCCCGAGATAGGCCCAACATACAATTATAAAAATATCACATACATCACTCAAGAATTGGATGAGAATTTTAAGATGCCTTGAAGATTGATCCATAAATGGGTCAATTTTAACAAGACCCAGGTACAGTCCTTCTGATTTAGCATCAAGACTTTTTAAAATCCTTATCCTTTGTGGAAAATTCATCAGTGTTGCCCCAGTTTTATTTATACTCGATCAGGCATTTGGCAAATGAAAATGTTTCGAAGTAACAAGTGGTTTTCCGAAGAAAATCAATTCAATCTTATATTTCTTTCAGTCATTTTTTCTTCAGTAGATCAGAGTTGTCACAACTCTATGAGCCTATGTTGAAACAGCAGGAGTCTCGCTGATATTACTTTCTCCATCTCAAGTTGAGAGAGTGGAGTCAAAATTCATCTGGGAATGAAAGAGCAAAATGGGTGGGTTTGGGACAGGCGCCTCTTGTACACAGCGTCTCATATTCGGTTCTGTTGCAGTGAATGGAATTAAATAGCAAAAGCTGCATATAATGGGCAGTTGATCTGATACCACCAGTTTCTCGCCACTGCCTGAAAACAATTTTACTCCAATATGTTTTCATGGAACATTTTACTGAGTGGTCCAAAAGATAATGAGCAACCATCAGTGTGGCTGGCAAATCAAGATGTCGGGCGTTTGTTTTGAAACATTCTCCATACAGCATTGGCACTAATCAGATTTGCATGCAAGTGCTGCGTAGCTTCTGCCGAGGTTAGTTGGCTAATCTGAAAATGGGAAACACATGGATGAAATTTTCCCCTTGTATTAAGAATGAAAGAAAGCTTCAGTCCAAGTCAACTGCTGCGCTTATTGGAAGTCTAAACTAGGATGAATTGCAGCTCTGTTCCTTTCCCTTTGCAGCAATGTTTAGAACATTGCATCAAATGATTCTTGGATGCAGACTCGAGTCCACAGGGAAGGGACGTAAGATTGTAACTTCACATGCAGCAGAGAGCCAGTCGGCTTAATTATTAAGGATCAAACTTTTTGTCCATGCTGACAACAAGGACGTTGCAATAAAAGTAAACACTTTTTCTTTATTACTGGCATATGCTCATTTACACAGTGATGAACTGTTATATTCACGGATGTTCACTGATGGACTGAACAGGCTATATACAAGCAGTGACTTGTATATATCAATAACTCACAGAAATACAACACGCTGAGATTATTCTGTATTTATATAGGTGGTTGTTGGTTACAGACCGTGCCCGAGATTTTCCCAAATAAATTCGAATTTCCCAACACGTGAGAAAAGGGGAGTAAATCCCGCCCGTTTTCTTAGCATTGGAGTCCAGTTGTGGTTGCAGGCAGGCGTCTGTGGATGAAGCAGCTCCTGCTATGGTGGTAGCCATTGCTAGGGAGCAGGCCTCCGCTTCTGCAGTGAAGTTGACGTCCTGTTTTGTGGGAGGTTCACCATGGCTCTTGAAAGTATGTCTGCCATCGTCAGGTATTTTTCCTTGGACATACACAGTCTCATAGGAAAATCACATGAGGTGTAGGTGAAACTTCTGGATCCTGCAGGGGATCTTTGCGATCTTTTTCTCATCCAATAAGAAACCCAGAGGTTTATGGTCTATCTCAATGGTGACCTTGAGGTCGGAAAATTTCTTGCATGCCTGTGTGAACATGAGGGCTTCTTTTTCTATGATGGCTGCATCTTGTCTCTGTTCAGCAACCCTCTGGAAGAGTAGGAGACAGGTGGTGATTTCCATTCAATTGCTCCTGAAAGAGGACTGCTCCAAGGCCTGTGGATGAAGCAGCTCCTGCTATGGTGGTAGCCAGGGCTGGATCGTAATGGACCAGAATATCAGTGGAGAGCAGCATCACCTCGATGCGAGTGACTGCTTGTTCTTACAGCGAGTTCCCAGTACCATGCTTGGTCTTCCTTGAGTAGCTGTCCCAGAGGCTCTGTGACCTGTGCCAAATTAGGTAAAAACTATGCCTGCTGGTTCACCATCCCCAGGAGATGCTGGGGGTCAGGGCCTGAGGAAGGGATAGAGAACTGGGAACTCGTTGTAAGAACAAGCAGTCACTCGCATCGAGGTGATGCTGCTCTCCACTGATATTCTGGTCCATTACGATCCAGCCCTGGCTACCACCATAGCAGGAGCTGCTTCATCCACAGGCCTTGGGGCAGTCTTCTGTTGTTTTTTGTTGGTCAACCATGGTCCCTTTGTTGTTGATGATGTGGTCCAGGAACTGAATGGACTTTTTGAAAAATTTCATTCATCATTCAGCGTCAGCCCTGCTTCCTGCAGTCAATCCAAGATCTGCTGTTAGCCTTTCACAGTGCTCTTCCGCTGTTGCCCCATGAACCAAGACATTGTCCATGTGGTACATGACTCCCTGAAGGACCTGCAAAATGTCTGACGTTGTGCGTTAGAATATTTCTGATGCTGACATGATCCCAAAGGGAAGGCAGTGGCGATAGAATCTGCCAAAGCAGGTAATAAATGTGGTTAGAGGCTGGGAATCCTTATCAAGGGTAAGCTGCCAGCATTTATTTATTCTTTCATGGGATGTGAATTGCCCACAAACTGAGTGGCTCATTTGGCCACTTCAAAGGACATGGGCCTGGCATCACATGTAGACCGGACCAGGTAAGGACAGCAGATTTCCTTCCCTAAAGAACATTAGTGAATCGGATGGCTTTTTAACAACAATCGATGGTAGTCCTGGTCACCATTATTGAGACTAGTTTTCAATTCCATATTTTATTAATTGAATATAAATACCACCAGCTGTCATGGTGGGATTTGAACCCTTATCCCCAGAGCATTAACCTGGGTGTCTAGATTTCTAATTTGGCAACATTAGCATTATGCCACCATCTCCACTGTTTGTGTCTAGTTTCGAAAACACCATGCTTTTGAGAGTTTAATCAAGCTTTCCTCCACTGAGGACATGGGGACAAATCTCTCTGGCTACAGTCTTGTTAAGCTGGGTCATGTCAATGCAAATGTATAGGCACCCATTTGGTTTTAAGACTGGGACCATCCCAGAGCACCATGCAGTGGGTTGTGTAACCGAGGAAATGATTCCACTCTTCACCACATCTCCCAGCTGCTGCTGTACTTTTTCTATGAGGGGATGGGGGACATTCCATGGAATGTAAAGGTACACTGATTTAGCATTGTTTCTCTGCCTGATCCTGTACCCATTTTTCAAACAGATCAGTCCTGTAAAGAGCTCTGTAAAGAAGTCCCTTCAGCAAATTCCCTTTATTTACAACTCTAACAGCAATACACAGAGTGCGATCAGTTAGCAGTCTATCTCTCGGGGTGTTAGAGGAACTGACACTCCCTGTTAAGTACAAGGCAAAGACTCCCTGATTGGCCCATCAATTGGATCCTTAACCAGGGTGTTTATACTCCAATAGGCCAACCTCTATGGCCTGATTGAAGTCATTACAGGAACCAGACCTCATCAAGCTTTTGCAGGAGATTCAGTTTGACAGAAGCATTGTGGCTTAAAAGAGAGTGACGCTGGTTGTCGACAATGAACAGAGTCTCTTGGATTTTTTGGCCCTATACCTCAGTGCCACCTGCAGAGTTCCCTTGACTGGAAGTCTCAAACCTCCTGCCACATACAGGGACACCGTGGGTGCCATCAGCTGTTAAGTTGCCAGCCAAGGTTCTTTGTCCAACAGGATGGCTGTGCCGGCACTTGAATCTAATTTAAGATTTATTTGATGGCTGCATCCCAAGATGAGAAACCATAATTCTTGACCTCACCCAAGAAGCATGGCTGTGACGCTTCTGGGTTTTCGGTTTTGACCTCATGGATTACCTTTGCATCTTCTGCACATTTCTGGGGATTTGACTTCCAGAGTTTGCCACAGTGTCCCATCCTGTTACAGTGGAAGCATGGGGCTATATTTGCAGAAAACAATCCCTTCTGTGAGGGCGCTGTGCACCACAATGGTGGCAGGGTTGCTCTGCTGAACAGTTCAGGAATTGCTTTCGCTGACTTGGATTGTCCCTGTGTCTTTGTGGCTGTTTAAGCTGGTCTGAGGGTTGGCTTCTGCCCCATGTTACATTCTCCCTCTTTATAACTGTCCTGTGCTGTTCACAGATCATCTTTAACTTCGAGGGTACAGATCTTTGGTTTGGGTCTGAAGCAATGCTGTCTGTCAGGAAACTTTTCAAACAAAGTCCTCAGTTTTTTTGACTGGTCTGGGCCTTGGACTGGTCCAAATTGAGTTGGAAGTATTGAATTGTGATCCATGTTAAAAACGTTTAAACTGTATGTGCAGCTTTAAGAGCTTACAGGCTTTCAAATGGCATCACCCTTGACTCCAAGACAAAGGAATTTTTTCCCAATTGTTGGTTTTGGCGGGCTCTGCAAAATGGCAATTGTGCTCTTCTCGATGGAGACTCAGCAGTGGCTGCCTGGATCAGCTCTGTGCCAACTGTTCCTTCAAATACTGTGCCAACTGTCCCTATGTCGAGTAACAAGACATTTGAATTTAAATTTAAGCTTGCAGATTTCCAGATTGGACAGTCACGATTTAAATAATTTAAATGTCTTTTTTCTTATCTTACGAATTTGGAGGCCATGTGTTGGGGAATTGGGTTTTAGTTTAGGGTTTTCCTGCAATGTTACCTCTGACAAATTAGGGAAAGAGGTCTCAAGACCAGCTGCAGCTTTAGTTCACCCTTGCAGGCTCTGTAGACTCTGAAGCTCAATATTCCAAGGAATATTCAATGGAATCTCTGCCTTCAGCTTCGAGGCCTTTTCTCTGGAGCATTTTCTGCCATATTTTCTCTGTGCCTTCAGCTTCTGTTGGGAGCTTTTTTGAAAATTTTTCTTAGTCTTCCGGTCTCTTGGCTTGTTTCAGCATTTTTGCGTCATTAAGGGTATTTGATCCCCAGTTGTCACCATAGTGGGAGAGTGTTGGTAACAGAATGTTATCTCTTAAAGAGTCTAGTATTCAGTAGGTTAACTATAAGTCTGTATTAACAAGTTGAACTGTTTTACACCTGGACAGTAAAAGACACAGGCTAGGAGCTATCTCCTTCCCATTTCTGCTCAACACTTTACTGGATCGGGGCAATGTGCCTTCTTACACCACTGTCTGGTTGGTACTGTACTCAGTTCCACATTAGACCTGTAAGTGCCAGACCCTTATACTACACCTCCCCCAAGCCTTTAGCAATGCATACGGCGTTATACTAGTTTATTTCATGTCTTATATTATCAGTCTCATGCACTTACGCAATGTGGTTGATACCACATTATTGCTATTACTATATTACTGCTTTCTGAGGGGGAACTTCTTTCTGAGTGAAGGGCTGAAGTCCCAGCTCCGGCCAATGAATATTGTTCTGAATGTTAAATGGCTGCGGAGCAGCCAGTATCGGTGGGAATGCAATGGGCCCAATTTTACCATTGCGTTGTGCCTGTTTCCGGGCACGAAAACCTGGTAAAGTCGGGTGTGAGATGAGCAGTGCGATCCGCGCCCACCTCTGTGCCGGCTCCCCCTCTAGCAAGGCCTGAAAATGGCCACGATCGAGACATGCATTTAAATTGGCTTAATGGGCTGCACGTCCAACTTTACTGACACTTCCCCCCCCTTTACCACCGTGTTCGCCCATCTAGAATCAGCGTGAAACAGACATGCTCCATAGAAGTACGGTTCAGGTGCTCCAGTTAGTGAGGAGGTAGGTGCCTAGCGTCCGCTGCCACTCTGCTTGAGATCGTGGGGGGGGGGGGGGGGGGGGGGGGGGAAGGGGGGGTCCACTGCCACTCTGCCTGAGATCAGTGGAGGAGAAGGGGCTGCGATCGGTCTGGATGGCGGGATGGGTGGGGGGATAAGGGGGTCAGTAATGTTGTGGGGGTGAAGCAATGTCTGTGGGGGCAGGGCGAGGCATTATCCGACCCGGGAGGGATGTGGCAGGGGAGCAGCATTCCATCAATTTTTTCTGCGCATGCACAGCTGGAGGTGCCGATCGGAGCTACAGGTTTTCGGGCGTGTTAAGCCCCACCCACAGGCATCTGTAGTACAATTCGGAAATCACTGATATTTTTGCAGGCAGAGTGCATATAGGGACGCTTCAGAACTGGTCTAAAAGTCAGATCTGAAACACTCCCAGTTTCAAGTCTGCCCAGCACTTAGAATCAAAATGGTAAAATAGGGCCCAGTGTGTTTCCTGCTGACTCTTTGGGTGGTAAGGTAGAAAGCTCCAGCATCCAAACAATCCTGCCCTTGAATGCCACCTGCTTGCATTTTGGTCAAAGCAGAAGAGTGTTTCTGTATAAAGAAATTCATGAATTTGTTTCCAGAGAGGCTGCACTCCTCCCCCACGCTTGTTAAATTTAAATTCCACTTCTCATACTGGCTGACATCCAGCATCAACTCAGAAAGTCAACAGAAATAATGTGAAGGGGTTAGCAGTGGTGAGGAGGTAAAAGCAGGGATCATGACACAGCATTTACCACATGTTAGTTGTAAAATTTACTTTGGATCCAGACTGTGTTACACTCGTTGGGGTTTAATTCAGACAACACTGCACTCTTTCTCATAGCCTTCGACTCTGGGTGGTTTTGCTAACATCAAAGTCCACCCCGCAGAGCAGCTGTCAACAGCACAATCCATGCTTCATATCGACATGCTCTCAGTCAACCTTTTGATTTCATGATCTCAAATCTCCCAATATAAATGTAATCCAGTTAAAACTGTGCGAAAGCAGCCAAGCTGCTGCTCTGACAGGTAGTTTGGCATATCATATTGAGATTAATAACCTGTGTGGAAATTACATTCCCGTTTTATTTACTTCTGAAGGCATGTTTACGCAAAGGATGTTTCCTCCAGAGTTGTCAGGTATTATCAGTTTTCCATTCAGATTCAGATGATATTTTTGCTATGTGGTATTTTATGATGCAGTTTTTTTTCAGAGGCGTGAAGGTCACTTTCTGCCATCCTTCATTTTGAAATTGAATTAGGGGAGGTGAAGAAAAAGCAATTTTTTTTAAATTACGGTTTTTAAATTTCCAATTAAAACTGAAGGAATGAGAATCCACACTTGTAATTTTCAGTGTCACACAGGACGCCTGATGATAATTAACCCACATCAGATGATTATAATATTACTGGGAGTGAAATTTATAGGATTAACTTTGTATTAAGTTTAGTTTGGATCTATCTTGCCAAATGCAGTAACTTTATGTTGTTCAGTGCTTTTTAATGGTTAGGCTGACAGCACGATACTGTTTTTGGAAAACTAGTGGTAGAGTGCACAACGCAAACAGCAAGTTTTGGATAATTATATTTAAATAAGTATTTATCCCTCTCCTAGACCATTTGCATATCACTAATAACAAGTGTCAGAATCAAATAGAATCATAGATAGTTTTTGGCACAGAAAGAGGCCACTTCACGTATTGTGTCTGTGTTGGCCAAAAAATGAGTCACCCAGCCTAATCTCACTTTCCAGCATTTTTATCCAGAGCCCTGTATGTTATGGCACTGGAGGTGTACATCCAGACACCTTTTAAATGAAGAAGGATTCTGCCTTCAGGCAATGAGCTCCGGACCCCTACAACCTTCTGGGTAAAAACATGTTTCCTCATCTCCCCTTTAATCATTCTACCAATCACTTTAAATCTATGCCCCCAGTCACTGACCTCTCTGCTAAAATAAATAGGCCCTTCCTAACCACACCCCTCGCAATTCTGTACATCTGAATCAAATTTCCCCACAGCCTCTTCTGTTCCAAGGAGAACAACCCCAGCCTATCCAATCATTCCTCACAGCTGCAACTTTCCAGTCTGGCAGCATCCTCGTAAATCTCCTCTGTACCCTCACTAATGCAGTATCACCATATCTTTGACAGTAAGTTATGGCCCATTATGTTTGTAGATGCTCCCTATAGCAATAGAGGTGTAGTAATTGGAAACTCAGGTCATTTAAGAACATCAAGGAATAATTAAATATTTATTTTAAGAAATCTTGGAATACGTTTATGATATTAATAGTTAGGTTTTCCACATTTGTGAAATAAATAACTACAAATAAAATGATATCCTTGGGTCCATCCTCATTTTGCTGGGTGTATATATAATATTGTTAGGACCGTATGTGGAGGGGTAAAAATTACTCCCTTATTCTACCACTCCAGGTCCGACCATAACAGGGTTTTTTTGTGAACTTAGAGAAGCTGTGCTTGGCCAATGTGGCATGATTCCCACTATTTACACTTTCTCTACAAAGAATTAGTCAGACAGTTTTTCTGGAGTTAGAAGAAAATAAAATTATTGAAATTCTGAATTTTAAAAAAACTTGGTAAATCGCAACCACCATTTATACATCATGCACATTCCATGGGTCCACACACTCACACCAGTACTCATGGTAGTAGATGTTGGAATTAAAAAGTTTTTTTGCAGCTCGTGAAGAAGATAAAACAAAGGAGTACATGGTTAGCTGTCCTTTGGCTGTTTTGATCCACTGTCTTCCTGGGTGTAGTTGCATAGAGCAGATTTTCACCTTTTCCTTCTAAAAGATTTTGATTTGTAGTAGAGTTCTCTTCTCAGGATGGTTACTTTGCAAATCCAGGCACAATACTTCCGAGAGAGAGCGCAATAGAGACAGACAGAGAGGGCAAACAGCTTCAGCTCTCTGTCTCGTGATTTGGTGAACAGTCCTTAAAGTATTCTACTGGCTATATACTCCAGAGCAATTTGATTAATCCATGTCTACTGCAGTCACTGTTTATAGGTAATTAAATTTTCGGTCTCATCGCAGAAAGTTTTGAGAAGTTTCACAGGAGATAGAGCCTTTCATGCTCTCTACGGGGTTTCAGCGCCTGTTCCTTTTCATCCCACTTGGTGGAATACAGGTTTGTATATTGTAACTGGCTGGCAGTCCTCCATTGTCTTAATAGAATTTCAGTTTATATTTTATTGACATGTAGCCAGAAAAGGAAGAATTAGAAATTGTATCTTTCTTTTTTAAAAAAGCGCATCCTCATTTGCATCATGAGGTAAATCTTAAATCTTATAGCTGCTTAGTGTTTTAAAGGTTCTCCAGAATGGATTTGCAATAAAATCCATCGCTCACCAATGTTTATATTTTTCTGGGGGCAGCACAATTTCAGTGCTCAATGGGGAAATGTAATTGCTGATTGGGAGACCAGTTCTACATTAGGTCCCACATGACCTCCAACATTCTCTGGTGCTCAGGCAAGGTTTTGCTATTTTGCTGTAGCAGCTTTTTCCCAACTGTTATGAAAATATTGCTGAATCTGCAAGTTAAATATTTCAGTCGGTGCTACTCTAATAACTGTTATCAGGAGCAGACAGCATTACACCACAGTTATCAAGTGCTAACGACTGTGAGTATTAGCTCTGCAATAATTTCCTCAAATGAAAAGGTTGAACAGATTTCTCTGCAATCTGCAAAATAGGTGGTCCTTTGCTTTCTGTGCATTTCCTCCATAAAGCTCTCCACTACTCAACCTCTCTGCCCCTTTAAGTCGCTCCACAAAATCCAACCCCTTTGATTTAGCTTTAGATTACCAGTCCTAAGATCTCTGTATGACTTGGTGAAAAAACATGGTCTGTAATGCTTGTGTGAAGGATCTTGGGGCATTTTATTACTTTAAAGATGCTTTGTAAATCAGAGAATCCCTACAGTGCAGAAGGAGGCCATTTAGCCCATCAAGCCTGCACTGATAACAGTCCCACTCAGGCGCTATCCCCATAAACCCACGCATTTACCTTGTTAAACCCCTGACATTAAGGGGCAGATTAGCGTGGCCAATCCACCTAACCTGCACATCTTCGGACTGTGGGAGGAAACTGAAGCACCCAGAAGAAACCCACGCAGACACAGGGAGAATGTGCAAACTTCACACCGACAGGTACCCAAGGCTGGAATTGAACCCGGGTCCCTGACGCCGTGAGGCAGAAGTGCTAACCACTGTGCCACAAGTTGCTGTTATAAACGACACACTGCATCTTTCAGATGATGAAGCCTGTTTCTTAATACCTCAGCAGAAGTCCGACTAATGGTCGAGAAGGTCTATCTGCACAGAAGCAGTGCTAACATTAACCCACTTAGCAAAGATCCACCCAGAGTCCTGCACTGCAAAGCAGTATCAAGCCAATATTGGCATGCAGTCCGTGATTAAGTAGCCGCAATTGGATGCGACTGACCCTGGGGTCAACCAGAGAGTATGTGTACACATGAAAGTGACTGAGTATGCATGCAATGAAAGCGGCTGAGCAGCTGACCCAGGATGCTTGTTTGTGGAGAGAAAATCTGTCGATGTGAATGGAGGACACTGGAACTTTCTAAAGTGAACAAGACTGCAGATGAAACGAACAAGTAATCAACTTCTCAACTGAAAACAGCAGCTCAAGAAGCAAGTACTTCTGTAAGTAATGGCAAATAAAATTACTGCGTTCAAAATCTAGGCATCACAAATTAAACAAGTATAACTTTAAAATTTACTTATTAGTGTCACAAATAGGCTTACATTAACACTGCAATGAGGTTACTGTGAAAATCCCCTAGCCGCCACACTCTGGTGCCTGTTGGGTACACTGAGGGAGAATTTAGCATGGCCAATGCACCTAACCAGCACATCTTTCGGACAGTGGGAGGAAACCGGAACACCCGGAGGAAACCCACGCAGACACGGGGAGAACATGCAGACTCCACATAGACAATGACCCAAGCCAGGACTCGAACCCAGGTCCCTGGCGCTGTGATGCAGCAGAGCTAACCACTGTGCCACCACTATTAAGGATTATATAGTCTGAAAATGTTACACAATGCTTTAAGATAGCAAATGCGCACAAACTAATTGCATTTGTGTGCATACTATCTGCTTCTGAGTTCACGGGTCATGTGAATATAGGGAGCAGCAACAGGCCATTCAGCCTCTCAAGCCATCTCTGCTATTTGATAAGATCATGACTGACCCGAGTGTGGCCTCAATTCTAGTCATAGAGTCATACACACAGAAACAGACCCTTCGGCCCACCGTGGCTATGCCGACCATTAAATATCAGACTTTCCTGTCTACTGGCTGTAATCTTTGACTCCCTTTGTCAATCAAGAATCTGTCTAACTCAGGCTTAAAGATTTTCAATGAATCTTGCCTGCACTGCTCTCTGGGGAAGAGAATTCCACAGACAAATGGCCCTCTGGGAAAAAAAATTCTCTTCATCATAAATAGAAGACACCTTCTTTTTAAACGGTGTCCTCTAGTTCTAGTCTCTCCCACAAGGGGAAACAGCCTTCCAGCATCCAGCCTGTCAAGTCCCCTCAGGATCTAATATGTTTCAATAAGGTCACCTCTCATTCTTCCAAACTCCAAGGGAGGCCTGACCTTTCCAATTTTTCCTCGATAACCCCTTCATTGCAGGAATCAGTCATATAAACTTTCTCTGAAGGCTCTTTACTCATTTTCGTACTAGGTCCCTTGATGGAAATGTGCACAACATTCTGCCAAATCAAACCAAACAGGTTAATGTTTAGTTCCCACTGGCCTGATCCTATCATGCCTGGGTGGCTTCCACGTTTTCTTGGTCCAGTGCGACACTTGCCCTTAATAACATTAAGCTAAGCTAGATTTGATTTCAGACAGGCAATTATCTTCAATGGGCTGTCACTGTGACAGTGTCCAGGGGTCCTGAAGGAGTTAGCCAGGCATGAATAAAGCATGCACATACACACACATTCACAAGTGATATTGAGTTTCACCAGTTTTCTGCTAAGGCATTGGCATTGTCGGAGCATTATTTGTGAACACAAAGATAGTGGCAATATTGTTTTGACTTTGTGCACTGTTGCACTGTAACCAATTGACAATATCCCAGAAATTAGCGGCAACAGAATGCCCGTGATAGCTGCCATTTAAGATTTGGTAGAAATCTATATTTGGTTAGAGTCATAGAGGTTTACAGCATGGAAACAGGCCCTTCGGCCCAACTTGTCCATGCCGCCCTTTTTTTTAAAACACCTAAGCTAATCCCAATTGCCCGCATTTGGCCCATATCCCTCTATACCCATGTAACTATCTAAATGCTTTATGGTTAAAGCATTGGTTAAAATGGTTAAAAAGAGAACTTCAGTGAACAACAAAAAAAAATCAATACTTTAAAATGTGTATTTTTCCATCGTCACAGTTTCAATAAAGATCTAACCTGTCAAGGGAATATAAATCTCCTTGGCAGAGCTCTTAAATTTTGTCCTGGAATTTTCATTGTGGTCATACACATATATAGGGTTACACTAACTGCAATCAGTTAAGGCAAATTGTCAGAAAATTTAAACAATTTGAGACAAAGCCTTTTGTTTTTTTTCTTTGCTTTCTCTTTATCTCTTCCTTGGCCGGTTACCTTTCACCATTTGATCTGGTGGCAGATTCTCTGTCAAGACACATACCACCAATACATCATCGTCATCTTTCATGAACCTTCATGTCCCTCTTCCCTTCCTGCATTTCTATTTAATCCAGTCCAACCTAAATGTCCTCATTGTACTAATGCTGTTCATTAGTACAAGCCACACCCGCAGTGGTTCTATCAGATACATCCAAGAAACAAAGACAAAGAAACATTCTCAATGGAGAAACTAGGTTTCTTAATGTGAATATATTTTGGGAGGGGGGATGGGAAAGAAGCTCACAAAATTAGAGACTGCTGCTTTCTGATGCTCCTTGTTCTGATCTTGTACCTGCAAAGATCTAAAACTTTTTGCTGATGACTCGCTTAGCAAGTTGTATGCACATGGTGCTCCACTGAATATGGTATTTTCTCATTGGATGGTGTAAAGAGTCATTTGTTGTTTCATCCACTTACTTGTAACTGTTGTATCCACTGTCTATCAAACATGCTAAGAATTTGTATTGTGGTATGAAAAAAATGCATAACATTTTTATGTTTACATGATTTTAAATTGTACCACCATGATAAAAATAGCGGCCAAGTGGCAGATTCATTTAATGGAGTAAGGATTAAGACTGCACAATCTAAATAGTGCAATCTGTGGAGTGTATTCTATTCTTTCTGTCATTTCCTTTCTCTCTATTCATTGGCTGACGTGTTTATGCAGCAAGTTGAAAAACAGCTTTGGTTTCAAAATGCCATGAATGCATGATGTGACTTTCCAACGAGTGCATTCATCTGATACACTCATGAGCTGCAAACCAGCCACATTTTAGAATCTCTACAGTACAGAAAGAGGCCATTCAGCCCATTGAGTCTGCACCAACTCTCCAAAAAAGTATCCTCCCCAGGCCCTCCCTATCCCCGTAACCCCACGCATTTACCATGGCCAATCCATCTAACCTACACATCTTTGGAAACTAAGGGGGGAATTTTCCTGTCCCACCCACCACGGGAATTGTAGTGGGCGGAGGGGGTGGGGGGTAGACCATGCAAAGTCTGTTGACCTAGAGTGGGATTTTCTGGTTTTGGGGCGAGCGTGACCAGAAAATCCCACCCCACGGGGCAATTTAGCGTGGCCAATCCACCTAACCTGCATATCTTTGGGAGGAAACCAGAGCACCCAGAGAGCACCATGCAGACACTGGGAGAATGTGCAAACTCCAGACAGACAGTGACCCAAGGCTGGAATTGAACCCGGGTTCCTGGCTCTGTGAGGCAGCAGTGCTAACCGCCGTGCAGGCTGGTCACTGAAATGGAGCATTTGGTTTGGTGGTTTCATTCTTTAATCATCCCACTTGCTTATGAAGAATAATATGCTATAGTGACAATAATACTGGCACCAACAAAACTTTTATTCACTGGGAACACTGACAAGAGTTCTAGAAGCAATAAACAGCAGGAAAAGAGGCAATTGCTATCTTCCCACACTAGAATTCCACTTGTAATTTTGCAACGGCTCAATCCCAAAATGCTTAAGATATGTCGTAACGTGATTCTCATTTGACCTTTATCCACGCAATTCAGTGTTTTGTAGGAGGATAAGATGCCACAGATACAATTAAAGAATAGATAATCTGCTGGCATGTCTGGTTGTGTGATCATTATCACAAGCACATGTAGTGGAACAACACAGTGAACTCTAAAATCTGCAGAGGCACCCATTCAGCTTGGTTGGGGAATATAAACAATGGAAAATACTGCAATTCATTCTGCATAAACTGGCCTGATCTAGTTTTCTTGTCAGCTTCACGTACAATACTAATGTACCAGATAGCTGCCTGTTGGCTATTATTTTGAATTGCTGATCCAGGCATAATTCTTCAATACATCCTTGTCAGCCAAGTGGAATGTTTCCACCCTTTCCTCTCATAATCGTTCACATTTTCAAAGCTTAATAAATTCAGTCTATTTGCACAGCCTAGGACAGCAACGTAGGTTAGAAGTCATAACATGTCTTCTTTTAAAACATTAATCTTGTGAATATTATAGAATGGTTAATTTGTTTGATTAAGGGCGCTGTTCTGAATGAATGGTGTGTGTATGCAACCTTTGGTTGGGGATTCTTTATGCACTATGTAAATAATTTGAGTCGAGCGGAATGCTGATGGAACTGCACAGTTCATTAAATCAGCTTCAGGTACAGTAATAAATACTCTGCTTTATTTTTGTATCCATTATTCAGATCAGTGCTTCCACTGAGATTGCAAGTGTAGTGTGGCACACTGGCTTCTTACAAGTGAAGACAGATTGCGCCACCTTTAAACTGCCATTATGTACCTGGATTGCACACACAATTTAACTGAAAGATTACTGAGTCCCAAAATTCACGTTACTCAGCTTTTGGAGGCAAACAGTAACTCAAACTTGTCCTGTTTTCTTGTTGGGAACCTTTACTAAAGATGACTGAAATCTATCAAAAAGCCAGCAATAGTGCAAATGCCAATTTGTGTACGTTTCAACATGACTATTTTTGGACCGCCTAGCAACATCTTTCAAAATCACACTTCTGCATTTGTCAAGTTCTCTGCCTGTGTTACATTGGAATGCAGACTTTTGTGCAACTCAGTTGAAACAAAGAACGTTTGGACTAAGCGAGGGTGAATGTGGACAAGTTTGTCTTGCTGAACTTGTAAGAGAGAACTAGGTGGTTTATCATGAACAAGGCAATGTGACTTGAGGAGTAACTACTGAACTTTCATGATATATAATGTATGGAACATTTCACACTGACAGTGTTGGGTGGTTTTTGCTCATTGGTGTTTGCTGATTCGAATGAGCACAGCATTTAATCTTTCCCCGCTCAGAATAAGGTGCTCAGAATACTGCAGGACAAGTCTCTTCTGTGCTTGCACAGTCACTTACTTCTGATGTAATGACAACCAACAGTGTGTTAGTATTCATCTTGAATTCAATCAACCTTTTTTGATTAGGGTTTTGTTGAGTAATTTTTTATTTCCTCTCCTTTCTTTTCCAAGTGTCGACAAAATGTGTCACTGAACCTGTAAATTATTCACAAACAATGACTATTCTAATTCGCAACACATCCCACTACACTAATTAGGAAAAAGAATGTTACATAAATTAGTTATATGTAGGAACATGATGATCAACTGAAAAAGGGTTACCTGAAACTAATATCACGGAAAAACAAACCGTGGATAATTTAATGTATATTACGCTATCTACCTGCTAACAGCATATTTGGTGCTTACAGTTGAATGGCTATTTTAAATTTATACTCTCTGGGCGGAATTTTACCAGCACGTCCGCACGATACCGCCCGAGGCCAACAGAGAATGCCGTTCTGAGCCTCACCCGCCCAGGAATTTGGGCAGGCGTGCCAGTAAAATATGTCTCTCTGTCTCTTCTCACTAGACTGGTTAACTTTACCCAAACTGCTATCATGTACCATTACCTTGTTAGTTCCCTTTAATTGAGCGCAATTTCAACATTTACAGATGACATGAAACTTGGTAGGTAATTCAAGCAGAAAAGTGTGAGGTTCGGAAGGAGAGTGAAGAACTGAATGGTACCATTTTAGATGGAGTGCATGAACAGAAGTTCTCGAGGGTATTTGTGCACAAATCCTTGAAGGTGGCAGGAGGTGCACAAAACAGTTAACAAAGCACATTGGATTTTGAACTTTAGAAATAAGTGGTATAGAGTACGACAAAACAGGTGGTAATGCTAAACCTATATAAAATATGACTTCAGACCAACTGGAGTATTGTGTCCAATTCTGGGCGCTGCACATTAAAAAAAGACGTGAATGCTTTGGAGAAGATACAGAAGAGATTTACTAGAATGGTTGCAGGGTTGAAGATTTAGTGACATGGGATATACGGGAGAAGCTGGGCTTGTTCTCCTTAGAGCAGAGAAGGCTAAGAGGAGATTTGGTAGAGGTGTTTAAAATTATGAGCTGTCGAGATAGAGTATAAAAATCAAAACTGTCTTCAGTGGTTGAAGTGTTGATAACCGGACGGCATGGTGGCACAGTGGTTAGCACAGCATCAAGGACCCGGGTTCGATTCCCGGCTTGGGTCACTGTCTGTGCGGAGTTTGCACGTTCTCCCCGTGTTGCTCCGGTTTCCTCCCACAGTCCAAAGATGTGCGGGTTAGGTGGATTGGCCACGCTAAGTTGCCCCTTAGTGTCAGGGGGATTAGAAGGGTAAAGACGTGGGGTTATGGGGCTAGGGCCTGGGTGGGATTGTTGTCGGTGCAGGCTTGATGGACCAAATGGCTTCCTTCTGTACTCGGGATTCTTTGATCTATGATTTAACCAGAGGTCACAGATATAAGCTGATCGACACAGATACATGGCCGAATGGTCTCATTCTTTGCTGCACTATTCTATTCTATGATTCTGTGAAAGGGCTAATTTAACTATTAAACAATTGGACCATATTATTTTACCACATTCTCTCAGAATCAGGCCATACTCTCCAATAACTCCTTCACTGAGGTTAGCATGCAGTGTTGAACATTTCTCAGTCTTATAAGTTAACTCTTTTCTGCCCAACTTTATGCCTTTGCCTCATCCTCACTAGAGCATTGGAGTTAATTTCCATTTCACTAAACAGCCATTCTGATGCAATTTCTGAATGAAGCTGTTAACTTTGTCCCATTGTTCTCAGGCAGATTTGTACAGTGGACCAGTGCTCACCTGATCAAGATGGAGGCCACCTAAACTCATTTTATAATTGGCCAAGAGGGGAGACATTCACCTCCTCAACCAGGGCTGGATTTTAACCCACATCCCTGAAATGAAAGAACAGTGCACGAACCGTGTTACGCGACTCATGATTATCTGGGACATTCTGTATCCCGACTTCAGTTGTGACATTTACTCAAGTAAAACTTACTATTTCACGTGTACTGACACTATGAGATACTTACAGGAATAAACAAATGAATAATTACTCTTCACAAATAAGAGTGCATTTTTTCCTTGGGGCAAGTGTGCCACTCATCCTTGCTGAATAAGCTACGTTGTCAGGTTTTAAAGGAGCGGGCAGCTGAGTGCCTGCCAGAAAGTTAGGAACATTTCCAGCAGCAGGTCCCTTGAGGGATGGGCTTCTGGCAACAAGCCTCCCCACCCAGATTCCCCCTCCTTCTACTGCTGATCTCCCCTGCAGTGTCTGCAGAGGGGCGAAGGAAGTCACACCCTGAGTGCACTAACAATGGTACGTAAACCAGACATGCAGGAAATGGTGGCGGCTTTAACGACAAAACCTCCAACAAATATCCGATGCACCTCAACAGTCTAACTGGCTGCTTTCCAGCTCCTGTAATGTCCGAATTTATACCAGGGATAAAGCACTTGGGAGAATCTGCGCAAAGTGGTGATGTATTTAATAAATATTAACTTACTTAACATGTAATGAAATTTTAAAAGAATATCTAGAAATTCTAAAAAAAACAGCTGTGAAAGAAGGACCGTATAAAGTTGAGATGGAGCATTGGTCAAATGTAATTTGAATGTCCTTTGATTTTTTTTGTTTCAAGCCTGAGCATGTGCGTTAAACACAGTAAGAAGTCTCACAACACCAGGTTAAAGTCCAACAGGTTTATTTGGTAGCAAACGCCACTAGCTTTCGGAGCGCTGCTCCTTCGTCAGGCGAGTGGGAGATCTGTTCACAAACAGGGCACATAAAGACACAAACTCAATTTACAGAATACTGATTGGAATGCAAGTCTTTACAGCTAATCAAGTCTTAAAGGTACAGACAATGTGAGTGGAGAGAGCATTAAGCACAGGTTAAAGAGATGTATTGTCTCCAGACAGGACAGTTAGTGAGATTTTGCAAGTCCAGGCAAGTCGTGGGGGTTACAGATAGTGTGACATGAACCCAAGATCCCTGTTGAGGCCATCCTCATGTGTGCGGAACTTGGCTATCAGTCTCTGCTCAGCGACTCTGCGCTGTCGTGTGTTGTGAAGGCCGCCTTGGAGAACGCTTACCCGAATATCAGAGGCCGAATGCCCGTGACCGCTGAAGTGTTCCCCAACAGGAAGTCTTGCCTGGGATTGCCGTTCTCTTCCTGTTGGGGAACACTTCAGCGGTCACGGGCATTCGGCCTCTGATCTTCGGGTAAGCATTCTCCAAGGCGGCCTTCACGACACACGACAGCGCAGAGTCGCTGAGCAGAGACTGATAGCCAAGTTCCGCACACGTGAGGACGGCCTCAACAGGGATCTTGGGTTCATGTCACACTATCTGTAACCCCCACGACTTGCCTGGACTTGCAGAATCTCACCGGCTGTCCTGTCTGGAGACAACACACATCTCTTTAACCTGTGCTTAATGTTCTCTCCACTCACATTGTCTGTACCTTTAAGACTTGATTAGCTGTAAAGACTTGCATTCCAATCATTATTCTGTAAATTGAGTTTGTGTCTTTATGTGCCCTGTTTGTGAACAGAACTCCCACTCACCTGACGAAGGAGCAGCGCTCCGAAAGCTAGTGGCGTTTGCTACCAAATAAACCTGTTGGACTTTAACCTGGTGTTGTGAGACTTCTTACTGTGTTTACCCCAGTCCAACGCCGGCATCTCCACATCATGTGTGTTAATACATTTTAATAAGCAAATATAGCTGAACTTGTTTTACTGTGCATTATAATGGGCATTCCTCAGGTTTAAATGGAAACTCTTACATTTTTCAAATGATTGTTGGTTTTTCTTGGCGATTTGTTTGCACACAATTCATCTAACACTTGGTCAAGTAACAGCAAGGGTCATGAATACTCAAAATGACTAACTGCCATATTTTTAAAAACCCTTATTAGGATTACACTCACCGCAGTGACTCAGACTCAAACACATCAGCTATAATGTTTATCATGTGATTGGCATGGAAATGCTCTGTCATAATCCCACAATTACCATTTGAATTCCAGATACAGAGCTATCATTCTGCTACTATTTAATTGACTGCAAAACATTTTGGGATGTCTAATGGCCTGAGGTTACGTCAGATGGCAAGGTCAAGGCGATGGTCTTGAATATGGGTTGGGAGGTTTACATAGAGGGAGAAATTGAAAGAGAATGGGAAGGCAGTGAACTCAAAGGAGAGAGAACATGATGAATTGAGATAGAGGTTGAAGTGACTTAATATGAGAAATCCATCATGCAGAGATTGAGAAGGAGTGAAGATATCTCAGTGAGAAAAATTTTATGGGCTTTGGATGGGTAATAGAGATGAGGGAATGGAACAAAATGAGATGCTCAACAGGAGGAGAAACTGTGAGAGGAGTAAGGTGTGATGTAGTTATAAGAGCCACACCACCACTGCAATGGTTGGGGCAGGACATGTGGTGAAATGTATATCCAGGCGGAGAGTTTTCACTAAAGGGCAAGATGTCTTCACCCTCGGGCAGGTTTCTGTCTAGGCCGTGATATTGATGCAACTGTCCAAAATAGGCTTGTTTGCAACTGAATGAATATTTTGGAGAGAGATGTGAAGAGGGCAGTCAGAATTGAACAAATGGCAGAGTCCACAAGGTCAGCACTGAAAAGGATGAGCTGGATGGAGAGGAGTTTGGCAAGATCATTCCCTGGCTGGCAGACGGACAGGAAGATCAGAGAGAGAGCAGGATGTCTGTAACCCATTAGCGAGATGCAAATGAGGTTCATGCCGACCTCCAGTTTGTAATCACGCCAATGCAGAACTGATTTTTGGGTCTCCTGCCCTCAGAACACGGCGCAACACACCCAGTTGCTTAATTAATGAGGCTGGGGCTGGAGAATTTGGCATGTTTCCCCACCAGCCTCCACAGAGGGGAACAGTCCAAGTTCCTGCCCCCACTCCAAGCTGGGGAAATTCTGGCCTTTAAACTAATAGACAACACAGGGGAGCAAAGTTCTGTTCCATCTGCATTCCCCTAAAAATCCTCCCTCAGACTGCAGCAGCAGAAGTGTACATTGAAGCATCAGGAATAGGCTTTCAATCACATCATTATTCATCCTTGATAAGACAGGTTGTTGAATTAGAGGCATTTAGTAATGGGAGTTGAAGAAAATACTCTCAATTTGATGTGGTGCATGATAGAATTTCAATAATATGCATGTTTTCAGCATCATCGATGTCCAATGTTTCAGTGCACGTAGTCTCATTATTCTAACCCAACTTGTCATTGAATAATAAGTGTTAACATGTATTTATTATTTTGGAGTAAACTGCATGGGAAAACATTGTTCCGCTCTGTATTGGTCTTGGGTTAGCCGCACGACCAGTTTTCAACAACTATGTAGGATTATTGTGGCTATCAAGGAGGATGTTGTTGAATAGAAAACCTCTCCAGCGCACCTATTTAGCATAAAATAGTCAATGCTAACAGCCTGTCACAATGATTTTTTTTCAATCGAAGAATCCAGGCTGTTGCCCACGGGTCTCAGTGATTCTCTCACTCCTAACACAATACCAGACTTCAATAATCAGTATATGTGTGTACATGCCTCTCACACACCTCCTGCTGTGTGATGAATGGGGCATGGTTAATTCACATCTGAACACAAAAAGGCTGCAGAGGCACACACTCAGGGTCTGGTGCATTTTTGCTATTGTATATTGACCTCAAATGATACAAACCACATTCCCGGCAGTGTGGTGGTGTTAGCAGCAGGCTCCTGGGATTAGGAACTGGTGAGGACATTTCTCCACAGTAAATAATTTTCACAAAATCACATTGGTAAAAATGCACCTCTTTGAAAGACGCGCATTATACAATTTTTTTTGCAGGACGTTAACAATGGGGAAGAGTTTTTTTATTCAAAGAGAAACTTCATCTTTGAGGTTCTTGGAAGAATCAATATAAAGTAGATCAACCAAAATTGAGCATTCCTTTAAAAAATATATATACCTGGCAAGTGCAAAATCTGAGTGAAATACTTTGCTAAGCATTAGTGTGGACCAGGAACTAGGGGCTGGATCATCATGGGGTTGAGAAGACTCTTTATCAAGAAGTTTCACCCACATTTCTGACCAAACTAATTTTGCTGGTAGGGAAAAGCAGGCAGGGAGTGATCCGTAGAGGCAGGAATCTCAAATATGGTGATCCATTTAAAATTAGTGGAGAGTTTAAATAAATGCAATTTTTGTTGCTGCAAGTGCGTGAGAGTTATGAATTTGTGGGAGAACCAACCGACTCAAGAACAGCTTCTTCCCTACTGCCATCAGACTTTTGAATGGACCCAACTTATATTAAGTTGATCTTCCTCTACACCCTAGCTATGACTGTAACACTATATTCTGCACCCTCTCCTTTCCTTCTCCCCAATGTACTCTATGAATGGTATGCTTTGTCTGTACAGTACGCAAGAAACAATACTTTTCCAGTATAATAATACAGGTTACAATAATATATTAACCTGGGGGTCCTTGTGCATGAATTGCAAAAACTCAGTTTGCAGGTGCAGCAGGTGATCAAGAAGGCAAATGGAATAGAACATAGAACAGTACAGCACAGAACAGGCCCTTCGGCCCACGATGTTGTGCCGAGCTTTATCTGAAACCAAGATCAAGCTATCCCACTCCCTATCATCCTGGTGTGCTCCATGTGCCTATCCAATAACCGCTTAAATGTTCCTAAAGTGTCTGACTCCACTATCACTGCAGGCAGTCCATTCCACACACCAACCACTCTCTGCGTAAAGAACCTACCTCTGATATCCTTCCTGTATCTCCCACCATGAATGTTGGCCTTTATCGCGAAGGGGATGGAGTATAAAAGCAGGGGGGTCTTGCTGCAATTGTACAAGGTACTGGTGAGGCCGCAACTGGAGTACTGTGTGCAATTTTGGTCCCCTTATTTGCGGAAGGATGTATTGGCTTTGGAGGGAGTACAGAGAAGGTTCACCAGGTTGATACCGGAGATGAGGGGGTTAGCTTATGAGGAGAGATCGAGTAGATTGGGCCTATACTCGTTGGAGTTTAGAAGGCTGAGGGGAGATCTTATAGAGACATATAAAGATAATGAAGGGGCTCGACAGGGTAGAGGCAGAGAGATTCTTTCCACTTAGAAAGAAAACAAGAACTAGAGGACACAGTCTCAAAATAAGGGGGAGTCAGTTTAGGACAGAGTTGAGGAGGAACTTCTTCTCTCAGAGGGTAGTGAATCTCTGGAATTCTCAGCCCATTGAAGCAGTGGAGGCTACCTCGTTAAATATGTTTAAATCACAGGTAGATAGATTTCTGATCAATAAGGGAATTAAGGGTTATGGGGAGCGGGCGGGTAAGTGGAACTAAACTACTATCAGATCAGCCATGATCTTATTGAATGGCGGGGCAGGCTCAAGGGGCTAGATGGCCTACTCCTGCTCCTATTTCTTATGTTCTTATTAAATCAAATCAAACCAAATCAAAAAGTTTCTGAAGATCTCCAAAAAGGTGTTTCCCTTGTGCTGGACTCTACAAAGTTACATTCTGAAGACAGAAGATTTACTTCATAGAGGTTTGTGCCAGACCACAAGAGAAGTTGGATGAGTGGAGGGACAGTTCTGGTGGAGGGGCATGTGTGTGTGATCCCTCAGGATTATTCCTTGCCTCGGGCAGCCAAGTGGGAGACAGGGCAGACTGCCAGTCTCACTGGGTAAAGAGCACGAAGCAAAGGAAGGCAGTTGGAAACATGGACATTACATCTTCCCACATACGGACAATAGAGAAAGGGCAGTGGCAGCAATGTGGTAGGAAGGAGGAAAAGGACACAATGCTCAGCAGGGAGGAGGAAAAGGACAGAAAGCAAGTGGAGGAGATATTATCCTGAGGGAAGGGTGTACCATCTCTGGAGATGTTTTCTCAACATGACCAAGAGGCAGAAAAGGCAAAGGGCGGGAATTTTTTGTGCAATCTGCCACATGTTTCTTGGCAGCAGTGATGGCCCACCATTGACCTGTGGCGGGATCTTCTGGTCCCATCGTTGCCAACAGGGTTTCCCGTGAATGCATCCCTCACCACCATGAAACCTGTGGTGAGGATGCGTCATCGGCAGGACCAGAAGATTCTGTTGGCACGAACGGCCAGAAATTTCCTGCCAAAGATTCCAAATTTCAAGAAAAAAAATGATAGAGGCATCTTTACCATGATGGAGGAAGAAATCGAACCACAATCAGCTGATTTCCATGTACTGCCTTTTGCAGTGAAGGTAACAGTGGCCCTCAATTTGTATGCACCAGGCTCCTTCCAGATTTCTGCCACAGACACTGCAGCATCTTTCAATCAACCACCCAGCGGTGCATCATCGCCATTACCAAATCTTTGCTCCAGTGGGGGTATACATTAACCTTCCCACAGATGTGTCACAGACACAAGGGCAATGGGATTTGCCTCCATTTGTGTGGGGAACTTGCCAGCTTTCCACAAGTTGAAGGAGCGGTAGAATTGCACGATATTGTGGTCCTTTTTACAGAGGTGGGTTTGGCGGGAGGAAAAATTTCTCAACTCAAGCTACCTGCTTCAGTAGCTTTAGATGATGTGACAATTCACTCATTCTTCAAAAGGAAGGAATCAACATTGTCTTTTGTCAGAGCTGGACTCAGACCAGATTCTGAGGATGGTTCTTTTCTGTTACACGACAAAATATCTTTTAGTGCAAAAAGGTAATGGGGTACGGTTTCCTCTGATTGCTATTTGTAGTGCGTTTGTAAATAAGATTGTAAAGAATGTTTTTACTGTTGAATACAATTAGCAAGTGTCAGTTTGACTCATTTAGGAATTCCAAAAGGTCAATGGTTGAAGGCCTAGGTTCCTCTTAATATTCCCCTCCAAGCCACTCGCCATCCTGACTTGAAACTATATCACCGTACCTTCACTGCTGTTGGGTCAAAGTCTTGGAACGCCCTTCTAATGGCACTATGGGTGTACCTGCACCACATGGACTTCAGTGACTCAAGAAGGCAACTCACCACCACCTTCTTGAGGGCAAGTAGGAATGGGCAATACATATTAGCCTTATCATTGATACCTACATGCCTACATGCCCTGTACAAATTTTTAAAAATCGAAGGTCCTTAATTTTAGTACATAATCTAAGTTAACGTTTTCATATAGCACTAAGGGAGTGCTACATTGAGGGTGCAATTAAACCGATTCGCTGATTAACAATTCACCTGAGCAGGTGGATGCAAAAAATCTTCTTTTTCTTCCTTTCTGGGATATGGACATCACTGGCTAGGCCAGCATTTATTTCTCATCCCGAATTACCCTTGAGAAGTTGATAGTGAATTGCTGCAGTCAGGGTGATGTCGGTACACCCACAGGGTTTTCAGGGAAGGAGTTCCAGGATTTTGATCCAGCGAATGTAAAGAAACAGCAATAAGGATGAGGTGGCTGGCTTAGAGGGGAACTTCCAGGTGGCAGTGTTCCCAGGTACCTGCTGCCCTTGTCCTTCTAGTTGGTGGTGGTGGGTTTAGAAGATGCTGTCGAAGGAGCCTTAGTAAGTTCTGTGGCACATTTTAAAGAAGAACAGGGGTGTTTTCTAGTTGGGCTAGCCAGCACCTATTCTTCAACAAATACTGCCAAGATAGATTTACTGCTCATTTATTCCATTGCTGGTCATGAAACTTTGTCCAAAATGGGTTTCCATGTTTATTCATGAAAGAACAATGAGCACACATTCAAAGAAAGCAATTAACTAACTTTGGGACATGGTGGCAATTCGAAAGACTCTGTCTAAATACACTGTTTAAATACAGAAGAGGAAATTTCCCCAACGCATTCATAGCCAATGTGGGAAATTGAATTATTCCTGTTTTTAACGATGGATACTTGATTTATATCATTTAATTGATGATTTCCTCATTACTTTGCACGAATTATTTTCAACAATGCCATCTGCCATTTTAAATTTTGGCCGTCTTTTCACCAGGATATATGACATTCAAAGCTTGTATAATAAAATCAAGAGTTGTGTACCATTTGCCATTGACCTAGAATTATAACACACGCTACTATTTCAGCTCCTAGCATTTAAGTGTTTTTTTTTGTAAATCACTGGATTCCAATATCATCTTTCCCTGTTTTCTACATCTGTGGATTATCATTAAGGAAAAAGTTCCAGAACAAATCCACATATCTTTAAATGAGCTAATTCCTCTCTGTGCCCAGGAGTGTGGCAACATTGTCAAGGCACTGGAATAAATGGCATATTTGTTCAATTAATTTTCAATGAAAGTGAGTTTAAAGATAGGAGAGAACCCTAATTATTGTGATATGGCACTCTGCTAGTATTTGCTGTGAAGAAATGGACTGTACTCCCAGTTTAGACACTAATAAGATCAACGCTCATACGCTACATAACGGACAAATTGAGGAAGAATGTTTGCTGGATCTGATTTGTTTTCAACCACTGAGATGTTATCTATAGGTTTCTGTTTCAATCTGAAATCTTTGTCTGTCTAGAAGCTGAACCACCATTGGCTAATATAGCAACAGCAATATCTTAAACCTTCTCTTCTATTGAACTTGAACAGAAATAATTTGTGGATCATTTCTCATCACAAATTATACTTTTATTGTATTAGTTTGTGTCTAGTAAATGAAAAATATACATGGATTCAAATTACATCTCCTAAATTGGAGCTTAATAACTTGATCAGAATTCAAATTCCAACTTTTTACTGGAAAGCTTTTCAGTCCCCGAGGAGTATTTAAGAAGTTGAGATCGCCTCTTTAGGCACTCCTAGCACATTAATTTACAAACATTGTTCTTGCCACCAATACTGTTCCCTATGTTATTTGTACCTTAAACAAACAGGACGTGAGGTGAAGTAGGGAGACAAAGGAAGAAAACCTTAGGAAATGCAACATTACGGCTGTGAAAACACTACAGATCAAATCTCATTGGTCATCATAAAACAGATTTAAGGAAGTTATGATAAACCTTTACAAAACACTGGTTCAGCCTCAGCTGGAGTATTGTGTCCAGTTCTGGGCACTATAGGAAGGATACGATGGTTTTAGAGAAGGTGCAGAAAAAAATTACAAAAATGATTCCAGTTATGTAGGAATTCAGCTATGTGGATAGATTGGCAAAGTTGGGGATGCTCTTAGAGAAGATTGGAAATAGAAATGTTAAAAATCATAAGTGGTCCAGGCAGAGTAGATGGAGAAAAACTGTTTCCATTGGTGCAAAGGTCAAGAACTAGAGAGTACAGTATTGAAGGAATTGGCAAAAGAACCAAAATTGACAAGAGGAAAATCTTTTTGATGCATGGTTATGACCTCAAATGCAGTGCCTGATAGAGTGGTGGAGGCAGATTCAATCAAGGTTTTCAAAAGGGAACTGGCTAAGCATCTGAAAGGAAAAAGAATTGCAGGGCTAAAGGGAAAGGGCAGGAGAGTAGGACTAACTAAATTGTTCTTGCACAGAGCCAGTACAGGCTCAATTGGCTGAATGAACTCCTTCTTTACTGCAACCATTCTATGACTATTGATTATGGCCGGAATTTTCTGGCCATTCACGCCAATGGGATTCACTGGTCCCGCTGCAGCGTTCAGAGATTTGGCTGAGCGGCGGTGGGGCATGAACAGCCGGAGAATTCCGGCCTTTGTTTTCTTTGTGAAAGAGAGGGTCCAAATTTATATTTTGCTTTCAGCACTGGTGGCCAAAAGGCTTAATGCCAATACAAGGGACATATTCAATGCTACAAGAGCAATTTAAAAAGTTTAATTAAATGTAATGTAATGTATTTTGTCATTGTGGTGGAAGTGGAAAAACAAAGAAAATGAAGCCTGATGCTACATTTAAGAGAAATGTTTTTACCTCATTTCAGTTATGTTATTGTCAGTCACAAGTGGGAGGAGGTACACTTGGAAGGCACCCCGAGGCCTGGTTTTTGCTCTTGATTCGCTGTGGCAGTTTTTATTCTCTATTCATGGTCACAGCACATAAAATCAACCTGGTTGCGTACTCCAGACGTGCTGCTCTGGGCTATTTTAACAGAACTTTCTAGGTCAGCTGGAACTATGCTGCTTAATGCTGATTCATATGTTTGCTTTTCACTACAGTACCAGCACATTCATTCTTGCGCAGTCAGCTAAGCAGGTCGTTGTGAGAAATAATGTTTAAACAGCACGTAAGGACCATAATTCAGATTAGATCCATTTTCTGACTGCTTTGTCAGTTTACTCCACACATTAATTTTGTTTTTGTTTGTCTGCCTCAGCAAATTACTTTTAATTTTAATTTCCACAATCGATGTTAGGATTGTATCTCAATGTCTGGAGGGGGTGGGAGGGAAGGCAAAAGACTTCTCACTGCTTTCCATTGTTTATGTACTACATATTGGTACAAGAAGCCTGTTTATTTTATGTATATGTTACATGTGGATAACGTTGTCCACTGCTCAGGTTGATAATTTATATCTATTTTGTGTTCAGTTTAGGTCATTGTGTGGATTCCCAAGTTATTCATTAATGAGATCATGCTATTTGAGGGTTGGAGTATAGCCAACTGCTTGAGTGGGATGACCAAGAATGTCCCTGTTCTCTTGTAGACAAGACAGTGCATATAAGTATGCTGATGTTGTTACTCATTTTTTTGGTTCTGCTCTCTGCATGCCCATTCCCCTAAATGTACTTGGCTGTCAACATTCTTCAGAGTTACTCGAAGGCTCATATCGCCAGCTTGAATTGATTCTTTTTCCCTCTTCTTCTCACAGCAAGCACCTCACCTGTCAGGAAAGCTGAGATTGGATATGTTCGCACTTTCGATGCAGATGTCATTTCCTATTAAACGATGCAAGAAAACGTCTCCATTTCTTAATAGAGTCTGTATTCCTTTGGCGCTTTAGTTATGTTGTGATGTGGAGCTATCACCCCACCATTAAAAAGTGCACATTCACTTCTGTCATAGGTTCCATGTTCTTGAAATTATCAGTAAACACATGCATAATTTAAGGGGCCCAATAACCCTGAAGTATCCCTTAAATTTCTGGAAAACACTCTTCCATGCAAATGCACCTACCATATATTAAGTTAATCTTTCTCTAGCTATGACGGTAACATTACATTCTGCACCCTCTCCTTTCCTTCTCCCCTATATACTCTATGTACTCTATGCTTTGTCTGTATAGCGCGCAAGAAACAATACTTTTCACTGTATTACAATACATGTGACAATAATACATTAAATCAAATCACTCAAATCAAAAATAGAACAGCAAGTTCAAGATGGAGATGCAATATATCAGGCATCGCTCATACAGTGTGGTGAGGGCCTAAACAATGTAAAACAAGCCCCAAATGATGCAGAGAAAGATGACTCAACTGAATTAACTAATACATGTATTTTTAATTCATAAACAAAAATTATACAACTAGGGCATATAAAAGATTGTATATTTTTGCTAGAACATCAATGTTTTAAATCATTGCTTAATGCAATGTAGACTGTTTTTGGTTGATACCAGAAATATTTATAACCTGTGTTAGAGTTTGTATGAGCCCTAATACTCTTACTTTTCCTTGACAACTGAATTTCTGTACTTGAAAGTTTAGCTGCATGTTGCACAGAACTCGAACTGCCACAGTTTATTAAACAGTACAGCAGCTGTGTGGAATACCAAACATGTTCTACAGATTTTTCATTACAGTATCCATTAAAATACCAGCGTGGGGGACAGCCTCCAACTTGGCTTCATTTGAGAGAAACAAGTAGATCTGACACTTAATTCCAAAAATGAATCCTTTTGCATTATAGTACGTGAAAAATGTCATTTTATAATTCTGAATGCTCGTCAAGAAATTCATAGTTTTAAAGAACAAAACATCAGTCTTCCACTACTGTTGTCAGTTATTAAGGTCAACTTTCAGAACATAAATTTTGTCTTAAATGTGCAAAATGACAGACAGGACTAACTCAGCCGACCACACTGGTTTCTTGTAGGAGAGCATTAACTGCCATTAGATGAAGGCAGTTTATGTTACCAAGTTATGATGGGGAACACTGTTCAGTTTTAGCCTCCTCCCAAATGCATCCATTAGAATAGAAACACTACAGAAGGAGGCCATTCAGTCCATTGGGCCAGCACTGACAACAATCCCACCCAAGCTGGTATTTACCCGGCTAATCCCCCTGATACTAAGGTGCAATTTACCATGGCCAATCAACTCAACCTGCACATCTTTGGAGTGTGGGAGGAAACCAGAGCACCTGGAGGAAACCTATGCAGACACAGGGAGAATATGCAAACTTCACAATTATCTAAGGACAGAATTGAACCCGGGCCCCTGGCGCTGTGAGACAGCAATGCTAACCACTGTGCCGTCCTGTAAAAGTTCCAATGGCTAGCTTAGCAAACCTTTTTTGTACTGTCACAATATACAAACAGCAGAGGAGAAGGGACAAAGGAAAAAGAAAATAGGCAATGTAGCAAAATAGGAATCTTAACATCAAAATATCCCAAGTTAAAAGTGTCCCAGAACTGTGATACTCCCCCAAAACAACAGGTTCTCTTTTTGATTGTACGCTTTTGAACTGAGGTTCGGTCGACAAACAAGAAACGTTTAATAGAATGGACACTGGATCAGAAGAATTATGCGAAACACAAATTCCAAAGTCTTAGGTTTCTTTGCAGCTGTAAGGAAAGCATTTTGCATCATGTTCAACATTTCAGCAGAAATGAAATCTGATGCTAGATTACTGGAGAATTAGTTGTATTTTGTACCATGAAGGTGGTAGATTTCCAGCTGGTTGGTCTCAGGGTCTTGGTCTGGCTCTTAGTCAAAGACGTGCTGTAATTTTCATGCAGATGTGAGCTATAAGAGGAACTTGTTCCACTGCCAAAAATGATTTGCTGGGCAAGGCTAACCACTGTTTCCTCTCAAATAGACGGATATCTGCTCCCAGCCCTCCAGACTAAAAACAAGGTTGCACAATGAGGCATCTTGCACAATCTGATTCACGAGCAGCAAGTCATTTGCCACAGTACTGCCGGTCCTTCAGACTTTGTTCTTAGCACAGAAGTTACCGTTTATGTAACTGTGCTTGTTTTAAACTTCCTTGCTCAATTCTATGTCGCTCAAAGGGCTGAATTTAATGACTGTGATAGTGGCTCTGTCTAATGGCCACAGACCAGGTGGCAAACCTGTCATGGCCATTCCTGGGACCCTGATATTCTTTCTACAAGCGGTGCCAGGATGTTGCCATTAGAGAATCATTAATTAACCACTTAAAAACCTTAGCTGGTCTTGGGGAGGGAAGGTCAACCTAGACCTTCCTCATCCCTGGCACAATCCGGCAAATTGGGAAGGCAACGGGTACTCCACCCCATTGCTTCCTGCTCAAATAAACTTCCCATTTGCCTCCCAGCCCTCTCTGGGGAGGGGGAAGGCATAACATTCCACCCAATGTGTGTAAAAAGATGACACTTGAAGACATGGAAGTATTTCAGAATTCCACAGGGTTGATTTTGTTCTACCACATTGTGCAAGCTGGGCTGGAGACTTCAGGAAGGCTGTCAAGGCCTTGGCGATGGTGCGAAGGACTAGAATGTAACCAGGATGAGAGAGTTTGCCAATATAGAAAGATGAGAGAAGCTGGGATTGTTCTCCTTACAGCAGAAGCAGAGATTTAGCAAAATCATGAGAGGAATAAAGAGAAACTGTTTCCTGGACTAGAGGTTTGGTTATCAGTGGATACATTTTAAGGTAACTGGCAAAAAATCCAGAGGCAAGATGAGTTTGTTTTGACACAGTGGATTAAGATGGTGTGAAATACATTGCCTGAAGGGTTGTGGGAGCAGATTCAACAATAACTTTTAAAAGGGAATTGACAAACACGGGAAAGGGAAAACATTGTACAGCTTTGGGGAAGGGAGTGGGAGTAATTGGATCGTTCTTTGAAAGAACCAGCACAGACAAAATGGGCGGAATGGCCTCCACCTGTGCAATCTCATTGTTGCATCCTATAAGAAGGGCAATTAATAACAAAAAGGTTAGTTCTCTGCTAGAACTTGCCCCTGTCCCACAGCCTGTGATTTTAAACTGCAGGATTCTGCAGAAACCTCAGGTGGAGGTGGGAGAGAGAACTCAAGAATTTATTCAAATTAAAATCCTATTTGGCCCACAGGGCTTTGATTGCAATTTAACCTACGAGTATGAGAGATATTCAGGACGATCCTGCCAAAAATTTCTTAGTGTTGAATTCACGTAAAAACTGGAGTAAATCATGCTAATTTTTTCAGCAGGAGTTTCAAAATGAATCTCCTACACTCTGTGCACTGCAGAGTGCCCTAGAGTAAATCCTGTTGAAAATCAGCATGTGGGGCTTATTCCTGTTGGTGGGGAGTGCTGAGCGGGCCACTGCACATGCGCCGGTTTGTCAGCACTGAGATCAGCACATGCGCAGAGCCCCGTGATGCCGGCCTCCCGATCGCAGTGCGACCCCCCCACGGCCCGATCGCTGACCCCTCAGATATGTCCAGGCCAGCCTCACCGACCCTCCCAGCCCCTGGCCCACCTTGATCTCCACCCCCCACCCCCCTCCCGCAGTCCCAACCACCCCCCCCTACCCTGCAGTCCTGATCCCCCGCCCCCAGAGGCCCCCACCTCCCATTCAGCCTTGCCGCCTTGGCATTGCCAGATGCCCGGTAGGCAGTGCCAAGGTACCCCTGAGCATCGGCACTTTTCCCCTTGGTCCGTACCAGGGGTCCGGGTCCAAGGCTGGCAATGCCCAGAGTGCACCCTCCCCCCAAATGCCCGACCCTCAGGTGGGTCTCGATTGCCTCCCCTTCACTCCAGCTTCCCACAAGTGGGGAGCTATACTAAACCCTGTTGGAGTGAACCACCCCTGGCATGGGGGAAGGGTGGGGGGCGGGGGGGAGAGCAGGGAGATGCTAGCAGGCCTGGAGATTTCAGTCCTGGGCCCGCTAATAGGGTTTAAAATATATGGTAATGAGGATTACCATAATTTATTCAGCTGCATGCCAGAAATTGGCACAGAGCTGACTGTGCCAGAAACTCGCGGAGGCCAAGGTACTCAGCAGGGAGCCCACAAAACAGCCTCCACTCAAGTGTCCCAGCCTGCTGCGTTAGAACAGCACCACAGCGGGAAGGGAGAATCACCCTCAATGCGTTTTGTCCGGGAGGTAAAAACAAGTTGTCATCAATGGGAAGGATGAAGAGGCCTAAAAAGTAAGAGTGCTTCTCCATACTCACAAGGCAAGTCACGTCCTTCCCAAGCCCTTTCCTTCCCACAGGGATCTTCCAAACCTCCCCACCTGGAATACCGTGAACAATTTTGGTCCCTTGATCTAAAGAAAGATATACTGGCATTGGAGGCTGTCCACATAAGGTTCACTAGATTGATTTCAGGTATCGGGGATTTTGATAAGGAGAGGTTGAGAAGGTTGGGCCTGTACTCATTGGCTCTTAGAAGAATGAGAGGCGACCTTATTGAGACTTATAGGATTCTCAGCGGGCCTGACAGGGTAGATGCTGAGAGGTTGTTTCTCTTTGTGGGAGAGTCTAGGACCAGAGGGCAAAATTTCAGAGTATGGGATCTCCCATTTAAGACAGAGATGAGGAGGAATTTCTTCTCTCAGAGGGTAGTGATTCTGTGGAATTCTTTACTACAGAGGGTTGTAGAGGCTGGGTCATTGAGTATGTTCAAGGCTGAGATAGACGGATTTCTAATCAGTAAGGAAATCAAGGGTAATGGGGATAAGGTGGGAAAGTGGAGTTGAGGATTATCACATCAGATAAGTCGTGACCCCACTGAATGGTGGGGCGGACTCGATGGGCCAAATGGCCTACCTCTGCTCCTGCATTTTATTGTCTTCCTCTATTTTTGTGCAAGCCGCAGTTGGGAAGTTGCATCTTTGTCAACTGGCAGCTGCTGTGCACTCCCTTCTAGCCAGAAATGTGGACTGGGAGCAATTAAGTGTAGTCCAGTGGCTATTACTGAAAACCTCGTGGATGGGAAATTATCTCCTTGAAGAGGTTTCTCAATCGAAACCCATTCAAAGTAAAGTTTAAAGTTGTGACTTAATTTAACATCCTTTCACCTTTAAAAGTCTCAAACTATAATCCTTCTCCCACTGTTCCTAAATTCCATTTGAAATGTTACTGAGCCATTGTTCACATGAATATTTTAAGCCCTGTTTGAAAAAGAATTGAGTAAAAACAGAAGAAATGAAAATCCAATTCTTCAGCGAGCTCATTTGCCATGTCATTCTGGAGATGGGAAGCACCTTTGAGAAAATGATCCTGTGGTAAAGAACAGGCTGCTTTTTGAGTGAGTGCCAACTTGATTATATCACAGAACTGAGTCATAGAGAGTCAGAGAGATATAAAGCATAGGAACAGGCCCTTTGGCCCAACTCGTCCATGCCCACCAGGTTTCCTAAACTGAATTAGCCCCATTTACCTACGTTTGGCCCATATCCTTCTAAACCTTTCCCATCCATGTACCTATCCAACTGTCTACATGTTGTAATTGTACCTGCCTCCTATATTTTAAAGCATTAAACCGAGCTGCAGGATGACTTATCTGATCCACGGCTTGACCTCAGGTAAGATAACCCCCATGGTGTTAGGGTGGATTACTGATTTCCTGGAACACCTAGATAACAAAGACACCTATGTCAGACTCCTATTTATAGACTACAGCTCAACCTTCAACACCATTATTCCTACAAAACTGATTTCCAAACTCCATGGCCTGGGCCTCGGCTCCTCCTTCTGCGACTGGATCCTGAACTTCCTAATCCACAGACCACAATCAGTAAGGATAGGCAACAACACCTCCTCCACGATCATCCTGAACACCGGTGCTCCACAAGGCTGTGTTCTCAGCCTCCTACTACACTCCTTCTACACCTATGACTATGTGGCCAAATTCCCCTCCAATTCGATTTTCAAGTTTGCTGACGACACCACCGTAGTGCATCGGATCTCAAACAATGACGAGACAGGGAACAGGAATGAGAGAGAATCTGGTGAACTAGTGCAGCGACAATAATCTCTCCTTCAATGTCAACAAAACAAAGGAGATTGTCATCGACTTCAAGAAACGTAAAGGAGAACATGCCCCTGTCTACATCAACGGGGACGAGGTAGAAAGGGTTGAGAGCTTCAAGTTTTTAGGTGTCCAGATCACCAACAACCTGTCCTCGTCCCCCCATGCCGACACTATAGTTAAGAAAGCCCACCAACGCCTCCACATTCTCAGAAGACGACAGAAATTTGGCATGTCAACTACGACTCTCACCCATTTTTCAGATGCACCATAGAAAGCATTCTTTCTGGTTGTATCACAGCTTGGTATGGCTCCTGCTCTGCCCAAGACCGCAAGAAACTACTAAAGGTTGTGAATGTAGCCCAACCCATCATGCAAATCAGCCTTTCATCCATTGATTCTGTCTACACTTCCCGCTGCCTCGGCAAAGCAGCCAGCATAATTAAGAACCCCACGCACCATAGACATTCTTCCACCTTCTTCCATCGGGAAAAAGGTACAAAAGTCTGAGGTCTCGTACCAACTGACTCAAGAACAGCTTCTTCTCTGCAGCCGTCAGACTTTTGAATGGATCTACCTCGCACTAAATTGATCTTTCGCTATACCCTAGCTATGACTGTAACACTACATTCTGCACTCTCTCCTTTCCTTCTCTATGAACGGTATGCTTTGTATAGCACGCAAGGAACAATACTTTTCACTGAATACTAATACATGTGACAATAATAAATCAAATTAAATCAAATTTCCTGTCGACAAATTAGAATTAACCTGGGAACCGTTGCGTATTTTGTCAGCAGTAAAAGGGAAATTAAGGTAATCATAAGCTGAGCTACAGGATGGATTTTAACATCCAAAAATAATGGACTGAGGTCATGTCAGATATTACAATTTTTAAAATCTGAAAGCCCACTCCAACCTATCCGCTTAAGGTTTCAAACTGACAAAAGGATCAAGCAGTCAACCATCTCCCAGGAAGTCAGCTGACAATTTAAGTATTTTGATGGGGCTGGCAATCTCTGATTGAAGCCATTTTGCAGGTTTGACAATGGCTTCCCAGGGCTGAAGGGAGGGGAGGACAGCTTTGAAGGCCTTTATAGCACTACTTGTGGTCTGTAAGGAGCAGGAGCCCTACCTGTTTCTCCCCATGCTCACCCCCTCCCACCCCCACCACCTATAGAAAGATCTCAGGATCGACCAGGCAGCCTCCCATCAGAGTTGGGATTGCGACCCCTGGGGACCAGATCCCCTCAGAGGTCAGTGATTGGTTGACCCACCAAAATCTCCACAGCATGAGTGGGAAACAGGCACTTGTGTATTTCCGCTGCGCTCACTCCAGTCCGCGTAGGTAACCCAGCTCTGTCAATATCCAGCCCACTAGGACTGCATCAAGAACTGAAAAGGCTTCAGGCTTTTTGGCATGAACTACATCCTTCTGTGTGTGTCCTAGGGATAATATTTGAGAATATGTTCCAATTTTTATATTGAATTCCAGCAAAGATTTATGAATCTGAAAAATTAAAACTGAAGAGGTCCATTTGCTACAAGCTGGAATAGAAAGCCATTAAATTTACTGGGTATAAATCTGAAGAAATATGCTTAGAGTAGAATTCAGTTCTTTAGAAAAGAGACAACTATCATTTTCTGGTCACAGGATGAACTTTGTTTTTGCTGCCGTCTTTTCATTTCTCAAATAACGGCAAATTAATTGTTCTCTCACTCTTTTATTCAGTTTTTTTTGTTAAGATACATTAGAGGTGTAATGCACAAAGTGGTCATTTGCTAATGATATCCCACCCTTAATTTACTGTACAAAATAATAACAATGGCTAAAATAATAAACCAAAAGAGAAAATACTGGAAAATCTCAGCAGGTCTGGCAGCAACTGTAAGGAGAGAAAAGAGCTGACGTTTCGAGTCCAGATGACCCTTTGTCAAAACTCACTGCTAACATAATAACAATGGCATTGGCTTGGTGATAAAATTGGAGAACCTTGCAAGGATTCAAAGCAACTTTCTGTCACCAGATTAATAAGCAGAGGGGTTTTTGTAAACCACCACATTTACCAGCAGCTTTAACCAGGAATTCCCCCAAAATAACATGAATATATTTGTATATAAGAGAGAAGATCTGAAAATGGAAGTATCATAGAATCCCTACAGTGCAGAAGGAGGCCATTCAACCCATAAGTCTGCACCAATTCTCCAAGAGAGCATTTTACCCAAACTCACCCTCTGCCCTATCCCTGTAACCCCACAATTTACCCCCCTAATCCATCTAACCTACACATCTTTTGACACTAAGGAGAAATTTAACATGGCCAATCCACCATACCTGCACATCTTTGGACTGAGGGAGGAAGCCGGAACACCCAGAGTAAGTCCACAGGGAGAATGTGCAAACGCCACACAGACTGTCACCCAAGACTGGAATCGAACCCGGGTCCCTGGCGCAGTGAGGCAGCAGTGCTAACCACTGTGCCACCATGTCACCCTTGTGGGGCCTCTACAGTGGAAGAGAAGGAACTGAAGGGGCCAAATGACCACATAAGTATATGCCCATTCAACACAAGTATATCATTCATCAGCACTAATTAGAGTGGTAAGACGTTACTATTAAGACTCAGTTGGAAATTTCCCATCCCGCTTGCTGTGGGAATCGTAGTGCGCGAGACAGGAAAAATTCAACGGACCATTAAAGGTCTGTTGAGCACGGGCCCGAAAATCCCACCCCCTCTTCTATTTATGTAATAATGACTTGTTATTAACATTTCCAATTCTGACAAGAAAAATATACAGTCCTGCCTTTTGTACGCAAGAGGCTCCCAGCGTGGTACCTAACCTTTTTCACCTTGAAGTTGACAATTTCCTTTATATAGTGCAAAATGTTAACATGTTCTATGTGAGGTACATCTCATAATAGTGTCAGTATATATTGGAGAAATATGACACTGGGCTTTAAAACCCTGGAAGTGCAGACACGTTCAATATATTCATTTTGAGGAGTCTCAAAGTAACAATCTATTTTCATTACCCAAGAAGTTAATGCCCACAAAAGGTAGAGTACCTGACTTTTTGAAAGTTGATTTTTCATTTAACAGAGCAACTTAAGTGGAATAGACTGTCTCATAATGTACATTTTGATTTTATGTCTGAATAGAGGGAGCTTACTGAATGGGTGGTACCAGATTTCCTTTCACTGTTCCAAGACTTACAATCCCCTGATGATAAGGTCAGCATTCTATTTTAGTGAAACATGATAAATGGATGAATAAGTGCAATGAGTTGAGAAGATCATAGCAAGGGCATTTTGCCCAGCCAAAAAAAAGAAACACAATGCACCTGTGTTATAAGATGCACATAATTAAAACTGCCAAGACAGATAGACTGTGAAAAGCCACGGTACAGCCACATAAATCACAGGATAAAATAGTAAATATCAATCAAATAGCAATACAGAAAATGTGCACGCCTCTGTACGCGTCCAAGCAAGAATATATTCCCCGTCATGCTAGCCTGGGGTACAATGCTACACACAAAAGGAAGTACATACCTTTCTACCACATTGACTCAAGCTTTAGGTAAGAATCCCTGATAGAAACTGACATTAGTGAGTACTTAAAGAGGTGTGCACTGATCAGGAACAGTCAGTATGGATTTGTAAGTGGGCTGGGAATGCTCAACTTATTTAATGGCATTTCTTTTTGGGAAACCACAGGGTGTATAGATAAAAGGCATGTGGTGGCTGTTGATGGGGTTTCAAAAGACATTAGATACGAAGCTACTTAAGATACTTGCTGTGAGATTTCAGGCACAGGCTATTAAAGGTAAAATAATTATATGGAGAGAGAAATGGAAGGGAATGAAGACAGGAGGAGAGGCAACTGATATTTATTTCCAGATTGGTGGAGGTACTCAGAACTCAGACATTTTGAGTGTATTACAATGTTAAAAGCGTAATATAAATGCAGTTATTGCTTGTTGTACTGATGCAACGACAATTAGGGATACTTGTTAAGATCTACTTCAACTTCACTTCTTATTGATGTCAATGATTTAGGGACAGAAAGAAGACGAATTATATTCAATTTTGCTCATTCCACACAACTATGGAAAACTATGTGAAGGAAGGACATTTCATTAAGACATGGATTAGCAAAGTGGACTAATAGAATAAAGATGCAGTTCAGGGAAGAGAAAATAACAGTAGCATATTTTGAGATCAAGAAGGAAATATAATCTAAATGGTAAGATTCTTAACAGGCTGAAGGTACAGATTTCTAAGAGTGCCAGTATCTATTTCTCTGGAGGACTATAGTGTGTACAATTTTCTAACCTATAGAAGAAGCAACTGTGGATGCTGGAAGTCAAAGTGCTGGATACACGCTGCACTTCAGGCAGCATTTTGAGTGTTTCTGGCATTTCCTTTTGAAAAAAAATACAGCAGAGCGTCAAATTTAAAAACAAGGAGTGATGTTGAGTTTGTTCAAGACATTGGATAGGCCACAGTTGAATGTTGTATACAGTCCTGGGTAAGTAGTGATCCATTGGGAAAGGCTGCGGATTGACTATGATACCAGGAGGAAAGCTTGAGGCGAGGCTTTTTTCTCTGAATGTAGAAAGATAAAGGGGGCATCTAACAGAATTTTTCAGAATGATAAAAGATTTCCTAAGATTTAAAGAATGAAAGATTGGCCGCAATTCTCCCATCGCGACCCGCAACTTTTCTGTCGGGATTTAGAACCGTTTTCTCGCCAATTCAGAACTTTTGGGAGAATCACAGCCATTGTTTCCATTGGCAGGCAGTAATGTAGAGAACAGCTGGGGAATTATAACCAGGTGTAAAACAAATGCATTTTTTTCTCTACTTAGATTTGTTAGAATGTAGATCCCTTTAACACACGTGGTTCATCGGGAAGAGCTTATAACACTTAGAAAGCAGAACCATAGAATACCTACACTGCAGAAGGAGGCCATTCAGCCCATTGAGCCTGCATCGACAACAATTCCACCCAGGCCCTATCCCTGTAACCCCATATATTTACCCTACTGATCCCCCTGATGCTAAGGAGCAATTTAGCATGGCCAATCAACCTAACCCACGTGTTTTTGGATTGTGGGAGAAAACCGGAGCACCCGGAGTAAACTACGCAGACATGGGGAGAACATGCAGACTCCATACAGACAGTGACCCAAGCCGAGAATCAAACCCGAGTCCCTGGCGCTGTGAGGCAGCAGTGCTTAACCACTGTGCTACCGTGCCGCCCCGTAAAAGTTCCAATGGCTAGCTGAATAGAAAGCCCTTGATCTGACAGCTGAATCTTTTATGAGGCACTGCAGTTGAACCTGTTACGGATCAAAGGTTTTGAGTGCAATGCAGTGGGTTTCAATGATTTCTGCTTGCTGGGAAGCCACAGCAACTTCAAATCAAAGCTGTGTGCATACACTGGGGCTGTGTGCTCTGCTGAGTAGACTGGAAACCCCCTCCGCCCCAGGTGAAAGTGATATCTCCGCTCTGTCAGAGGACTTCAAAGCAGTGTGATCTCACCTGCAACTTCTGACAGGGTGAAAGGAAAATCTCTGCTGTAGGATAGAGTGCTGTAATGATTTAAAATCCTGTCAGGTGACCAGGGGCCATGGCGGTTAAAGTGAACTGGCCGCTTCAGAATTTTCACAGCTAACAGGAAGGAATGCAGAAATTGATCACAAGGCTGCCTGAAATCACCATGCCAGGGGTGATCGTCAGGTCTGTCAGGCCTGAGGAGGGGTCTAAGGGGGTAGGGGAGTGGGGGTGAGGTTATGTCACCCTTCTGCCTGCGTGGTGTGGGGGGAGGATGCCCTTCTTTGGTGAGAAGTTGGTGGTCCTCCCCTGGGGACATCAATTTCATTTTTTTGGGGGGTAGGGGTGGGGGAAGGGGGCCAGTAAATGAGAGTTGAGATTGGGTCACCATTTACAAATGGTGGTCTAGTCTCGGAACAGTGGGGCTGGCCAGCAGTTTGACCGCTCTGTAAAAATTAGCACCTATCAGCTGGGAGAATCCCAACTGATAGACACTGCTAACGCCTACGGATAACACGCCAGGTTTCTCACTGGTGCAGGCACTTAGTCCCAATTCAGGAGAATCACAGCCGTTGTCTTTCGGTATGTAATCGCTTCATTTTGAAGCATCCTTTATAAAAGAGTCATCAGAGCATTTCCACGGACTCCATGGTCAGAGGTTCCTCTGATGACAAAGTTAAGAACCTTAAAATTAGAGCCAGGCTGTTTAAGGGCAAAATGCGGAAACAGATCACACAGTGGAAATCTGGAATTCTTCCCCTGCTGACACCACGTAATTAAAAATTTCAAAACTGAGATGGGATTTTCTTTTGTTGGACAATAGAGTTAAGGGTTACGGAATCAGGGCAAGTTGATTCAGTTAAAATACTGCGGATGCCGGAATCTGAAACAAAAAGCAGAAAATGCTGGAAAAACTCAGCAGGTCTGACAGCATCTGTGGAGAGGGAATAGAGCCAGCACTTCAAATCAGGATGTCCCTTCGTCTGATGAAGGGTCATCCTGACTCAAAACATTAGATTAAGTTAAGATATAGATAAGCTAGAGTTTGAAATAGAAGCCAAAAGTTACAGCTTTAATCTTCCCAATATTGATCTAAAAAAGGAAGTTTTCTACTTTTTGAAACAGAGGTAAGTTGTAAGCTTATCAATAGATACACACTGAAACCTTTGTAAAATAGGGCCTAATGATTTCTCTGATGGTTCAGCTGTTAATTAAGAAAAATAGAGCAAGCAGGTTGCAATTTCTATCATGTATTTAGATGTTTCAGTTAAGTGTCCAAAAGTGAACTTGCCAGGAAGAGAAATCAAAAGCTTCAGTCCTGTTCCCTGATCCAGTCATGATGTGGAGATGCCGGCGTTGGACTGGGGTAAGCACAGTAAGAAGTCTCACAACACCAGGTTAAAGTCCAACAGGTTTATTTGGTAGCAAATACCATAAGCTTTCGGAGCTCTTAGCCCCTTCTTCAGATGAGTGGGAATTCTGTTCACAAACAGAGCTTATAAAGACACAGACTCAATTTACATGAATAATGGTTGGAATGCAAATACTTACAACTAATCAAGTCTTTAAGAGACGAAACAATCACCAGGCAAGACTGTTCTCTTCCTGTTGGGGAGCACTTCAGCGGTCACGGGCATTCGGCCTCTGATATTCGGGTAAGCGTTCTCCAAGGCGGCCTTCACGACACACGACAGCGCAGAGTCGCTGAGCAGAAACTGATAGCCAAGTTCCGCACACACAAGGACGGCCTCAACCGGGATATTGGGTTCATGTCACACTATTTGTAACTCCCACAGTTGCGTGGACCTGCAGAGTTTCACTGGCTGTCTTGTCTGGAGACAATACACATCTTTTTAGCCTGTCTTGATGCTCTCTCCACTCACATTGTTTCGTCTCTTAAAGACTTGATTAGTTGTAAGTATTTGCATTCCAACCATTATTCATGTAAATTGAGTCTGTGTCTTTATAAGCTCTGTTTGTGAACAGAATTCCCACTCATCTGAAGACGGGGCTAAGAGCTCCGAAAGCTTATGGTATTTGCTACCAAATAAACCTGTTGGACTTTAACCTGGTGTTGTGAGACTTCTTACTGCCCTGATCCAGTGACAGCTCATTGAAATGTGTGCAGATATTGGTGAAGATGCTACCAAGCTCAGCTGTGGTATCCATTACCTGAACGGTCCAAGTGATTACTAACACTTTTCCATCGGTACACATGTTAAGCATGGCCACTTGCACAAGGTGCAGGAAGCAGTCTGTGTTCATAAACCTGTACCCTGCACAGACAAATACTACACGCTGTAAATTCTTACTCCATTCCTCCATTTTTAGTTTGTCCACAAAGTGATGTACTTTGATTTTACTCTATTAAGAGTTACATATAGACCAAAGATGGACCATTAAAGAGGCTAGTGGAAATTGAAAACAAGCCTCTCTGTCTAAAGCCAATAAATGAAATTGTTTGGCTTGATGAGTAAAACCTTAGTCAGAACTTGCAACAAGAAAGGGATCCTTTTCTTTTTGATTGTAAAGCACTCTAAGACATCTTCATGTTGTGATAAATGTGTCAATGCAAGGTACTGCCATGCATCCTTATATAGATGTAGGTGTTGGTTCGCTGTCGAGTTTGATATTACGTGCTTGAAATGATAATGGAACTGTGGATATGAATCTGAAGATTGAGGAGTTGGGAGGAACTACTTACAATGTTGCTATTTTCCGTTCTTCGGTTTTTATTGAAGAAACTGACTTGTCTCTCCTGAGAATTCAGTGTTTGTAATTGACTGACACAGTTGCTGTCCCTTTCTACTGTTGCAATGCATAAAATATAATGTGCTTACCTGTTACATTGGGAGTTCACTGCTCCGGTGTTATTACATCCACACAGAATGCACTGGCCATTAATGGTGCTGCGGTAAAACCCTTCTGCACAGTCATTGCATTGTAGACCGGTGTGTCCAGGTAGACAATCACATTGCCCTGACGACGTGTTGCACAAAGATTCATTGGTGCTTCCAACAACACTGCAGTTGCATTTATACTCTGACGGGAAGAAAAATATAAGAATTTGTCAAATGAGCTATCTGTTAAATACATCACACAATTAAAGAATCACCTAGAACAAGCTGCTGCAGAACAAATCATTCTGTGGAAAGAGGAAATCTTCTGAATAAGTGCAGTAGTACAGATTGTCACAGAGTTACATTCCACTTTTGCTAGTTAGCTGTGTATCCTTCCTGCTGCTGTGCAGTGAGTTTGGCCTGACTCTGAGCTCGAGCTCCTTAACGTGAGCTAGCACTCTGTCTCAGGAAAGCAGTTTGGAGAGAAACACTGACAGATTGACTGTACCCTGCCAGAACATAACTCCTATCACTTGATCATAGAAACCCTACAGTGCAGAAGGAGGCCATTCAGCCCATTGAGTCCACACCAACAACAATCCCACCCAGGCCCCACCCATGTCATCCCACATATTTACCCCGTTAATCCCTCTAAACTATGCATCCCAGGACACAAAGGAGCAATTTAGCATGGCCAATCAACCTAACCCACACATCTTTGGAGTGTAGGAGGAAACCCACACAGACACAGGGAGAACGTGCAAACTCCACACAGACACTGACCCAAGCCAAGAATCGAACCCAGGTCCTTGGAGCTGTGAGTCAGCAGTGCTAACAACTGCGCCACCACTAAATCAGAAAACAATAAATAAATAAGGGTGGCAGGGTGGCACAGTGGTTAGCACTGCTGCCTCACAGCTCCAGGGACCCAGGCTTAATTCTAGCTTCAAGTGACTGTGTGGAGTTTGCACTTTCTCCCCATGTAGGCGTGGTTTCCTTTGGATGCTCTGGTTTCCTCCCACAGTCCAAAGATGTGCGGGTTAGGCAGGTGGACCATGCTAATTACCCCTCAGGGTGGGATGTTACGGCCTGGCTCGACCCGAGACCGGAAAGTCCTGCCAGAGGTCAACGGCCTTCCCATTGCCCGCCCCTCACCCACTCCGATTCCCATTGCGGGCCGGGTAGTAGAATTCCGACATTAGTGTCCCGGGATATGTAGGTTAGGGGCGCTAGCCAGAGGAAATGTGTGGGGTTACAGGGATAGGACAGGGAGAGGGCCTGGGTAAGGGACTATGTCAGGGAGTCAGTGCAGACTCAATGGGTTGAATGCACTGTAAGGATTCTATGATTCTATGATGATTAATAGTGAGGTTTGGATTATAGGTTTGGAATAATACTGGCTTTTTGGTGATTACATGATTAATTATTCCAGTGGGAAATTAAGAATAAATTTCAATTTTCTGCTGAGTGTTCTTAACTTCTCTATATTTTCAGAGAGATTTGTAAGTAATTGACAGAAAAAGGCACACCCAATGTTCATAGAGTATGAAATGCTGAGATATGGACAACTGTTAATTGGATTGAGAGAAGGCCGTGGGCATAAGAAGGTTATTTAACTTCTTCAAGTTATAATTGCAAACTAGAGGACATATTAGTCTAAAATTAGTAAGCCTCAAGCTAAAGGAAAAGCTCATTATATAATTTTGTAATCAAATACCGCTGTGGCACTGCGGTTCCTGTTAAATTAGGATTACAATCGGACCTGAAATGAAACGGGGCTAACTCTGAATGAAGTAGTTGAAATTAAGACTCACAGTCCATAATTTTGATCAATTTCTTTTCAGGTTTGAGGAATTTGGTCATTTTAAAAGCTTAAATTATGACATTCACTTCCATAGAGAGTTAGGGGAGGGATCACAATGGCATGATCACCACGTTGTCTGTTAAGAAGGATTTTCTGTGAGGGAGCCTTTTCTTACTACATGTTGTATGTGTTTATGTATTTAGAACAATTGGGAAGGAACAATGAGTTAGCAATATGGAGGAATTTAAACTGGGCAAGGGAGTGGGCAAAATACGAAGTGTGAGAAGACTTGTCCAGTAAAGAGGCAGGAATGACAATCCTGTGGTTCTTTTGCCTTCCTTCATTCTCAATTCACAACCAAACATTTCATCCGCCCTTACAATGTCACCTTTTGGATCATTCTATGTGGGTTACAATTCGGTTGCACTTGGGTCTGGCAAGTTTAAAATGGGCAGTTAGAAATCTCCAAAATGTGAACAATTGTTTTGGTTTTAAAATAGTTCGTTTATCCTCTTATTGCCACGGGTCGGAGTTCTCCAGCTATTCACCCTCCGCCGCCACTGCAAGAGAGGATGAAGAATTAGGCACTTAGCCAAATCTCTGTTCGGTGCAGCAGTGGGAGAATCTCAGCTGTGAGCGAAGTCAGAGAATTCTGACCACAATGTGAAAGCCAAGTTATTGGGATATTGATGAATTTTTAGCAGCAACAAAGCAACTCTTCGAACCCAGGGTGCTTTGATGTTGTCTCCTTGTCCAGATTTGTAAATAGGTTTGAGCCCTTCTTCCTTTAGTATGTTAGGTACTAAGATACTCAGCATGACAAAATATTAGTCTTCAAATCCACTTATAAATAAGCCAGTATCACATTGAATAGAAAGAAACTATTCTCAAATCCAAACCATTTTGTGCTACAGTATAAATATTAAATTAGGTTTATTGCTATTATAAATTACTTTTATGTGGCTATCAATGTTTACAATACTGAAATGAAAGAACGCTTCCAGTAAGTAATTGCACATTCAAAATTGCACTGATGTATTTTTCTGAAGATCTAAAACTGACAATCAACAGAAGGTTTCTGAGGGTTATCTTTGAATTCATGCTCTATCCTTCAATTTTATGCATCAGAATAGCATAAAACATGTTGGCAACATTAAAACCCATGGGATTAAAGGGATTGTGGTAACATGGATGGCCTGGACTTGGGCATCTGGGCCATATTTCAAAGCTTGCAGATGACATGAAACACAGAAATGCAGCAAACAATGAGGAGAATAATAATAGGCTTAAGGAGGACAGACTGACGAAATGGTCAGACACATGACAGTTGAAATTGAATGCAGGAAAGTATGAAGTGAGTGCAGACGTAATATAAGCTAAACAGTACAACTTTAATGAAGGTGCAGGAACAGAAAGTTGGGGATGTGTGCACATAAATCTTTCAATGAGGCATGGCAAGTTGAGAAGGCAGATCAAAAAGCATTGCTGGGCTTTATTAACAAAGGCATGTAGTACAAATAAGAAGGCTATTTTAAAACCTTTAGAAAATTTTGTACGAGTTTATAAAATATTAATTCAATGTTAGCTGGAGTATTGTGTCCAATTCTGGACAGTAAGAAGGATGTTGAGGATTTGGATAGGGTACAGTGAGGCTTTACAAGAATGATGCCAGGAGTGAGGGACTTCTGTTATGCAGAAAGACTGGAGAAGCTGGGACTGTTCTCCTCAGTAGAGAAAAAGATATTGGATAGAGTATTAAAAATCCTCAACTGTTTTGATTAAGTGAGAAGAAATTATTCCAGATGGCCAGTAGGATCAGTACCCAGAAGATTCAAGGCAATTGGTAAACATGGAGGGCATGCCCCTGTCTATATCAACAGCAATGAAGTGGAAATGGTTGACAGCTTCAAGTTTCTAGGTGTCCAGATCACTAACAACCTGTCCTGGTCCCTCCATGCCAACGCTATTGTTAAGAAAGCCCACCAACCCCTGTACTTTCTCAGGAGGCTTAGGAAATTCGACAATCAGCAATTTTTACAGATGCACCAAAAAAAGCATCCTTTCTGGATGTATCACAGCTTGGTATTGCTCCAGCTCTGACCAAGACTGCGAGAAACTACAAAGGGTCGTGAATGTAGCCCTGTCCATCACGCAAACCAGCCTCCCATCCATTGACTATGTCTAGATTTCCCGCTGCCTCGGAAAAGCAGCCAGCATAATCAAGGACCCCACGCATGCCAGACATGCTCTCTTCCACCTTCTTTCATTGGGAAAAAGATACAAAAGTCTGAGATCACATACTGATCGACTCAAGAACAGCTTCTTCCCTGCTGCCATCAGACTTCTGAATGGAGCTGCCATATATTAAGCTGATCTTTCTCTGCACCCGAGCTTTGACTGTAACACTATGTTCTGCACCCTGTCCTTTCCTTCTCCCCTATATACTCTATGAACGATATGTTGTGTCTCTATAGCACACAACAAACAATCCCTTTCACTGTCTCCCAATACATGTGACAATAATAAATCAACATCAAATCAAATCAAAAGAACCAGAAACAACATAAAGGAAACACTTCTTCTCTCCAACAAGTTGTTACATCCACAATGCACTACCCGAAAGGGGTGGGGGGGGGGGGGGGGGGAACGGTGGTGGAAGCAGATTCAATAGTAACTTACAAAAGGGAAATGAATCAATATTTGAAGGGAAAATATTTACAAGACTATGGAGAGAAAACATGGGAGTGGCACTAATTATACAGCTATTTGAACGAGATACGATGAGCCAAATGGTCTCTTGCTACACCATGTCATTCTATAATTTTAAGAGCTGGTCATGTGATGAAATAGATAACAATTACAGAACACAAAAATCCATTTTCAGACAAGATAAGCAGCAATTTGCAGAAATTCCAATAAAGCTTGCGCTAGAGAAAAAAATGCCATGTGTGTAAAATCTTTGCCCAAACCCTTTTTTTTATATTTGTATCACAAATAAGAAGTGTTCCTTCAAGACTAATGATTTCCCATCAGTTGACATCCATTAGGTTCCAAATTCATAGAGATATTAAATGACTGCAATTTGATTAGACCGATGTTGTGAATCGAGTTGGAGGCGTTGTATTTGAACGGTCAGAAGCCAGGAATAGCTTACTGTTGTCATAGAGAAGAGAATAATTTACTCTGCACAGAGCTCTTAAGCTTAAAGGCAAAGGATATTTAAAGACAAAGAAGATATTCAGCATCCTCATTTTAAAAGCAGTTGTGTCCTTAGTTGTGACTCAACAAATTAGATTTTTAACCAAAGTGAGCAAAAGCTGCGCAAGATGGTTCTTTCTGATGTATATTTTAACAACAGTTTTTCCTTGTTACATTATTGCTCCCTCCATCACTCCACCCCACCCCACTAACTGAACCTCTTAGAATATCAGTTTCTCTCCAGGTTGAGCTACCAAGAAATACTGCTGCAGGAAGGCCAGGTACAACAAGTCCTTTTGCATTTCCATGTGAATTTGAAGCCTGTAAAATCTTTGCACAACTAAACACCCTTTTTGTTACCTTTGTATCAAAAGTAATGAAGTGTTCCGTCAATTCTAATAATTTCTCATTATTTGACATGTATTCAGTTTTAAATTCTTACAAATGTGAAATGGTCCCAGCATTGGTGAGACAGATGCTTTGCAGACTCCGATTCATATTGCTGGACTGCAAGTCATGACCATAGGAGCAGGAGTAGACAATTCAGCCAATCTAGCCTGCTCCACTATTTAATATGAGAGGTCACACGACACCAGGTTATAGTCCAACAGGTTTATTTGAAATCACAAGCTTTCAGAGTGCTACTGCTTCATCAGGTGAAGGAGCAGCACTCCAAAAGCTTTTGATTTCAAATAAACCTGTTGGACTATAACCTGGTGTCGTCTGACCTCTCATCTTCTCCACCCTAGTTCAACACCGGCATCTCCACATCATGGCTATTTAATATCATGGCTGTTCGGACACTTCAGTGACTTTTACAGCCACTATCCCCCTAACCATTTACGTTATTGTTAATCAGAAATCTATCAATCTCTGCTTTAAACATACACAATGCAGAGCATTCTTAGATAGAGAATTTCAAAGATTTTTCTGTAAATTTTTCCTCATCCAGGTCCTTAGTGGCATCCTCCTTATTTTGAAATTGTACCCACTGGTTCTAGACTGCCTAACTAAGCGAAACGTCTTCCTTGCATCTACCCTGTCTATTCCTTTAAGTATTTTGTAGATTGCAATGAGATCACCTCTTGTTCTTCGAAACTCTAGAGAATACAGGCCCAACTCATCCAATCTCTCTTTATAGAACAATCCCGCCATCCAAGGAACAAGTCTGGTGAACCTCAAAGGCAATAATAACCTTTCTGAGGTAAGGAGGCCATAGCTGCACACACTTCTTTAAGTACGGTCTAACCAAGCTCCTACACTATTGAAACAGTATTCCTGTACTCAAACCCTGTTGCGATAAAGGCTAATATTCCATTAACCTTCCTAATAGCTTGCTGCTCCTGCATCTAGCCTTCAGTGACTTATGGACAAGGATATCCATGTCCCTTCGTAAATCTGTACTTTTGGATTTTTTACGGGCAGCACGGTGGCACAGTGGCTAGCACCACTGTCTCCACTGCACCAAGGATCCAGGTTCGATTTCAGCCTTGGGTCACTGTCTGCATGGAGTTTGCACGTTCTCTCCGTGTCTGCATGGGTTTCCTTCAGGTGCTCCGGTTTCCTCCCACAGCCCAAAGATGTGCAGGGATAAGTGGAATGTCCATGCTAAATTGCCCCTTATCATCCAAAAGATGTATAGGTTAGGGGGAAAAGGGGGTAAATATGTGGGGTTAACAGGGATGGGGTGAGCCTGGGTAACATGCTCCATCAAAGAGTTGGTGCATTCTGTGCTGTAGGAATTCTATGTTACCATGTTACCATGAGAAAATACTCATATTCCTTCTATCAAAGTGGATTATCTCACAGTTCAACGGGAGAAACCAGTGAATCTGTACTCCAATCTCAGCCCTTGTTACATTTTGAGAGCAAGGGCTGGAGTGTCCACACTCTCGAAATATTTATATCACTGCAAACTCACAAAGCACTTGACATTCAAGGGAAACCTTTAGATAGTTTTCAAACGGAGTTTGACATCGCGGATCCTTATGCCGATGTCAAGATGCACCATTGCATAATGGCTCACCCAAGGAGTTTTCACACTCTCCCACTCAGTCTTCAGCTCGGGAAGAGATGTTATGGTAATCATCATCACTTCTGCGTTGCTGTGAAATAGGAGTTACTTCACGGTGATGCAGAAGTAGCAATATAGCTACATCTTTAGTATCATTTGATAAATCTGGTCACGAATGCCAGCATGCTGTAATCTAATTCCAAATATTCCTAGTCTACAGCCCAGCTAGTGCACAACAGTGAAACACTCGTCAGGCTGTTTCTCCACTGCATTTTCTACCTTGTTGCTAGGGATGTAATTAGTTCTGCTTAACGTGAAGTTATTTCAGCAGCGCCATAACCTGCTTCAATTTGCCTTATTTCAATTAAGATTTAAGTTTTGAATTGTTTTAATCCTTTAATCCTGGGAAATAACTCTCAGGCAATCCACCAAGGGCTCAAATCGGAACTTCTGCCTCTGTCAGAATCTCATGAATTTAAACATGGTTAATTGCAAAGATCTCAATGTGAGCCAGAATACTCAAGTACTGAATGCACCCCCTGATATTTCACACTGGCTGACGTTCTGCAAGGTTCAAGGATTTTACCAATGTAAAGTCTTTATTTAATCTGCTCTCACTGACTAAAGTCTTTCCTTTTCACTACCAAATTCTTGTAGCATTTTACAAGTTCATGTAAAAATGGGTTACTCTTGCATTTGAATGAGCTCTGTTACTTTACGAAGTAGTACAAGGAGGCTAAATTCAAAAGCCCCTGAACACGGGTATGGAGATCACAATGCAGGCTTCACCTATGACTTTTGTTTCCAACACATGCAGCACACCAACATTGTTCTACCTGTTAATTTACATCATTCCAGTACTGGACACACTGTTTAGTGGCTACAAACCTCAGTGGGGTGGCCCAAAACCTTGAGAGGCTAGCCTGCACTACTTAAAGCCAGTCTGTGTCCCTTAAAGGAGAAATTTGTCTCTACTGAAGCAGGTTTTGGAAGTTATTCTAGGAGAGAATTTGACCTGGGAAAGGCAAACAAATATGGGAGAGGGCAGCCTCAAAACATACACTGGAGGCCTTGGTTGAAGAGGTCCAGGGTGATGTGCACCATCCATAAGAGACCAGGAGGTCCCCAAACAAACTTCCAAAAGGCACTGGGACCAGATGGCCATGGCAGTCACTCCCCAAAGACCTGGATGCAGTGCCGCAAAAAGTTCAATGATCTTACGTGAGTGGTCAAGGTCAGTAATATATCTTCAAATGCCACATCCTACCAACTGCACCTCTAGCTTCAGACACTGTTCAATGTATCAGCAACCCCTTCACTCGCCTACCAAGAATGTCAATCAGGACTCAAATCTGACATTTATATCTTTACTTCACCTTGACACACATGACACTGCTGCAAGTTCACAGCCATTTCTTGCAGCTTACTCACACTACCAGCTACACAACCACGACCAATAATTCACCTGACGGATAGGACCACATATACTGACACGCTTTGCAGTTTCTTGTAATAAAAGGCACACGTGTTCTTATCTCCATGGAGGAGGTTGGGCTTACGATCATTGGAGCTGTCGGTAATGGTCATTGGTTAGGGCTAAAACAATAGGAAAAGGCAAGATGCTTTCTCTTACTTCTCCTCCTCAGATCGCACTTGCTGCGCATCCAACAATCATTTCTGATTTAGAAGCTGTGGAGTGGTGTAAAACATGCAACTTCCTCCTTTTCCTCATCATAACCCTAATGTTGTGTCCTCCTTTCAGATACCCAAGAACTGCCACCTGATCAAGTAGTGGTGGAAGGGCAAGAAGACGATAATGAGGGAGAAACACCATCACTCACTTTCACAGTCACAGCTACCAGCTTAGGTGTGCATGATCTGCAGGAGCTCAGTCTGAGGTTATCAGGTCTTTGTTTGCAGCCTTGTAAGCTCAGATTGCTGTTCTCATGGCCGTTGATACCACTGTCCAAACAACCTTGCAAGCTTGCCTATCAGTTCATTGTGACCGGTCCTCCAACAGATTACTAGGATCCTCAAGATGACATCTCATGAGAGTGGTGCTCCATGGAACCACTGCAATCTGTGATTGCATCCATAATTAATTAAATTAATTCACTGGGCTATAATTTCTGTAACATTTTATTGAAATGCATAAGGTACAGCGTGGCTTGTTCACGAAGATATGTATTTCACACAAATCAGTTTTATTAATTATATTTTTCCTTGGGAGATGTTCTGCTGTTCATGATGCGTGACATCGATTTTAGCTAGGAAACAAGGTAGGAGAATGTTAAAATAGAGTGAGGAGCTTTCCCATTCTTTCACTGCCCTGACAAGAATTTTAAATTGCAAGCAGCAATGATACCACCCAAAGCCAGTGGGGTCCTCTTTAATTACGCATACTTGGCTCAGATGATGGCCACCATTCTCCCAAATAAAAGTTAAGTACTGCCAGAGTGTTTCCCGCTGGTGCTGGCAGCACCTGTCAGGTGGAATTCAGCCACCTTTACAATGTAAATATATATGCAGAATGTAAAACACATCAGCCAGCCTGGCTTCACAGAGATCAGGGCACCATCATTAACAGCAAGCTGCCAAAGATCACCATGTGAAGAATGATATTCACTTTTTCCATGGCTAGAAGAGCAGTCCAGGTATGAGACCTCCATGGGGTGGGGGAGCAGTCTGAAGGTCAACCTTTTCTCCCCAGCCTGAGACCACCCAATCCTCAGGTTCCTTGGGGGACCCTCCCTCTGCAGCCTGGTAGCAGCAGAGGGACATATAGGCACAGAACCTACCTCCTTGCGCCCCACTTCCTCCCCCCCCCGCCCCCCCCCCCCCGCCTCCCCCAACCCCCGAATCCAAGATGCCTTGTCCATACTTGCCAAGACTTGTACTGTTTGGCGCCCGACCTGGTAAAAAAGATGGTAATTTAATTTTGTGTATTCATGAAGGTGGGAACCTCATCAGGGCCAGTTGGTTTGCCAGGAGAATTGCAATAGGCTTAACGCCTGGCACGGTTCCCTTTTTAGCTCTCTGGCCTGATTTAACGAGGTAGCGCCGAACCCACCGGCAGCTAGCGAGAGCGGAGAATCACTCCTGACGTATTTGGGACCAGCCCTGCCATTTTAATCTGAGGCCTAGATGGATGGAGCAAGATGAGTTTCAATGAATGTTTTCTTTTCAGGGGTGCAGGTACTCCATGGCCACCATGACATCTTTTTGTATTGTGTTCTTATCTGCTTCTGAGAGTTGGTCAGAAAAGGCAATGGAGATCATCATAAGGAGACAAAGTAGGAAGGCTTGGGCACTGCGAACGTTGATCCATTAGCTTCACAGCTGAAATGTGACTTTAAAAAATTTAGGGCTTCTTTGACCCACAGAGTAGGCCCCCAAATAAAATCTCGCCCATGACGTTTGGTCTCAATAGATCCTCAAGCCTCTTTCGACTGAATTTGTTTATTTTAACATTTATGAGCAAATCCTGGCAGAATAGGCCAAACAGATTAAGCCATTATTGTCCTACCCACACAAGCCTCAGACTAATATGGCAAAGCAGGCCCTGATGATGGGTGGCACGGTAGCACAGTGGTTAGCACTGCTGCTTCACAGCTCCAGGGTCCCGGGTTCGATTCCCGGCTCGGGTCACTGTCTGTGTGGAGTTTGCACATTCTCCTCGTGTCTGCGTGGGTTTCCTCCGGGTGCTCCGGTTTCCTCCCACAGTCCAAAGATGTGCGGGTTAGGTTGATTGGCCAGGTTAAAAATTGCCCCTTAGAGTCCTGGGATGTGTAGGTTAGAGGGTTAGCGGGTAAATATGTGGGGGTAGGGCCTGGGTGGGATTGTGGTCAGTGCAGACTCGATGGGCCGAATGGCCTCCTTCTGCACTGTAGGGTTTCTATGATTTCTATGATGACATCAGCAGGCCCAGACATGCATAATTAAAGGGCACCCAGCTGGTGTCATAGCTCCTCAAGTAATTTTCTGTATTTTAGGTTTTTTCTGTCTGTGGCTTGGTCAAATAAATTAGAGAAAAACTGGCCTTAACAGATGGTTGTGATAATTAGAGATCAGAGCAGCTATTCTCTTTCTAAACTTTAACACAAATATATGAAATCACAGAGCTGATTTTAACTTTTAAGGGTGGTAAATGGCAGATTTTAGCTGAAAGGAGAATTGGGCATGTTTATAATGTAATGTTAAAATCTGGCCTCTTAAGTCTGACAGTCCCAGATGTACACTCAGAGTAAGTTCTAGATCACTCGCTATACTCTGCATCCCTCGCTATACACTATCAGCAAAAACTTGTGGTATCACAATTCTGTAATTTCCATTATTTGTCTTAATTACTCAAAAGCACTCTGGGACCTCCCTTCATTTCCTTTTCATATATTTTCTTCTCCGAACCCTTTCTAATCCAATGTACTGATTTATTTGCATTGTTTACCTTAACTCATGTCTTGGCTGTTGAATAGCCTTGGCACTTCCGCATCTTTCCAAGATCCTAATGTGCACTTAAATCGAGGAATCCCAGTCTATGGTTTCAAGTCAGACTTTACCCTTTACCTTGGACACGTTCTGGGAATGTAGTTGCATACAAGCTGTACTTAGATTTAGCACCTCTGTCCACAATAATTACACACTTGGGCATTCCCAATTAACTTTGCACATTTATAGACTACCTTATTGTAGGAGCGAAATAAAATCTCAGCACTCTGTTCTGTGGATGAGTGGAGGCCCACAGTTACTCTCTGTCCAAAAGAAATATGTTTCCATTTAAAGACTCACCGACAGAAAGGACTTCTGTTGTTGCCTAAAACCACAACCCTGTATGTATGAATGTGTTTACAATTTCACAGAAATAGTAAACAGTAAAATCTCCCCCATTCAATATTTCACATTATTGATGTGGTTTTACTGTGGCAAAAATCCCACTACCATCCTCAAACTGGACCCGGACAGGCAGCCTATTTATTCAAAGAAGCATGGTTAGTGCCATTGGGCTTGTCTTATGCAGCTGTACATTTTCTACCTGTCAGAATATTTCTATTTGTTCTGTCTGAAGACGTTACAAACTAACAAGAAATGTTGGGTGGAATTTGCCCATGGACTCATTGGCAGGTTCAACGGCGGGCAGCAGGTTAGAATTCAGCAGAAAGCCCACATATTGGTTTTACGCTAGCGTGAATTTCCTGCAGAATCTTCCACTGGTGTCCGCCATGGTGGATCAGAAAACCCACTGGAGGCCAGCATAAAACTAATTTGCATCCTCCTAATGAGATACAGGTGAAGGCCCGACCGGAATCTTCCCGCAATGACCGATTCTCTGCAACGTCAGCAGGAGCGGCACAGTGCACTGCTGCCTCACAGAGCCACGGGTTCAATTCTGGCCTCGGGTCATGTTCCCCTTGTGTCTTCATGGGTTTCCTCTGGGTGCTCCGGTTTTCTCCCACACTCCAAAGATGTGCAGGTTAGGTTGATTGGCCATGCTAAATTGCCTCTTAGTTTCAGGATATTTTTCATGGTAAATATGTGGAGTTACAGGGATAGGACCTGGGTAGGATTGTGGTTGGTGCAGACTCGAAGAGCCAAATCGCCTCCTTCTGCACTGTACAGACTCTATGACTCTATGAAAACACAATGGTCACAGAACATGTCCAGAACAACGTGGCATGCAGATGTCGGGACTTGCCTTAGGAAGGTCTGGCGCTGCCTCTCAAATCTCTTGGAATATCACAGCAGTGGTTATGGGAACTTTCAGCTTCAGTGTCTTCGGGGAGGTTCATCTTCCAGCCTCAGAGTGTTCCTGGAGCTCCATCTTCTTTCTTCAGGTGGTCTACCTTCTTTTTTCAAAGATGGATCAGTGATGTTGGGTGCCTTTTAAATATGTCACCCAAATACGATGGTAAGATGCATGCAATAAAACCCGCCACACCACGGAATATAGCTTGAAATCCCCAGATGCATAATTAATAAAGTCAGGCCCAGAGGATATGGCATGATTTCCCACCAGCCTCTGCAGCAGGAAACACCGCCACCGCAGGACCTAGTTCCAGTATTCTGTCTTTCATTTTACATTTTTAAAAAACTAGAGTAGCCCAAACCTTAGTTTCTAAAGCCCAAATACAAAAAAGTGTGAGGAGCCATGATTAGACCTTAGCCTTATCATCATCAAAAGGCAATCAGTGAAGAGAACACAACACACAAGGTTAGATTCACTTACAATTTATATGGGATCTGTTTTAATTGGGCTCCTACTCCTTGCAAATATGCATTAAGAATATCAATAGACGAGTTCTATTTTGAGAGAGGTTCAATGAAGTTTTCTGGACTCAATGGTTTATTTCACTTTTAGTTTACTTGGCTTTGTTTAAAGTTTTGGGGAGGAACAAAATCACGAACATATGGCAATAATTTGCCTCAGTAAGCGTTGGCACGAAACAAGCAGCTGCAGTGACTTAAGAGCAACATTCCAATGTTGCTGATTAAATATCACTGCGACTAAGGGTTGGAGCATCAATAAATGATGCCATGCAGCAATGGGTTCTACTTGCGTTCTGAAACTTTCCAATATTATTGTGAGGTTGTTTCAAGTAGAAGTCACTTATTTTCCTTAAAAACATCCGGAACAGTTCTTCAAGGCTTCGGTTCTTCATATCCTACCCAACGACCTATAGTTAAAAGCAGGGCACCGAGCCAATCATATCAGTTTTATGCCTTGCTGGGAATATCAGTATGGAAAAGAGAAGAAAATTACTTCAGAAGAAGTGTCAGCCACACCCAAACAAAGTGAGATAAAGCTTTTTCTTCCTCTTTAGGTATCTAGAATCAGCTATCAATTTCTGACAGAATGCTGTGCAAGAGTCCTGACAGTGTGTTGGCAGGCTGTTCGCTGACAGACAGCAAAACTGTCCAGCACACCATGAGGTCGGCAACTGGATCCTTACTCATCATTCCCCATTGCAACCCGTCCCTGCTGACTTACTCCAATTGTAGTGTTCCAAACTAAGTATCAACTGAACCCAGTCTGTATGTCTTGGTATTGCACTGGACTTTCCATTCAAGCACTGAATCTTTGTAAGAATTAGCAACCTATTTACAATCATAGAATCTCTACAGCGCATAAGCAGCCATTCGTTCCATTGAGTCTGCACCGACTCTCTGACAAGAGTATCTTACCCAGACCCTCATCCCCACCCTAACCCCTTAACTCCGCACATTTCCCATGGCTAATCCATCTAACCTATACATTTTGCAACACTAAGGGGTATTTTAGCATGACCAATCCACCTAACCTGCACATCTTTGGACTGTGGGAGGAAACCGGAGCACCCGAGGAAAGCCACGCAGACATGGGGAGAACGTGCAAACGCCACACAGACAGTATTTCTTGGCACACAATTAACCTTGTGTTAAAATGGCTGGTTTATTCTCAACGGTGCCATGTAAAGCTATTCTCTCCTGCAAATGTTTTGGTGGGCTGTTACTGTTGACAAAAACTTTCAGAAACACAAGGGGCATAAAATTAGCCTATTCTTTTCTTATGGTATGATACATATCGATGCAGCATTGCCTGCTCCAATTGTAACTTGCTCATTTAGTGTACAGTTTTCTGTGGGCTGATGACAGTAGGAACATTTTCACTGCAGTAATCCTAGCCCATGAACAAACATTCCTGAAGAACAGGATTATCTTCTTTCAACTTCTGAGGATGGCAGAATATGGTCACCATGGAAACTCTAATGGGTATGTTCTCTTCTGGCACACACTGCAGATAATCATGCAAGATACAACAGGTATCTTCTGGGAACCATACGGTCAGCCATCGATGTTTCTGACTTACAATCTCACCATCTAAAAGTGCAAGTATCAACAGGTGGAATTTTACCCTCCATGTTTCACCCTCCGGCATAGTGGCACACTGGTTAGAACTGCTGCCTCACAGCACCAGGGACAACTTGGGTTCAATTCCAACCATGGGTGATTGACTCCGTGGAGTTTGCATGGGTCTGCATGAGTTTCCTCCGGGTGCTCTGGTTTCTTTCCACACTCCAAAGATGTGCAGGTTAAGTTGATTGGCCACACTAAATTGCTCCTTAGTGTCAGGGGGACTAGCAGAGTAAATATGTGGTTTACGGGGTTAGGGCCTTGGTGGGATTGTTTTCATTGTAGGCTTGATGGGCCAAATGGCCTCCTTCTGCTGCAGGGATTCTATTCTATGTTTTCTATGATGTCTTCACTGAATTATGTTTCATTTTTTAATGAATTTTGTAACATTTTCTAACACTTCCAAATACTTTGATGTTACTTTTTTTAATGCAAACATATGGTGAAAATAAATTCTTTTGGATGCTATATTGGACTTTCAATTTTTGCAACAATTGAACCCGACGAGGTGTGGTGCGTGTTCGCAATTGCCTCACTTGTGCATAATTGGGGATATTCAGAGCACAAAAAAAGGCCATTTGACCCATCTGGTCAGTGCCAGCTTTCTGCAAAATCTACTCAGCTAATCCCACACCTTGCCTTTTCCCCATAGTGCTGAATTGTTTACACTTTGGACAATTATCAATTAGTATTGAAAGCTATGACTGAATCTGTCTCCACCACACTCTTCGGCAGTGCATTCCAGATCCTAACCACTCATTGTGTAAGACATTTTTTTCTCAGATCATGTCTTGTTCTTTTGACAATCACCTTGAATCGATGTCCTCGCATTCTCAACTGTTTGCCAATGAGAAGAGATTTTCCCTATCTGCTCTTTCTCTCAACCCCTCATCATCTTGAACATCTCTATCAAACCTCCTCATAACCTTCTCTTTTCTAAGGGGAACATAGGAGCTCATCCATCCTGATAAATCTTTCCAGAATTGTCTCTAAAGCTTTCACATCCTTCCTAAAGTGTGGTTCCCAGAAATGGACACATTGGGCGGGATCATACGGCCTCACTCGACCCGAGAGCGGAAAATCCCACCTGAGGTCAACGGACCTTCCCATTGTCCGCCCCTCGCCCGCTCCGATTCCCGTGGCAGGCGGGGCGGTAGAATTCTGGCGATTATTCCAGATGAGGTCAAATCAGTGTTTCATAAATGTTCACTGGGACATTCTTGATTTTGTACTCTGTGCCTTTATTTATAAAGTTCCAGGGACCCACATGCCTTTGGAACTGCCAACTGGCCCCGCAATATTCAATGGTTTATGCACCTAGATCCCTCTGCTCCTTCCCCCTTTGGAACTGTATCCTTTATTTTGTATTGCCTTTTCCCATTCTTCTTAACAAAATACACCACTTCACATTTCTCTGCATTAAATTTCATCTGCCATGTGTCTGTTCATTCCACCAGCCTGTTTTCTTGAAGCCTGCCACTAGCTTCCTCTCAGTTCACAATTAAACAGATCCAACTGGTTGGGCAAAGGCAGAATTGATGGGTTCACAATGCATTTCTTCTACTTTAAAACATTACTTCATCAAGCCAAGATATTAATCACAAAATCTTTCAGCAGAGGCCAATCAGCACATCATGATGGTGTTAGCTCTCTGAAACATTGATCCAATTAGTCCTTCTCCCCTGTTCTTTCCTCAAACCCCTGCAAAGGTTTCCTTTTCTCATTTGTATTAATTCCATTTTGCAAGTTTTGCCACTTTATCCTGTGTGTGAAATGTTGAAGCTTGATTTTAGTATTATTGTGTGATCTGGATATTTCTGGAAAGCAACTACAGAAACTTACAGAATACTGAAAGGCCTGGATAGAGTAGACATGGAAAAGATGTTTCCACGAGACTAGGAAAGACTAAGATCCGAGGGCAGAGCCTCAGAGTAAAGAGATGACCCTTTAGAAGCGAGATTCACCACTCTTCAGCCAGAGGGTGTTGAATCTATGGAATTCATTGCCACAGAAGGCTGTGGAGCCAGGTCATTGAGTATATTTAAGACAGAGATAGATAGATTTTTGATTATGAAGGGGATCAAAGGTTATGGGGAAAAGGTGGGAGAATGGGGTTGAGAAATTTATCAGCCACGATTGAATGGTGGAGCAGACCCGATGGCCCAAATGGCCTAACTCTGCTCCCATATCTTATGATAATTCTTCTTATGTGGAAGGTTATCATGTATTCAGGGCATCTCAAAATACTTTACACGAAATTAATTACTTTTGAAGTGTAGTCATTGTTCTGTTAGTAATGACTTTACATGCAGCCATTGTTTTGTAGGAAGCTTAATTTCACACAACTTTGACATGTTCAATTACAGGACAATTTTTGTAACTTTACATATTCAATACAAAACTTGATAAGATTATACTGTCATAGAAACCATAGAAACCATAGAAACCCTACAGTGCAGAAGGAGGCCATTCGGCCCATCGAGTCTGCACCAACCACCATCCCACCCAGGCCCTACCCCCACATATTTACCCGCTAATCCCTCTAACTACGCATCTCAGGGACAATTTTTTTTTTTTTAACCTGGCCAATCAACCTAACCTGCACATCTTTGGACACATCTGTCAAAAACTATTGTGTCAACAGTCTGTTGAATATAAAAATAATGTCTATTGTACATGGGGAAATAGCACACTTTCATATTTAAAGGGAATGAAATCTATCCTTGTTCTCTCCAGAAACTCGGTTTTGGGGAAAAAAATAGTTTGGTAGTTATTTCTGCAACCCCCTCAACTGTCCATCACACCATGTCAGGTGCAACAGTAACCATGTCACTTGCTCACATATGCACTAGGGCTGTGTCAGATTACAGTTGAGAAGAGTGCACAGTTACCCGTTTAGCTCACTCGCATTTCCAAACGGTAGATGCAGTGGAAAGCAAAAATTGAGCTCCATCAAATATATTTGTAGCAGGAAGATTTTACATGGTAAAATGTAATATCAAATGCAGCATGTTTACATAGGTATTTAGCAGTATGAACATGCACTTTCTTTTTGATGACGGAAGGTTCTGCACAATATACATTAATAAAGGCAATTTCCATAGAATCCTACAGTGCAGAAAGAGGCCATTCAGCCCATCGCATCTGCACCGACCACAATCCCACCCAGGCCCTATCTCCATAACCCCCTACATTTATCCCAGCTAGTCCCCCTGACACTAAGGGGCAATCTAGCATGGTCAATCCACTTAACCCGCACATCTTTGGACTGTGGGAGGAAACTGGAGCACCCGTAGAAAACACACACAGGCACAGGGAGAATGTGCAAACTCCACACAGACAGTGACCCAAGCCGGGAATCGAACCCAGGTCCCTGGCACTGTGAGGCAGCAGCGCTAATCACTGTGCCACTCCCACCGAGGAGTGTTGCTATGCATTCAGCATGAGAATCACGCCATTCTACATGTGGAAAAATAAATCATTTAAATCTTTTCATTAGGTTGGCTTGAAGCAATTATTCCATTTTACAAATAAATATCTTGCAAGACACAAACTGACCTGGGGAATGTAAGAGTTGAAAACTGTTTTTACTAGAAATATTACAATGACATTTATCTTGGATAGCATTGAGCTGGGTTTGCAAAGCTTCTGTCTGGAAACTATTTTTCCAAGAAATTTATTTCCTTTCCCATTGCTCATAGATTTATATGGATTAGGCTTGCACTTCTCCCTGTTGCTGCTGCTGGGCAGTGATCGGAGGTGGATGGGTTGCTCCCTTTCAGCCTCTTATCTCCAGTTCATAACCTTTCTTCTCTTTCTACGACCTCTCTACCCCCACACCCCACCCCACCATCCCCTTTTAGATTCCTTCTTGCTTGCTTTCTTGTTCATAATTTTAATTCTTAATTCTTTCTTTTTGCTCTACTTGTTTAAAGTGTCTTCTAAATTCCTGGTTCTCTTGCTCTACTTTCCATTTATTTTCCTCACCCGTGGTGTTCAACTACTTGCCTCGGACTTTTATTCAGAGGTAGTATGGCTACTTTCTCTATGTCTCACACTCAACTAGCACCCAAACGATTGAGGAAATGCAATGGAAGACTCAGTCCTAATTCTTGGTTCTTGATAAGAACAGGTCACAAATGTCTTCTTTGACATTCATGGGGTTGCACCTGACTAAAAGCCTGAGGAGGGTGCAGCAATGTAGATATGTTCAAACTTCCTCTAACAGCAAGTCAGCTGTTTGATCTGGTGTTGGTGCTCAGGCAATAAGCTGGTACTGCCAAGAAAAGTTTACAAATTAAAAATGGATTTATTGCTCAAATTATTGTTGAAGAATGCTGTTTGCATTTTAAACAACGATGGAGACAGTAGTTAGCACTGTCCTAACTGCTCCTTTCCGATATGGTGGCAAACACAGGGAAACAGTTATAAACCTCCTTTGATAGCTATTTCCTCAGCCAAAATCCTAAGTTTTCCAATCATAGAATAGAAAACCTCTTACTCTCCCTCTCATCAACTGAACATTCTCAACACTTTTCTGAGACTTGAGACTCACAGTCCACTCTGTAAATGTAGAGACTGATGCCATTGTCTCCAAGTGTAATTACCTTGCACCTTCTTCGAAATAAAACAATCATGGCCTTCCTTTGATCTCAGTCAGACCACCCAGGCTTACTCTCAGACAGACTGCAGAACAAGTCACATGACCCCCATCCAATTACCCTAAATTTAAAGCTACCGTTTCAAAATACCTTCTAAACCTCAAAATTGTAACAGCAGTCAGGATGCGGAAGAATAAAGTACTGACTGGAGTGTCAGTGTTGGAAGCACAGCTGCTTATAATTTACACCAATGTACTCACTGCCCATTGGTTGAATTTGTAGATACGACCAAACCAAAAGGAGCAGCAGAATCGAAGGAGACAGTTGAGATGCTGCAGAGTGAGCTAAACAAAACATGCGAGAGAGCAGATGGAAATTTAACGCAGACAACTGTTAAGTACTGCACATAAGGAGAGAAAGATGAGCAGTATGCGTACTTCTTGCACAGTGTTGAAGCAACTAAAATGAAGTTAAAAAAAGATTATGGGGTTTTAGTAGGCACAGTGCTCAGAGAATCCCACAAGTCGGGAACAAACAGCGAGAAGGATTTCCAAATGACTTTTAACTGCAGCAGATTTCTCTGTTTTTGTCAGGGTCTTGCAATTAGGCATCATTTATGACTCACTCCTAAGTTTCCTGAAATGTGACTTATCGGCTCCTGGGGAAATGCAGAGGAAGACTCTGTCCTAATTCTTGGTTCTTGATAAGAGCAGATCACATATGTCTTCTTTGACATTCATGAGGTTGCACCTGACTAAAAGCCTGAGGAGGGTGCAGCAATGTAAATTAAATACATTCAAACTTCCTCTAACAGCAAGTCAGCTCTTTGATCTGGTGTTGGTGCTCAGGCAATAGCTGGTGTTGCCAAGAAAAGTCTACAAATTATAAATGGATCTGCTGCTTAAATTATGAATGACCTTGGAATGAGGGGGTTCACCCACTTATTTCCATGTGTCTGCCTTAGAAATAGAAATAATGAAAGGGGAAATGAATTGCACTGTGCTTTCTGTTTTGTTCTTTTCCAATCCTTGTCCCAGTGCATCTGTTTATTCTCCAGCTGTAATATGCAGAGCAATTTGTGCATAGAATGAGTTGCTATATCTCTCGAGTCAAGAAGTGCATTTGCTGAATGATACTTATTTCTTGGAAATGAATCTCCCAGACCCGACTACTAAATGAATTTACCTGAGTATAATCTACCATATATCAACAGAATTGCTAATAAGGAAGCACTTTAATTTGTTCTATGATTTAAGATACATTTTAGAAGCTGTAATTAAGGAGCAAATAGCATCCGGGAACATATTTAATGAAGATCCCATTCTAAGAATCTGCCATGACTCCAAATCATTTATTAGTGTGCGTTCCCCATCCCCTTGTTCCAAATAAACAAAATTCAAAAGTTCATTCAGCTGCCTTATTTACTGAGAATTAATTATTCCAAAGCTTTACATTTAACCCTACATTTAGTGAATCACTCGTTTTCTACGTTACTTTTGTCTTGACAATCAATCACAAAGTTGGTTCAAAGAACATTTCATTTGATTTAACAGTAATGTGCATAATGAATATTGGATTGTGAAGATGTTGGTCCTAATTGGCGAGTACTAGGACAGATGTTAAGCATTAACTTGTTACTGTACGAGTCGCACACTGACAATTTATTTACAGATGGTTTATGAAAACTGTAATATACTAGTTTAAAATCCGCAAACATGAAGAGATCAATACGTGGTTAGAGAAGACAGAAGGAGCTGACCATTTGAACCTTCAAAAGTGTAAATTGGAACTTGAGCAAAGTCAAATATTTCATTTTATTTTTACAAGTCAAATAACCAGCCATTCAATCCGACAGCAAACCCTACTTATGGACATCAATAAATTCACATTGGAGAGGAACTGTCTGAGTGAATCCAGATGTTTGGTTGCATTATATAATCACCCAGACTAGTTTCATTCCCGCATCAGGAGCATAGATATAATTTGAGCAATGTTGGTTCACTCGGTTAATACACATTTTGGGCGGGGCAGGGGTGATTTTAAGTGGGATTAGGGAGGGGAACAAAAAGGTCCTGCCTGTAGTCATATTGCACTACAGTTGTTAACGTTAAGGTCAAGTAAGACCAGTGTTGGTCTCCCCAACCGAGGAGCATATCCCAGCCTCGATCTGCCAACCAATTGAATTGGCATCAGCTCTGGCAGTGACAAGAATGTACCAAGTAGCCATTGCCAGACTGCACGAAGGCCCAGGGATCCATGGAACTGATAGGTCCAGGGTCTTGGGCAGGGAGGATTTCACTGGTCAGAGAGGGAGCACGGTGTTTGGGTTAAAGGCTAGGGAGAGGCTAGGAAAGGAGTTTCTCCAATCCTCTAAATAAAGCATTCGTCACTTAAATAAACAAATAAATTTGGCAAAACAGTCGTTTGACAGTTTACAAAATGTACAAGCAATATCACTGGGATGAAGACTGTTGGTAGATTTTCAAATAAACAAACATTGCAAATGCGAGATTGAAACAAAAATAGGAAGTACTCAGGTCAGTCAGCACTTGTAAAGAGAACATGCAGATTGCGATGCTTTGGATGTGCAGCCTTCATCTTGATGAAGAGCATGCACCTGAAACATAAAAGAGTAACCGGTTCTTTTTCTCTCTACAGTTGCTAATGAACCTGTTTGTTATTTCCAGCATTTTCTTTTCTTCTCTTATTGTGAATTTAAAACTGTAAAAAGCAAACAAATCTCAACATGTCATTAAGCATGTAGTTTGGCAGTTCCATCATATTTCAAATATGCAGGAAAAGTGGATAAAGCTGTTAAAAAGCATGGCTTTATGAATAGAGGCATTAGGTTTCAAAGTAAGTCATGATAAATTTTTATAAATCATTGCCTGTGGACCTCAACTATCCCACTGTGCCCAATCCTGGCTACTGCACTTTGGAAAGGATGTCAAAGCCTTGGACAGGGTGCAGAGGAAATTTATTGTAATGATACCAGGGATGAAGGACTTGCATCATGTGGAGAGCCTGGAGAGATGTACTGTTCCCCTTAGAGTAGTGAAAGTTAAAAGGTGATTTAACAGAGATGCTTAAAATTAAGATGGATTTAGAAGAGAGGAAACAAGCATAAACTGTTTCCACTGATGGAATGTTCAATAAGCAAGGACACTGTCCGAGGTTTTCCGGCTGTTCCTGCCAATGACTGTGGGTTCCCTGGTGGCGGAGGATGAAAACAATGGGAGAACCCAATGACAGCGTCGGGACCAGAAGATCCTGCCGATGGCCAAGAGCGAGTTGCCTCCTCCACCATCAACATGCCGTGGGGGTGCGAGTACATGGAAAATCTCACCCAGATTGGATAATTGAACCAGTAGGGATATGAGAAATATATTCACACAATAAAAATTCATGATTGTAGGTGCATCCCGAGAGGGTGGTGAAAGCAGATACATCAATAATTTTCAAAAGGGAATTGGATATATGCTTGAAAAGAAAACAAAAACCAAAGGGCTATGGGGAAGTGTGGGCATTTGGTAATTAGTCTCTAACATATGAATAACACCTTTTGAGAGCTAGCAGACAGGATGGGCCAAAAGCCTTCCTCCTGCACCGCAAAGGTCTACGATGCTATAATGCAGGCAACTTTCTCTTCTAATGATTCAAATAAGAAGCACTGAATTGTGGAAAATCAATTTTGCATTTGCAGCAAAAGCACCACAATTATGGTTTCTTCCTGTGATTCTGCTTTGTTAGAAATCATCCTAGCAAACAGAAACTGCTCACCTCTGCCAGACAACACACAGTTCTGATGAAGCAGAATGGGGTGTGTGTGTGTGTAATTAAGGAGCAAAAGACAGCTGACTCAAACCACAGCTGAATTTTAAAAAGTAACCAACACCTGTGTCTTTATTTGAACAAAAACTGCGCACATTGATTTTATTCTAAAATGCATACTGAAATTCCTGATATGACGCACTGATAGCTGTGAATAAAATCTTTTGTTCATCAGTAATACGTTTGATTATTCATTTGTAAGTCAGAAAAGCCAGATAAATATTACTTGAATTTTCGATGTCACAGCTGATCAGATTTAGGAATGAATCCAAGCGCAGATTTTCTTTCTCGAAATGCTGCAGTGCCCCTCCCCCATCCTCAGACTGTTGGGTTGCTGCCTTGTCAAAGTGCTGAGGAGCATATGCCACAGAACCCATTTCACCTTTTGTAAATAATTCCAAATCAACGACGAACTAATGATCTGAAGTGACCTTGCTCGACAACAGTATCAGCACAAAGGTCACTTCTGAAATCAGTTTAGAGATGTCTGCAGCACAGGTCACCCGTTAACAAGCAAGACTCTCCAATAGTGGAATTATCACTTTTAAACACAATAGGGGAGATTTGTTTTGCGTGATTATAAACCTCCTGGATTTTCTCCAAAAATGAAATATTCAGTAGGGAGAAAGTGAGAAAGCAGTTGATAATTTGTCTCAAATATCCCACTGAGATTATTACATACAGCATAACATGGCTTGGTGCTTTAACTGTCCTGTGTTGTGTGTGTGTGCACTGTGTGAGAATCCAATGGTGGAAGTGCCATGATGTGTTTTTGTTGGCTTGCAACTAATTGGCTTCTCAGTGCCGAGTATTAGAAAGAGCAGAAGAATAGCCACTCCCTGTCTTTCACAATTCACTCTTTCCTTGCAACCTAACACTGTAGATGTGAGACTAGAAATCATGTTGCTGGTCTTAGTGTGGAGTGTGCAAGCTGTTGCCTTACTTCATCTGTGCGTTTAAAGGTGGTATGAATATAAGACAGAGACCAAGCTTATTTGGCTGGAAAGTGCAATGGGATGTCCTGAGGTCATCAGGAGGTATTTCGGGCTTTAAGCGAAGGGTGATCAAAAGCAAAATGATTTCACAGGACTTTAGCACAAAGTCCTCAAATGCACCAAGAGGGCAACAGTTCGAATAGACCGCACTCCCCAGAAGAAAGGGAAAGCCTTCACAACCAACTCAAGTTCATAACTTACGAGTTGTGCGGTCATCCTTATTTGCAAAATGAAGTCTTCATCGGGGAGATCCAAGCTTTTTTGCCATTGTTGAGCTACTTAGGTGCAGACCATGGAACTTACATGGCCATCTTTGGTACAAATTCATATTCGGAATAATTTGCCTGTATTTCAAGTCATTCATTGTTCTGATTTAGAACTGAACCATCATTGCGGTAACAGCGATTTTCAAGCATCCAGGTCAACAGTACAAAATGGCTCTTTCGTTGAAAATGTCAGATCCTTTTGGAAGAGGAGAGAAGCAGGTGAGCTGTATTTGTCACTCAAGTGATAATTTAGAGGCTCCTGTTTTACTCCTCATTCTGCACCATTTGTGTATATAATCACTGAGCACTAAACTACAAATAAGAAGAAAGCTGAAATCTGCTGACTTAGGGCGAGAGATTTTATTGGGAATTGTCAAAGGCCTGTGGCAGGTGAGAAAAGTGGATTTAGTTCTGATGAAAGGTCATCCTGACTCGGAATGTTGGCTCTATTCTCTCTCCACAGATGCTCAGACCTGCTGAGATTTTCCAGCATTTTCTGTTTTTGTGACAGCAACGATGGCTCTTCGCACCATAGGCTATCCCACCAAGTGCATCACTTCGTACCAAAACTTTCATGCATGGCTTCTATACCATATCGCTGGCTGAACAGCCTCTGATTCGCCCACCTCACCATCATCTCAGTGCGGCAATCATCAGGGCGCCACACTTAAAGGCCACCATAGCACACACCAGCTATATTTTGCAGGTCACTGGGAAGCGACAGCTGCTAAGAAATCCACCCCAAGTTTTCAGACAACTCCCTGGAGACTGCTCGATGAAGTAGAGGCTCAATGTTGTGTCCTCTGTCCGCACTCAGGAAGAAAACCACCCAGCAAGGTCACCAACCCAGCACAGGAGGCAGCAGATCATGAGTGCCAAATGCTCTGCAGAAGAGGACAGCCATCCAATTCAGGAAGAGGATGAATGATCTCTCTGCTCTGCCAGGGTAAGTCATTCTTCTCATCACTCTCAACTCACACACTCATTACATGTCTACAAGGATCTCACTCAGTGACAACTTAAGGGACACAACCACTCGCGTCTTTATCTCCCCTGCCGGTTGTGTCCTCACCGCCTTGCTGGTCCCACTCACCATCCATACATGCCAGGCATCCTTATCATCTGCCCTGGTACACATCCTGCTTTGACTCTCTCCATCTGTTTTCATGCAGGACAAGCTGGCCTCCTTGTCAGCTTGTCCTGCATGAAAAGAGGGAGAGATCGCAGATGGGTGGAGGGATGCCAGAGCTTAAGGTCCTCATAGACATCCACCTGGCCGGGGAGGACACTGATCCTGTGCTGGTGAGGTTGGCAGCAACAATCACAGAATCCTACAGTGCAGGAGGCCATTCGGCAGCCAGGTGATAAGCCAGGTGAAGATCCAGCACTGCATCATCTGTCAGACAAGGATGCTGTGACTCACATCCCCTGTTTCTCATGCCTGTCATACACTAAGGAACTCTCCTCTCTTTTGCAGGCACATCTCGGTAGCAGCTGAGGGAGTCCACCAGCCAGGTCCTCAACTCCAGTCCCAGCAACATCACAGTACGGATTCATGGACACCTCTGCTGTGGATGTTGGGGATGCACCAACTCGTAGCAGCAGGGATATAAAGGTTAAGGAGTTCCAGCTGCACAGCGTGGGCACGGGTGTTAAGCATTTGAGCATAACATTCATCTCTGTGAATAAACTCCCACTCATTGCTCCCTGTTCTGATGAGCTGTGTTCTTGTAATCCCAACCTGAAAACCTGATTCCTGCACAAGATAAAGGCAATGTGCTCAGTCCAGCACTTTCTCCATGTGCTTTGTGCAAGGTTTCCCGCACCTTAGGAGGCATTCCTTCACAGTGACTGAACGACATTAGACATGCCTGTTTCTCATAGGGAATGAGGATATCTCCCACAATGTACAGGGCTAACATCACTCACTCCAATCACTGTCAGTGTGTGCTCTCTGCACCTATTGAGGTGTGGCTGGCCCCCCATCCCAGCTGTTTCAGCCTCCAGTGACACTGTACCTCAAGGATACAGCTCACAAAGGATGCTGTACGATCAGGAGAGGTGAAACCTTCACCAGTGCATCACCATGATATGACTCTAATGATTGAGAGCAAGTGAGCTGTCCTCAGCCAGACAGGAGTCAGACATTCATGGGAGATCTGTGAGGATCTATGCACTGCCCCACTACAAGTCATCTTCATCCTCCTGGAAAGTAGGGACTATGGGCAACCGCTCCCTCCCCATGACAGAAGTCTTATCACAGAGAGTGTGCACTGCCATCAGTCAGATGGGAGTGTAATAACTCAAGGAAGCCATGCAAAGATAATGGGATGTCTTCACTAGATATCCTCATCATCCTTCATGAATCTAGCAACAATGTTCACATCTCAAACTTGTCTGCCGCATCTGGACGTCGCCACTGCCTCATGGCCAACATCCTCTCCCTCGAGGACCTCCTCAGCCTCATTCCCTTTAATGTCCTCATTGGGGGAGACATGCCACTCCTCCATCTCCTCCTCAGGTTGTTCCTCCCCCAGTTACAGTGCCAGGTTGTGCAGGGTGTAGCAGGCAACCACAATGCATGACACCCTCTGTAGATTGTAATGCAGGGCTCCAACAGACTGGTCCAGGCACTGGAACCTCATCTTCAGCATCCCTATTGTCTACTCCACCAAAGTGCAAGGTGCAGCTTGAACCTCATTGTTTCTTGTCCAAGCTGCACTCTGTGGCCTTTGCACACAGCCACCTCTTCAATGGGAGCCATTGTTCCCACGGAGCCAACACTGCAGCCTCTGTGGACCCCGATCTGAGAGCAGCTCAGAATGTGGGAGTCGTGCACATTCCCTGCGCATCGAGCACACACCTTCAGGATGAGTTTGGTGTGGTCGCAGACCAGCTGAATATTCAGCAAATGGAAGCCCTTATGGTTCACGTAACTAGCAGCTTGATGCCACGGAACTCTAAGTGCCACACGAGTGCAGTCGATGGCACCCTATATCTGTGGAAAACCAATGATTTGCAAAGCCCATCATTCTTCCATCCAAGCTTACCTGATCTCAGTCAAAATGGACAAAGTTGTGTACCCTCGCAAAGATTTGTGAAAGCCTGCAGAGGTCAACAGCAGGGCACTGGAAGGCACCACTTGCTTAAAAATTGAGCACCATAGCTACTTTCAGCAATACTAGCAGTGGATGCCCTCCAAGTCCCTGTGGTGTCAAATCCTGCAGAAGGCGACAAATGTAACCAACCCAGTTCCCTGGACACATGTGGCCTTTGGCGACACTGGTTCTCGGATATCTGCAGGTATATTAGGCGCCATCTGTAGACGCTGGGTCTAGCAAGGCACGTCCTAATGACAGCTCCCTGGAGTCCATCCTCTACATGAGGTGTAAGCCCTGCCACCCATCTTCCTGGTTCAGGTCCTGCCTTTGGCGAGCCAGGCGCCTCCATTGACCAGTGTATAGGTACACCATGGCAGTCAGCGATTTTGTAAATCAACGTGCCAGGGTTAAATGCTGAGTCTCTATGGGGCCCTTCTAAGAAGCCTATGGTCTACCAACTGAAGGCATCCTCTAGAACAGTGCTTTTAACTGCCAACCTCCCCCCCCCTCCCCCCCCCCCCCCTGCAGTACACTGGAGTTAAACCCAAAACCCCAGTCTCACCCAATTAAGCCTTCAGTACCCTGGAGTCAATCCCCAGTCTCCCGACCAGGCCCCTGGTACCTCGTGGTTAACCCATGGGTACTCTGCAATCACCCTGCTCCCCCTTCCCCGCCCACCTCTGTTACCCTGCAGTCAATCCACCAGGTACTCCGCAGTCTAACCCCCTGGGTACCCTGCAGTCAATCCACCGGTACTCTGCAACTAACACCCGTGTATCCTGGACTCAACTCCCCCGTACCTTGAAGTTAACCCCCAGGCACTCAGCAGTTAACCTCCTGGTACTGACAGGGGGAGGAGACAATCACGGCAAGCTTTCACGCAGATGTGAAACGCAACTTTGGACTTCTCGCGATATTTTCCACTCCTGTCGCCGAACCTGCCTGACGCGAACGGGAACAAAAAAAATCCCAACCTTAAAAATCTTTCTAAGTGCTGTGCCCCATTCATTCTCACCTCCTGGCATAGTACTACATGTATTGACATTCCCGTTTACCAAAATGGAGCCTCGACTTCTGACACCAGAGGTGGTCCTCTTGCAACAACAATCAAATCTCTCAAAGTATTCAAAATGCCACGTCTGCAGCCAACTTGGCAGCTTGACTGTTTCTTAGATATTACATTTCTGAAAGAGCAAAACAGCAGGTAATAACACAAGTGTCTCTGCTGTTCAAAGGAAGTGCGGTGTGTTTCTCAAGTACAAGTATAACAAACTCCAAATGCTGGGTAATCATTTCCTGATGGTACAAAGCTTTGGAACATGCAACTTGTGTTCAATCCAACATGTGCAAGTACATCACTGCAGAATGCTTACCACCTTTTGAACATTTGGGCTAGGTGTTCTGGAATAATAACAGGTGATGAAAGTCACTTGGGTACTTTTAACACCTGAATAAAAGGTCTCTGATGTTCAAAAGGATCTGGTGTTTATGATCAGCAGATCACAGATTCAGAAATGTCCAATTGATTATAAAAGCCCTGAACTGTATCTACAAACAAGCACTATTCAAATTTCAGTCAGTATTAACTAGAAAATCTGAGACTTTGATATCGCTGTCAAAAGTAGCTTCCAGTTGTAGCAATTCCCTTTTCTTTGTGAGTACCACACCAGAGGCAAGTACAGCTTACTACTAATACTTGAGCTAAGAAAATTGAATTATTTGATCATTTAAATTGAACAATGTAAATTTGAAAGTAAGCTGGGAACTTATGCATGAAAAATTGGATGATGATATCATTTGAATTCAGAAGACCGAACTATTTCACACATTTTATGGTGTCTTCTTGGTCTCTAACACAAACTGTCAGGCAGAGAAAATCTTTGCTCAGTTCATTTATAGATGCAATCTTATCTTGGATTTCGCGAGCCCAGCATTGCAGCAATATGAGGATCCTAGAACTGTAGTTGCCAGGAGCTAGACTGGCTGAACTATTTTCCTTACTTTACCAATTGAGAACATTGAATTGGTTCCAAATGCCCAATCACAGGGTTAGCACCGTTGAAGCCTCCATAACCCCACTGGTCAAGCATTCAGGCCCTTCTGATCAGAGGGGAAGCCCTTCCACATGGACCATAGGGACTGCAGGGGGGTAGCCTTCCACTCTAGCAACTTCCTCTTTGTGTCATGGAGTGCCTGACTCTGATGGCCCTGGATTACCACTGGAAGGCCACTTCCATTAAGCCAGAGGCCTCTGCACATGGTAAGGGCAGTTCCATCACTGGTAAATGTTGGTGACCATAAAGATTCACCCCTAAGAGGAGCTTTAATGAGTTCAATTGGCTGCCTCCCTTGAGCAGAGAGCCGATCCTCCTGCTAGCCCACCCCTGGGAATATTCCCAGTACCTTCCTGTTCCATCCATCCACTCCCCGCCCGCCCCCCCCCAACCTTGTGTGCTTATGCCTAAAAACAGAGGGACAGGCACCACAGTGACTAGTCTAGAAAGAATGTTGACCAACATACTATACTTAGAATTGACACGAGCTACCTGCTCCTTTTTTTACTCATTCGTGGGACATGGGCGTCGTTGTCTGACCAGCATTTATTGCCCATCCCTAGTTGCCCTTGAGAAGGGGGTGATGAGCCGCCTTTGTTTACTTTTGTGTTGTATTGCCTATTCATTTTGCAGCTCAGACAACATTAAATAAATAAATAGGCTGACATAAAGAAAATGCAAGTCTTTTGCTGTGCGGCATGTGTAACAAACAAATCCCAAGCCAGATGGTGAAGTCCTTCTTTTAATTGTTGGTTTATTTTACAGAATACTGCATTACATATGTCTGCCTCCTGCTGACCAACCCAGCGTCTGAGCGGGTTGGTCGGCATAAGTTCTCCAAGTACTAAATTAAACAGTGCCCTCCACCTGTGTATCTTAACAATGTAATTAATATGCCATTAACAGCATGCACATGTATTTTTGCATTGTGATTCTGACTGGCGATTTTCCAGCTATGCCCACCCATGATGTGGCCAGAAAATCCTGACCTTTGTTTTTTTTAAAAGATCATTCTATAGTTGCAATCGTATTCATTCGAGAAAGCCCCACTGGATTGCTGTGTTCGTTTCCTCTGGTTATTGTGATGAACAAAACAGGAAGGTGACGCAAATCTTGTGGTTTTACGCATCGTTGTTCAGTTGTATATCATTCCAGTCAGTTCTTGGTGGTATTTGCCAGAGCTGGTTCAAAGGTTAAAGAATAGACTGAGTGGCAGTGCCCGTAACAATGTGCGAGATGTCATTACTAACAGATTCACCACTGTTATTATGTGACCTTATTGTAACTGTCTGTAAAAAAGATGAAACTCTTTTCACAATGAACAATGAACCAACGTATCTGTTGTTCATGCTAAATTTTTTATTACATTAGTTATATCAAACAGCATACAATGTTCTATAACACGCAATGTATTACTCTGCCTCAAAGATCAATCCACCACTTGGGGTGGCATGGTAACACAGTGGTTAGCATTGCTGCGCACAGCGCCAGGAACCTGGGTTCAATTCCTGGCTTGGGTCACTGTCTGTGCAGAGTTTGCACGTTCTCCCCACGTCTGCGTAGGTTTCCTCTGGCGTGCTCCGGTTTCCTCCCAGAGTCTGAAAGACGTGCTGGTTAGGTGCATGGGTTATGCTAAATTCTCCCTCAGTGTACCCAAACAGGGGCTAGAGTGTGGCAACTAGGGAATTTTCACAGTAACTTCATTGCAGTGTTAATGTAAGCCTACTTGTGACACTAATAAATAAATTTAAACAATGTTTAAATTGGCCAGTTCCTTCCAAGCAGGTTAAAGAGCTCTTAGTGAAGGAAGTTTGTAGATCAGTGTGTATAAATTCTCTGGGCTTTAAACTTGGAATTATATTTCTGTTCTTACATTTTTGATGTTTTAAGATGCTATGGACACGTGCTAGATCAATATATTTATATATACATATGATCTCCCATTGTGCTGTTCTGTTCCTATAGTTCAGGGAATGCACAGTTTCATAATGACAGAAGCAGAAGTTCTGATGTAATGTCATGTATCTCATTGTATTCTGCTGACGAAATGCATGGCGTGTAATGGTGTGCTCATTTTAAGGTGCAATTATTATGCATTCCTCTGCCCAATTGTGGCCTGATTGCTCTTAGAAAATATTCAGGATGATTAGATATAGTTTTGCTTTCCTTGTCAAGCTTAGAAATGTCCGTTCAGGGGTTGCCTGAGTTATCAAAAGCATTTTGTAAATAACAGTCTCCTAGTTGACTCACACTTTGACTGTTTTCTATCTCTGACTGTTTTCCATGAGCTATATTTTGTGTACATGGGGCCAGCCAATGAGAAGAGAATAGCACGGATACTCTTAATCAACCGTGAATTGCAATGAGAGAGTTATACATCTGAAATAGCACTGAGAAAGATAGATTTTAATGGAATTATAGTAGAATTGGAAATTAGAATTGGAAAAGGTAGTTACATAAACGGGTGCTGGAACCTCTCGTGTAAAGAATCAGGAAGAGGTCGAGGTGCGCAATTTATTAGCCCTGATTTTGCAGGAACAACAATGGTGACACCAGCAACATTTGCCGTCGTTATTGCTCTAAAACTGTCAGCAACTTCTGGAGTCTTCACATGTGCAGTTAAACATGGAAGTCCAAAAGTTGCTGTCAATGATTCTCTATAGGGTGGGTTGTTGAAGTTTCCACAGACTACAATCAATCAGAAATCACTGAACTTCCCCTTTTACATTGTAATATCACTTTTAGAAACAGTTTAAAAAATGTTCTACTTTGTTAAATGAGATATAGCTGGGTTTTTGATAGCATACTAAGTCATAACTATGTGAACTTCTCTCTCTGCAAAACAAATTTTACATTTGTGTAATGTCACGTGTTTCCATTCTGATAATTCCAAGGTTTTTATTTTAAGTTTGCTTCTAATATAATCTTCCAATATGTATGTCCCAACTTTCTGTTTGTTCTGAGAAATTTAGAAAAAAAGTGAAGGATGATATTTTACTTCCCAGTTTTCTGTTCATTAGAATTCTTCAACATGATTGGTTGTTTAAACTGCTTAATGACAACACTATTGTTAGACACTTGCAGATCCTGTTGACCTGCTGCCAGATTCAAATTCATGTTGGGAAAGGGTTGCGGTCATTCTGCTGCAGATCACAAGATCAGGCCTGGGTAAAGTGCTCTTTCGGAGAGTTGATGGGCCAAATAGACTCCTTCAGCATTGTAGGGATTCTATTCTATGTTTCTAAGATATATGGCAAATAACATTCATGTCGCACAACTGCCAGGCAAGAATCATCTGTCCTTGACGTTCAATGGCATTATAATTGCTGAATCCCCACACTATCAACATCCTGGGGGGTTATCATTGACCAGGAACTGAACTGGCTACCAGAGCAGATTAGAGGCTGGGAATTCTGTGGCAAGTAACTCACCTCCTGACTCCCCAAAGCCTGTCCACCATTGACAAGGCACGAGTCAGGAGTGTAATGGAATACTCTCCACTTGCTTGGATGAGTGCAGCTCAACAGCACGCAAGGAGCTTGACATCATTCATGACAAAGCAGCCCACTTCATGATATCTCATCCACCACCTTCAACATTCACCCCTTCACCACTGACGCACAGCGGCAACAGTGTCTATAATCTCCAAGGTGCATTGCAGCAACCCATCCAGACTCCTTTGATATCTTGCAAACCCACAATTTCTCAAATTTTAGAAGGACAAGGGCAGCAGATGCATGGGAACACCACCACCTGCAAATTCTCCTCCAAGCCACACACCATCCTGACTTGGAATTGTATCACCATTTCTTCATGTTCACTGGGTTAAAACCTTGGAACTCCGTTCCTAACAGCATAACTACACCTACAAAAATCCCAGCCTAGGGTAGAAAAGATCAGAATTAGGTGACATTTTCCTCTTACTAAGGAATGTTTTGTATCCATCCTCTGATAAAAATGCATGCACTGGGGTCAAATGTATGTTGTGTTCATGAAAAGCATGCCACATTTACACAATACCAATCCAATGACTCCAACTTCTGGTTGCGTGTTAGAAATGATGTGGAGATGCTGGCGTTGGACTGGGGTAAACACAGTAAGAAGTTTAACAACACCAGGTTAAAGTTCACCTGAAGAAGGGGCTTGGAGCTCTGAAAGCTTGTGTGGCTTTTGCTACCAAATAAACCTGTTGGACTTTAACCTGGTGTTGTTAAACTTCTTGCGTGTTAGAAAACCAGAGGATGTGTCACATTGCAAAAGTAATTAAGAAAATGCTTACTTGGTGACTCACTGACATGTAAAGTATTTTTGTTTCAATGACCAAAAACAAGATTCCCAGATCTATAGTCAGACAGCACTTCAACACAATGCCCAAGGCACTGTCATCTTTGAACTCTCATGGCAACTACTCTACCCTTTACACAGTTTGCATATTGTGTCTGGCAACAAATCTACTTCGTGGCTTTAGATGTTAATTTGAACTCTTAACTATTGAATGTTGCAGCACCAAGATGCTCAAGCCCTTAGATATCTTTCAGGAATAAACCATTTGCACTTATAAATTTCTGTTAATTGTCTCAATCTTGTGCCCAATTAATGACTCAGGTAACATTTCTGACTTGCATACAAAATAAGAGTAAATGTTTCACTATTTTCATTGTTGCCATCATTCAAAGATGAGGTTTGGTTTCTGACTTTTGTTCTTAACCTAATACACATTTTTACAGAATGTTTTAAAAATTATCTGGTGCAACAAGACTTTTTAAAATTTCTGGTCATCACTTCTCTATTTCATTTTCTGTGATCTCTCCTTATTAAGACTTAAAAGAAATCCTATTTGCCTCAGGAATCGATTTGAACATTTGCTGCACTGCAAAACTATAATCAAGGTTTTTTAAAAAGTGCAGAATCCTTCTTTGGAAATAATTCATAGAATCCCTAGAGTGCAGAAGGAGGCCATTCAGCCCATCAAGTCTGCACCGACCACAATCCTATCCTGGTCCTATCACCGTAACCCTATGCATTTACCCTAGCCAGTCCCCCTGACACTACGGGGCAATTTAACATGCCCAATCCACCTAACCCACACATCTTTCGGACTGTGGGAGGAAACTGGAGCATCTGGAGGAAATCAACGCAGACACAGGGAAAATGTGCAAACTCCACACAGACAGTGACCCAAGCCGTGAATCGAACCCGGGTCCCTGGCTTTGTGAGGCAGCAGTGCTAACCATTGTGCCGCCCCTACAAGTGGGTTTGCCAAAGTGAATACAAAATTAGGAGATCTGTGGGGTTCCGCAATCTGTTACTATAAACCCAGTCGATTGCCCGGTTTCTCTGTGGCTTCTGTCAAAGTTACAGGGACCAGATTAACAACAACGTAAAAGGGTTATGGGGATAGTGGGTGTAAAAGACAGTGTGTCCATTCAGCCATGATTGTATTAAATGTTGGAACAGACTTGATGGGCTGAATGGCCTACTTCTGTTCCAATGTTCCTATTCCCTGCATCTTGTGGAAATTGCAAACTGAAAGGTGGCTTTTGAGTGCACTCACACTCGGACTGAGGGAAATTATTTCACTAGCTCTGCAGATATAATCATCACGGATCCTTGGACCTCGATACCTGGTTCATTCAATTTGTCAGGACAAAGCCTTTTCAATTTGTTTTAGCATTGAACTTATGGACTGTGAGTATTAATCAGCAAAAGGACATCTTTCTTTTCAGGATTACAGTGATCAGAGACATGCAGGATGATACAAGAAGAATTCTTGGCAGAGCCATTTGTATTGAAATTCTAGTAGCTGCTAGTTTATCTTCCCTCTGAGAGGATCATTCCACTGCAGAAAAATTCTACTTTACTGGCCTGACTGAAACACTCCTTTCGAAGGAAGTCTGGTTGGCAATTTTCTTTAACATAAGGGAAGATTTACATAAATTGTGGTCTTCGCACCTACTGGATGCATTAACATGCTTTCCAGTCAATTAGGTACTTTTGAAGTGTAGTCACTGTTATAATGTCAAAAATGGGGATTAAGACTCCGAAAGCTTGTGGCTTTTGCTACCAAATAAACCTGTTGGACTTTAACCTGGTGTTGTTAAACTTCTTACTGTCTTATAATGTCAAAAACACAACAGCTATCAGGCACACTGAGAACAGCAATGTGATAGTGACCAGATAATCTGTTTCTTGTGATGTTGATTCAGGGGTAAATAGTGGTCAGGATGTCAGAGAAGGAGTCAAACCTCACTTATGAGTGAAAGAATTGTCATCTTCAATCTTTCTGACTCAGGAGATTAGGGGTGGAATGAGTGCTGATTGGTAGTACCGTTAAGGATTGGAATACCTTCCCCATTCTTGTCCCCCAGTGCTGCCTTCAGGTTCCAGTTAGTCAGCTGTAGCAGAAGCTATATGCAGAGGAAACCTCACTCTACACTGTCTCAGCAGTATGGCAGCTGCACCAATCTAATTTACTCGCCTTCCTAAATCAGGAATCTTTAAGCCTCTCTGAAATTATGTAACTGATGTAAATTAATGTTACGTTATTGCCAAGTTTGAGTTCAGAGATTGTGTCCATTTAAGATGATTGAAATTGCAAAACAGATTGAAAAGAAAGAATGCTCAAGGAAAGAATCATAGAATCCCTACAGTGCAGAAGGAGGCCATTCGACCCATCGAGTCTGTACCGACCACAATCCCACCCAGGCCCTATTCCTATAACCCCACATATTTACCCTGCTAATCTCCTTGAACTTAGAACAAAAGCAAACCCAATTCTATTATAATAGTCAAGACTTAAAAGTATGTAGTTGCCAGGAGAATGCAAAGTTGTGTACATCATATTGAACTGAATAAACATAAAATATGAATCTGGCCCCAGGCATTGTGAACGAACATTGTTTTTATGTGTTTTGATGCAATGATATAGGGAGTGACACATTAAAAATTGTAATCTATAAGCAGTTAAAAGGCAGTTCGCCACTTTACTTTGATAAAGAGACATCAATCTCCAGTAAACACCAATTTATTTATGCAACTTGTTGTGAAATCTAATCTTTCAATGGAACCTGTTCTCCAAATCCAAATGACGTTGTTGCTAACTCTCCCTGCTATCTGATCATTGCGTTATTCACATACCTGGCAGCCTTGTTTCGTTATTCATTCACATAGAAGAATTTAAACAAAGGTCATATAGGAATGCCCTACACAAATTATTTTCGCAACGGTATTGAGCAATGTATATAGATTTGTCTTCTTATTGCACAATGCCAGACAAAATGCACCAACCACCAGTGCCTCATTTATTTAATGGATTGCTGGATTGTTTGTAATTATTTTGCTCAGGTTAACAGTTCCAAATTACTGTTTAACATCATTCACCTTTGTGAAATTAGTAAAGCAGTGATAACTACATTTGAATATCTGCTAATGTTGTCCCAGAGCAGGATTTTAAAACCTAAGCAAGCAGAGCTTTGTGGGAAATTACCTATCTCCCTGACATGCACTAGCTCCTGATTAAGCAATGCCGCAATTTAAAATTCTCATTCTCGTTTCTAAATCCCTCCAAGGGCTTGGCCCTTGCAATCTTTGTCAAGTTTTTTAACTTCGCGATCCCCTGGATGTCTGTACTCCTGGCTTCTTGACCATCTGCAATTTTAATCATTCCACCATTGATGGCCATGCCTTCACTACCAAGGGCCCAAACCCTCAGATTTCCTCCCTTAATGACTCAGCCTCTCTTCTTCCCTATGCTCCTTTAACAGGCTCCTTAGAACCTAAATCTTTGATTAAACTATTTATAATCGGCCTCGCTATTTCCTTAGGCAACTGGGTGTCAGATCTTGTTTGATAAGGCTGCCATGAAATGTGTTGGGATGTTTTACTACATTTTGGGTACTATATAAATACCAGTTGTTGTTATATAGATCACACGTCACTCCACCATATCATGTCAATCCTTACAACCTTAAAGTGCAAGAGTTAAAAAAGCTTGTTAACTTAATCTCAGTGACAACTTGTGACAGCTGAAGACAGCCCGACAAATGTGACCATGTGAAACAATGCAAGTGAAAGTATCATGCACTACGGAGTGCTAAGAATGCTATAAAATCATCAGCACTTGGTTGGCAGTCATTTACTTTCATCCCTTGGCCCTTTTTAATTTAAGAGCCTTTTATCTGAAGGTCAAATACAAAGCCCAAGGTCATAAATTTTTCTTGCCATGTAATTCTTTGTGTAAAACTTGAGGGAAGTGGATGTTTGACAGATGACTTCAGTTAGAAAATATATCAAACTAGAATGCGGGAGCCAAAATTTAAATGTATGTGACCATCACCTTTGCAGTGCTTCCTCCAAATGGCATTTGCAAAAAAATATAATTTCCAGCAGAAACTAAGTATCCGAGTTCCTTGCAACAGATTTGCAGGCTCTGTCAAGTTTCTTTTTTCACATTTCTGCTATTTTTCCAAATAATAACCCCTACCATCTCAAGCTGACATTGCTATTATTCCTCAATAAACATTACGCTCCATCACCACCACCCCCTGCCCAAGAAAAACTCTTGTGTTCTGACGCTTCACAGCGTCCATTACAGCAGTGTAATAACTTTTCACTGTATTAGGGAATCAGGGAAGGGTAAGTGGTGACGATGGGGGAGGAAAGACTTTCAACAACTGCCCAGTACAGGTGTAAAATGAGCTGGTGTCATTTGGTCCAAACTTGAAAATGGTAAATGCCTCCTTCGCATAATCCAGACAGCTCGTCACACCAGGGAGCAGGAAATTCAGCAGTACCAGGGATGAGCGAAACCAGAGGTGAGGGAGAGGTACACTAGACTCACAGTATAGTTATGGAGCCAAGAGGAACTTGATAAATCTCACCACCAAACAAGCAAATATTTTTAGGTCTTTTCTGGAGCAGACTCCAGTATTCCTTTTATTGACTGCTGGTAAGACCGTTCACTGTTTGGTGTGTATGACAGAATACATGTTGCATTCAGTCTACCTCTTAGTATTTGCAAGCTACCAGAATCCTACAAATATAGGTCCCTTCTGTTTGCATGGCTGAGCAGCCTCCTACTTGGTTCAGACATGTTCTGCACCCATCCACAGACCTCTCTGAAAATTGCAACAAGCACCTCCTGGGAGATCAAGGATCCCTATCCCTGGTGGACATTTTCCACCTTTGATCCCATGTCTGGATTGAGCTTTGCCCTGCCATGAACAATTGTCAATGCTTGTGACACTGAGCAAAAGCAACAGCAAATGTATACAGAGTTGTGTCACTTGAATTGTTTGGAACGATTTAATCAACAACGGTCATCAGCACAGAGGATTGATGACTGCTGAGATCCTGTTCTTGAGCAGTCAGCTTGGCACTGATGAGAAAGCAAATAAACAAAAAACGGACTTGGCCTTTACCACCTGGGCATCTGACTTTGGAGTGAAGGGGAAAAAGAAACCTGAAGAACATTCACGTTGAATAGATTGTTTTCTTAACTTGTACTCACAGGCTCATCTTTCCTTGTCTTTGATAGTCTATTCACCATTTTCTCACAGAACAGGCAGGTAAGCACCACTCCAGACCTCTGTATAAAACTGATCTATAAATATACATGAGGAGATCTGAAGGACAGTGTTGAATGTTTATCCTCTTTTCCTGTCAGACAAGGTGAAATTCTGTTCTTAACTGAAAATAATTAATATTCTGCATGATACAATTTTGCTGCTATATTGCAGTAGATAATGAGCAACTACATTAGATGTCAGCCATAGTTATTTGGGACGCGAACAACAGTTATAACTTAAAAGCAAAATACTGCGGATGCTGGAATCTGAAACAAAAACAGAAAATGCTGGAAAATCTCAGCAGATCTGACAGCATCTGTGGGGAGAGAAGGGTCTGGTGAAGGGTCATCTAGACTCGAAACGTTGGTTCTATTCTCTCCCCACAGATGCTGTCAGACCTGCTGAGATTTTCCAGCAGTTATAACTTTCTTGCAAAGATTTGTCGTTTGGAATATAAAATTCTGAAGTAGATCTTGATAAAATGACTATTATAAGGGTAGATCAAACAGTGGAGAAAGGCAAGATGAACCGGGTGGAATTTTTGAAATTGCTTTATATTTCTCAACTTTGGAACCAATTTGGCAGCCTTATCATCTCAGTGACTCAGGTGCTGCAGTTAAACCAAAAAAACTCTCTCGACATCTTTTCCCATGAATAGACCTATTTCAATGGAAGAAAGACAATCTTTCTTCCAAGAAAGATTGGAAGAAAGGGGTTTCAACCCTTGCGGTACTCACTAAAGAGGGAGCTGCTGGGTCTGTCATTAAGGAAACCTTAACAATGCACTTAGAAAATCATAATATGTTCAGATAAAGTCAACTTGGTTTTTGAAAGGGATATTGTATTTGACAAATTTATTAGAGTTCTTTGAGGATGAAACTGGTAGAGTAGATAAAGGGAAACTAGTAGATGTAAGGTACTTGGATTTCCAAAAGGAATTTGATTGACAGCCACATCAAAGGTTAAATACAAGATAATGGCTGATGGAGTTGGAGATAATATATTAGCATGGACAGAGGATCGGTTAATAGGTAAGAAGCAGAGAATAGGGATAAATGAGGAATTGTCAAGTTGGCAGGCAGTGACTAATGGAGTGTCGCTAGGATCAGTGCTCGGGCCTCAGCTATTTCCAATCTATATCAATGACTTAGATGAGAGACAGAGCTTATTGCATCTAAATTTTCTGAAAATATAAAGTTAGGTGAGAATACAAACTATAAGGATGACTATAAAGAATTGCAAAGAGATACTGGCGAGAATTCTCTAGCCTTTCATGCCACCGGGATTCTCTGGTCCTGCCGGCCGCACACCCCCATTCAAAGGTTACCCGGCGGCATGGAGTGCTTTCAATGGGAAATCCCATTGACAGCAGTGGGACCAGAGAATCCCACTGCCAGCGAATGGCACGCAGCCTTCCACTGCCGAAATACACGCAGCTGGGAGGCTGGAGAATCTCACCCATAGACTGGTTAAATAAGTAGATGGAGTATAATGTGGGGAAGTACATGTGAAGCTATTCACTTTCGTCGTAAAATTTTAAAAAAAAATATGGCCAGAATTCTCCGGCAGTTCACGCTGGTGGGATTCTCCAGTCCCGCCGGCAGTGTACCCCCGCTCATGGGTTTTCTGTAGGAATGGAATGATGTCAATGGGAATGAGAATGTTGCCCTATATGTCTTAGAAGGGGTTGATGTTTAGATGGATTTGGGTATACTTGTACAAGAAACACAAAAAGTTACAATGCAGGTACAACAAGCAATTCGGAAGGTAAATATCATATTGACCTTTTTTGCAAGCAGATTGCAATAATAAGGGGGTCTTAGTATTATTGTAGAGGGCTTTGGTGAGACCACAACTGAAATACGTGTGCACAATTTTGGCCTCCATATTTAAGGAAGGGTCTCGCCTTGGACGCATTTCAGTGAAGGTTCACTAGATTGATTTCTGGGATGAGAGGATTGTGCTATGGTAAGAGGCTGATTAAATTGGACCTATACTTTCCAGATTTTAGAAAAAAGATAGATGATCTCATTGAAAAGTGCAAGATTCTGAAGGGGTTCACTAAGAGGTCGTTTCCCCTGGCTGGGGAATCTGGCACCGACTTAGGATAAAGGGCTGATCATTTAGGACTGAGATGAGGAGAAAGTTGTTCACTGAAAAGATTGTGAATCTTTAGAATTCTCTACACCAGAGAGCTGTTGACGTTCCATCATTGAATATTTTTAAGGCTGAGATAGACAAGATTTTTGGTCTCTCAAAGAATCAAGGGACACGGGGAATGGGTGGGAAATTAGAGTTTAGGTCAGTGATTAGGGTGGCACAGTGGCACAATGGTTAGCACTGCCGTCTCACAGTGTCAGGGACCCAGGTTCAATTCTGGCCTTGGATGACTGTGGAGTTTGCACATTCTCCGCAAGTCTGCATAGGTTTCCTCCAGGTGCTCTAGTTTCCTCCCACAGTCCAAAGATATGTAGGTTAGGTGGATTGGCCATGCCGAATTGCCCCTTAGTATGCAAAGATGTGTAAATTGGATAGATTAGCCATGGTAAATGTGGGAATATGGAGAGGATCTTGGTAAGATACTCTGTCAACGAGTCGGTGCAGACTCAATGGGCCGAATGGCCTCCTTCTGCACTGTAGGAATTCTATGATTAGCCATGATAAATTGAATGGTGGCGCAGACTTGGCAGGCCATGTAGTCCATGTTTGCTCCTATTTCTTATGTTCCATGTCTGCTATTTCATTGTTATATATCATTCCTATAGGAATCACGCCAAGGTCTATTATCAATCTGAATACATTTCGACAAGTATTTCATCAAAGCATTGGGGTTGGGTGCAGTTAAAATCAATCAAAGCTAATTCAAGTTCTCAGTGTGCCAGAATTCACGTTAGATAATAGAAACCCAATGTATGACATACTATGTTTTTATACCAGTTTTGTGAAAATGAAAGAATCGGTGAATGGAAGGTACTTTTAGAATTTGTACTGTGCTCTCCTGGAACATAACTGAGCAGGTAGAAGAGATTCTATGCAGGGAAGATGAACATCCGGAAGTATCTCATTTCTATAATGTTGAAAAGGTAGAACAGATGACAGAAGAGGAAACCTGATTGATAGCTGTAAGGATCATCCATTGGATCCCTGAAGAAGTTGTACTTCATTATACCTGGAGATTTAAGTGCAGAAAACTACCGACACTTGCCGATGCTAGGTTTCTTCATAAATAAGATATTGATCATAACACTCACCCTAGCAGATTTGATAAGATGTCTGCTGAGTGTTAATGGTGTTCAAATTTCATTCGAAATTAAAACAGAAAATGCTGGAAATACAGAAAGGTTTGGCAACATCCATTTTCCCATGTCAGCAGCCACAATCAGAGCTGTCTTCAGCTGCAGCTATTTTGGGAACTATAAGTGTTTTCTGTTAACCTGTTTTGTCAGTTTCTCAGATTGGTAGGTAAGCACAGGCTGGTGTGTGGACTCTTCGGTATTTGAGGTAACAGAGTGTTTCATGTGTGAATGAACAATATCAGAAGGTGTAGAGTGGAAAGCTGCACTGAGATTCCTTGAGCCACATGAAAGATCAATAGAACCTCAGGAGTAGCAATCTCAGGATCATTCCCCATGCCACAGGTAAAACCAGTTATAGAGAGACAGATAAGACAATTCACCTGTGAGTTAAGATATTGGGGTGAATAATCATAGAAACCGTACAGTGCAGAAGGAGGCCATTCAGCCCATCGAGTCTGCACCGACCACAATCCCACCCAGGCCCTACCCCCACATATTTACCCACTAATCCCTCTAACATACGCATCTCAGGACTCTAAGGGGCAATTTTTAACCTGGCCAATCAACCTAACCCGCACATCTTTGGACTGTGGGAGGAAACCGGAGCACCCGGAGGAAACCCACGCAGACACGAGGAGAATGTGCAAACTCCACACAGACAGTGACCCGAGCCGGGAATCGAACCCGGGACCCTGGGGCTGTGAAGCAGCAGTGCTAACCACTGTGCTACCGTGCCGCACCTAATACGGGGTGGGGGCAGGTGTTTTACCCATCTTCCCCCCACAACTCCCCAGAATTGTTGGCACGGTGCTAACCCATTTCACTCTAGCCCACTCTGCGGACAGAACTCGCTTAACAAGGCCAGTTTGGGACTTCTGCCACACAGTCAGATTTGGTGGCAGCTCCATCAGTCCCAGTACCACCAAGAGTGAGTTAGTGGCCACTGCCAGGATTATAAGAAGAGTGAGAAGGCCCAAGAATCCATGAGAACAGTACTGAGTGTTGGACAGAGAGAGGGTTTTGGATAGTCATGGAAAAAATAATTTAAAAGGCTATTGGGGTGTTGGCCTTCATCAGAAAAGGACTGGACTACAACGGGATAGAAGTTATGTTAAAGCTGTACAAGGCTCTGGTTAGACTCCATCTGTACAAGATGCAGCACCTCAGGAAGGACCTTGGAGGGTGCAGTGCAGTTTCACCAGAACAATATCAAGGCTATGTAATAAGGATGGTTCATATAAATTAGACATGTATTCACTTGAATATAGAAGATTGAGAACTGATTTAGTTGCTGTGTTTAATATGATTAAATGATTTGATCAGGTAAACGGAAAGAAATTGTTTCCTCCAAGTAAGAGCTAGAGAACAAGGGGGCACAGTCCTTAAAATTAGAGGTAGGACATTTAGGTCAGAGGCATGTTTTCACAAATGAGGTAGTGGAAATTTGAAGCTCTTTCGCTCCAAAAAGCTGTTAAGACTAAGTCAATTGAAAATTTTCATAGGTTTTAGTTAGGCCAAGGTAGTAAGGATTACAGAAAGAAGGCAGGTGAATTGAGTTCAAGTACAGATTAGCCATGATCCAAATGCATGACAGAACAAGGGGTTGAGTGGATCAATCTTATTTCACTTCAATAAATATCATCTTGGGAGAATGGTATCTGTACTGTTTTGGATATGTTAATGGGCATATAAATGTTTTCTTGTCCTAGTTACTAGGCAGTTTTTATAAGAGTTAAGATGAGCATTTGTATTAAGATTTTCTTCAAAAACACAACAGAACACACATGTTACTTTTCCAAAGCTCTGGTAGATGTCCTGGATATTTTTCTCCAGGCATTTGCAATGTGCGCATACTGAATAGTTATTCCGCACATCATAAACTGTACTGCTCATTAACCTTTATGAAGGCAGTATTCCTTTTGATGTTCTACTCTAAAGTGATTTAAAACCTACTCTTATGAATGTTCTCCCTTCAGAAAGAAGCAAGTTTGCAAATGGTACATTAAGATCAAGATCGAATTTTAGTAGGTCGTGACAAGTTACACAATTGGATTTCAATTTTCACAATTTGGAAACATTAATGCTACAATTAAGTACAACAATAGTATCGGTGCAGTGGTTTTGCACCATTAGCAAATTTGTGGGGTGATTTTCTGCCCTCTCTGCAGCGTGTTTCTCATGGCGGAGGTGGTGCACCGTTCGCCAGCCGCTATCAATGGAAATTCCCATTGACTCCACTCTACGCTGCCAGGAAACTTGCTGCAGGGGTGCACCTTCAGTGGGACCAAAAGATCCCACCGGTGTTAAGAGCCAGAGAATTCCGGCCATAGTTTGGAGTGAAGTGCAGTAACTAACACTATAGAATTTACTGTGGTTCTGTAATCAGGCCAGGTCGCAGAATGTTAATACACAAATACAAACAGCACAGAAACAGGCTATTCAGCCCTTTGGTCCATGCCAACATTAGTGATCCACTCAAATCTTCTCCCAACCTTCCTCATCTAACTCTATCTTTACCCCTCAATTCCCTTCTCTATCATATGCTTATCCAGATTCCCCTTATTTCCATCTATATGGAAAAATAAAAGGAGCCTTTTATCCACATTGAAAAGTATACTTGGGAAATCTGTCTGCAACACATAAACCAAAACAAACCCAAAATTAAAATGTTACCAATTGTCTATAATTGAACACTTGAATTTATTTAGTCAAAAACCTGCTCTTGCTATGACAAATATTTTGGATAAAACAGACTGCAAAGCAAAGATCTGGATAAATGAAATAAGCCTTGAAACATAAACATAGAAACAGAAACTAGAAGCAGGAGTAGGCCATTTGAGCCTGTTCCGCCATTCATTATGATCATTGCTGATCATCAAATTCAATATCCTGTTGCCCCTTCCCCCCATATCCCCTGATCCCTTTAGCCCCAAGAGTTATATCTAATTTCTTCTTGAAATCAGACAACATTTTGCCCTCAAGCTTTGAATAATAAACCTTGAAACCTAGAAACCGAATTTGTTCAGTTACTTTGTGTAGAGAAGATCAGCACTCTGGTACAAGATAAACCTGGATGGTAAAGGTAACTCACCCCTCTAGTGAAACTAATGAATCCCTCCCTCATGGTAGCTGGTTATCTTATTTTGGTCAGTCAGGTGTCAGTCACAAAAACGTTACTACATTTTGAAAAATTCTTTTGTGGGATGGGGAAGCGTTTGCATTTATTGTCTATCCCTGATTGTCCTTGAACTGAGTGGCTTGCTAGGCCACTCCAGAGGCATTTAAGGGTCAACCACATTGCTACAGGCAGGTAAGATTTCCTTCCCTAAAGGGCATTAGTGAACCAGATTGCTTTTTACGACAATCGACAATGATTTCATGGTCATCATTAGAATCATTGGGCTGGATTTTCCATGCGCCCCCATGTGTTTCACAGCAGCAAAGGTGGCCTGCAGTTGGCCAGTGACGGGATCTTCTTATTACACTGCTGTCAACAGGCTTTCCCAATCTAAGCACCCCCCGCCGCTGGAAAACCCGAGGCAGGGGTTCGCCATCGGTGGGACTGGAAGATCCAACTAGCAAGAATGGCTGGAAAATTAAGGCCTTAATTCCAGATTTCTTTTTATTGAATTCAAATTTCACCAACTGCCAGATCCCCAGAGCATTACCCTGGATCTCTGGATTACTAGTCCAGTGACAACACCGCTACGCCACTGACTTTCTTACAATGGACATGAGCAGAAACACATATCTCCAAACAGGCAGAGTTTCTCTTCTCCCTACATATCTTTCCTTAGAGGATCACCCACACTTAATTTATCAAGAAACCTCTGGCACTGCTTGATGATAGCTGAGGCTATCACAGGTCCAGCTGAAGCTTATTCCTTAATTCTTAAAACCAGAAAAGACTATTGATAAACTTTTCATTTCTGTGTAGCTAATGGCACACTACTATTTAAGACAATGGTTGTAAGCAGACTGCAACTTTAACTTGTGTTATCACTGGCTGCAGAGGCAAAGAAATCTGAGGTTACATCATAACCTGGTTATTCTGGCATCTTTAGAGCTAGTGATCTGACATTTCTCAATACAGTAACATTAAACAATATAACAAGGACATATTCATATTTGCTGTGACTTTCAACCTATGCCAGTACCACATAACTGGTAAACTGCAGAACATAAGCAGAGTGTCATCACTGCCAAAATGATTCGGACTATTTCTGAAACTCAAGGCCTGACATTTAAGAATTATGCATCAAGAATGAAGGACAAACAGAAAGCCATTCTGTAAATTCACTATGAAATGTCATCTAGTGCTCATCATCATGCAGTTTCTGATGAATGTACAATTCTAGGGGTCACTGGATACTTAGTTTAAACAAGTTTACAGAGCACATCCTGATTTCCAATGTAGATATTGTTGTGGTCCTTTTATGTCTGGGTTCATAGGTCATCAATTATTTGATAACTGCAGGTTTTTAGATGATGGCTGTTGACCATTCCCCATATTCCAATATGAATACACATCTATTCCGTGGAAGGAAAAATGTTTGTCGCAATGTGTATTTGAACGAGCACAAGGTTTTTGTCTCTGCTACCCATGTGGAGGGTCATCCAAACCTTGGCTGGGATCCTCCAAAAAAAATTCAAAGTGCCGAATTTGCGTAAGAACTGGAGTAACTCCCGCTGGTTTTTTAGCGGGATTTTCAAAATGAATCTCCCACGCTCTGTGCTTCACAGAGTGCCCGAGCGAGATTCACGTTGAAAATCGAGGGGCGGGGCCTATTCCCTCTGGTGAGGCTGGCAGCATAGCGCTGAGCAGACCACTGCGCATGCGCCGATCTGTCATAGCAGAGGTCAGCGCATGCGCAGTAACCCCACACTGCTGGCCTCCCGATCGGTGGCCAACCCCGCGACCCATCATCACTGCCCTTGATGACCCCCAACCCTCAATCGCTGGTCTCCCGGATGTCTCCCGATGTCCCCCCCCCCGCCCCCCCCTGGGGCCACCACCACGCCCAGGCACCAACCCTAGGTTTCCTCCCTATCCTATAATTGAATTCTTTACTCCTAAACATCCACCATGTTGAACATTTCTGCTGCACCTTCAGGATTTGAATATCTCCCTTATATCTTCAAAAAACTAGGTGTAAAATTACAATGCAAGATGTAACCATAATTCAAATGGTATCATGATAATTTGTGACTTAAATGCAACTAATATTAGCAATGAGGTTAACTTCCTGATTGTTAATGCAGTCTGACCCCAATGTTCATTCTAACTGATGAAGGTTATCCTGTTTCTCTGTGCCTTTTTGTAGAGAAGCTTGCTCAGCAGAAAAGGAAAAGGTAAATAGTTAGCTCAATGGGTCTGATGATTTATTTGTCTTTCACTGCAAATAGGCACTCAACCAAGGAAGATTTTCAAGTGGGAAGCTGATAATATTTCGAAGAGCAGATAACATCCCCTGGTAACCTCTTAAATCCTCAATCCCCAACAGTGCCACGCCTTGCTAGTTCCCTCAATGAGATAAAAAGACACAGGATTGTGAAGTGCAAATGCCTAATTTCCATACCAGTTTGAACACAATGAAAATGACTGATGATTGCAGGGATAACCCAGTGGCTAAGCACAGTTCTACATAAAGGGATCATTTCAGCCTCCGGAATAATTTTTGTTTAGAGGAGGCGACACATTAATTCTGACATAAGAAAGCGAGATCATTTGATATAATTTACCATGCCAGCTTTAATATGATTTCTTTTTAAATGCTTAAACACACCTCCTCAGGACATGATCATTTACGTGCTGGAAAACCAATTCTGTTTTTTTTTCATAAACAACAAAAATTTCTATCTTATACTATTCAGATTTCAGCCATTAACGTAGAGAACAAAACTAATGCAGTCACATAAATGCACCCAGAAACACATCACTCAGACCATCCTGCCAGCGTTTGTCCTCCACACAATCAAATAGTTGTGATAAAGGCAAAATACTGTGGATGCTGGAATCTGAAACAAAAGTAGAAAATGCTGGAAAATCTCGGCAGGTCTGACAGCATCTCCCGAGAGAGAACAGAGTCAAATGGCTGTGATAACATTTTACTCACTCTGTTCCACTTTTCCTACTGTCCTTAGTTCCCTCCAACCCATTCTCCTTCACCCAATCAGATCCAAATGCTAGCATTAATTCTACCCCAACCCTGAATTTCACATCCACATGATTCTCTGTGTGAAGAAGTTTCTCTGACCTCTATCCAAAAGCACTTGCATCTAATATTGAATCAATGACCCTTCATTCTTGACTTCTCGGCTACTGCAGTCTGCTTCTTTCTACCATGGAAGATTTCATTTGCAATTTCAAACATTTCTACCGTGTTGAAGGAAAGACTTGACGTATATATGCTCTGTGATCTGTATCGCTCCAACCAAAAAAGATCCCCTTGTTTTTGGCACCTTTTAAAAAATTTACATTTCCTCACATCAGGTAATCTTCCCAGTAAATCTGCATTGCATCCTCTCTAAAGTCTGAACATTCTTCTTAGTGAGTTGGTGTCAGTTCACCAAAGCCTTCTGAAGGTTTCTTGATTACCTTTGGTAGCTGCTGGTTAGAAACCATCAAATTCATCTTTTCTGATGAATTAGTGGCAAATGACATCAAAATATGAAATGATTAATGACATGTTAATGTGATAAATGAAAATATCACTTCAATCTGCTATCTGTTAGAGAGATTCTTCCCTTTGTGTTTGGTTCCTATTGAGCATTTGAAGCTCAGACCTTATCCACATCTCCAAACATTGCCACATGTCTATCACTTTTAAGGATGGTGTTTAAAAATTTTAGAAGCTTGATATTGCAATGAAACTCATGCAAAATATATTCAGCTAACATAATATTTTCTTTGAATGAAAGGGTGGGTGATGCCAGTGTGCTGGGAGCAGTGCCAAGGTACCAGGGGCATTGCCAGAGGGCAATGCCAGGGTATTGCTCAAACTTGCCTTTCTCCCCCCCGGGGGCTATTCTTGTCTGTGAGCCCCCAGTAGGTTCCCTTAACCTTCCTCCTGTATTTAAAAACCAATTGCAAACTTTGCTGACGCAGGAATTCCTAATGTGAGGGAACTATGTGGGGGGAAAGCCTTCTAATTATATTTAAATGAGGTTCCTAAACTTCCTGGGCGGGAACCTTGTTACGTCACCGACGGGATTGCGGGGGCGGGGTTTGAAAATGAGATCTTGCTGGCGAACGTGGGTGCAAAATTGTGGCAATAGAATCGCAGCAGATGGTGAAGCAGCAATTTAGAGAGGCACAACCAGTGTTAGATTTTGGGAAGAGCAGTCAGGCTTTTTAAAAATTCAAATATATACATTATTAATGCTGTTAAAAACTAATGCTGAATTTTGATGGATTCATTTTCAAGTGCTGAGCTCAGACATATGTCCTTGTCATGCCACCTTAAATGGGGCATTTTTCTTTTTCCCTAGTGCTATATACAATCTTTCCAGCTTTCATGCCAATACCTCACTCAAAGTAGCTCTCAATGTTTTCAAACTGTAACTAATAATTCATCATACAACAGGCTGTATTGGCACTTGAATTATCTAAAAGAATCAAATTCCTATAAAGAAAAAGAAAAATATATTTCAAAACAAATGCAATTTTATGAGGGTGGTTGAATCGAGGAACAGGCTTCTTCATGAGGCTGCCAGCATTTCCCCTCAGAGTTGCTGACATCCTGCACAGTCTGGTGAAGACAGGTGGGCTGGAGAGAGTGATACGAGTGTGGTGGATTGGTATTTAAATATGGCAATGGAATCTTTGAGCCTGCCAGCTAAGGGCAGGCGGATGAATCAGCTGCTGGCACGCCAGGACAGTCGGAAAGGGAATGCGCCTGTGCACAATTAATGAGGTTCCAAGTGCCGGATCTGGCATGGTATGCCATCATTCTGGTCAGCGAGGCAGTTGCTGTTGGAGCTCCTGCCACTGCACTTATGGCGCGATCTTATCTGCCATTCGCACCACGATCCCACTGCAGCAAGGTCAGAGTATTTGGTGGCCAGTCAAATCTCCGTTCACTGCGGCAGAATGGGAAACGATGTGAACGGTGGTAAGATTCCCGCCTTAGTCTCAAAAACTGAGAATTCCGCCCTTGATCTACAAAACGGAGAATTTAGAGCACCTGTACAATCGAACTGAATTCACCCCACGTGTTAAAGCTTACTTGCCTTTGTATGCTTTTATATTTGCAATATAAAATTTATATACACCATGCATTTTTCCCAAATTATAAATTTTAAACTGAGTTTGCCCTGATCCAACCATGTTGAAATCAAAACTAGGAAATCCATTTTTCAAATGTTTACTCTAACTGTGCAGTATCATCTAGTAACAATTTTGCAGATTGAAGACATTCTGAAATGGGCAACAACTCTTAAAAGGAAACAATTGTGTTATTTTCACTAACGCAGTAATGATTGTATTCATAACCTTGGTAGATGCCACTTCTCTTCAAACAATACAGTACTGTTGTTCCTGGTGTCTTTATTGAATGCAAGCTATCAGGTTTTTCCTTTTTAAGGTCTCAGAGGGACTGGATTCTTTCCAAAGCAGGATATCAAGGCAGCTGAGAATAAAAGTGGGGATTTGGGAGTTGAAATTCAGTAGGAGTCAGCAATTAATTAACCAGGATGATTTTCCAAGGTCAAATAAGAGTGGGGGACTTCTATAATATGCTAAAATAGGAAGGATTCAGAAATTGGGAGGTTTAAAGCACCATGAACAATGTCCCCTTATATTTTTATTTGCCATAAGCAGCTTATTAGGTCTCAATTGGCTTCTGTATGAATGGTCATGCTGATGAAGTGAAGGCAATGAAGTACAAGTTCCCTTTACTACCAAGAATCAGACTGCATTTGCAAACAGGATGCCTTGAAGCAGCATGCAACATTTAAACATGTCGCTCTGGTTCAGAATGAATTCGTCAAAAAGCAATAATGCTAAGAACAGCTCTTCACGGACTTGCCTTGCTCCCAAATTCAAATGTTGCAAGCCAGCAAAATAAAATCTATAATCCAGTGCCCCAAGCTGGGAGCTAAGCTCAGAAGCTCTGCAAGTCACAGAATTAAGTTTAGAATGTTTTAGCCCTCTTTCTGACCTGCTGCCCCTTGCAAATGCAGCTTCCCCAGTGGGATTGCCAGTACTGTTCATACTATTATTGTAATGGAGTTAGTTCAGTCAGTCGGGGTCAAAAATATTAAAAGCTGGTCTGAATAAAATGCCGAATCATTCAGTTAGCACACCAAGAAGCAAAAAAAAAGCTTACAAGATTTGCAGATAATGGAGGTAGTGTACCATATGGAGAAAACGATAACAGTTGGTTGTAAAAAGCATTAGTTTAGCAGGAAGAGGGTTTTGACAATTTATTATGTTGCAAGAGTATCCAAGGAGATGGAGAAAATGTGAATAAGTAGATGAAATACAGATCAGCCCCAATCTAATTGGAACAGGGTTCACAAGTTGGAATAGTCTATTTCTGCTCTGATGATCCACAAAGGAATAAAACAATACATTGATATTCAGATATTAATTAGAAAAATATCCCAATTAACTATTGGAAATTCTTTGCACCTGCATGTAAGTAAAGGTACAGGTTTGACCACACAATTTCAGGAAATAAATTGTGACTCAGTATTCTGTCAAGGCTGTGAGGGACCAGACCAGAAACTCCAAGGTATTTTATGAAGTTTGCCTAGACCCCAACTTTTATATTTGATTTTGGCAATAGGGTGAGCATAAAGTGTTTCATTCCAGGTATGAAACAAGTGACCCACTTGGAAGCGTTTACCAAAATAAACTTTATTTAAGAACGCAATTAGAATATAACAAAAAGAATTAGCATAACTTTTACCAATTAAAATACTTAAACATGACAAAGTATAATTCTTAAGAACTAGCAATCTTTATAGTTCAATTTTAAAGCAATATCCCTACAGACATACACCCTTCTGCAGAATTAGTTAGCACAGAAAAAAAATTTCCTCACATGGTGCTAGATTTCTATCCTTTTAACACTTCTGGACAGAGATCCAGGTAGCAGCCTTCAGACTTCAGAGACACACAGGGATACCTCTCTCTCTGCAACAACAGCAACTCTCAGAGAAAGATCCACTCTCATACATCAGATTCTGAAAGAAAGAGACTTATCTCCTGGTAGATTCCAGTCTCCAACTTCAGAGAGGGGAAAAGAGAGGCACTGCTCTCTTCCAATAGATCAATATTAGATCTGTCTCAAGGCAGCCCAGAGGTAGAAAATCGATTACCTGGACTAAAGATATTCTGATATAATCAATTTGAATAAACATTTATAGTTAAGCAATGTTCATTTATTTTATTAATGTCACAAGTTGGCTTACATTAACACTGCAATTAAGTTACTGTGAAAATTCCCTAGTCACCACACTCCAGTGCCTTTTTGGGTACACAGAGGGAGAATTTAGCATGGCCAATGCACCTAACCAGCACGTCTTTTGGACTGTGGGAGGAAACTGGAGTACCCGGAAGAAACCCACGGATACAGGGAGAACGTGCAGATTCTGCACAGACAGTGACCTATGTCGGGAATTGAACCCTGGTCCCTGGCGCTGTGAGGAAACTGCGCCACTGTATAATTGACATTTCTCTTCAGTGAGCTGCATTCAAACAATTAAAGTCCATTTTTAAATATAAAGAACAAAAACAAGTCACCAAATGCAATTACTGTTGCACAATCAAAACATTCCTTTAGAAGGAAATAGTAGCAGATGAAGCAAAAATAGGTTAGAGATTTAGCAAAGGATTTGGTGACGAACAAGGGTGTAGCTGGGACCCATCCTTCTATAGACATTGGTGATAAGAATAGAGGGCGGAGTAATGAATTGCTCCAAAACAAAAGAACAGAATGTTACTAAAAGCACTATAGGTAATACTACATGACAGTGTTATGATCAACTGTGTCTCTGCACACAAAAAATTCAAAACAAAAAATGGGTGTTTACGTTACAAGCGAATATAAAGTGAAGGATGCTCTGAGAATTTTTGAATGGGCCTACCTCATATTAAGTTGATCGTTCTCTCTACCCTAGCTATGACTGTAACACTACATTCTGCACTCTCTCCTTTCCTGCCCATGTACGGTATGCTTTGTCTGTATAGTGCGCAAGAAATAATACATGTGACAATAATAAATCAACTCAAAAATACAGGAAATACTTCCAGTATTTTTAAAGAATTCAGTAAAAATATATGTACAAGTGTAAAAATAAGTCTAATTTATCAAAACACTCAAATGCAATCTAAATTGAACTGATCAGGGCATATTGCATGAAGCTTGATACTCAAAACATTACACGTATCTTAACAGACTTTTTTTGTTCATTCGTGGGACATGGGCGTCGCTGGCTGACCAGCATTTATTGCTCATCCCTAGTTGCCCTTGGAGGGCAGTTAGGAGTCAATCACATTACTGTGGCTCTGAAGTCACATGTAGGCCAAAGCAGGTAAGGACGGCAGATTTCCCTCCCTAAAGGTCCAAGTGAACCAGATGGGTTTTTCCGACAATCAACAGTGGTTTCATGGTCACCAGTAGATTGTTAATTCCAGATTTTTTTTATTGAATTCAAGTTCCACCATGGCGGAATTTGAACCTGGGTGCCCAGAACATTAGCTGAGTTTCTGGATTAAAAGTCTAGCGACAATATCACTAGGCCATCACCTTCCCCTGCTACTTATGTAGATAGATTCGCAGAATTTATTTTTTCTTGGTCACATGGAGTATTGTGGATTTCTTTCAATCTAATATATTTGCATCTGTACCCAACTGTGTGGCTGTTAACCTTATGCAAAGCTCTGATTCAAAGGAATCCTAATTATACTCCATGACTGTGCCAACAATACAGTCAACAGCTCTGTCCAAACAAAAATGCAAGATCCTAAACCTTGAGTGACCAGTTCCTTCAGAAATGAAAATATGGCAAGTCATAGTTAATGCTCGGGTGTCTTAGCATTCTGTGTATCTCTGTGCTATGTCTAATTTATAATATTCAGCATGAGGAATTCAGAGGAAACGCAGAATGTTATGAAGCAATAGCCTGAACATGATGCAATTCCGAATATAGATGGTTCTAAATGCTGCTCTTCATGCAGCAAGTTACAATATATTATGGGGTGGCACGGTGACATAGTGGTTAGCACTTCTGCCTCACAGCGCCAGGGACCCGGGTTCGACTCCTGGCTAAGATCACTGTCTGTGCAGAATCTGCACGTTCTCCCTGTGTCTGCGTGGGTTTCCTCCCACAATCCAAATGGCATGCTGGTTAGGTGCATTGGCCATGCTAAATTCTCCCTCAGTGTATCCGAACAGGTGCTGGAGTATGGTGACTAGGGGATTTTCACAGTAACTTCATTGCAGTGTTAATGTAAGCCTACTTGTGACAATAATAAATAAACTAATTATGCTCTGCTTTGAGTCATAGCGTCATAGAGTCCCTACAGTGTAGAAGGGGCCATTCAGCCCATCGAGTCTGCACTGACCACAATCCCACCCAGACCCTATTCCCGTAGCCCCACATCTTTACCCTGCTAATCCCACTGACAGTAGGGTCAATTTAGCATGGCCATTCAGCCTAACCTGCACATCTTTGGACTGTGGGAGGAAACCAGAGCACCCGGAGGAAACCCACGCAAACACGGGAAGAATGTGCAAAACTCCACACAGACAGTGACCCAAGGCCGGAATTGAAATGCAAACCACTCTGTCACCGTGCCAGCCTGATGTACCCTGCTGTGATGCGTGCATGCACTTGTGTATTTCACTGTAGAAAATATGTCATATAAATGCATGCTTAGTAATCAAAACAAAGTTATAGTTGACAACAGTGAGTTCTAGAAAAGTTGCTTATTGCACTTGGTCTTATCAGAAATGCAACATAAACACTATATTATAGTTATATTAGCGTGTTGGGAGACATCAACGGAGGCCGTTTCGTGGGCTTCCTGCTGGGCACCTTGCCCTCCGCGGATCTTCGTGGCAAAGTTTTCTAGAGCAATCAGCTCTGCACCAGAAATCGGCACGGAGCTGATTTAAATATTTAAATCCCTATTTGTATGTCATTAGCGGGACTGGGACTGAAGACTCCAGGCCTGCTTGCATCTCCCCTGACCCCGGCCAGGAGTGGTTCCCTCCAACAGGGAGGCCATGGAGGCCCCCCAGGTGGTTGGGGTAAGAGGAGGTGCCCCCTGGGTAGTGCCAGCCTGGCACTATCCAAGAGGCAAACTGGCAATGCCCAAGGGAACCTTGGCACTGCCCACTGGGCATCAGGTAGTGCCAAGGGTCCAGGTCAGACGGGGGCCGGGCAAGGGATCCCATTGCCACTCTGCATTAGGATAGATGGCAAACAGAGGGAGGTGGTGATTGGGGCTGGTCATCCAGGCAGAGTGGGGGGTCAGGGCAGCCGGGAGGGTCGGAGTTGCCGGGGATAGGGTTCGGGGAGATTGGGGCTGGCCGTGGGACACATTGGTGCTGGCCCGGTGAGGTCCAGGGGGCCAGCGATCAGAGGGTGGGGGAATTTGGTAGGCCAGCAATGGGGGCTCGTGGGGCTAGCCAGCGATTGGGTTGGCCAGCGATCTGGAGTTCAGCAATGTGGGGCTACTGCGCATGCACCGGTCTCTGCTCTGACAGATCGTCACATGCGCTCAGTGCTATGCTGCCAGCCTCTCCAGTGGGAATAGGCCCCACCCACAGATTTTGAGAGTCAATCCTGCTAGGGGACTCTGCAGTACTCAGAGTGTAAGAGATTCAATCTGAAAATCCCACCAAAAAAAAAAACAGCGGGAGTTACCCCCATTTTCACACGAATTGGGGGCTTAGAATTTTTTTGGGAGATCCCGGCCTTCGTATATATAGCAGGAATATTACGAGAATCAGATTTGAATAAGGTGCTAAAATAATCATATAAATTACTTTAAAAGGAAAAATCTAGTTGCAAAACAAATTCAGTGCTGATTTAATAAAAATAAATGGAACAGCTGGTATAAATGAGGCTCAGGGTTCAAACTCACTAAGCTGGTTAAGCAGATTTAGTTCACATAGATCAACATTCGACAAGGAGTCTAAACATAGTTCATTATATTCTAATATCTTGACTGCAAGCCCAGCTTAGAATCAGCATCGGTGACCTTTTGGCTACTTTTTACGCTGTTTTGTGACAGTAGCCCTTCACTGATAGTTGTTTAAATTGCCTTATATTATTCAATGTCCATAGAGAGCTGTCACTCAAGAAAATCAACTATCTAAAAGATAGTGAGCCCTGGTTGTTCATTACACTGTTACCCAATGTTGGCAGTCGGTAGAAACAATAACATAAATTATGAAGGCAGCCAAGACTCAGTAATGTCTGCAATATATCAGGAGTGCTGGCTCTCACCAGGATCCACACACTGAGCTGTATTTTGAAGAAGCCAGGCGGGTGGGAGATTGGAGAATCAGGATTGACAATCAGCTTCTTTTATGTGCAGTCCTCCTGGCTTTTGCTAAGAACCTAGTTGCCAGGTAATGCCCAGGTCTGGTTTCCCTGACTGCGGCCCACAATGATACATGCTGCTTTAGGACAAACGAATGTTGGAGTGAGTTGGTGTTAGGTTCCTTATTTGCATTTCCAAAGCGACTAATAACTCTTGTCGGTCAGCATCCAATAGGAAGGTCAGTGGATGTCAGAATGGAAGTGCAATTGCTTCCAGTTGCCATTTTTGGGCCTTCATGACCCATGACTTCATTAAGACATTTGCAATAAAGATCTTGTTAAAACATTAGCAATAAAATTTTCACTACTCTTTTGTACAAGTAACGTTATTTCTTTTGTGGTATATTTTTGTAATTCCTACACCAACTAGATTTAATGAGTGGCATGATGGCACAGTGGTTAGCGCTGCTGCCTCACAGTGCCAGGGACCTGGGTTTGATTCCAGCCTTGGGTGGCTGTCTATATAGATTTTGCACATGTTCCCTGTGTCTACGTGGGTTTCCTCTGGGTGTTCCGGTTTCCTTCCAAAATCCAAAGGTGTGTGGGTTAGGTTGATTGGCCATGCTAAATTGGCCGAGTATCCCAAGATGTGTAGGTTAGGGGGATTAGTTGGTCAAATACGTGGGATTATGGGAATAGGGCCTGAATGAGATGCTTTGTCAGAGAGTTGGTGTAGACTCAATGGGCCGAATGGATTGTTTCAGCACTGTAGGGATTTTATGATTCTATGAATGGTTTAAAAATATTCAAAAGCAGAATGTTGCATGGTAGTTACAATGTCTGTGATAGATTGAAGAATGAGAGACAGCATCATGAAGAAAGACTGTTGACAGGAGCTGTAGAAGTCACACATTGGGCTCACAATTGCACGCGTTAATATAAATATTTGGAACTTCTTCCTGTTTGACCTGTTTCATTACTCTTAAACACCTGGGGGCACAAATTCCATAATGAAGAGAAGGACAGGATAAAAGGTTAACAACAACGCTTAAGAGTTATTTTTAGACTCTGATGTCATCTAGCTGTGACAGATCTGCTGATACACAGCACTGCATGCCTGCTGCTTTCAGTTCTGTGGTTATTATGAATGTTGCAGTGTATTCAAAGTTAGAACAGTGTTTCGAGTTGATGATAGCTTAAGGTGCATAATTAACTATAAGTTTGAAGTTCTCTCTTCCAGGACCATAAAGAATAGGGTTCTAAAAGACAGGATTTTTATAGCTCCACCCATATTCTCTGAATGCCCCTAAACACTTCACATCAATGAGTTACTTGTGAAGTCTAGTTACTGTTTTTATGTAGGGATACAAATCAGCTATTTTATATGTAATAAGAGCACAAAGTCTCCAGATAAATGTTAAGTTGGTTGTAGTGTCAGTTGAGGGATATGTACTAGCTAATACATATTGCTCTCTTTAATCAGTGACATAGTATCTTAAAAATTCACAGGAACAGGCAGACATAGTGTGACGTTAGTACCTTTAAGAATTAAAAAAAAAATCATGTTCTCTGTCGCTCACAACCTTATCTGATGTCATTGTTGCCAAGCTGTCTACAAGAGCCCTTTTATTGCTCCTTCAATGGATTAAATGGGGTGTTGTTTATTTTTGCTTTGTGAATTAGTTTTATGATCCTGCATTGTCAGGAGGAAGAATGTTTGTAGGTGAGATGACAGGAGCTCTTTCATTTTCAGTTCTGAGCTGCAGGATTTGGTTTTAGAAGGGAGTGGACATCAGACTGAAAGCATTGTCTCTCTCTCTCTCCCTGGTTTTTGGGAAATTCTGTTGGTTAGCTGAAAGCCTTCCTGGAGTAGGAAATCTGCTGTTGATGGGATTAGAGTCTCTCTGAGAAGTTGTTCTGAAGTCAAACTGTTCTGAGTGCTTCAAAAGAACTACCATATTCAACCAAATGACTCAATCCCAGTATCACGTAAGCATTAGTCTTTGCTGTGTTAAACCTGTGGAGGCGTTTTCTCTAAAGGAAGTTTTTGTTTGATTGGAACATCATATATATATTTGTTCAGTGGTATACATTGTGGTTGTTTTGTTTCATTTGTAACTGATAAAAATTATTGCTAGTTTTCTTATACACATTAACCATATTCTTAAAGAAACTTTGTTCGATAAGAGCTCCCCAATGGGTCATTTGAATCATACCCGAGGTGAACCATATCATGCTTATCCTGGCTGAATTCAAGGTGCAAAACTTATGATCCAGGCGGGCTTAATAAAACACTGTGGAGTTTTTGACTTGAACCATAACATTAGTTTAAATTGTCTTATCTGGAAAATGTCTCTGAAGTATCTGATTTGATTATACACTTAATTCCTGCAGTGAGGTTTGAACTCATAACCTTGTTCCTCATAAGGTAAAATGCCATCAGTGAGCCACGCTGACAAGTCTAAAATCACGTACCAATGGATTCAAGAATGGTTTGTTCCCTGCTGCCATCAGACTTCGGAATGGTCCTATCACATTAAGCTGATCTTTCTCTACACCCTGCCTGTAACTGTAATACTATATTCTGCACCCTCTCCATTCCTTCTCCCCTATATACTCTAGGAACAGTATGTTTTGTCTGTATAGCGCGCAACAAACAATACTTTTCACTGCAACCCAATACATGTGACAATAATAAATCAAATCAAATCAAAACCAAAGCAAGTATGAGCTACTTGTGAGAATGTAAGAATTCCAAGATTAATACTGAGATTAATGTGTCAGATCACTGATTAGAAGCAGAGGAAAAAGTATTTAACCCTGCATTATAAAAAAAAGCTAAAGCCAGATATGCAATATAGAGTCATAGTCATAGAGTCATAAAGGTTTACAGCATGGAAACAGGCCCTTCAGCTCAACTGGTCCATGCCGCCCTTGTTTTTTCAAACCCCTAAGCTAATCCCAATTGCCTGCATTTGGCCCATATCCCGCTATACCCATCGTACCCATGTAACTATCTAAATGCTTTTTAAAAGATAAAATTGTACCCGCCTCTACTACTACCTCTGGCAGCTTGTTCCAGACACTCACCACCCTCTGTGTGAAGAAATTGCCCCACTGGACCCTTTTGTATCTCTCCCCTTAAACCTATGCCCTCTAGTTTTAGACTCGCCTACCTTTGGGAAAAGATATTGACTATCTACCTTGTCTATGCCCCTCATTATTTTATAGACCTCTATAAGGTCACCCCCCAGCTTCCTACGCTCCAGAGAAAAAAGTCCCAGTCTATTCAGCCTCCCCTTATAACTCAATCCATCAAGTCCCGGTAGCATCCTAGTAAATCTTTTCTGCACTCTTTCTAGTTTAATAATATCCTTTCTATAATAGGGTGACCAGAATTGCACATAGTATTCCAAGTGTGGCCTTACCAATGTCTTGTACAACTTCAACAAGACATCCCAACTCCTGTATTCAATGTTCTGACCGATAAAACCGAGCATGCCGAATGCCTTCTTCACCACTCTGTCCACCTGTGACTCCATTTCCAAGGAGCTATGAACATGTATCCCTTGATCTCTTTGTTCTGTAACTCTCCCCAACGCCCTACCATTAACTGAGTAAGTCCTGCCCTGGTTCAATCTACCAAAATGCATCACCTTGCATTTGTCTAAATTAAACCCCATCTGCCATTCGTCAGCCCACTGGCACAATTGATCTTTAAAATTACTTTGGTTCACTGAGAGGATTATAGCGAAGTATGACGTTGACTATGGGTTTGATAGCATTAAAATATGAGAATAGCCTGACAGGACTGGATGCTTTTATTTACAGATGGAGGATTGATAATGTCAAGATGCAATTTTTAACATGCTGCAAGGCATAGCTGAAGTTAACGCAGCGGGATATTCAACTGGGGGATAAGTGACCAACTTTGATTAACCTGAATCGAGATGAAAAATTGGAATAGTGTACACTCCACAGAGTAACAGATTTGTGAAATAAAATCACAAAATAAAACATTTCACTCCTTCAGGAAAAGCACAACTGCAGCTAAGTGAACATTTGTTAAAGAACAGACTTGAAGATCATATAGATAAATATTTAAATGTCAATGATGAATACTGAATTTCTTGTCCTTTTCGGACAGTTGAAATGTCATTTGTGGACACAATCAGTCAGAGCTGAATAATGTTGAATTTCATATTGACATCCTGGAGAGTTTGCCCCTCACAACTTTGAGATCAGGGAGTAACTTTTAGTGTTTCTGTTTTGAGAGGGTTCACCCGCCAGTTCTTCACCTCGAACAGGAATCAAATAAATCCATGGAATTCAGGCTGTCAAGAGTAGTTTAAATGATGTATTCAATCCTTGGGGGGTGGCTAGTTCATTTGGCTAGATGAGTAGAGGGTGGTGCAGAGTGATGCCTATGGTGCCACTGGTGCGAATTCAATAACTGTATCAGCTAAGGTGGTTCATGAAAAGCTGCCTCCTTGCCTTGCTCCATACCTGATCTGGAATGGTGCTCCTCAAGCTATAAAACCTCTTATTTAGAGAAACATCTATGGACCCTCCTGCACTACAGCTAATTACCTAATCCTCAATTCACACTTTGTTTTATTCTAATCTTAAAATCCTTAAACTTCAACAAGTTTATTTAGATTCCTACATTACAACAGTGGAATGCTTCAAAAGTGAAGCGTTTCGGGATATGAAAGGTGCTATATAAATGAAAGTTTTTCCCTTACAATCTTTCCTTTTGTATACTTTGTCATAAAGTAATAGCATCAATGTAAATTTTCACTTGTTAAAAATTATAACAGATTTCTTATTATTTTCCACTCCTGTCACTTCTCAGGAACTTTGGAGAACATAACTATGCAGCCATCGGGGGAAAATTGCTATTTAGAAATCTAGTAACAGCAAAAAGATACTCTGGTCTCAATTCTAGATTGAAGGATACTGTTGCCAGAAAATTTCTGGCTTACAACAAGATTCATTCATGTGCAGGGAATGAGAAGCTATGATTGTTCTCCTCAGAGTAGAGAAGATGAAAGGGAAATTTGATAGGGAGGAACAAGCAACTAAGTTGGTAACCAAAGGACACAAATTTGAAATAGTTGGCAAAGAATCAGGAGGAAAATTGAATTTTACCTTTTGTAGTGGTTGTTGTTACCATTGCCACTGAAGCTGGGCAGAGGTAATGTATTTGCTCCTGTTTGTTCATTGGTTTGTTTGTAAACAATGGGTGGAATCTTCCCATCCCGCCTGCCATGAGAATCGTAGTGGTCGGGGGTGGACAATGCAAAGGTCTATTGACCTCGGGTGGGAATTTCTGCCCTTGGAGTAAGCACAGCCAGAAAATCCCGCTCAAAATATCTCAAAAACTAAAGGATGGTTTTCAACGAAACTTGGTACGTGGATAGGGTATAGTTAGTTTTTGGCGAAGATGTGGGGCTGTGTCCAGATCCTGGAATTTTTTTTTTAAAGGATCCATTAACAATGGGAGAAAGAGCAAAATGAATGTGGTGGATTATTTAATTTAGAATGTTGTGGATTGACAGCCACTGATGGAATTTGTCACTGCTGTCAAACTATGAGCAGAGTTTTCAGAGCACGTTGGTGGATGTGGACTGGCCTGAAGTCTCCTCAGTGAAATGGAAGCTCTTAATGAAAAATATTTATTTTTCAGTTTTGTAGTTAGAGCATCAACCAGGCAATTGCTGAGAAATTGTAACATTGCTGAATTGACACAGCACGCGTGGAGTCATTCATTCAATTAAGTTCTCTCTTCACTTGTTACATCTGGAATACACTGCCTGACAAGATCATCAAAACAGATTCGACAGTAATTTTCAATGGGGAATCAGATGTACATATATGAAAAAGGAAAAATGTGCAGAGCTGTTTGGAAAGAGCAGGAAATGGGACTTAACGGCACAGGCCCAATGGCCTCCTATTGGACAGTATGATTCTAGCATCTTTAAATGTCAAAACTTGCTGGTGTCAAGCATCGAGTGAAGACTGGCAGCATTTCAGTTGCATGAATGGCGAAACATACTTTTGGAGGGTTTGTCAAGGTTAAGGAACATGGCAATGGAATGCCAGTGATTAGGATATACTTCAATTTCATAGCAATTACTGTCTGTACTTATATTTTCTCAGTTAGTGAAACAAAATTCACAGGTGTACGGAAATCCCAGATATTGTATTTAGTAATTACTGATGATGCAACATCACCAGTGTTTTTCGTGTAAAGGAAATGTCTATTGACACAACAGAATAACAAGAATATCATCCAGTCATCTATGCTGACTACTTGTTTATCTAGAAATATTGAATGCTGTTGGACCCTTATAGTTTCCATTACAAGCTATTAATATCGCAACAACGAAATTTTAGAAATGTAGGAATATTTCTAGCCAAAGGCTTTCTTCTCAAAAGCTTAAGCAAGCAAACTGAGAGAAAACAAGGTCATTTTGTTTGTTCTTAACTATTGCGTGCACTTAAAATATCCTGCTGTAAAATAGCCAAGGGATTTGAATTATATCATAAACTATTCAGACTTCAGCCCCATTTTATGATGATTGAAAGGTTAACACTTGCTATTCATAACTCCCTCAGCATAATTGTTTATCTATGTTACTTGGTAGGAAGGTTGTACTGGGGTGGTGATGAGACAGCTTGTTGTGCTGGAGCATCAGTTAAGCTACAGTGAGTGCTCATGCCTTTGATGCCGTGTGCTGCTCAGATCCCGACATCAGCCAATTTGGTGAATGGGGCAGAAAGGCAGTTCCAAGTTGCAGCAAGGTGACTCTCCACAGGACAAAGGGAAAATAGCAAAGAGAAGCAATCCAGCTCTAATACTCCGATTTCAGAACAGAACTTAAAAATACTGGGAGAGAATGTGAATAGCCTGTAGAACAAGAGTCCCACACGTGGATAGGGGAAGAAAGATCTTGCATTTATATTGCACACATGCCCTTAGGACGCTATCAATTATGTACTGAATGACTTTTGAAGTCCAGCTACAATTATTAAGAAAGCAACTATCTAGTGGAAAATTCCACAAAAAGCGAAAGAGGCAAATTCTTTTACTTTTGAAAGGCTAGAATGTATCTTAAAAAGAAAAGTATTCTTCTAAGACTTTAGTAAATACTGCCACGAGTGTGGGAATCCTTTTATTCTTTGTGAAGACAATTAATCAGCAATTGTGGCGAGGAAGTTTCCTGTCGGTGGTTCGGTGTATTTTGTTGCGACTGCTGATATCATCAAGCCACCGTATTTTGTATACGCAATCATAAAGAGATTCCACACCCGGGTGGTCCTGATGATAATCATAAACCATAAAACCCAGAACAATTGATTTATGAACATTATCAGAGACCCATGATTGAGTTATTGGCTTTAAATTTCTGCATCTTTTTTACTCCAGGATAGATGAATGATAATTTTGAATTTAAAAAAAGTATACAACCCATATTATTTGTACCCTGCTCAGAAGACTAAGCACTGCGTGGAAAATATGAATGACATTTATAAATAATAATATTTTCTTTCATTTAGCTATTCTACCCCAAAAATTGTATCGGCACAAAACGATTCTCTTCAACATCAGAATGATTTAGCTATTACACCATTACATACTCGAGCAACAATAATTTATCATAAAACATCCCGTGGTGCTTAACAAGCAATAACAAAAACATTTCATTTCTGACACGTAGCCATAGAAGGAGATATTGTGACAGATAACCAAAAGCTTAATCAAAGAGACAGGTTCTTAGGAGCCTCTCAAAAGAGGAGAGAGAAGTGGAAAGGTTTCAGGAAGGAATCCCAGAGCTTAGACTAAAGGCAAGCTGAAAACACAGCGTCCAATGGCACAGCAATTAAAATCAGAATTGGAGGGGCACTCCACTATCACCACCACCTCTCAACCCCCCCCCCCCCCCCCCCCCCCCCCCCCCACCCCGCCCCGCCCCATAACATCAATTCAATGACCCAGCCTCTTCCCCGAAACTACGTTTTGGGGAAGAGACTACATCCAAGAGAAAGAAAAATTCTCCTTATCTCCATCTTAGGATTCCTCTTATTCTTAAACTGTGTTCGCTAGTTCCCTTCTCCTCGACAAGAGGAAACATCCTTCTGGTATCCTACCTATCAAGTCCACTCAGGATTTTATATGTTTCAATATGATCATCTCTCAGTCTTCTAAACTCCAATGAGTACAGGCCCAACCTTTCTTCATAAATAAGCTCTTCATCTCAGGAATGAATCAAGTGAATTATCTGAGAACTGCTTCTAATGCATTTATGTCCTTTTTTAAATAAGAAAACCAAAACTATACATCATATTCCAGATGTGGTCTCACCAAAGGCCTGTGAAGCTGCAGTAAAAATTTCCTACTTTTATACTCGGAGAACTTTGTCCCAAAAGGGTTAAGGGAAAGGCAGAAGCAGGCGAAGGACTGGTCTCAATCTATGTGACAAAAATAGTGCACGTCCTTGTTGCAATTACTGTCAGAGGTGAGGGTGAAGGAAGCAGGGGAGGGTGGTGAAGAAGATTTTTTTTATAGTAGAGAAAGCAAGGCAGGGAATATCTTTGCATCCTGAATGATCTTCGTGTACAGTAGTGAGCAGTTTTAGTGGATGAGAGCGTTGTCCAATAATGCTTTAAATGATCTAGTCAGATCTGGTGATTAATGGTTAAACCAGTTGTTCACCAAAGACAATCAAGTCTGCATCCTTGGACTTAAGGATGTGGGAGGGGGGAAGTGTATAATAGAGGAACAATTGATGGTTGGTAGCACTTTAGCTTCTGAGTCAGAAAGTAACAAGTTCAAATCCAACTCCAGGAATCTCAGCACATAATCTAGGCTGGTAAATTCAGGCAGTATTGACATAGTGCAGCACTGTCAGAGATGCCATCTTTCAGATGAGACTTCAAACTGAGGTTCTGTCTGCCTTCTCAGGCAGATGCAAAAGAACCCATGACAATTTTCAAAGAAGAGCAGGGTCCTTTTCCATGGTGTCCTTGTCAATGTTTACCACTCAACCAAGGTCACAAAAGCAGATAATCTGGTTATCATCACATTGCTGTTTGCATTTGCTGTGAGCAAATTGGCTGTTGTGTTTCTTACATTACAACAATGACTACACTTCAAGAAAGTACTTCATTGTTGAGAAGGATTGTTGAGCTCAATAAGGTTATAAAAGGGGTTCTAAAAGAACAAGTTCTTTCTTTATCATCCATTTCCATATAAAGTGCAAAGAATCAACTTCAACACAGATCGCTGAATACAATATGGTTCTGTGAAAAATCAGTCAGTTAAAGGAGATCTTTGTTTGCCCAGACCATGACTGAAGCTGTACCTTGGAAAACACTCTAATATTATCCTTCAAGGCTTTATGAGTAACTAACACCTTTTTGATAAACTGAAATGCATCTTTCAGCTTGTCTACACAATCTTTATCCAGATTGTCATTGCAATATGTTCCACTCAGCCACCCAGCCAAATAGCCTTGGGTTTCAGATTCTAATTAACTTGAGTGTTAACTACATTGAAGTTTTAGGTCAATGCCATACTTCATGTATAACAATGCGTCATAAAAAATAATAATTTAAAAGACAGTCAAAAAATAAAAATAATTGTAAATTACAATTATGCTGGAAGTGAGTGTTTGACCTTTCATTTATAATGCAGTTTAAAATCCTTTCATTTTACTCTTCATGCTTTTACTGTTACACTTAATGTATTGGACCAGATCCTTTGTCAAAGAGGTCAGTATAAAACATTAAATTTTAAGAATATTTATTTGCTTATAACTTTGTGAATTTTGCCAATACAATTTGCAACTGACCATAGCAGTCATAAATTCTCTGGATGTTATGGCTGAAATGTTTCATCGATTAAAAGGGATTCAGAATGGTGCTAAATGTACAAACCAATACAAATGTAATGACCCTGGAATATTATTCTCCACGCAGCAAAGGTGTTGATACTGTAGGTTTTATCAACTATGTGGCCCCAATTCAGCAGCAAAAATGTATAAAACAGGGGAACCAAAGGCACAGGCATCAAATGTAGTTCAGTGGGGTCAAAATAATACAAGTGTTCCTCCTGCAACACTAATGGTTGTCATCCTGATAATAAAGCAACTTTGGTTCACTAGTTACCCTTTAAACAATTCTTTCCTATTTCTTTTTTTCAATCTAATTTTTGCTATGGTTACTGAAACTTCATTTTAATAATTTAAACACCCATTTGTTGAGATATAAGAACTGCTGCAAGAACATACAAGTGCTCTCTCAGTACTGTGTAAGGATATATCTTCGATGTAAATTTAGTCTTAATTTACTTCAAGCTATTTAAATTAACTTTCAGCAAATAAATCTGTTGAGCGACAGTTGATTGTTTAAACTGACCCATCCTGCTTAATCTATGCTTATATCCATATTTATATTATGTATTCTCACGCCTCTGGGGCAGGATTTTACAGGCTTGGGGAGTGGGGTGCACAGACTGATCACCCGTTGCAAGAGTCAGCCAAGCAGGCAATTCACTGAAAAGAAGCCTGTCCCGCAGCCGTAACCCACTGCCGGCAGGCTTAACAGGTAGGCTTTCAGCCCCATGAACTGCCAGCCAATTTGATTGGCAGACAGCTTTAGCAGTAGCAGCAGCACCAAAACTTGGGCGGCACGGTAGCACAGTGATTAGCACTGCTGCCTCACAGCACCAAGGACCCTGGTTCAATTCCCGGCTTGGGTCACTGTCTGTGTGGAGTTTGCACATTCTCCCCATGTCTGCGTGGGGTTTCCTCTGGGTGCTCCAGTTTCTGCCCACAAACCAAAGATATGCGGGTTAGGTGGATTGGCCATGCTAAATTGCCCCTTAGTGTTAGAGGGACTAACTAGGGTAAGTGCATGGGGTTATGGGGATAGGGCCTGGGTGGGACTGTGGTTGGTGCAGACTTGACGGGCCGAATGGCCTCCTTCTGCACTGTAGGGTTCTATGATTCTAACTGGGTAGAGGGCATTGCAAGGACTGCAAGCAAGCCCACAAGGAGGCAGCTAGGATATCTGAGCCAGATTTTATGCCCCCAATCCCCCCCACCGTGGTGGGCTTTCTGGTAGTGAAGGCAGCTCATCATTGGCCACTGAGGTCAATGGCCATTTGCATTGTTCGCGGCCCGCACTGCCAGAGAATCTGCTGCGCAGGGGAGGTCGTCAACCTTGCTAGGACTGGAAGATTCTGCTGGCAGGAAGGGCTGGAAAATCCTGGCCCTGGTCCCAGGTAAATCAGGTGCTGTGGAGGGGGAGAAAAGTGGGAGGGTACATTTTCGAGGTCAGGTGTGGAGGAACAATCTTGGCGGGTGGTTTCCTCTGATACGCAAAGGACACTTCTAAATAATGTGCCTCCCCCAATTTCTCACCTTTACAAAAATGTCTTAAAAAGATAGCCTGTCCACTGTTAACAATCTCAACTGATCCTTAATTATTTATTTAAATGATGGGTGGGGATGGGCTGTCAACTTCGGCCTTCTTTTCAGCTGAAAACACACCCGGCAGAGGACTGTAAAATCCAGCCATGGTTTTAAAATTCTCTGTTATGAGTAGGTGCTGCGCTGAATAAGACTATCCGTATAACCTTTTGTGTATCCTGTCTCGCACTAGGTTAAACAATAGCTACCATTTCTAACTTTTGATGGTTTTGTCCTTTGACCTCCCTGTCTGATTTCCATTGTTGGCCTCATTATCGCTAACAGTCAATTGATTTTCTCCATTGCTAAACCTGCCTCTAAAATTTTCTCATTTGTGTCAAATACTGCTTAATTAAATCCACTGACCCTTAATGGGAGTGTAAATGTTCAGACATCAACTGAGGATGGGATCAGGATGATTGGTGGTGCAGTATATCAAAACTCAATGAGCTTATCACTGAAGAATGGCCAGTTGATTGAGGTACATACCAAAACTATACCTCAGGAAGGCGTCAAAGCTGTTAAGAGTCAATAAGAGAAGTTCTTTTAAAAGGTAGAAGAACATTTGTTGAAAGAAAATATTTAGTTGCATATTTTTGGAACTCAAGCTCAAGACCTGTGAAAATGTTATTTACAGATCGTCCTTTCACTTTCTGCTCAGTGATAAAGATGGATCTGGATGTCCTGAATCACATAAAGTTAGTATGCAGGTACAGCAAGTGATTAGGAAGGCAAATGGGATGTTGGCATTCATTACTTGGGTAAAGGAACATAAATGTAGAAAAGCTTAACTGCAGCTTTACAGGGCACTGGTGAGACACTGGAGGCGATTTTGAGCCTGCGATCGCTGTGTACAGGAATGTTGGTGCATGCACTCAAAATCTGGAGAGACTTGGAAAGCATCGGCAAGTTTCCGTATTCCAATCTGTCAGGTCCCTTGCCAGTGGGGAAACTTGCCATGGGACCCGAGGAAACCCATTTTAATACATTAGCATGTTATTAGCGAGCACTCTCTCCAGAGAGCACAACTCACCAGAGTTGGTGGGTGCCGGCGTGAATCACACTGGCCTGGCACCATTTAAATAGGTTCACCTAGACATGAACCTCTCGTGAGCATCTCCTCAGGGATGTAAAAGCGAGTATAGCCCCAGTGAGAGAGGGACATGGCCAGGCAGTGGCCTGGCTGTGCCCTCTAGCATTGCCCTTTGGCACAGGTTGGCACCACGCTCAAGCCAACCTGGCAGTGCCAACCTGTGCCAAGGGATGGGCCCCAGTGGGAGCCTCATGGAGAAGGGATGGGGGGGAGTAATTCATAATTGGTTGTGGGTTGCGAGTGGACGGAGGAGCAGGGGTTGCTATGGCGGGAGGAGTGTGTGCGGGAGGTAGGTACCGGCTCCAACTGTGGTGTGGGAGAGGTAAAGGGGCCAATGATCAGGGGTGGGGCGATAATCGGAGGAAAGGGCCAATGATTGGGTGGGTGGGTGGGTGGTGGGGGGGAAGACGCGGCTGATGATCTGATGGGGAGGGGGGAGGAAAGGAGTGCTGACTCTGATCAGGAGTGGGAACGGGAGCACCTGAGACCTCTGATGGGCTGGGGAAAGGTTTATTCCTGTTATAATTGGCCGTCATACATTCTATTTAGCATTGTGCTGTTGATAAAGGGTGTCGGCCTAGTAAAGTGACTTGAACATCCTTTACCCAGAATTATATTGATTTCTTTTGTTCATTAGTTTGCAAAAAAATGAAATAAAAATACGGATAAAAATAGCACGTCATGATAAATATCCTCTAGTGCAAACCTTCCTTAATGGTCAACATTATGATGCTTGAATTAACCTTTCAGAAATGATTGATCAAGCGATGGGGCTTGCCCAAAGCCTCGGAGTATTAAACTAATGCATGTAAACTTTATTACACAAAGACGTTTGTAATGTTTTAAGTGTAGCTTCCAAACTAGACACAATCTTTGGGTTATGAGCTTAAATGACCTGGGTAAGATGCTCTATTGGAGAGTCGCAACAGACTCGATGGGCTGAATGGCCTCCTTTTGCACTGTAGGAAAAACGTGCAGCATATACAGCACCTTTTATTTGAAGCATTGGTCCAACCTTGTTGGAGCCAGGCAGCCCACAACATGTATAGTTGTTCAGATTTTTTCTGGCAGCCTTCAGCTTGATAACTATTGGGGTTATGATTTTCTGGAGGCGTGAACTGAAGAATGGCCAGTTGATTGAGGTACATACCAAAACTATACCTCAGGAAGGTGTCAAAGCTGTTAAGAGTCAATAAGAGAAGTTTTTTTTAAAGGTAGAAGAACATTTGTTGAAAGAAAATATTTAGTTGCATAGTTCTGGAACTCAAGCTCAAGACCTGTGAAAATGTTATTTACAGATAGTCCTTTCACTTTCTGCTCAGTGATAAAGATGGATCTGGATGTCCTGACACATGAGTTACATAAAGTTAGTATGCAGGTACAGCAAGGCTGTGGGACATCAGGGACATAGGTGAAAGGTGAGACCAACAGCGTAGCTCCTAGTTAACCAATAACATTTATGGAATTAGAAAGAAACAGGGTGTAATAGATTCAAATCAAGTCCAGAAAGAGAAATGGGGAGAATAGACCGAGGGGGAGAAAGAGAGGCAGGAAAATCACCGCTACAATCTCTAGAAATGGTTATAGGAATGAAACGCCTGCCCGAGTTTAGTTAATTTAATTTTTAATCCACTGCAGTAAACATTTTGCACTTTCAGCTCACATTCTAACCTGTGTGCATTCTGTTGTTATTTGATTCTATTTTCACAGAAATGACAGTCGCTATGGGCACAAAATATATGGTCCTGTAACAGCCTTTCCTAAGTAACCAGTCATTGTATGAAGCCCTGCCCTTGTAAAAAGGTATAATTATAAGTAAGCAGTCAGACAGAACAATTATTGGTTGTGCCAATTTGTACATGCAATGGATTTCAGTTATTCCGTTTCTGGGCCAAAGAAGTTGCTTTATGTTATATTAACAATTATCATATCGTTAAAAGGATACTCATATTCTTAATTATCAGAATTGACCTTCTGTGGCAAGGTTAAGGGGCAAATGGTGTGAAAATTTGGCTAGTTCTTAAAAATAAGGGGGAGATACTAAGAGCAAAATAATATTTGTGCAAAGCAAATGGTGGAGCAGTATTGATCAATCAGCAAGTTCGAGAGATTCGCAACTCACAACGTATCTTGCAACCGTTTGCTGTCAACTTGTTTTTTTAATAATGGCTGACGTTGTCCACACTGTTGTTTGCCCAGTAACATCCAGCCAATTGAATGTAGAATGTGTAGGTGGAGAGTTTGAATGATGTAATCTTGTGTGCTAAGATAAAAGCAAAATACTGTGGATACTGCAATCTGAAAAAACAAAAACAAAAAATACTGGAAAATCTCAGCAGGTCTGTCAGCATCTGTGGAGAGAGAATAGAGCAAACGTTTCGAGTCTGGATAACCCTTCGTCAGAGCTAAGGGCAAAGAAAATGAGAAAAGATTTATACTACGACACTTCTTTTCCAAGAATGCCATCCCTAAAGAAGTACTGCTCTTCTCTCCAACGAATTTCCATTTGTCATAGTATAAATCTTCTCATTTCCTTTGCCCTTCGCTCTGACGAAGGGTCATCCAGACTCGAAATGTTGGCTCTGTTCTCTCTCTCCACAGATACTGTCAAACCTGCTGAGAGTTTCCAGCATTTTCTGTTTTTTGTAACCTTGTGTACTGTTGCTTGTTTACAAGTATCATGTTGCAAGAGTGGGCAGGTCTGGTGCATTTTCTGGTTCACCAATGAGAAGTATTCAAGTTAAGTAGCAATATTAATTATTTAGTGATGCAGCAGAATAGTTTAAAAATAATTATTCAAACAGTTAATGGCCTGATTCTCAGCTGTTTTGAGAAACTAAAGATAAAATCAGTGTTCTAGGTTACAATATTTTGTGTCATAATTTCCAAGTTATTACAAGCCTTAATGAATGTAGTTATGTACAAAGGAATATAGGATATGTGCATCACTCTAGTATTAGAGTTCAGCAAATCTTGTGTGTGTTCTCTAGATAGCACTTTAGTGGTCTTTTTCCCCCCAGTGCTACAGAATTATTTAACACAAGAAAATTCACATCCGAGAACTTCTTCTGGTAGCAACACTTGCAGCAGGCATTCACAGTGTGTAACTCATGCATGCATTTTGGCCTACTCTTGCTCGGTGTAAGAAAGAATATAAACATCCTGGCCCATTTATAATTGAAGCCATAAGCTAGATCTGAGTTTGCATTTTTCACCATTGACTGTCCGATGTCAACTAGCTGATGGCTTGGCAACCATGAAAAAAAATACTTGTAAATGTTTCACTTTTTCCCCAGCAGCAATTTCAACCTCAAATGAGAAAATTGAAATTAAAGAATTATAAAATGGATAGCATTTGACTAATTGCAAAGTTGATTGAATTATTTATCAGCTTGTCAATCCCCCTCTCCAGGCAAGAGGTTTTATTCCTGACATATCTATCCATTGGAACATGCAAAGCACCAAAGTAATTGTTGTATAGAGCCCCTGTGGATTGTATTAACCAGCACTCATCAACCTCACACTCAGTTATTAAAAACACTTACATATATTTATGAACTGCCAGTGAATAAGCAGAGTTCCTGCCAGTAGAATTGTGTGGCGCCTCACAGAATCCATGTTTCCACATACAGACTGCTGTCTGTGCAAAATATTTGCTTCTTTTTTTTTAATTTGTCACCAGATAACAAATAATTCATGTGGCCACAATTGAATCCCCTTTGTAAATGTTGCAAATTGGATTAAGTTCTAAATTTTCTTGGATTAAATATCTCGAGAGCAGTAGGATTTTATGTATCAAGCTCACTGATCCATTACCATGTTGAAATTTATTGAACTGCTAAACTTCAGTGACAAACCCTTTTTAAGTTTGTTTTATTTACCTAGATTATTTAATTTTTCCTTATTTTTGAAAATATATTTATTTGGAACATTTTCTCAAGTGACAAGTAATACAAGATTATACTGACATAATTTCTGGTTGTGCTGGGGATGTTTTGTACAAATTTGAGTTTGGGTATACTTATTGTCATCTAACGTTAATGCAAATCCATGATCCCAATCAACAAGATACAAGATGAACGTTATGCCATATTTCAAATAACAACACATTTGGATGTTGTAACTTAGAAGAGGTAAATCATTAACAGAGAACCTTTCCATTTTATTCCATCAATGAATCAAAATATTGCTCCACACAGTCCATTAATTACTCAAATGTTGCAATATCTAATTGATCAACTGTCAGCTGATGAGGTGGAATTAGATCAACAACACCACTAAATATTGAGGCACTGCTGAAAACCAACATCATCCTTTTTAATGAGTCTCCTTCTGCAGGTTTAGTGGGCAAAAGCACTAATTCCCTGATCTGTTCTGAACCCTTGAATGTTTGCTGGTTAAAGACCTCAGCTTTCATTCTCAGTCAGAATGTCGCTCCCATCAGACCTTTGATGTATCTTTCTCCCTTCCTCGCTCGCTGTCTCTGTCAGAGTGTAACCCACTGATCTGACTGAATTGTTTGTTTATAATTGCAGCATGTTTTTGCAAGGGCAGGGCTTCATACAAGGAGTAGTTATTTAGGAAAGACTGCTAGGTTCCAAGACCGTATATTAGAGACCAAAGTGACTGTTACTTTTTGTGAAAATAGAATCAAGTAACAGTAGAAAACATACAAATCTGAATTTGAGCTGCAATTGCAAAATGCTGACTTCTCTGGTTAAAAATTTAAACTCACGGGTCAGGGTTTTCCAGCAATGCAGCTTCTGGCAGTGGAGAGATCGCCATTGGCCACCAGTGGGATTTTCCAGTCCCGCTAAGGCCTATGGCATTTTGTATGACTCGCCTTGCGCCGGGAATCCACCCCAGAGGATCGCCTTTGGCAAGACCGGTCGATCCCACCAGCAGTAAAGGCCAGAAAATTTTGCCCACAGAATTAACTCGAGAATATGGTGTCATTCAGGTGTCAATATGGCATCATCTACAAACAACAAGATTCTGCATGAAATGGTTATACATATCTAAATTTGGTGATGTTGGAGCAAAACCTCTCGAATGGTTCTGTGCAATAAAAATTCCTTGGAATTTTATTGCAAAAAGCTGTCAAAATTGGGGTCAGTGATTTCTCTTCATTGAACTTGAGACAGATAAACAGATGGAAAAGTGTTCATGCCATAACTCATCAGAAAATGGTCGGACAATCTAAAAACATGACCCATAAAAATGGCTTTCATCAACTCTGCCTGCAGTATTTCAAAAATTCGATGTGCTCAAACTGAACGAAGCAAAACTGTTCTGGAAACTTCTTCTGGGGCAAGCTTCACCTTTTGCAACAGTGCATTGGCGGGAAACTGTGAGGTGGATTTACTCATTCTTCTATGTGTCAATATGGGCAGATTGGAGAAATTTCCTCTTCTGTTCATCAGTAAAAGTGAACAGTCAAAATGTTCAGATCTTTCCTACTGGCATCATTTGTTATTTCAATTACCAAGCTTGAATGACTTCTACAATGTTTTGAGGGTCCATTCAATTCCTGAATAAAAATAATTATGCTCAGGCTAAAAAGATATCAATTATTATAGATAACTGTCCTGCACATGCTGAAATTACTGGTCGAACAAATGAGGAATTTCTCCTAATTCCAAAGATAGCGGGTGGGATTCTCCGGCCATGCTCACCTCAAAACCGAAGAACCCGCTGGAGGTCAACAGACCTTTGCGTGGTCCACCCCACCCGCCCGCTATGATTCCCATGGCGGACGGGGCGGGAGAACTCTCCCCAGCATTTCTAGGTTTTAGCCAATGGTTACTAGAGTTGTTAAACTTCTCATTGGTCATCTCTTTTAAATGTAGAGACTGAACTCTAGAAAGGTCAACTCTCCCAGACTGCCCTGGAGCCCTGAGAAATTGAAGATTAATCTCCAGCTGGATGATGCTGTGAGCAACACAGGAATACGATCATGGGGCATTAAAGCAAATTGTAATTCCTATCCCCACTTTAGTTTTTTTAAAATTAAAAACATTAATGGAAAAAGACTATTTGCCTAGACAGGGCAGTTGGAAGTGGGAGGGAATGTTTATTTACTTTTATTCACAAGTAAAATTTACATTAACACTGCAATGAAGTTACTGTGAAATTCTCCTTGTCACCACAGTCCAGCGCCTGTTCGGGTCAATGCACCTAACCGGCACATCTTTCAGAATGTGGGAGGAAACCGGAGCATCCACAGGAAACCCACGCAGACACGGGGAGAACATGCAAACTCCATACAGACAGTGATCCAAGCCAGGAATCGAACCCGGGTCCCTGGTGCTGTGAGGCAGCAGTGCTAACCACTGTGCCACTGTGGTTAGATATGTTCCTGGAGGTTTTATTACATGTATATTACAGGAATATATCTAACTAGAGTTAGCGATCCTACTCACTCCAAATCAGTCCCCATTACGTGCTCATAGGAAGATACAAACTTGCTAAAAAATTGTAGTAATGTGATGTTTTTGAGAGAGTAAGAGAAGACACACATCTTTGAGTATTTGTATTTACTCGACTTCCTAAATTTATCAAGAATCCCTACAATGCAGAAGAGCCTGCCCCGACTCTCTGAAAGAGCATCTTACCCAGGCCCTCTCCCCACCCGATCTCCCCCCACATTTACCATGACCAATTCATCTAACCTACACTTGGGACATTAAGGGGCAAATCCACCTAACCTGCACATCTTTGGACAGTGGGAGGAAACCGGAGCACCTGGAGGAAACCCATGCAGACATGGGGAGAATGTGCAGAGTCTGCACAGACAGTCATCCAAAGCCGGAATTCAACCTGGGTCCCAGGAACTGTGAGGCAGCAGTGCTAACCACTGCACCACTGTGCTGTCCTATGCTCGATAATGAAACGTCACATTGAAATGAAGCTTTCCGAGTCTCTCACTCAAAAAGTAACACTGCGATCATCAACAGTTAGATTCCCTGCCCACCGAAATCCACTCTGTCATCTTACACCAAGGGAGCCAGATCATCCACAGAAATTTCTACAAGATATATCTGAAATCCTCTTTGTTTGATAAGCCTTGAGTGACATGAAAAGTGGCCTGCCCACCTCAGTTGTCTTTCCCTCTTCCCCACAAGTATCTAAACACAACTGGAGAACTTTACCCTGTGTGAAAAGGTCATGTATGAAGGCATTCAAGATGAGATTTAGAGACTAGCTTTATAATTGATGCCTTCCAGATTACTATTTATTTTAAAGTAATATTATTTCCCTGATCTAATTATTGGCAGAATTACTGACAATTCTATTGCAAGCAATCATCATTACGTATTAAATTTTGTATGTGTTTAACTCAATCCTGCACCTTAACGTAAATAAATAATGGAACAGTGCAGAAGCACTTGATTGGCTTCTATCACAAGTGCCATGTCTGGTAGGCTGAGAGCATCAAGCTGGTACATTCAGCCATTTTCAACAGTATATTTTACAGAGTTACAATGGATTGTTGACCCTGGGACATTGCATAAGGCAGTGAAGTAAATGGAATTGAGAGTATGCTCCCCTACCACAAAATAAATTGTAATTAAAATATCCACTAAATTCGAAAGAATAAACTGTACATTAGACATTATTAAATACAAATTAAGGAACTTTCCTGTGACTCCACTGACTAAAGACACAAGCATCCAAACCACGGTGAGGAAATCGCTTAAGTTTTTATTTTTAATAATATAAAGAATGGACATTCATTGATCTTCAATGTGCACAGAGTAACTTGATCTAAGACACGATGGCAGTAAGTACGCTATTTCATGCGCACAGATGGATGCAAGCAAGCTTCAGTGTATCTGGATTAAACTGAGAAAAATCCGGTAAGGTTCCCGGTCTGATCACCATCCATTAACTCCTGGAAACTCACGTGTGGATATTGGATGAAGATTGGATTAGTCTAGGCTATAATGACGTGTGACAGCATTGCTGAATATCTAGGCTTAACGTGAGAAAAGGCCACTTGACTAAGGCAGCAGAAGGCAAACACTACCGGTGGGAGGTGTCAATATATTTGGCAGAGAGTAAAGGGAGAAGATGGTAAAGATATAAATAAGGGATCATTCCTTCTACATGTGGAGGGAAATAGAACAAATTGAAAATAGTCCAATGCATTTCTTCACTTTAAGGAGAGAATGGTGAATAATTGTATAGTCAGTATGTTTTTCTGCTGCAGCTAGAGCTGCTGAAAAACTATTTTGTCCATTTAAACCCACGACACAATCTCATTAGTTAGCCTACACATTCTTGTATATGAAATGAGACAGTGTAAAATGAACAAAAATGGAATATTTAAGGAAAATGCTGATATTGTGTGCTTTTTGGAAGCTGAAGTACCGATATTGTACATCCACTCCCTCAGACACTCCCACACATTGCTACTCAGACCCAGTATTTATTTGCCAGTCTGCTGCCTCCCAAAAATATTGCACCAGAGAACAATTTCCACAAAATTTTCAGGCAAACCAGGAAATACTTCAACAATTTTTTGTTAGAAAAGCAATATTTTCTTACTCTAGAACTCAAATTAAGCCATTACAGGATCTGATCTCTGAAGATATCAGCTATTGTGCTGATTGAAAAATTACTGTTTAATTAACCGACAGATTTTTGTCATGTCCATGCTGCACGGTTTGAGTTGCTCAGTTAACAAAGAAGAATCTGACAGGTAGTAATTGCTTTACAGTAACCTTAGTTATCAACAACAAACCTATACACAAAAGTAACAATCAGAAAATAGGATGAAAATAAACAAAAGAATTCCAAAAATAATGGGAATTTTGCAAGTCGTAGAAAACAACAGCAAATATTTTAAAAAGTCAATGAAGGTGCAATGTAGTGTTAATGGAACAATTGGTTTATTAAATGTAACTGAAGGTAAATTCGTAAGTCTAAGTGATAAGGAATATGACACTACAAAGATGAGATGGATTTGCTGTTAATCAACACTTCATAACTAATAAACAGTGTATTAAAGTTGATCTTTCCATCCATTTATCAATGGATTGTCCCCCAATTCAAGGAGAGAGAAGGTTAAGAGAAAAAATCATTATTTTGCTCAGTGTTCAATGCATTGTTTTTTAGCCACATTTTTTCTAACCGATTTTTCATCCTACTTCTGCTGTTTATCATCTGCAGCTGAGCAAGCCTCCAGCTGAGCTAGTCTGTGATGCAGATGAAGGTAGGGGGCAACAGGGAACCTGTCTACCAACTTTTATTCCTTCTTTCTTACAGTTATACAGTTGGAAATGCAGAAATGTAAAGGAATGAGAATTCAATCCCAGAACCGTACCAGTTTCAAATTGCCTAATCTCGGTGCAGGCTTGGAGGGCCGAAGGGCCTGTTCCTGTGCTGCAATTTTTTTTGTTCTTTGTTCTCTTTGTTCACTACAAGGCTGCTTGAAATTTAGCTAAATATGTATAAAATTTATCAATAAGCTTACAAATTAATAAAAATCAACAAAATTTTATATTGTACCTTTTCAAAAAGACTATTCAAAATAAAACCAACTCAAATGTACAGAGTTTTCAGTTATTATTTTTATCCTACTGGTTAAAACATGCTGTTTCATAGCTGAAGACTTTCTACTGTCGAAAAATATGTTCTCTAACATTGCTTTCCCAGCCTCCTCATCATCTGAGATGATTAGGGTAGGTTGGTAACATATTAAGCCTTCTCCAAATGCAATTTTGGAGCAACCTTCCATCAGCTGCCCATGTAAATAAACACTGTGATGATTCATCCTCAACAACTGTGGACGATGCTATTGGGCATGGCTCAGCACGTTTCTCACAATCGAACATTAAAGATTGGTGATGTGCCAAATGGAGAATGCAAACTGTTCAGTGATTGAAAATTACCAAACTGACAAATTTAAATCAGAAATATGATTGTGTCTGATCAGTGCATGGATTCTTTCTCTCGCACTCTTTGTAAAATTTCTCTCTTAACCTTCTCTCTCCTTGAATTGGGGGAAAATCTATTGATAAATGGATGGAAAGATCAACTTTAATACACTGTTTATTAGTTATGAAGTGTTGATTAACAGCAAATCCATCTCATCTTTGTAGTGTCATATTCCTTATCACTTTGACTTACGAATTTACCTTCAGTTACATTTAATAAACCAATTGTTCCATTAACACTACATTGCACCTTCATTGACTTTTAAAAATAATTGAGTGGAGAGAGAATTAAGCACAGGTTAAAGAGATGTGTATTGTCTCCAGACAGGATGCGCCACAGCGAAAAACCGCACCGACCTCCTCAGAAGACAAACACGGGACATGGTGGACAGAGTACCCTTCGTCGTCCAGTACTTCCCCAGAGCGAAGCTACGACATAGAACAGTACAGCACAGAACAGGCCCTTCGGCCCACGATGTTGTGCCGAAGTTGTGTCTCCTCCAGAGCCTTCAACATGTCATTGATGAAGACGAACATCTCGCCAAGGCCATCCCCACACCCCCACTTCTTGTCTTCAAACAACTGCACAACAATTGTCCGCAGCAAACTACCCAGCCTTCAGAAGAACAGTGACCACGACACCACACAACCCTGCCACAGCAACCTCTGCAAGACGTGCCGGATCATCGACACAGATGCCATCATCTCACGTGAGAACACCATCCACCAGGTACACGGTACATACTCTTGCAACTCGGCCAACGTTGTCTACCTGATACGCTGCAGGAAAGGATGTCCCGAGGCATGGTACATTGGGGAAACCATGCCGATGCTACGACAACGGATGAATGAATACTGCTCAACAATCACCAGGCAAGACTGTTCTCTTCCTGTTGGAGAGCACTTCAACGGTCACGGGCATTCGGCCTCTGATATTCGGGTAAGCGTTCTCCAAGGCGGCCTTCACGACACACGACAGCGCAGAGTCACTGAGCAGAGACTGATAGCCAGGTTCCGCACACATGAGGACAGCCTCAACCGGGATCTTGGGTTCATGTCACACTATCTGTAACCCCCATAACTTGCCTGGACTTGCAAAATCTCACTGGCTGTCCTGTCTGGAGACAATACACATCTCTTTAACCTGGGCTTAATTCTCTCTCCACTCACATTGTCTGTACCTTAAAAACTTGATTAGTTGTAAAGACTCGCATTCCAATCATTATTCATTATTCTGTAAATTGAGTTTGTGTCTTTATATGCCCTGTTTGCTGCTTGTTAGCAGATCTCCCACTCACCTGACGAAGGAGCAGTGCTCCGAAAGCTAGTGGCGTTTGCTACCAAATAAACCTGTTGGACTTTAACCTGGTGTTGTTAGACTCCTTGCTACAAGAACAGGTCAGAGGCTAGGAAGCCTGTGGTGAGTAGCTTATCTCCTGCCTCCCCAAAGCCTGTCCACAACCAAAAAGCTACAAATCAGGAATGTGATGGAATACTCTCCACTTGCCTGGATGAGTGAATCTCCAAAAACATTGAAGAAGCTTGACACCATCCAGGACAAAGCAGCCCACTTGATTGGTAATTCTTCTACGAACATTCACTCCCTCCACTACTGCCACACCATACCAGCAGTAAGTACCATCTACAAAGTGCACCACAGGAACTCTTCAAGCATCCTTAGACAACATCTTCCAAACCCATGACCACATCCATCTGGAAGGACAAGGGCAGCAGACACATGGGAACACCACCACCTGAAAGTTCCCTGCCAAACCACTCACCATCCTGACTTGGAAATATATCACTGTCCATTCTCTGTCACTGGGTCAAAATCTTGGAACTCCCTCCCTAACAGCACTGTGGGTGTATCTACACCACATGTACTGCAGCAGTTCAAGAAGGCAGCTAATCACCACCTTCTCAAGGACAATTAAGGATGGGCAATAAATGCTGACCAAGCCAGTGACACCCACACCCCCATGAATTAGTTTTTTTAAAAATTTCTTATGAGGCTAATATATCCTTCCTGAGGTGTGGTGCTCAAAACTGAATGCAGTGCTCCAGATAGCGTCCAACTAAAGCTCCGTACAACTGAAGCACAACTTTCATCCCGTTATATTTCAAGCCTCTTTGAAATAAATTCCAGTATTTCATTTATTTTGTTCCTTACTTTATGTAACTAGGCATGACATTTTTGTGATCCTGGTATCTGATTTTCTAATTACAGCATTAAGAAAATATTTAGATTTTTCTATCCTGGATACAATGTGAATGAACTCAGATTTCCCCACAATGAGGGCCATCTGCCATTGTTTTTTTTTCATTTACTTAAACTGTCTTTGTAACTTCCTGCTCCCATCCACACAATTTACTGTCCCTCCTAATTGAATGTCACCTGCAAACTCTTTCATGCAAGCCATTGATATATATGACGAAAGCAAGGCTCCAATCTTTAGGCCAGATCTCTGGGAACACCATTTGCCACTTCCCACCAAACAGACTACATTCCTTTTACCCTGACTGTTCATCTCCTACCTCCCAACAATTTACCAACCCGTCATAAGGTTACCTCCAATTTCATTTGGTTCCTTCTTTCCTTTTGTGAAACCTTATCAAATGCCTTCTGGAAGTCCATATGGACAATATCCATCGGCATTCCCTTTCCAACATGTTAATAACTTCAAAAATGTAAACTAGATTAATCAGTTTTGACTCATCTTTCACACATCTATTATCATAATTTCAATCAGACTGGCTGAATGTCTGACTGATGTGGATATCTTATACAAAATTAGTTTGGGTAACTTCAACACAATTCCTACCGGGTGTGAATGCATAATACATAACAAATTATAATCTTGCATTAAAGTGCAATTTTCCCTCATGCCAATCCTAAACACAATGTATGTGGTGAAACTGAGAAGAAACCCATTTTCGAATTTGAGGTAGATACATTACTGGCAGAGTAGAGTAATTTTTACTGTCCATTTAGCTTCCGCTCCAGAGCTTCTCTCGGGAGCTCTCGGGCACAAAAGACAAAACATTTTATTGCCTTCACTCTCAACTCCCACTTGAATGATCTGCTTTTCTCACCCCTCCCTCCAAAACAATTTTGAAAACAAATATTCGCCACAGTATAAGTTACATATTAAAAATATGATTTAAAAGGCCCACGTTATGTTATATTCAAAAAGGAAAAATAATTTCTTGTCATGAGCCAAATTTCACCATTTGTCCTGCAAAGTATCATTAATTAGCATTCAGAGTCCAATATTGTACGACAAACTGAAAATACTACACAGGGAATAATTACATTCACTTTACCTCAGGGAAATATTTATAAAGCTTTTGCAAATGGATTATTTCTTCAATTGTAAACTCAAACAAGACTATTTCCAAAATACTGTCAAATTCACATTGATATATTTTCCTTACTAACATTTGAAAAATCTGTGGTAATGGACACAATGGATTGGGTAATGGTACTGATCATTTACAATATGCTGGAATTTCTTTTCAATACAAATTTGCGTGTTAATGATTAACATAACACTATATGACCACCAAGATAAACTTTTATTGAAGGATGGAATTCTACTTCTCAATTAAACAGCCCCTAAAAGAGAGAGATTTCCTGGGGAACAATTTTATTGCATCTGAAAAATAAATTGCAGAAAAGATCTAGCCCTTAATGGTAGCACAAAGGCACAGCGGTCCTGATTTGATCTTTGGCCATTTTAAGGATGAATGACACAATCCCAATTCCATTCAAGAGCCAAATACACTCACTAATTCATGTTCAGGCCATTTTTAGACCACAGGAAAGATTTTTGATTTTCCAAAACAAATTATTTCTAAAACAAATAGCCAATTGTATTGAAAACTACAGTACAAATATAAGTTCCAAGGACTAAATAGTGGGAAAGTAATATTAGGGCCAAAAGTTTGCACTTTTGGTACATTCAGTGATCTGGGTATATTTTGCTGTCAAGATTTTGTTAGTTGACAAGAGGTGTCTTTTTCCTCAGGTTTCCGCTGAACTATATTTGCAAACCACTGAATGTAAAACTGCCTGAAATGCTTTTCAATTGGGCAACATCAGTTTTGTCTTTAAATTTGCACAAGTTTGATCAATTTTGGATGAATTATGCTGAAAACAAAACGGCACAGCCTAATACAAATCCCTGCACCTAGGTGCATAATTTTCTAAGTTGGGAGGTAAAGTCCAAATTTATGCAAGGCTCTGAAAGTTGGAAACACATGGCATAATAAAGAGAATTGGTGACTAGCAGCAAATTTAAATGTAAAAGTACCATCAAAAGAAATTGATCAAAATCTCAAATATAGTCAAAATATACCCAAATATAGTCAAAAATTTTCTTTAAAATGTTCTTGATTTAAGACACTATTATGCAGCAGCTTCAATAATTACACTGGGAATGTGATGGCTTACTTGACAGGGGAGCAGTGATTGAAAAGCTTTTGATGAATGCCATCGTGGGGCTGGAGTTATTGCACCAGCAAGACCAACTTCCCTTCAATATTGGGTCAATTCTTTTGTGTGGAATAGTTCCAACTGTACCACACCCATGTAGTCATTGTTCAATTCTAAGCCTATGCAAGAAATTCTGGCAGGTTACTTGATGATGGAGGACATCATAGTTGAGTTTAATTCTGTTTTTATCAATCTCCAGTTGGCCATTCTGTAGCTTTCAGTACTGGCTAGCAATCGAAAATTAAAACAAAAGCTCTTTATTATTCTCACTAAACTGAGGCACGGAGATAGGTTTTGCTGTCTGGTTATTGCCCTGGTGGAGATGTGCTAAGTAAATATAGATTCTGGAACTTTCTGATTTGGATGGCTCACTGCTGCAGTGGTATTGTCTTTACCCACAAGGCTGTTGGAGAAGTTCACTGAATTATTTTTCTTATGCAATAACACCATTATTCCTACGAAACTCATCTCCAACCTCCATGGCCTGGGGCTCAGCTCCTTCCTCTGCAACTGAATCCTGAACTTCCTAACTCACAGACTGCAATCAGTAAGGATAGGCAACAACACCTCCTCCACAATCATCCTCGACATCGATGCCCCCCCACAAGGCTAAGACTGTGTGGCCAAATTCCCCTCCAACTTGATTTTCAAGTTTGCTGATGACACCATGTAGTGGGTTGGATCTCAAACAATGATGAGACGGAGCACAGAAAAGAGATAGAGAATCTGGTGAACTGGTGCGACAACAATAATCTCTCCCTCAATATCAATGAAACAACAGAGATAGTCATCGATTTCAAAAAGCGTAATGGAGGACATGCCCCTGTCTACATCAATGGGTATGAAGTAGAAATAGTCAAAAACTTCAAGTTTTTAGGTGTCCAGATCACATACAACCTGTCCTGGTCCCTCAATGCCGACACTGTAGTTACGAAAGCTCACCAAAGCCTCTACCTTCTCAAAAGACAAAGGAAATATAGCATGTCCACTACAGCTCTCACCAACTTTTACAGATGCACCATGAAAAGCATTCTTTCTGGTTGTATGCCAGCTTGGTATGGCTCCTGCTCTGCCCAAGACCGCAAGAAACTACAAAGGGTCATGAGCGAAGCCTAGTCCATCACTTAAACCAACTTCCCACTCATTGACACTGTCTACACTGCCCACTGCCTTGGAAAAGCAGTCAGCATAATTAAGTACCCCACAGTTAAGCACCCCGGACATACTCTGTTCCATTTTCTTCCGTCGGGAAGAAGATACAAAACTCTGAGGGCATGTACCTACCGACTCAAGAACAACTTCTTCCCTGTTGCCATCAGACTTTTGAATGGACCTATCTCACATTAAGTTGATCTTTCTCTACACCCTAGCTGTGACTGTAACACTACATTCTGCATGCTCTCCTTTCCTTCTCTATGTATGGTATGCGTTGTCTGTATAGTGTGCAAGAAACAATACTGTTCATTGTATACTAATACACGTGGCAATAATAAATCAAATCAAATAAAGATATGCATTTTATATTGGTGTATCATCTGATATCATAAGTTTCAGTCTGAATACATTATTAAGATAAGACTGGGTGGAAGGCATTACAAAGTTTCTTCAGTATTATAAACTCTCCAGGAGATGTGACAAATGTCACAAGTGTTGTTAAACCATGCTTCATAACATGCTGAGAATGCAGAGAACATGTTGCTGAGCACAGGTTGTGTGAGGTGGCCTTCTTGAGGGATCACACTTTGTGTCTTCTTGAGTCACAGGAAGGCTTGGCGCCAGGTCATGATACATGGTAGTGTCACAGGCACTCATGAAACTTGACCTCAACAAGTGGCAGTACAACACTCCCCTGAGCTGTAGTTTCACTTCAGTCAGGGCACATATTTTATACACTGACAAGCCTTTCTTGTGGTTACTTAATAAACATTCGTGCTGATTGACAATTTTGTACATTCTTCACCCCAATACATCCTTGCATCAAAAAAATGTCACTGAAGCAAAAATGGTTGCACAGATGTTCTCCCCCACACGCATAAACAAGTGTCTTTGGAAATGGCAAATATATATATATACACACACACATACATACACACACACACGAGTCAATTGCAATACGTCCTGTTAAATCCTAAGAATGTCAAATTTAATAAATCGTCTTTCCGAGCGACATTGGTGGTATTTGTGAGTGGGACACAAATGGCCACCCTCAGATCATCTCCTCTGATAGTGGTTGTGTGGAGGAGGGAGTGATGGTAGAAAGAAACAACTGTGTGTGCGCGCAGGGGATAGATATAAAATATACAGAGAAAGCTATTCTTCAAGGGTAAGGTACACCGCCTTACTCTCGCCAATTCCCATTGTTTTGAATGGAGTTAAGAATCTGTATGTACAGTATTGACGGCGCCTGACTACTGTATCATTCAATCCTACCGACACCATTGAATAAGAGCTAAAAGTGTGTAAATAATACTGATCATACTGTGTATTTAATATTCATTTATATTGCCGCCTGTTCCACAGAAGCCAGAAATAGCTGCAATACCAATTCAACCCTAATGTGCTTCCTCCACTTGCCGGTGTAAACCGAAAAATTATCAACCTTGGACATACATAGCCTCTGTCAACCCTCTAAATTAGCTATTCACATTGCAACCAGGTTATTAACACAATAAAAACGACATGTGGTGGTGGTGGGGGGGGGTAGCGGTATTTTGATACAGGGAGAAATAACTCACCTTGTGATTCCTCCCATTCCCAGCCGATGGTAGTAGTAGGCGGAATGGTAGTGGTTTGTGTGGTTACAATAGTAGAAGGTACTGCTGATGTTGCAAAGGAGCTTTCGGTAGCAGTCGAGATCTCCTCTTGCAAGCTGGTACTATTGAGGAAGTCTAGCAGGGTTGTGACATTGTATCCCTCTGTAGTGTTCCATCCATCTGTGCCGGCTGCCTGTCTCAGTCCCGGCAATGCCAAGCACATCATTATCAACGCCAGTCTCCCTACCATGGGCAACATTGCACTTCCGATCTCAGGTTTGGAGTCCTGGAATCAATGGTTTGTTTTACCCCCCTCCAAGCTGAGACAATGTGTGGTCAGAAATGCCCTGTGTTAAGGAGCAACGTGCCTCCTCTGCAGCCGCATCTCGCACTAAAAGTGACAGCGCGGCCGCTGCTCCCAGTGTAATCGCCAGCGAGAAGCCGGCGAAACTGCCTTCCCTGCCCCTTCCCTTCCCCGCCACGCCCCTCCGCCTTGATTGACTCCTCTGCTCCGCCAACCAGGCCAGCGAATCGTTGATTAATATCCAATTGGGTTGGTACAGAGGTGGCCTGCGCCAATCACATGTGCGAGGGGAGGTCGGATTTCTTACAAAAGCAAGCTAGGTTGAGTTGGGACGTCACTTTATAGCTGTCACACCCCAAGAAGGGGAAGTTCCACGAAGTTTCACAACAAGCGACAAACTAAATAAAAGGCCACCGTATACTTCAGTCTGGGTCACAGCGATGCTGATGTGCATCACTTAAGCTTTCCAGCAAACTGCAATGTTTCATTTGGCAGTGTCACTTTGAAAGACATCTGGGTTAAAATGTATCTGTGGAGTCTCAAATCCCTAAAATTAACTCTTATTGTCCAGCCCAGCAGTGAAATTCGCCAGCACATTACATCTGTTTCTAACACATTTTACGTGGTTGTTTGTTGTATCCGGTTCGGTAGCGAGTGAAAAATATATTTTTTTAACCATTATACACAACAGTGGACATCAGTAGAGAGGGAGGTCACTCGGCGTCAGGATAGAGAACAGATAAATTCTGCTTTTAGATTTAGATCCCTGTCTCAGATTTTTTAATGCTAATATGTCAATTACAAGGATATGCGAATGAAAGACAATGGATATTTGATTCATAGAATCCTACAGAAGGATGCCATTCGGCCCAACGAGTCTGCACCGACAATCTCACCCAGACAATCCCATAACCCCATGCATTTACCCGAGCTAGTCCCCCTGACACTAAGAGCAATTTAGCATGCCAATCCACTAACACACATCTTTGGACTGTGGGAGGAAACCAGAGCATCCGGAGGAAACCCACGCAGACACAGGGAGAATGTGCAAACTCCACACAGTGACCCAAGCGGGGAATTGAACCCGGGTCCCTGGCACAGTGAGGCAGCAGTGCTAAGCACTGTGCCACCGTGTCGCCTCTGCACAAATTCAAAACTATCCCAAATCAGAGATGAATACAGCAGAGAGGGAGATTCGGTCTATTGTGTTTGTGCCCCTTTTATAGAGCTATCTAATTATAGGCCCCTTTCACCATAATTCTACGATTGTTTTCTCCTCAAGTTTGATCCAATTTCCTTTTGAAAATTACCATTGAAACAGCTTCCATCACTCTTTCAAGCACTGCACTGCAAATCATAGCAACTGGCTACTGTGTAAAAAATCATTCTCATCTCGTCTCTGCTTCTCTTGGCAGTTACCTCAAATCTGTGTCTTCTGGTCACTGACCGTTCTGCCTCTGGAAGCAGTTTCGCCTTACTACTCTATCACAGTGGTTAGCATGGCTGCTTCACAGTGCGAGGGACCCGGGTTCAATTCCAGCCTTGGGTGACTGTGTAGAATTTGCACATTCTCCCCGTGTCTGCGTAAATTTCCGCCAGGTGCTCCAGTTAGAACATAAAACTAGGAACAGGAGTAGGCCATCTGGCCCCTCGAGCCTGCCCCGCCATTCAATAAGATCATGGCTGATCTTTTCGTGGACTCAGCTCCACTTACCCGCCCGCTCACCACAACCCTTAATTCCTTTACTGTTCAAAATGTATCTATCCTTTCCTTAAGTTTCCTCCCACAGTCCAAAGGTGTGCAGGTTAGGTTGATTGGCCATACTAAATTGCCCCTTAGTTCAGGGAGACTAGCAGGGTAAATATTTGGGGTTACAGGATAGGGCCTGGGTGGGCTTCTTGTCAGTGCAAGTTTGATGGGCTGAATGGCCTCCTTCTGCACTGTAAGGATTCTATGATTCAGAACCCTTCATTTTAACAGCTCTATCCATAACATTCTCTGCTTTAAGGAGAACAACCTCAGCTTCTTCAGCTTATTTATGCAGCTGAGGTCTTACTTCCTTGATATCATCCTGGTGCATCTTCTCTGCATCCTCTCGAAGGCATTGACTTGCTTTCTAGAAGTGGACACAGTGTGTAGCTGGGGGCTAACTAATGATTTATAAAGGCTTTGCATAATGTCAGTGCTTTTGGACTCAGTTTATAATGTGAAAGTTCTTCTTGGCGTTTTCAACTTGTCCTGCAAATGTCAAAGATTTGTATGATTTCCTGTTTATGCACCCTCTTTAGAATTGTATAATTTAGCCTCCATTCTTCCAGCTAAAATGCACCAGTTCAGAATTTGCTGTATGAAATTTGCCATGTGTCAGCCCATTTCATCATCACCTCCTCAACTCTGCTATTATTCTCCTGTCCACTACATTCCAGGCTTAATCTTCAAACTGGAATATTGAATAGATTTTTTTCAGTGCAAGAAAACATTATATATTTTTTTAAAATATGCGATACACCGAAGAACAATAGTTACCGGGCTGTTCAGGATCCTGGGTATTTATTTGGGAGGAAATAAATGGACAAGTGTTGCATCAAAGGTCAAGGTGCTGGGAAAGAACAACTGGAAGCTGGAGCGATGGAAGAGTGAACAAAATTGTGATGATGGGATCGATTGTTCGAATAGGTGAAGAGGGGAAGGAAGAAATATATTTCATGTGTTCATAAAAGTACATGAATTTAACAACAAAGACACAAGCCATTAAACCCAACTGCTCCATGCTGTAATTTATGTTATAAGTGGCAGGAGATGACATGATCAATGTTAAGGTGGACCATATTGTTGTTCTGAGAGCGAGGCAAGCAGGTATAATCATACATTTTCTACTTTCCTTTTTTTTCTCTTAGTTTTCCAACCATTATAATGCTTACTGATTAAGAATAATACCTAAAATAGTAATATAATTGCAGATGGAATGTCACCGGACTAATGATCCAGTTTCAACCTGGATTTGAAAACTAGTCTCAGTAATACTGACCATGAAACTATCATTGATTGTGGCAAAAATCTGTCTGGGTCATTGAAACTCTGCTGTCCTCACTTAGTCCAACCTATAAGTGGCTCCCGATCCACAGCAATATGGTTGACTCTTTGCAGCCTTCTGATATCGCCTAGCAAGCCACTTAGTTCAAGGGCAATTAGGGATGGGCAACAAATGCTGGTCTTGCAAGCAACATCCCACATCCCATCAAATATTGTTTTAAAAGATGCTGGCTAACCTAATTGCATTTCCTACATTTTCTTTTTTTGCTTTACATTTCCAACAATTGCATTTTTTACTACTTTTTGTTAGGACAAATCAATTAAATCAGCTAAATCAATTTGCTTAAAAACAAGTGGAATCCAACTGTGACAGAATTTAATATCGGCAATGGGGAAGTCTCCTCCGCTGGCTGGACAGCCGGAGAGAGTCCTGCATCATCTACTTTTGGGAAGCCACACCAAATTAAGTGTCAATCAGTTATTAAATTGGGCAGTTGGAGGCCTTCCCCAGGAACACTGACTGTGGAGGCAGAAATCCTGTCCAACCAGATGTGGTGATATAAACAGGGCCTAGTTTTAAGACTGATAAAATTGGATATCCTAAATTAAAGAATTGGGCATATTAAAATCAAACACAGTCAAACCTCAGGCAGGTCAATTGTACAAATACACAAACGTGTCTGCGCCTGACCCATCAACCACCCATCAAAGGTCGTTACTGATACTTAGCTTTCCGTCACCAAGAGTTCCTGTAGATACCTTATCTGATAACAAGTTATACGTAAGCAACAACATGGAGATGGGATACCTGGGGGCGGACCCTGGTATCCTGTCAGGCAGACATCAAGAAACCCACTGGGTATTGGAACCCCCTCCTGGAACCTCATTGGCTAGAAGCCAGAGAAGTTTCTGGAAAGGCAAGCAGGCTGGGGGATAAAGGGACACACTTTGAGACACACAGGAGCGAAGACTCGATGAAGGAGACGGCCTTGCCCATTCGGAAGACTGACCGAAGAAGGAAGGAAGGAAGAAGCTGCCATTGAGACTCACCTTCGTGACGACGGACCAGAGGGACTCAGAGAATCGAGCCTGCAGTTCAACCAAACCATCTTTACGGGTAGTATACTTGAATCTGGGGTATCCTCTTGTTTTATGTGGGTAATTTAAGAGTTAATAGTGTTATTATTAATAAACTTGTTGAACCTTTACTTGTGTTTGTCCTTTGTCCATCTTGCAAATAAGGACACTGGGGTAAAACCTTAGAGTAAGCAAACTGGTCGAAAGTATCTGAGAATTAACAGGTACTACAATGGCACCCCAGATGGGACTTCGATAAGAAGTGATACGTTGCTCCGAAGTCGAACCTTCAACCCGGTATTTTCCAACACTCTGTCTGAGCCTGAATTAAGAGGGCAGCTGCCCCACGTGACGGCCAGTCTTAAGTGAGTGAAGGACTAATACAGATTCAACCAGTAAATTGGGCCATAAACCCGGTGTCTGTAACACAAGGTGGACAAACTGTGTAGTTAGAACTAGTCATGATGTGTAGATGCCAGCGTTGGACTGGGGTAAACTCTTACTGTAGTTAGAACTAGAACAGTCTAGGGAATTTGGGTAAAATCTATGGGAGGGAATTTAGTGAAAACCGGACCCCTACCCCGATCCCTTACCTATACTCAAGTGACGAATCCTAAAAGGAAATAATTATGGCCTGTCATGCTGAATGGGAGAACCTCTGGGATTGGGGTTCAAATGTCCAAATTCACCCCTGGGTCAGCATTCTGTCACAACTGGCCGTAATAAGAATCCTACTTATGGCAGTGTACCTAACCATCCTCACATTTAAGTGCACCCGATGGAAGACCGCGCGCATACAACAATTAGAAGCGGGGGTAAACACATGAGAGGAAAGGAACCAAATCAATATGATACATATGAGCCAATTCCAGGCTCGATGTGAGAAAGCCTACCAAAAGGCACAGCGTGCTGTCCGTGAGAGACAGGCTGCGCTGCAACAGGTAGAGGAAGTTAAATGTAAATGCAGCGACTACAGGCTGCAGTAAAAGTTTTGCACCAAGCAGGAAAAGTAAATACAGCCCGCGCAACAGACCACTCCAAATGCCTGCGCGAGATTGAAGATTTAAAAGCACAACTAGCCATAAAAAGGGGTGTAATGTGTGCATACATGACCGAAAAAGGGGATAGTGACCCAGGGGTAGAGTGGGGGGATTTAGAAGAGAATGCCTGCCATTATGCAACAGCTAGCGTCACTGCCGACTGGGGACCCCCACCTCCCTTCCCGGTAGTGGAACCAACGGCACCACCTAATCCGGCCCCCATCTGGGGAAACTCAGTCTCAGCTCTAGTCCTTTTACCATCCCAATAAGCCCAGTCACTAATCCAGTTCCTGTACCGATGAATCCGGTCACCACCCAACGACAGGATGGACAGAACCACAACGTGACTTATGTAACTCCATACACCATGACACAGCTCACTGACATAGCTAAAGCGATTGGAGTATTTGAACCCTCCAGGGATCCACATGCTCTCTTTGACCAGGTTACCCAATATCGTGTTTTAAACGGCCTAGACGAGGCAGAAGAGGTTAAACTTATTCTGTTATGTTTAAGTCCTGCCATCCGTTCCGCCCTACCCGAACCCCAGAACGTGGCCGGGGGAACCCTACCAGAAATGAAGGCGGCCGTTCTGGCCGCCATAGGCTACAATAGGGATGACCCGGTACAAGGCTTAAACAACTGCCAACAAAAGAGAGGGGAGCACCCGACAGCTTAAGCTGGCTGACTATGGAACCAATTAGTTGCGGTTTACGGCCAATTAAATTGAGTCTAATTAAATGCACACCACCCGCCCACATGGATCCAGACCCTGATAGCACACGCCACCGAGGGGAGTCGGAAAGCCTGTGAGAATTTTGATCCCAATGATAATACACACACAGAAGCCTGGGCCATCCGCAAAATGACTCGTGTGTGGGAACAGGAAGTCAGCCAAACAGACACCCCCAAGCCCACAAAACACGGAAAGATGAACCCAATCCACACAGACCCAGCCCCAGTTTGGCATAACAAAGGGGAAGGTGGAAACATTGGACAGGGAAACTCAGGGCACCCACCCCCATATACCCCTGCCAATCATCGATACAGAAAACCGCAGCCCCGCGCAGAACCCCGATATATCCCCAACCCCAGGTACAGGGAACAAGAAAAAGCCACTTCCAGATATCCACCCCCACAAGTGCAGTGTTACAACTGTGGCCGGATCAGCCATTTTGCCAGGGAATGTAGAGCCCCGCCCAGCCAGACCCCATGACCGCCACAACGATTTCACAGAGGAGAACCCCGACCTATGTCATTAGAAGGACCTGCCAGACAATGCATCACAACCCTAGTGGATGCCTCCGACACCCCTTTCAGCCTCCACCCCCAATTAGACTCCGGACTGGAAGCATGACTGTGTCAGACCTCCCCAACTTGGGTTTGCAACACTGAATGGGATAGTGTAGGGAGACCCCTTGTAAAAGGCAAAGTAGGAGGCCGCCCCAACGAGTTCCTGTGGGACACAGGGAGATCCCGTATCACTCTTAACATATCCCGTGACCTCAGCTGCACTTGGCCTACCAGGAAAACAATAATGTTAAGTGGCTTTACGGGACATTTACAGGAAGGCTTGGAAACAGGCCCATTAGAATTTCGACTGCGTAATATAATATGTCATCACCCAGCTATCTTGGTTAAACTCCACCCAGAGGCAGAGCACATTCTAGGGTCCGATCTGATGAGGAAATGCAACCTATCATTTGACCCCGCTAACTGTTGCATTTGGCAAATGCCAACCACCTGTCAATCCCCAGTCAAGGTGGCCACCGGCAGATACGTAGACTGAATATCTACTTTTGGAGAATTGTGGATCAGGCCCACAGAAATGACGGAAGACTCTGAAGCACAGGGTATATTAGCCAAACACACACAGGCATTCGCCAGTCACAAGCATGACTGCGGCCGAATAACAGGGGAGGTAATCATAGAAGGTCCTGACCCTAAACCCCAAAGACAGTACAGCTTCCCTAAGCAAGCCGAAGGGGAAGTGGCCAAGGTGATTAGCAGTTTATTAAAACAAGGAGTCCTGCGCCCTGTTGCTTCCACTAACAACTCCCCCATATGGCCGGTAAGGAAACCGGACGGTTCCTGGAGACTCACAATCGATTATCGAGCCCTAAATCAGACTACCCCCATCACAGCCCCCACAGTGGCGACTAGCCCAGAAGCCATGATGAAACAAGCCCCACACGCAAAACTTTTCACAGTGTTGGACATCAGTAATGGCTTCTGGTCAATTCCCTTAGATCACCACTGTCAATACAAATTTGCCTTCACGTTCCAGGGACAACAGTACACCTGGACGTGTTTACCACAAGGTTTTCATAACTCCCCCATCATATTTCACCAGCGCTCAGCAAAAGGCTTGGAGGGATTCTCCAAACCAGAATGTTTGGTACAATATGTAGATGATCTCCTCTTATAGACTGAAACAAGAGGGGAACATCTAAAGTTATTGGATGAACTGCTGAACCTCCTCATTACATTCGGGTTAAAGGTAAATCCCAAGAAAGCCCAGATCATGAGACGACAGGTCTCTTACTTGGGTACAGTATGACTGAGGGAAAGCATGAGGTAGAAAGGAAGCGAATCGAATCTGTAACACGCCTTCCCTTACCAAAGGACGTGAGCTCCCTGCGCTCCTTTCTGGGCTTAGTGGGGTACTGCCGCAACCACATCGACGGTTTCGCCACTAAAGCCGCTCCCCTGTCCGAACTTTTACGGAAAAACACCCCGTGGGTCTGGACTGCGCGACACACACAAGCAGTCTCAGACCTCAAACAATCCCTTGCACAAGCCCCTCCCTTACAGGTACCCAACCCTGAACTCCCTTTGCCCTTGAAGTAGCGGCCACTGACAGCACACTAGCTGCTGTGCTCCTCCAAGAACGGCACGGACTACTCGGCCCAATTGCTTACGCTCCCCGCATACTAACTCCGGTTGAACAAAGTTTTTCGGTGTGCGAAACCCGCTTATTATCAGTTTTCTGGGCAGTGCACCGCTTTAACTACATAGTCGGTTGAACACTCCCACTATACTTACAGAACACACCCCCATACAACTACTGCTGAATGGCCAAATTAAAGATGGGACGGTTAGTCAAAACCGTATTGCACGGTGGACACTCATGTTACAGGGTCGAGACATTGCGGTCAAACGCATCTGGGTCCCCACATTCCTGGCAGACAACCTAACCTACGGCAGGGAGCCCCATGAATGCCAGGTTCTGTCAATAAAAGACCCCAGGGGGCAATTTTTGCCAAAACAAAAGGGGGAGGAGCCAGGGGAATCGGCCAAACCCAGGCTCAGGACAGTTTAAAAATTTTTGTAGATGGGTCATCCATGGTGGAAGAGGGAAACAGGAGGACAGGATGTGGGATATACGTGGAAGACCAAGAAGTCAAGCCCCTGAGGGAGATAGCCTTAAAACTTCCAGCACAAATGAGTGCACAAGCTGCAGAACTGGCAGCGATAGCATATGTAGTCAGCCATCCTGACCTGTTCCCCACACCCACGGACATACACTCCGATAGTATGTATGTCTGCAACAGTTTAACAGACTTCATGCCCCTATGGGAAGCAAGGAGATTCATATCTGCAGATGGGAAACCTCTACCATCAGCCCCACTGTAAAGATTTATTTTCCAGGCTGCCCAAGAGTGGCAGTATGGCATAATTAAAGTAAAGGCCCACCACCGCACCTCCCCACTTGGGAACATAAGGGCGGATGAATTAGCCAAACAGGGTGCTAGAGAGGGGAAATTTTGGCAACCAATAGTTACAGAGTGAATTGAAGCTGTGACTGTTAGCCGACCAAGGTTGAAGACCTAAAACAAGCACAGAGCAGTGACCAGGACCTGAAACAAATTCAGGAAGGGGCAAACCCCGCCTCCTTTGAAAAATGGTGAGACGCAATATCGGTACAGGATGGGCTTGTCCTTAAGGACAGCTTATATGTGGTCCCAACCAGGGACCGTAACCAAATCATTTTCCAAACCCACGATGTCCAGGGCCATCAAGGGGCAGGAACCACAAGTGAGTGAATCAAAGGATTGTGTTGGTGGCCAAACCCAGAACAGGATGTGCGGCATTACGTCAATAATTGTATCATCTGTGCACAGAACAATCCTGATAAATATGCCCACAAAGAGGAACTGAGGCATACTCGCCCTGTGGAAGGTCCCTGGACAAATCTCCAGATTGACTATATTGGTCCCCTACTGCCCCCATGATTCACCCCCCATGTCCTCATGGCTGGGCAACCTATGCGAGGAATTGAACCTTTACTCAGGCTGGATCTGTCCGGGCCCGAAGTCACGGCCCTCACCCACGAAAATGCCGTGAGAGCCATCCTAGAAAACATACAGGCCACACAACAGGCTGCAGTTGTTAAGATGGGCAAACGGAAGCAGCAAAGTAAGGTCTATTTTGATGGTAAGATAAAACCCATTGAATATGAGATTGGGCAACAGATAATGCTCAGAGTCTTCCAGCCTAGAACATTCTTGTCCCCCAAATATGCCGGACCCTATCCAGTGGTAGATAAGGCCAGCCCCTCGGTATACAAGGTCATGGTAGACCACAAAAAAGCCGGGTGGTATCATGTGAACCAAATGAAGGCATTCGGCTCCCAGCAAAATTTTCACCAATACCATGTCACCCTGGAAGGAGTCTTTGAGTCACAAGGAAGCCGCAACCCTCACCCCACAGCACCGGACCTGAACCACGGTCCACAATCTGTACTCCAGGTTATCAATCCCCACCCAGTATCCCCAGGAACAGCACACGCAACCTCGGTCCCCACCCCAATTTACAGGGCTTCAGGAATAAAACCCCGGCCCAGGGGACCCTGACGGAAAGGATGAGGAACCCGCAAACCTTACCCCCTATGGCGTCCCTGGTACTGGGACTCCCAGAACCGTTTGACCCGGCACTCACTACCAGGGGTGGTAATGCAGTGGGTACCTGGCAGCCAAAGCCCGCCCACATAGGTTCCCTCCACTAAGAAAGAATCAGGACATCACAGTCCAGATTGTAAATAGCTTTATCCATCCACTCCACGCATCACCCAATTGAAAAGGATTTCTTATCTGCCCATGTTATACTGCGTCATAATTTTCCGACACACCACAGTTTGGTTGTGGGATGAAGAATCTACTGTTATACTGTGCCATAGTCCTCCAACAACAAGGACACATGCCACATACCCAACATTTTATTTTCACGCTCTGCAAACTCCTTACCCCACTCAACCCCATCAACACTAATTGCCGACCAACCCTTCGTATGACACTATTGGGCCTTTATTATTCCTTTACTTATTTCTTTGTTTTTTTTAAGAAAAAGAGGAATCATGCGACATTCTAGTAAAGAAAAGGAAAAGAGAATCAGGTATTAATAAGAATTAACAGGTGCTACCTTGATCTTCCCCAGAATGAACTACATACTTCTCTGTTATCTGGGACTCCTCGTCTCAGACCGAACCACAGACACCACATCAACCAAAGACCAGAAGATCAGCCTACGATACCCCGGATATATGTGGTTCACCTCTCGCCGGATGGAAGGAGGAATTTCTGCAAAAACCTGGACTCGGCAAGGGCCATCCGACATCGGGAGAGGCTCTACAATCAAGAGCCTTGATCCTCTCCCATCTATATTTAATATGTACAGTCACTTGTCATTTTGTACTGTTTATTGCTTTGTTTTGTAGATACCCGATTGATGTATTGTTTCTTATTGTTTTTTTAAATTATTTTACTTCATTTAAATTTGTTGGTACTATTGTGGGTTAGGGATGCTACTGTCAACCCCAGATTCGGGGTAGTTGCTTGTTGAAATGGTTTGGTGAGAAATGTGTGATCCGGTTCGCTGATGCTCATTGGATCAAGAGGAGGGAATGTGGTGATATAAACCACCCATCAAAGGTCGTTACTGATACTTAGCAGGAGATCATTGCACCTCATTGAAATGCACCAGCCTATTGTTAGAAGCCCAGATCGGGCCAGACTTTCCGTCACCAAGAGTTCCTGTAGATACCTTGTCTGATAACAAGTTATACATGAGCAACAGCATGGAGATGGGACACCTGGGGGCAGACCCTGGTGTCCTTTCAGGCAGACATCAAGAAACCCACTGGGTATTGGAACCCCCTCCTGGAACCTCATTGGCCGGAAGCCAGAGAAGTTTCTGGAAAGGCAAGCAGACTGGGGGATAAAGGGACATACTTTGAGACACACAGGAGCGAGGACTCGACGAAGGAGACGTCCTTGCCCATTCGGAAGACTGACCGAAGAAGGAAGAAGCTGCCATCGAGACTCACCTTCGTGACAACGGACCAGAGGGACTCAGAGAATCGAGCCTGCAGTTCAACCAAACCATCTTTACGGGTAGTATACTTGAATCTGGGGTATCCTCTTGTTTTATGTGGGTAATTTAAGGGTTAATAGTGTTATTATTAATAAACTTGTTGAACCTTTACTTGTGTTTGTCCTTTGTCCATCTTGCAAATAAGGACACCGGGGTAAAACCTTAGAGTAAGCAAACTGGTCGAAAGTATCTGAGAATTAACAGGTACTACACAGAGGATGGGAACTATGTATTGTTTGACAATGTCACTGCTGGGGCCGATAACTCCAAAGGACCTAGGCCATAAGTGAGCAATGGCAGGAGTGGAATATTGGGGGGTAGTTCCTCATGCCTCATGGTCTCTTAATCAGATATCGAGTACCTAACAACAAGGACCACCCCCTCTCTCCCCCCATCCCCCCGAAAGCCCGCATGGATTTGTTTTTCAGGCTGCGCTCATGGCAAAGCCTCCATGCAGCTGCTGGCTGAATTACTCATTTAAGGGTCTCAATTGGCAGCTGGGCATAAAGACTATCCATGAACCTCCCCCAACCTCCTACCCCACAAACCCTCCAAAATTAATTAGAGGAGAGGAGGGAAGGTGTGTTTGGGGGGATCACCACCCATCATCCTCCTGTCCAATTAAATGAACACTGCCATCAAACCTACCTCAGAAGAAGACATTAAATGCTGACCCAAAGGACAATCTTCAAAACATTTTCAGATCAAATTCTAATGGACTGAAATTAAGAAACAATTTCATATTAAAATCAATTCCTATTTTTAAGTGGACTTAAATTAGTCACCAACCTCTGACTAAGAATAAATATTGCACAGAAAAAGTCAGGAAAAGACTAGAAGAGAAGCTCTCTGCATGTGCTCCGGACATAACATGGACATGAGTAACAATCCGCTGCTGAGCGTTAGAGCATTGGATGTGTTTCAAAAGAGATTTAAGCTAAGGTTGTTGTCTTACTTAAAAGAAAAAAAATCAAGGTAGCTGTTGAAAACATGTTGCAAAATATGCATGCATGCGTAGAACCTCCATTAGTTAGAAAATAGTGGGAGTTTTTGGTGTCATGGGACCCTTTGATAAAAATGTGAAGCAATGAAGCTCCTATACTGAATGTTTTTACTATTTTGTGCAGGCAAACAAAATAGCAGAAGATATTAGGATGCCCATGTTCCACAGCATGATGTGGGGGGGGAGAAACATTTAACCTCCTCGAAGTTTAGTACAACTGAAGAAGTCAGGCACTAAAACATGTGAACAAATCATAGATATTTTGCAAGCACATGTTTCATCGAAGCCTTTGGTGATTACAGAGCACTTCAGATGCAACAAAAGAAATCAAGAGGAGGGAGAATCAATTGCACAATTCGAGACTGTATTAAAAAGATTTGCAGAGTATTGTGAGTTTGGTAATGTGTTGAATGACACAATTCAGGACAGATTTGTATGTGGTCTGTGAAATGAAACAATACAGAAGTGCTTGCTACAGAGAGTTGCCTTACTCTGAAAAAGGCCATGGAAATTGCTGTTTCGATGGAGCTGGCTGCAAAAGGAGCTCAGCAACTGATTTTGTGTACTTGAATTCACAAAATAAAAACCATCGAACCATCGAATGTTGGCTGAATTGACATCTAAGTGTTTTGAAACTCATGCATGTCACTGATGTGCAAAGCCATGGCATTCAGCTGGTGTAAGGATATAGCATGCAGAAGCTATGGAAAAATAGGATACATGGAGAGTGCCTGCTGGAAGAAAAATCAAGCTACAAGTAAAAATAATAAAAAGGCAGAACAAACCAAAATAGAATGAAAACAGAATAAAAGAAAAAGTGTTCATGCTGTGCAAAAGGTCGAGAGAAACAAAGCAACATGCAGTTTGAGGATGATTACCACTGAAAGTACTGGCCTGTGCTGGTGCTATGAATAGATACTGGGTCACTCCACTGCTGGATGGACAACAAGTAAGGATGGAAGTCAACACTGAGACAGCAGTCTTGCTGGTGCCAGACACTGTCCGCATTACCACTACCAAGTAATTCATCAGCTGTCGTTTATCAAACTACTCAAGCAGAAGTATCTTCTACTTTGAACAGGTAGTCAGTACACCAGTTACTTCTGGACAAATGAGGAAGTACACTCGGAATCCAATACTCTCAGAAATGATGGACATGGTATTACGAGGGAAGATCTCAGAACTAACACCTGACTTGAAACCGTACTCCTCAGTACAGTACAGTCAGGATATCTTCTCTGGTGGCTTAGACTGATCATTCTGTCACCATTGAGAAGACGAGTGTTAGACAAGTTACATGAGGGCCATTGCAGAATTGTACGCATGAAGGACATAACCAGGAGTTGTTTCTGGTGGCCTGAATTGGTCATGGAAATTGAAGAGCTATCTGGAACATGTTCATCATATGCAAAGGCAAGAAATCTGTCACCCTTAGTGCTACTACATTTATGGGAGTGGCCAGAAGAGGCTTCACAATGAGTGCATGTAGACTTTACAGGAGCTTTTGAAAGACATATGTTCTTAGTAATAGTTAATACTCATCTACAGTGGCCAGAAGTTGCTATAATGAAGTCTAACTTTATTGGAAAAAAGTATCTAGAGGCAAGCAGAAGTCTTTTGTCAATTTGGATTCCCTGAATAATTGATAACTGACAAAAGACCTCAATTTGACTCCAAAGAATTCAAAAGTTTCTTGAAAGAGAATGGTATTCAGCTTATTATGCCTGCATCATACCATTCTGCTATGAAAGGACTAGCAGTACATTTTGTCCAAACCATGAGACATACATTGAGAGCAACCAGGGAACTAGGTTCACTGATCAAACATTTAATCAATTGCTACTAATATATAGGAATATTGTTCATTCTACAACCAAAACTTTTCCTGCATTATTAACAATGAAGAGACAACTACATTCAGTATTTGACTTGTTGAAACCTCCAATAACAAAATAAATCGTACAACAGCAACAATGGCAGATAGGAAAGTAGGAAAGCAAATCTTCCACCAAGGACAAGGAATTTTGGCTAGGATTACTCCACAGGAGAGAAATGGGTTCCTACCACAATCCTTATGCAGACTGGACCTGTCTCGTATACTGTCCAAACCAGAGATGATGTAATCTGGAGGAGGCATGCTGACCAGCTGTTGGCGGGAAGAACTGATCTACTGGAACTGAAACCTGCTGAAAATCCAGGTTCAACTGTACAAGTCCTGACCTGAACCTTCCTGCAACCCTGACACCAGCAGACACTGTTAAGGAAAGTAACACTTCACCTGTAGATCAAACAGTCTCAACTTCTAGTTACAATGTTGACACCTTGCCAGAAAGGAGGCAGTTCAGAGGAGGTTCTCTAGATTGATTCCAGAGATGAGGGGTTTGTCGTAAGAAGAGAGATTGAACTGTTTAGGCCTATATTCTCTGGAATTTAAAATAATGAGGGGAGATCAAATTGAGGTATACAAGATGATAAAAGATATGGATAAAGTAGACATGGAGCGGATGCTTCCTCTCTTGGACGAGAAGTCATAGTCTTAGGATAAGGGATAGCAAATTTAAAACAGAGTTGAGGAGAAACTACTTCTCCCAAAGGCTTGTGAATCTGTGGAATTCGCTACCCTAAAGTGCGGTGGATGCTGGGACTGTGAGAAATTTAAGGAGGAGTTAGACAGATTTTTAACTGGTAATGGGTTGAAAGGTTATGGGGAGAAGGCAGGAAAATGGGGATGAGGAGCTTATTAGCCATGATCGAATCGCGGAGCGGATTTAATGGGCCGAATGGCCTAATTCTGCTCCTATATCTTATGAACTTATGAACCAGTCAGACCAACTACTGATGGCATTCGTGCAAAGATGAAAATGTCAGAGGTCCCAATCAGAGCAAAGAAAATGCCAGAGGTTCGCTGTCAACTGTTCTGAGAGCGACAACCTCCAGACTGTCTGACGTATTGATTATTATTCATGTTGCCCTTGTTTGAATTTGTTGGGGATGTTCAGTTTAAAGGAGGAGAAAATGCATGTATTAATATTGATTCTTGGTAGCTGCGCTAAACAATGTATCAATGTCTTCATATGTTCACTGGAAGTGGCGTCGCAGGTCGGTACTGCGGGAAACTGCCAGAGAGAAGAGGCAGCCATGTAGTGAACACCACCTTGTAAATAAAGTTCCATTATTTTTAACCCTCTGTGCTTCCTAGCACCAATACAACACCTTTAGGTTGATGGATTCAAATAGTTTTAGCATTATAACTTCAACTAGTCATATGCTCTAACCTTTCCAGTCCAGAATGCTTGGGAGCAAGATATTCCTAGATTTCAGAATTTTCTGGATTATGGGATGACACTAGAATGTTTAACCACAAGTATGTAAATTGTAAGTATAAATATTTAACATAACATATAGACATAAAACACCATTAAAACATTATGATGCAGTAAAATCATATCACTTATCCAAATACTGTATCTTCCTTGGTTCCACTTCCAAAGAACTGTGAACACTGGTCTTTTGCCAATGCAAAACAGCTGTCAGCGCATGCACATGTGTCCGCACAGATGACACTGCTCAATTGGAAAGCAGTTAATGTATTGATTATGGCAGGACATTTAGTATTGAGGGTTTGAGACAGACTTGGTTCATAATCTAATTAAAATTTAAAATGGAGTAATGTAACTCCATTTATTGCAGAAAGTATAAATTTAATGATACGATTTACAGTGTAATCACAAAAATACCTGTTGGGAATGACTGCAAATTGAACAGTTAAATACATCTAAATGTATCAATGCCACATCTTTAAATGCTGTAGATCCCCCTGCCCCATGCCCTCTACCATCCAATTCCCCCCTCACCCGCTTCACATTCATAAACTTTGTTCTATCTGTGGTGAGGTTGAAATGGGGAAAATCCTCATTAATTTCCATACACTGTGTCCCCTGATGTTTTTTTTCCCTCCACAAATCCAGACCTGCATTACAAGAGCAAATAAGTCACAGAAACACTGGAACTGCACATGTACAATGTTGACAGCAAATGTAACCATATTGAAATTATGCCGTGAGTCGCTTGGGTCTGTTCAACAAAATTTCTAGACAACTGGTGTTTCCAAACAAGAATAAAGGAATAAAGACAAGTCTGGCAACCAATGTCAGTCAATTAAACCCCAATGGTGGCCAGCTTCTGGAAGTGATCATTCAGGACAAAATTAATAGTCACTTGGGCTAATATGGGTTAGAGAAGGAAAGCCAGCATCGTTTTGTTAAGGAGGAAATTATATTTAACTAATTTGCTGGTGATTTTTGATGAGAGAACAGAAAAGATTGATGAGGGATTGATGTGCTGTATATGGATTTCCAAGAGGCATTTGATGCAAAGCTGCACAACAGATGCATAAGCAAATGAGAGCTTGTGCAATAAAAGGGACAGCAGCAGCATGGAATACAAAATTGGCTGAGTGACAGGGAGCAGAGAGTAGCAGATAATGGATGTTTTTCAGACTGGAGAAAGATATATAGTGAGGTTCCCCAGGGTAATAGGAACCCTCCTCTTCCTGATAGATATTAATGGCCCAGACTTTGGTATACAGAGCACAATTTCAAAATTTGCAGACGGTACAAAACTTGAAAATATTGTGAACTGTAAGGAGAAAAGAACTTCAAAGGGACATCAACAGCTTGGTGGAATGGGTGGGCAAGTGGCAGATGAACTGAAATGCAGAAAAGTATGGGATGATTAATTTTGGAAGTTAGAGCACAAACCGAAAATATAAAACAATGGGTAGAATTCTAAATGGATGCAGGAGTATAGTGGTGTATATGTATGTAAATCATTGAAGCTGGCAGGACAGGTTGAGAGCATGGTCAATAAAGCATATAACATCCTAGGCTTTATTAATAGGAGCATAGACTACAAAGCAAATTAGCTATTTAAACTTTTATAGAACATTGGCTTGGCCTCACTGGAGTGTTGCATCCAGTTCTGTGTGCCACACTCACGGAAGGGTAGTGCAGAAAAGATTCAAGAGAGTGGTTCTAGGGATGAGGAACTTAGGTAGATTAGAGAAGTTGGGCTGTTTTTCTTGGAAAAGAGAAGGTTGTGAGGAGATTTGATAGAAGTAGTCAAAGTCTTGGGAGTTCTGGACAGAGTAGATAGTGAGGAGAAGAGAGCACCGATTTAAGAAAGCAATGGTGACATGAGGACAAACGTTTTCACGCTGCAAGAGGTTAGGATCAGGCCTGAGATTGTGGTGGAGGCGTGTTCAAGGAAAGCATTCAGCATTCTGAAAAGGAAGAATATATAGGGCAAAAGGAAAAGGTAAGTGGCACCTTGAATTGTTCCTTTGGCAAGCTAGCACAAACATGGTGGGTGGAATGGCCTTCCTCTGTGCTTGTCACCAGTTAATAAATTTATGACTAAATAGGTTACAGTGTATCAAAATAGGAACAATTTTAAATAAAAGAGTGAAGCTTCACAAATATAATCTGCTAAAGCCTGAGCTTTTTAGTTGCTTCTTTGTATTGGGTTGATGATGGAGTAATATTTATTTTGAAGCCTGACACCAATCCACCCACAGATTTCATAAAGAAATATGTTATGATTGCAAATGAAGGTCCTTTGGACTGCAGCACCCTCTGTAGGTATAACAACCTAATTATGTTAAGGATTCATTCCTTATTCACGACCAAGTACTGTTCCTGACATGAGTGGATCGAAGGAGCCAGGCTTGAGAGAAGTTGGCTATGTCAGGTGGGGGGAGGGGTGTAAAGCAGATCAAGTCCAGGGTCAGGAGAGAGCTGAACCAGTGGTGCTAGTGGGAGGGTGGGGAAAAGCAGAGCTGGGGGTACCAAATGAGGTGCGTGGAGGAGCCAGTGGCATTGATTGCGGGGGGGGGGATCAATTGACAAGGGAACCAGAGATACATAGAACATTACAGCGCAGTACAGGCCCTTCGGCCCTCGATGTTGCGCCGACCTGTGAAACCAATCTAAAGCCCCTCTAACCTACACTATTCCAATATCATCCATATGTTTATCCAATGACCATTTAAATGCCCTTAATGTTGGCGAGTCCACTACTGTTGCAGGCAGGGCATTCCACGCCCTTACTACTTTCTGAGTAAAGAACCTACCTCTGACATCTGTCCTTTATCTATCAGCCCTCAATTTAAAGCTATGTCCCCTCATGCTAGCCATCACCATCCGAGGAAAAAGGCGCTCACTGTCAACCCTATCTAATCCTCTGATCAGCTTATATGCCTCTATTAAGTCACTTCTTAATCTTCTTCTCTCTAACGAAAACAGCCTCAAGTCCCTCAGCCTTTCCTCATAAGACCTTCCCACCATACCAGGCAACATCCTGGTAAATCTCCTCTGCACCCTTTCCAATGCTTCCACATCCTTCCTATAATGCGGCGACCAGAACTGTACGCAATACTCCAAGTGCGGCCACACCAGAGTTTTTTACAGCTGCAACATGACCTCAAGGCTCCGAAACTCAATCCCTCTACCAATAAAAGCTAACACACCGTACACCTTCTTAACAACCCTATCAACCTGGGTGCCAACTTTCAGGGATCTATGCACATGGACACCGAGATCTCTCTGCTCATCCACACTACCAAATATCCTACCATTAGCCCAGTACTCTGTATTCCTGTTACTCCTTCCAAAGTGAATCACCTCACACTTTTCCGCATTTAACTCCATTTGCCATCTCTCAGCCCAGCTCTGCAGCTTATCTATGTCCCTCTGTAACCTGCAACATCCTTCCGCACTGTCCACAACTCCACCGACTTTAGTGTCATCTGCAAATTTACTAACCCATCCTTCTACGCCCTCATCCAGGTCATTTATAAAAATGACAAACAGCAGTGGCCCCAAAACAGATCCTTGCGGTACACCACTAGTAACTGAACTCCAGCATGAACATTTCCCATCAACCACCACCCTCTGTCTTCTTACAGCTAGCCAATTTCTGATCCAAATGGCTAAATCACCCTCAATCCCATGCCTCCGTATCTTCTGCAATAGTTTACCGTGGGGAACCTTATCAAACGCTTTACTGAAATCCATATACACCACATCAACTGCTTTACCCTTATCCACCTCTTTGGTCACCTTCTCAAAGAACTCAATAAGGTTTGTGAGGCATGACCTACCCTTCACAAAACTGTGTTGACTATCCCTAATCAAATTATTTCTTTCTAGATGATTATAAATCCTATCTCTTATAATCCTTTCCAAAACTTTGCCCACAACAGAAGTAATGCTCACTGGTCTATAATTACCAGGGTTGTCTCTACTCCCCTTCTTGAACAAGGGGACAACATTTGCTATCCTCCAGTCTTCTGGCACTATTCCTGTAGACAATGACGACATAAAGATCAAAGCCTACCTAACCTCCCAGAGAATCCTCGGATAAATCCCATCCGGCCCAGGGGACTTATCTATTTTCACACTTTCCAGAATTGCTTACACCTTCTCCTTATGAACCTCAATCCCTTCTAGTCTAATAGCCTGTATCTCAGTTTTCTCCTGGACAACATTGTCTTTTTCCTGTGTGAATACTGATGAAAAATATTCATTTAGCGCCTCTCCTATCTCTTCGGACTCCACGCACAACTTCCCACTACTGTCCTTGACTGGCCCTAATCTTACCCGAGTCATTCTTTTATTCCTGACATACCTATAGAAAGCTTTAGGGTTTTCCTTGATCCTACCTGCCAAAGACTTCTCACGTCCCCTCCTGGCTCTTCTTAGCTCTCTCTTTAGGTCCTTCCTGGCTAACTTGTAACTCTCAAGCGCCCTAACTGAGCCTTCACGTCTCATCTTTACATAAGTCTCCTTCTTCCTCTTCACAAGAGATTCAACTTCTTTAGTAAACCACGGTTCCCTCGCTCGACCACTTCCTCCCTGCCTGACAGGTACATACTTATCAAGGACATGCAATAGCTTTTCCTTGAACAAGCTCCACATTTCAATTGTGCCCATCCCCTGCAGTTTCCCTTCCACATCCTATGCATCCTAAATCTCGCCTAATCGCATCATAATTTCCTTTCCCCCAGCTATAACTCTTGCCCTGCGGTATATACCTATCCCTTTCCATCGCTAAAGTAAACGTAACCGAATTGTGGTCACTATCACCGAAGTGTTCACCTACCTCCAAATCTAACACCTGGCCTGGTTCATTACCCAGTACCAAATCCAATGTGGCCTTGCCTCTTGTTGGCCTATCTACATACTGTGTCAGGAAACCCTCCTGCACACATTGGACAAAAACTGATCCATCTAAAGTACTCGAACTATAGCTTTTCCAGTCAATATTTGTAAAGTTAAAGTCCCCCATAACAACTACCCTGTTACTTTCGCTCCTATCCAGAATCACCTTTGCAATCCTTTCCTCTACATCTCTGGAACTTTTCGGAGGCCTATAGAAAACTCCCAACAGGGTGACCTCTCCTTTCCTGTTTCTAACCGCAGCCCATACTACCTCAGTAGACGAGTCCTCATCAAACATCCTTTCTGCCATCGTAATACTGTCCTTGACTAACAATGCCACACCTCCCCCTCTTATACCACCTTCCCTGATCTTACTGAAACATCTAAACCCCGGAACCTGCAACAACCATTCCTGTCCCTGCTCTATCCAAGTCTCCGAAATGGCCACAACATCGAAGTCCCAGGTACCAACCCATGTTGCAAGTTCACCCACCTTATTCCGGATGCTCCTGGCGTTGAAGTAGACACACTTCAAACCACCTTCTTGCCTGCCGGTACACTCCTGCGGCCTTGAAACCTTATTCATGACCTCACTACTGTCAGCTAGTGGTGATTTTTGAATTGGATGTTTTTCCTGGTGTAAGGGGAGCTGTGATTACAGGAGGGAGAGGAGCTGAAGGAATGGTAGTATATTCACACTTGTGTTGCTTTAAGGGTCAGCTGCAGAAGCCCTAAATGAAACCATTTGAAAAGCTGTGTGAGTTCTTGGGAATTGACTCAAATTTCTGTGCTGACAGGTTTCAGTGGAACCATTAATGAGAGCTCCTCCGGAGCCCATTCAGGCACATTGCAACCTCTGGATTTGAGAGCAAGTGGGCTCTCTGGAAGTTGCAGTGCCACTGCTGCCCCCAATAACAATGTACTTCTCAGCATTTTCCGTTATTTTGACCACAAGATCCATGCCAATTTTCTGATTCATCCTATTCACTCTTATTATTTTCTTACATCAATTGTGAGTTACTCATGGATTCAAAAAACAGGTCATGAAATGTTGCCAGCACTGGTAATGTAGTTTTATTGCCCACCCCTGAGGACATTTAAATATCCATCTAATTTCTTTGTAGGGTTGAAGTCACATGTAGGTCAGACCAGGTAGGAGTGTCAGGTTTCTTTTCTTGAAGACGTCAGTTAATTTTTTGGGGTTCAATGGCATTCTGGCAGCTTTTGTAGTAATTTTCTGGTGCTAGTCAACAAGTTACTAATTACAAATATCAGTTTCGCAACTTGCCATGGTGAGATTTGGACTCCAATACCTAGGTTCCCAATTTATTACCATAGCCTCTTGGTTGACATATCTGAAGCTGAGACCCTTCACTTATTTTCATCAGCTCCTTGCCCTGCACCATTGTGCTTTTATAAAAGCAAAATACTGCGGATGCTGGAATCTGAAACAAAAACAGAAAATACTGGAAAATCTCAGCAGATCTGACAACATCTGTAGAGAGCAAATAGACCAACGTTTCAAGTCTGGATGACCCTTCGTCAGAACTTTTACGTCACTTTCATCGTTCTGTGGCCAATAACCTCCCCCATGATACAACACCAGAATACCTTGGCGTCACTCTTGACTGTACATTGATCTACTGGCAACACCTCCAGAACACCGGGGCCAAGGTCAAACCATGGAAACTGGTGGTATTACTTGGGGCAACAGGGCCACCATGCAGTACTTCACCTGCCCTGTCAATCCAACAGCAGAGCACTGCTGCTCAGTCTGGCTCAGGAGCTGCCAAACAATTTCCAGGAAGTTGTGAGGATTATTTCTGAGACTTTGAGACCAAACAGCTAAAGTGGCTTCCAGTGCCCTTATTTAACATCCTGATGTCTGCAGGAAAAACATCAAATTCAAAAATCACCACTGGCTGACAGTTAACAAAACTCTCTCAATGACACAGAACCTAAAGAAAACTCCACACACCTGTTTGAAATCCCCTAGTCCATACTGGAAAACACCCCGCACTTTACAAACTGATTACAGCCCCACCCCTTGATGGTGTACCTTCTGGTTGACTGCAAACATCACCGACTGCAACCTTGTAACTGAACCGAGTGGTGAAGTCCCAAGTTTCAAACTTCCAGAGAAAATATGGACACGCAACCATTTGAAGACAGCCAGGGAGCATGTGGCCGCTTTCTCCACATGTTGAGGAGCTCAAATTCTGACTGTGGCCATCCAAGTTAGGCAACTAGGCATATAACTGAACTTCTGCCTTGAGAGATCCATTCCTAATGGCAAGACAACCAGTCAACTCCATCAACTGAAGCCATTGAATGGATTTTTAGCCTCAACACTGAAATATAACTGCTTCACCAGTCATAGGAATAAAAAAAACACTATCATAGCAAAGGAATAGGCCATTCAATCCATCAAGCATGTTCCACCTTTCAGTTAGTTCCTGATTGATTGTATCTTAGCTCGATTTAACTGCCCTAGTTCCAGAATCCCTAATATCCTTGCTTAGCGAAAATTTATTTGCGCCTTGTGTTATTTTATCTTTGCTGTTCATAACAGAACACACTGAGTTAATACTGATTCTGCAAGAGACTGGAAATATATTTTGATCTGGTTGGCCAAAATTACATAATACATATTTTGATTCCTGTCAAATAAAAGAGAGGCTAATATGTTAATTGTTTAAATAATGCATGCTATTCATAGAACCTATTGACTAGTATGTCATACTTGCAGCATGGGTGGCTACGTAGTGATCGGGAAGAGGAACCTGAACCAACTATTTCTTCTGTAACCCAAGGGCACTGAAACCAGCTGTAGCCTGCCACAGTTGCTTCTGCAGATAGTGGATAGCTCTATGCAATCCAGGGATCAAACCTTCGAGCAGATAACATGTCTGGCTCACAGTTTCACTGGATAAAATTACTGAGATGTTCTAGGTGTGGTGCCCTCTTTTGAACAAGACTGGATGTCTTGCAGGATGTTTTCCTGACCAATACTGTCCCCAGTGTCCTGAAGAAGATGTACCCCTCAGCCATCATCACTAAAGCAGTTTATCTGGTCATTATCACATGGGATCTTTCTACGCACTGGTTGGCTGGTATGTTTCCAACATTACAACAGTGACTGTACAGCAAAGAGTGGTTTGGGAAGTCCTGAGATCATGAAAGGTACTACATAAATACATGTCCTCTTTATAATTAGCATCCAATCTTATCACATAGTTCCCAAACAGCTGGTTTATTGAGCCAACTATCTACTTTTCATGTAGATATAACCACTGTTAATCCTGCCTGCTTGGGAATCTGATAGTTAGCTGAAATGGAGTGTGCTCAAAATAATCCATAATTCATGGTGGAAACAAAAGTATGAGTTGCAGAGCTCATGTGCTCATAGTGATCACCCGCTTCCAATGGACGTGTCTCAGCTCTTTACTTGATCACTTTATTTCACTAATTTGCCTCAGCCTTCTACATGTCTCTCTCCATTCTTTCCTCATTATATATTTCCGGCATCATTATTGTATTGGTTTAGGTTATGTTTATATTATCATGTTATTGTTTAATTTCATCCAAAGTTATTTAAATGTGCCATTTACGCCTGTCATCAGTTTATTGTCCTTTGGATGTTAATCTTATTGTAATAAGAAAATACCCAAGATGGGGTTGAAGTAGAAAGTAAACAGCTCACAAGAAAAGAAATCCACCATAACCAACAAGTTATTCCTTGGATTCAATTCATGTAAGTTCTTCAAACCAAGGTCTCATCCTATGTTAGCGCATGAGGTTTACATGATATCTATAGACACACAAGAACAGACTGTTTTTAAGTCAGGCAATATAGCTGCCAATTATCTGCTTCTCAGAAGGATGGATCAGCATTTTTATCTCCCATTTGTATTTGCGTGAGGTCCAGAAACCAGCTTATTTTGGCTTGCTCAAATCCAACAATAACAGCAGTAAATCACAGCTGAAGTTTGTAGTAAAATTCATGTCTGGATTTTTACATTAATCAATGTCAGGAAGAAAAAGCTGGAAAAACTGTTTCTAAAAAGGCCACTGTTTCCTTTCTGGAGTTTATTGAGTTTGTGTTAATCTGCTGACCCAGACTCATGTGATCATTCATTGCTCAAGGTTCAAGCCAGTTGTGCAAATTGATTCAACAGTGGGTGTCATGGGGTTGCACTGCTCAGCTGTCAGTGCTCCCACTTCTTGTTAATTCTCATTCATCCTGTGTTTATGTGATGGTGTCTGGCTTTCCCAGTAGCCAGTATGGTTAGCTCATCCAAGATATTTTAGTTTTAGCACTTACCCCTTTATTCTTGCTCCTGTCTCTCTCTGTCCTCCTAATCGCTCTGTCTGTCCCAATTATTTTCTATGGCTGTTCCCATTGTTCTTTATGTCATTCCCTAGCTCCCTTTGTCTTGTCATTTTGTCTTTGTCAATACTTCTCTCATTCTCTGTTTATTGCTGTCATTCTCTCTGTTTTTACCTCTGTTTTTCTGCTCTCTTTTAGTTCCTTTCATTATATATGTCGATATTAGTGCATGTCATTATTTGTGTCTGTGTCTACCAAAGTTCCTGTTGCCCTCTCTATATTGGTTATTGTGTTCTGCTTCTGCTCCCAGCACATTTTGAAACAATGAAGAAGTGTCTAGAATAATTTTCTTTAACCTATTCAATCATCTTGAAGCAATGGACTTGATTGCACATCCTTCAGATGCATATTTGTGTTAGAGTTGACAGCTTTTTGTTGGGCATTGTCAGCTTTCTTAAGTTTTTTTATGCTTTGGAATATCTGTTATCATTTTCCTACTTAATTCAAAGACTTTAGAATATAATACAGTTCAATTAGCACAAATTGAGAAAATAGATGAATGGGATATTAAGAGGGGGTTTAAAATGGAGTAGAAAGCTCACGGTCTAAAGCTGTTGAACACAAAGTTCTGAGGACTGTAACATGTCTAATCAGAAGATGAGATGCTGCTCCTCCAGCTTGAGTTAGGCTTCACTGGAACATTGCAGCCGGCCAAGTACAGACATGGGGGAATGTGGGCAAGGTGCTCAGTTAAAATGGCAAGCAACAGGAAGGTTGGGGATCATGCTTGTGGACTGAGTGAAGATGTTCCACAATGCGGTCGCTCAGTCTGTGTTTAATCACTTCACTTGTATTGGGAGCTGTGAATACAGTAGACCAAATTGAAGGAAGTGCAAGTGAAATGTTGCTTCACCTGAAAGGAATGTTTGGGTCCTTAAATGGTGAGGAGGGAGGAGGTAAATGGACAGGTATTGCACCTTCTGCAATTGCAAGGGAAGGCGCTGTGGAAAAGGGATGGGGAGTTGAGTGTGATGGAGGAGTGGACCTGGGTGTCATGAAGGGAGTGGTCCCTGTGGACTGCTGCTGGGAAGGGTGATGGGCAGATGTGTTTCATGGCAGCATCATTCTGGAGTTGGCAGAAATAGCAGAGGCTGGTGAGGTGGAAAGTGAGAACAAGGGGGACCCTATCATGGATCTAGGAGGGAGGGGAAGGGGTGAGGGCAGAGGTGCAGGAAATTGGTTGAACACAGTTGAGTGTCCTGTCAACCACAGGGGAGGTAGGGAAACCTCAGTTAAGGAAAAAAGCAGGTATGTCAGAAGCAGCATTTTTGAAGGTGGCATCATCAGAATAGATTCTACAGAGGGGGAGCAACTGGGAGAATGGGATAGAGACCTTACAGGAAGCAGCTGTAGTTGAGGTAGCTGTGTGAATCGGTAGGTTTATAATGAATATTGGTGATCATAGAGACAGGGAAGTCAAGGAAGGGAAGGGAAGTTGGATTTAGACACTGTGAAGGTGAAAGGGCTGGTAGAAATTGGAAACAAAATTGTTATATTTTCCCAGGTTCAGACAAAAACATGAAGCAACACCCAGTAATCAATATAACAGAAAAAGTGTTTCCTGATCCTGGCAAGATCCTGCTTACTTTGGGAACCCCTGTACATCCTAGGACTTCATACTGGTAGGGACAGCATTTGCTTTACAAAGCTCATTAAGATGTTAAATAAAAGAGAGCACAAGAATAAATGGCATTATTGTACCATTATAAAATGCTCATGTGCTCATCTCTCTCCCCTCTCAGTAAAAGGAATATGCTCCTATTGTTGAATTATTTGCATGAGTTATAAAAATGGTCTTTTTTCATAGTGGAAAAGATGTTGAATGTTCTGGAATCAACTAATAATCATAGAATCATAGAAACCCTACAGTACAGAAAGAGGCCATTCGGCCCATCGAGTTTGCACCAACCACATTCCCACCCAGGCCCTATCCCCATATCCCTACATATTGTACCCACTAACCCCTCTAACCTACGCATCCCAGGACACTAAGGGGCAATTTTAGCATGGCCAATCAACCTAACCTGCACATCTTTGGACTGTGGGAGGAAACCGGAGCACCTGGAGGAAACCCACGCAGACACGAGGAGAATGTGCAAACTCCACACAGACAGTGACCCAAGCCGGGAATCGAACCCAGGTCCCTGGAGCTGTGAAGCAGCGGTGCTAACCACGATAATAACACGATATCTTAGGCTCCATACTAATGTACATATCGTGTACATTCATTTTATGGATGCAAATCCTCTTGTACAAAACGTTACCATATTCTAATATTTAGGACATGTGACTTAATGGACAGCTGTCTGTCTATCACCTTCATTAAATATAACTCTAATGTGATTTCTGGTATTGAGCTATATTGCAGTTCATGCACTTTTTACAATTTTTGATTTTCACTTCTCAAGAGAAAGAGGTGGAAATCTGGAATTCTCTCACTGAAAAATGCTGTGGCCCATTGAAAGTTTCAAGATGAAAATCAATCGATTTCTGTTGGGTAAGGATATCAAAGGAGATGAAACAGGTAAATCGAGTTGAGTTGCAGACCAGCCATGATCTGTTAGATTGATGGAGCAGGCTTGAGGGGCTGAAAGATCAGTCCTGCTTCCATGGTTCTGTGTTCCTATGAACTCATGTTAAAATGCTGCAATGGCATCTGTATTTTCTAACAAATCAGATGAACTTAATACTCAGATTGATTGATAGTTGCAGCTTAGTTTCTTGAAATGGATCAGATATGTAGTTTTAGATGTTTGCATTGTCTCTAGTGTTGTACAAAGGTATCTCACATAGTAAAGGTTAATGTGGGACTGGGAAACAGTATCACCCACAGTATTGTGTGACACATGACCCGAGACTAGAGTCAGCTGTGGATTGGACAGAAGCAAGCAGAGTCAGCTCATTACTTGGGCTATACTCTGTATATATACATATAGTTCTGTGTTATTGATAAACGGTTAACGTTCAACCAAACAAGATTCAGCGAATCTTTGTGACACCTACTGAACATATAATACATAATATGGGGGCCGCTTTTGGATAAGCCTAAAACTTCAGAGAAGCTGGAGCAGAAATTCAAAAGTTGGAAAATTAAAGCATCTTGACCTGACTGAGAGCACTGAAAGTGAAGACACAAGAGAGACTGCCGGAGAGAAGCTTAACTGCAACCGCTTGGGACACTTCAAAAATCTATGCAAAGCTAAGATACCCAGACAGGCGGAGGAGGATCCCAAGACAATCCAGGAGACTGAGGTACTACACCAGGATGAGACCTGGTGTAGTACCTCAACCATGCTTCTTGAGTGAGGTCAAGGATCCTGGATTTATCTAAATAATTTATATAAATGGTAAAAGATTGAGGCCCTAGCACTGACCCTGTGGCTCACCACTCGTGAAAAGGACATATTTATGCCAAATCTCCAGTTTCTGAAAGTTAATCGGTCTTCAATCCATGCCAATATGTTACGCATTATACCATGAGCTTTTATTTTCCACAATATCCTTTGATATTGCATCTTATCAAATGCCTCCTGGAAATCTAAATGCAACTAACTGCAAGATAGTTCCTCATGTCTATGTCTTGCTCATTTATATTATGAAAGACAAGAAAAGTCCGATCCCAAATTCTTGAGGCAGATCAGTATCTAATTTCACCAATTCTCCAATTGACCAAAATTGTTGAAAATGCTCTCCAAACCCAGTTTTGATCCAGCTGTGAACCAAACTTTTGAAATTGTTGTTCCATATAGTTTGTTAGATAAGTATTTCAGCATTGTACTAATGCAGCATATTATAATGAAGGAGTTTGCATTTCAAATTATCTTAAATTCCAAAAGAAATGAAGCACTGAGTAACACCAACTTGATAAAGGTTAACTGCGAATATTTGATAAATTAACAAGTTATAATATAAAATATATAAACTGAATCCTTTCATAGCAATTGGTTCAATATTACAGTTTTTATTCAGCCTTGGGTAAAATGAGTCCAATGAAAACAATATTGCTTACCATTTCCTTAACTTTCTTTTGAATCTATTTTTTCCAAGATTCCAATTAACTTTGTGTCGATATCTATTGCCCCCTGCTGATGCTGGACTCAATAGCATCCAAGTCAAAGAGAACATCCTGCTGATTCTGCTTTTGCGTCAAGCAATTACAGAACCTGATATTATTGTGCAGCACCATTTTAGTTATTTTAACTAGGAAATTACATTGCATTAATTTTTGAATTATGTAACTGTTACAACTTAGTAAAATGATGCCATGACACAAACCTGTATTAGGTAGGATTTGGAAATATATCAATGTCTGATGTAAAGTGCACGTAACAGCACCTTTGTTTATGAAACAGTCAGCTTGGCTTACTGGCAACACTAAATTGCTGTTGAAACACTGCACTGAGATTGCTGGACATTTATTTCTCTGGATCAAAAGGTTGTTGGTTCATTCCACACTCCACTCCTTTAAGCACATAATCTAGTCTGTTAATTCATTATGAGGGACGTACAATCTTTTAGAAGGAGTGTGAAGACAAGAGGTCTTTTCTGCCTGTCCAGTTGGAGGTAAAGATTTTGTGCTCATGTTTGAGGGAAAACAGAGAATTCTCAGATGTCCTGACCATCATTTATCCCTCAAGAATCACTTTTTTGTTCCTAAACCGATTTCAGTCCAGTATTACTGCCCCTTACAAAAAGCCTGTTTGGTGTGATACAAATAGCTTTTTCCTTAAGTTAACAATACTTTGTCAAATGTATTGTCAAAATGTAATTACTAGTACAACACTGAAAAAGCTTGACACCATTTAGGACAAAGCAGCCAGCTTGACTGTTACCCATTCTACAACCATTCAATCCCTCCGTCACCAAAAATCAGTGGCAGCAGTGTGTACCATCTACAAGATGCACTGCAGCAACTTGCCAAGATTCCTTACACAGCAGCTTCTAAACTCATGACTGCTACCACCTAGAAGGATGAAAGCAGCAGATACATGGAGGTTCTCCTCCAAGCCACGCACCATCCTGACTTTGAAATACACTTTCGCTTTTTCAGTCACTGGGTCAAAATCCCAGACAACCTCTTACAGCACTCTGCGTGTACCTAAACCTCATGGACTGCAGTGGTTCAAGAAGGTAGCTCACCACCACCTTCTCTAGGGCAACTAGGAATGGGGCAACAATTGCTGACCAAGCCTGTGATGTCCACATGCTGTAAATTAATGAACAAAAACGACTGAAACTAGTTTTTAATTACAGATTTTTAAAGTTAATTAAATTTCGCTAACTATCTTGGTGGGATCTGAGCCCACATCACTAGAGCATTAGTGTGGGTTCTGAGGCCAATGACATTACCACTACACCACTGCCTCCCTCTGTCTATATCCTTCATCCTTGCTTCTCCTCCAGATGCACGCAATCTGCAGGGTTTGGCAAGAATCTTTCTTATTCCAGTCTCATATCATGATTAGAAACCTTTCCCAAAAAAATATAGTTCTTTTTAAATGAGGTGTGATAGGGTTTTTCTTGGAAATTTGAATAATAACTACTCCTGAACATCTGATCTGGCCTTGAAAGAAATAATTTTATATTTCTGGAAATTTGTTAAATCTTGATCAAGATCTTCATCTTGATATAATACTAAGTTTTTAAAAATAATTATTTCTTTGAAAGTTTGTTCATGATATTTCAACTTCAACCTTGATTGCATTAATTGAAGTTAAATGCTTACAGATGGAGAGAGAGCATTGATTGGATGGTTACTTGAGCACACAAAGAGATACTTACTGATACTGGTGTAGAGTGGAGTCAGGGTTTCTATACTTCTGTTATCTTCCATTCGGTGAATACATTTATTCCAAATAAAATCTTCCTCTGGTTTATTCCTTCACCAACTGGCTATCCAGATTATAACAAATCCCATGTGTATATTCCATTCACCCTTTGTAAAATTTTAAAAATATGATTTGATTATTTGTGCTCATGATTTCTCAGTTGACTGAGAATGATGTTACTTGCTCCTTGGACAACTATGTGACATCGCTGTATCATGACATTGGGAATCCTCATTTAAAAACGCTGTAAATAATTGCACACTAAGAGAGTTAAAGTTGTGTCCACAAAGATCACTGGTCCTCTCAGGGAGCCTTCCCCAGATCAGTAGTGAGCACCCTTGCTTTGTCAATAATTACAAATTCTGGGACATTCATATAATACTATCTACCTTTCACTTCATAAAACTTGGTTAAGATGTAATTAACTTGGGTTTTATTTATAAAAATACATTTTGTGCCACTTCCCCATGGTCGATTTTACCAAAGTGCAAACACTTCCTATCTATTTATTAATTCTTATTCTCTCCTCAGAACTTCCTCCTGTTTCTCAATTATTTATGCAATTATGAAGTATTTTCCCTCACGGTGGATTTGTGCTTTTTTAAAGCAGGTGCTGTGGCACTGCTGTATGAAAATATGACAACTATGCAGTTGTCATTGGCCAGCACCTAAGCTGATGAACATTACTTTTGTCCAAGTCCAGTTGAAGCACTGATTTCCCCCTAGCAAAATAGCTCAAAAAAAATCCTTCATGCAAACATTGTTTCTCTCCAACAACAAAAAGCTTTATCCCAAATTGTGCTTTTTGGTTAGAATGAACTATTTAATAGGGTAAACGATATAAAACACAGAAAAAGTAACATTTTGTTTATTTCACCCACTGCTCATGCCTTACAATTATTAGTTGTAATTTTTTTTACCTATTTGTCAGGTTTTTGACTGGGTATGTTGCTCCACAAGAATAGACAAGTGAAAACTGCAACTCTAATGATGCATCTTTTACTTTTCACATAAAAAGTCAACAATAGATGTAATTTGCTGTTTTTGTTTCTCTGTGTTATGAGCTATCAAAGAACATTCTGGATATTGTTTTTCTGCAGGTCCTGTGTGGAAGCTGAACATCTGTGATGCATATTGTGCATTGTGGCACAGTGGTTAGCACTGCTGCTTCACAGTGCTCAGGACCCAGGTTCAATTCTGACCAGGTTCAATTCTGACTGTGTGGAGTTTGCATGGTCTTGTGGATTTCCTCCTACAGTCCAAATATTTGCAGGTTAGGTGGATAAGCCATGCTAAATTGCCCCTTCGTGTCCCAAGATGTGTAGACATGCTAAATTGTCTCTTAGTGTCGCAAGATGAGTAGGTTAGGGGAAGTAGCGGGATAAATATATGGGATTACAGGAAAGGGCCTGGATCAGATGCTCTGTCAGAGAGCTGGTGCAGATTTGATGGGCCTGATACCCCTCTCACTCACACATGATGGGCAGTAATTTTAACTTAGGTTGATACTAAATTGGCTGCCTATTATATTTTATGAATATGTATAAAGGCAAATCGAGTGTTGTGTGTAATGAACGATATTGCCCATTTTACACCACTGTGCAAAGTTAAAATTTCTCCTACTTCCTCAACAGAAAATCTCAATGTGCAGGACCCAGAGGAACTTTCTAACTCAAGCACCAGTATCACACAATGACCTCCCCCTATAAAGGCTTCTTACATGCATTTATAACATAAAAGTATCCACATTGTGAGTACACTTAATGATTTTTCTTATTCAGATTTGTGTTTAAAGGAGGCTGAAAGGATATATTGCGAAAGGATATATTGGCCTTGGAGGGAGTACAGAGAAGGTTCACCAGGTTGATACCGGAGATGAGGGGGTTAGCTTATGAGGAGAGATTGAGTAGATTGGGCCTGTACTTGTTGGAGTTTAGAAGGCTGAGGGGAGATCTTATAGAGACATATAAGATAATGAAGGGGCTAGACAGGGTAGAGGCAGAGAGATTCTTTCCACTTAGAAAGGAAACAAGAACTAGAGGACACAGCCTCAAAATAAGGGGGAGTCAGTTTAGAACAGAGTTGAGGAGGAACTTCTTCTCTCAGAGGGTAGTGAATCTCTGGAATTCTCTGCCCATTGAAGCAGTGGAGGCTACCTCGTTAAATATGCTTAAGTCACAGGTAGATAGATTTCTGATCAATAAGGGAATTAAGGGTTATGGGGAGCGGGCGGGTAAGTGGAACTAAACCACTATCAGATCAGCCATGATCTTATTGAATGGCGGGGCAGGCTCGAGGGGCTAGATGGCCTACTCCTGCTCCTATTTCTTATGTTCTTATGTGTATTAACTAACTGGATATATTTTGGTTAGAGCCCATGGGAGCTATCTTGTGGTCTTAAAAATAAAAAACAAACACGAAACATTGAATTTCAGAGTTACCTCATGTCCTCTCAATGCAATTATGTTTTTTTAATCTATCCCTCTACCTGTTATATTCTATGATTGCAGAACAGCTGACTGGCCCCCAAGTTCAAAAATATGTTACACTTTTTCATGTTTCTCAGTCACTTCTGTAATTTATTGAAACCTTCAGAACGCTCCCTAATTTGCCTGGACCATCTATTTTGCCCCCGCCAATTTGTGCCACACATTCACTATGCTTCATGTGAATTTATTTACATCAAAATTGACTACTCACTTCCCTCTCCTGACCTTGACCTTGTGGTTAGTAGCCTGCCCAGTGGTTTTCTTGTAGGAGAGATCTGAACACATAGAAAGAGACCACAGAGTTATCAAAATATACTTGTATATTGTTTATGCAATTAACATGCTTGATAAATTATTTTGCATGATTTAATGCTTGGAGAAGAAAACCTTAGACATAATTTCTGCATTAGTTTAAGGAATGTTTATCAGAAATCAGGGTTTGACTTGATGCCAGTTAAAATTGTTAAGCCAATATTAGTGACTGTTTTCAGTGGTATGTTTTGAAAGGTATATCAAATGACCTATCAGTATTTTCACTAATCACAGATTGATAACATCGTCAGGTAATAGTTAATTACAAGCTTCAATAATGCAGTATTGTTTAGGGTAATGTTACATCTTTGGTTCTATCTGATCACCTCTCATTCAGCCCCTTCATTTAGGGTTGATGGTTACTTTTGGGCATGTGACCAGCAGTTTGTGCTAGTAGGAAAGAGGTAGTTACTATTATAAGGCCCCTAACACATTTCAACGTGGCAATGAAGCTGCGGACACCGAACAGTTGTGCTGATGCCCCTTGCCGATTTTAGACCTCAGCAATTTGGGTCGACTGGGATGTAGGATGTTCTGGTTGGAACAGTAGTATACATAGGGCAATTGTGTAGCAAAGTTTTCACATGTGCCCCTTAAAATTGCAGTATCTTTAGGACCCTAATTTGCATGGGCAAGAGACCTACTCTTTGTTTTCAGGTAAGAATTTCATTCACCCAGGCCTGTTCGGGTATACTGAGGGAGAATTTAGCATGGCCAATGCACCTAACCAGCATGTCTTTTGGACTGTGGGAGGAAACTGGAGCACCTGGAAGAATTCCACGCAGACATGGGGAGAACATGCAGTCTCTGCACAGACAGTGACCCAAGCTGGAAATTGAATCTGGGTCCCTAGCACTGTGAGGCAGCAGTATTGTGCACTGTGGCACTGTGCCACCCAGTTAATTGTCATTAAGGTTACCAACCACATTTTTGGCACTAATGCCATTTTTCCTAAGTAAATATCTCGCTGGATCCAGTGTTTGTGAAGGTGGTGCCCTTCAAGCTATATTCAACTAATTGTCCTCTAATGGGGAGAAATACCTATGGCCCTTTATATACAATGGCTAATTACTTATGTTGCTGACATTAGTTAAACCTCTTCTTGTACACAAATATGCTAGCTAACAGCTAGAATAGCGCAAATGGATTTTGGGAATTGAAGTATAGCCAAAAGAAACAAACTTGATTAACAAGAAACCATTAAATTCTGTAACAGTAAATGACCATATTCTGAGGCACAATATTACATCATATCTTAGAGTACATTTTCAATGATGGATTAATGGAAAACCTATGCTGTGTTCATGTATTAATAGATTTTCTATATTTTTGAAAATCCAAGTAATGGAGCTTGAATTTGTCTGCATATTAATCCTTTAATGAACTAGGCTTTGGATTGGAGATCCCAGTTGCTTTAGGCTTGACAACTCTTGTTGGATGTATTAATGAAGATTTCATCACACAATTTGAGGCCTCTAATCAATACTCACCCAACAAATCTTATCCTTGCCACACCTTTCCATATCAAGTGTGAAGTAAACAAACTCTTTGTTGCTCATTTGATGATTCTTGCTGTCACTCAAATGACAAATATTTTCATTTCCATTATCTTTGAAGCCAACAAATAAAAGTGCTGCAAAAAAGTTAAAAGAACATACAATTTTGATTTTAAAAAGTGGCTCTATGGCTTCACTCCCTTGTTACTTGCAGCAGTGTCCAGGAGATTTATCTTTAGTTCTGGGACACTTTGATACAGTGGTTATGGTTAGTTTGAGTTGGTAGTTAGGAAGTTGGTATTGAGTTCAATGATTGGCAATGAGGAGTTGGATTAGACTTCAGGGGTTGGTAATTAGGAGTTGGGTTAAAATTCAAGGGTTGGCAATTGACAGTTGGGTTGGGGTTCTGGCTTAGTAGTTAAAGAATGGCATTCAGGGTTAAATTTAGAATTAGAAACTGCCAATACCACGATGGTTATTGATGGCATATTTTCCTTCATTTGATGAAAGGGCAAAAAAAACCTGAGCTCTTTCCAATTGTAGTATATATTTGGTTTCACAGACACAAATAGATATTAATCTGTGATGGTCATTATATTTGACAGGCCATGGGATAGGAAAGAAAGGAGCGTGTCCTACATGGCCCTGCAGCCAAGCAGGAGTGCAAGTAGCAGGTCCAGCTGAGAGCAGAGGTCACTTCCAAGGTGGGCAGTTACTATGGGGTTTGAGAGGTCACTTGGGGTGGGTGGTCACTCAGAGCAGGTGGTCACTCCTGGGGTTCAGGAGGTCAGTCCCAGGTTTGGGTGGTCACTCTTGGGATTTGGGTGGTCACTCATAGGTTCAAATGGTCACTCGGGAGCTGGTGTTCAGTCCTGGGTTTTGGGAGGTCATTCCAGGTTTTCACGTGGTCACTCAGGATGGTTGGTCACTCCCGGTGGATGGTCACTCCCAGGTTTCGGGAGGTCAGTCCCAGGGTTTGGGTGGTCACCTCCAGGTTTGGGTGGTCACTCTCAGAATTTGGGTGGTCACCCCTGGGTTCGAGTGGTCACTTCCAGGTTCGAGTGGTCACTCGGGAGCTGGTGGTCACTCCCAGGTTCTGGGTGGTCACTCTGGGCTGTGGTACTATCCCGCTGAGAGGGACGGCAGTCGCAGCTTGTTGATCTGAGCCTTTAAGGTAAGCGGGAAAACCGTTATTTTTAGAACGCTGCACCGTTATTTTGGGCGGGAAATGGAATGATCCGCTTTGACCGAGGAAATTAATGGTAAAGCGGCTGGAGTCGAAAATCCCAAAGGCAGCGCGCTTGTGTCAAGCTTTGTTTATTGTTATTTAAGTAAATAATGGAGTTGTTTATATATTTATTTCCGCTTCTGGTACGCATGCCAACACTTCAGGATTCACCCGGAGTCTTCAGCATGAAGGATGAATCTGTGAATAATTACCCGTGCAGATAAATCATGGGGGCATTTACAGAAACTGCGCTTTTAATTCACTTTCTTTTGAAGATAAAAATATTTGAGATGGGGGATATAAAAAAGGCTGTTTGACCTGGAAGTGATGCGACCTCCCGGAATATGTCCAGCCAGAGTTGGCAAGCTGAATATCTGGGTGTGTTTGGTGTTTGAAATGCAGATTATAATAAGCGTGTTTTCTCTATTGTTCTTTTTGCAGTCTTGAAATATATTTGCAGTTTAATTTTTGATGATGATATTAATATGTATGCAATTTGTTTCATTAAATTCTCCCTCCCCCCATCTCTAGTTTCTGAAGACATCTTGGTTCCTGATGCCCACCCTAAATTGTGAGTGATGGCATACTTTGAAAAGAAGTTTAGTGGTGAACTGTACTGCGTGTTAAGTGACAAATGTTATCCCTGGGTGATCAACACCATCTTGCATTTATGTACAAAATTAAACTACTGCCAGATGCTGGAAATCTAAAACAGTGGAAAATGCTAGAAACACTCAGACCAGGGCAGCCTCTCCGGAAAGAGAAACAGAGCTAGCTTCAGACTTATGAAGCTTTTTTTCAGAATGCACATAGCACATTTAACATAGTAATTTGTCATGTGGATCCCACCCCTTTCAGGCAGATATATGTTTACGTCAAATACTATTCAGTTGCGGTGTAGGAGAATGCTCAGGAAAGTCAACATGCTTTAGTCGAGCATTTGAACAACAAACAGCACATTTCCTTTTTTGACAATTCATCCTTGTGGCAATGCATACGATAATTTCCTGTTGCAGACCACACCAACTTTTACACCGAGGTTGACACTCTGAAAATTGCAGTAGATGTCAGCCTGGTTTATTCCATAGTAAGGAGCAATGTATATGCCCAATTACACTGCCACCCACTCTTTGTCATTACAGCTTATATTTATTAGTACAGTATTTCCAAAACTAGTTGCGGAACCCCTATGACCGCCCAAGAACATTGGGGAACCCCGTATCATTCACACTCACCCCCTCTCTGTGTCACACTCAGAGGCCCTCCTTCACACACTCACCATGCTCTCGGATACATTCACTCCCTCTTTCTCAGAGACACACTCCAAGGTCCTCCCACTTACACATCCCCTCTTTCACATACTCACCATGCCCTGATACATTCACTCCCCTCCCCCCTCCCCTCACACACACAGTCACCCTTCTCTCATACATTCACCCCCTCTATGTCACACACTTACCACTGAATGAATTTAAAAAACGCAACAATGACTCAAGGAGAGTGGTGAACAGCAAGAAGGAGCAAATCTGCAGTTACCCAGAGATGTGTAAGAACTATAGAGTGGCGATATTGGGACACTTCAATTACCTAAATGTTGATTGGGATAAAGTTAAAGTAAAGGATACAGAGAGGGAGGGATTTCTTAAATGTGTTTAGGAGAACTTGCTTGCCCAGTATGTTGTTGGTCCAACTAGGAAGGAAGCATTGCTGTATCTGCTACTGGGGAATGAGGTGGGCTACGTTGTCCAAGTGTCTATGAGGGAACAATTGGGTAAGGATGTTCATTGTATCATAGGGCTTAGATTAGCAATGGAGAATCATTTATTCAGTGAATGCAAATCCCCAAAACCAAACAATAGCCTCATTTGCTGAGTTTAAGGTAATTGTGTATTTGCACAAGTACACTGAGGCCCCAGCAGTGGAGGTTGGCTACACCGGTCTGGTCTGGACCTGTTTAGCAAAGACCACTCTCACCTGCCTTTTGATAGATGGGGTTAGTCACAAGGAACTTGTTAGTGACTTCCATGTCTTCTATTCTTTGATCCAAAGGCTGTTTGCTCGTAGGCCTTGCTCAGAAAAGATGCTCCATATGGGGCATTGAGATGGAAGATGGAAAGTAGGTGGGTTGAATAAGTCATCGTGGAGTGGTAGGTGAGGTGCATCATGGATATTTTTAATCAGCTTATGGATTTATTTCAGTTGGTGGATGTGTGGGGGAGTGATGTTTGTGAAGACATGAAGCCAGGATAGGGGTGTTGACCAGGGTGTTCCAGTTATGATGCGCATTGTTGCATTCAGTTGAGTATCAAGAAGATGTGAATGTGATGTCCTTTGCCAGGCAGGTTCACAGTGCTCTGTTGCAGAGTAAGATAGAGCAAACAGAGTGTTGTGGCAGCAGCGCCCCATGAAGAACCAGCAAGTTTGGTTAGTAGGTTTCTGGTTTTGATCTTTGCTGTTGTTTTCTTCAGATGTTCCCAAAAGGACAAAGTCCTATCTAGATTCACTCCCAAGTATGTTGGGTTGGGATCATGCTTTAGTCTCTGGCCATCCATGTAGATATGTAATTATTTTTTGTTACTGGCATTGTGGATGTGGAAAACACTGAATATAGTGTTAAAGTTTCCATAGAGCAGATTGGCCACAATGTGGAGAGACCTTGTACCTACATCATTGTAACTATCCTTATCTATAATATACCTATGGAAGAATTCTGGACCCCCCCCCCCCACCTGAAGTATGTGTGCAGTTTTGGTGTCCTTATCTGAGGAAGGATGGCCTTGCTATAGAAGGGGTACAGCGAAGGTTTACCAGGCTGATTCCTGGGATGGCAAATCTGTCATATGAGGAGAGACTAAATCGGGTAGGATTATATTCACAGGAGTTTAGAAGAGTGAGAGGGGATCTCACAGAAATCCCCTATAAAATTCTAACAGGGTTAGATAGGGTAGTTTCAGAACTAGGGGTCATAGTTTGAGGATAAGTTTTAGAACTGAGGCAAGGAGAATTTTCTTCATCCAGAGAGTGGTGAATGTGTGGAATTCACTACCACAGAATGAAGTTGAGGCCAAAACATCTGATGTCAAGAAAAAATTAGATATAGCACTTGGGGCTAAAGGAATCAAGGGATATGGGAGGAAGGGGGAGGGGGGAACAATCAGAATATTGAATTTGATGATCAGCCATGATCAAAATGAATGGCTGAGCAGGCTCGAAGAGCCGAATGGCCTATTCCTTCTTCTAATTTCTAGGATGTCCTTTATCTGGAGAGGAATAGGGTTGGGATGGCACCTTTACACTCAGTGACTAATGACACAGTTGGCTTAGCACACTTGAGAAAACCAATAGTGAAGGGGACTCGGGGCACATGGGAGTGATTTACCACAACAAATTTGGGCCAATTGAAGGGGCATCCTGTTAATTTCTTGCTCCAACCATGGAGAACATGGCTTTATTAAGTGCTGGACTCAAGGGTCTAATGTGCAATGGACCCACTGTGCTCCTTTACTAATGCTGAGCATTCAGGCAAGAATCCATTAGACATTGCAGTTGGTCTTAATAGCTATCTGATTCTTGCAGAGGCAAGCCATAAGGGAAGAGTGATCACATAATTCAGGACCATGGCTGCTGCACAAAAGCAAACTGGACCCTACAGGTCTCAATGTTCCTAATCTACTGGTCATAGCATACAAGGCACCATGCTCGATGCAAGTACAAGGACTAGGCCACAATAGTTATTGTTTAGGTTATTGGAGGAGAACTGACAGTAATCTGATGAAAGGTCATGTCATATCGATCTATTAGGCCTAATGTTATCTTCATTGTGAATGTACAGGCATGCCCGACAGTGATAGCAAGCCATCTTACAACTTCCAGAACATAATTCTCCTGCAAGATGTGGCCTGGGGATGTCATGTACAGACTGAGGGTAGGTCTAGGGCTAGAGACTAGATTCCTGTCTTGAAGATGGAGGGAGACGATTCAAAGGAAACTACTATTGATTACTGAATTGTGTCAGTTCATAGGTCCAAGAAGGAGTGCAGAATGCAGGCTCTATTCAACTCTAGTTTGTTGGCGGATATGATGAAATGGTGAGAAGAAGGGTCCGTCACCAACTGGCCCAGCTCCAGGCTGCCACCTCCAGTCCCAGCTCTCTCCCACTTGTTATGGGTATTCTTCTCCTGCATTAAGTCAGATGATTGATTGTGAGTACTATGGATGAACAATCAATTCAGAACCTTACATGCCTGTTATATATGCTGAATCCTCTCCAGTAAGGGATTAAGATGCCTTTTATGCAGGGACTTTGATGAAATGGTAGGCTATAAGTGGCTATGACACATTGTGTGCTGATGAACCATCAGCTGATCATGTGTGACATCCCTGTAAACTGTAACCCTCGGACTGTCTGATACCCTGATGAGAGTGTGAGTTTGCAGTGAGTAGAAGTTTGACTTACCTTGGCAGAGCGCAGCAGATGATTCATTCGTTTCCTGCAATGCAGGGCAGTCCTTCTTTGGACCCCACAGGTGTTTGTTACTCTGGTGAGCTCCTCCCAAACCTGTATGGTCAGAGGGGAGGACTTCCTAGTCTCATCCTTTGGAAAGAGGACCTTCTGCCATTTCTTGACAGCCTGGAGGAGAATCTTCAGGGAGGCATTGCTGAACTGTGGGGCTGAAGGTTGATCTTCTGTTGGACATTTTGTTATCGAATCTGGAGGTCGTAGTCTTCATTGAGTAAATGACCGTCGGATGCCCTCTAAACATGGCGTCCAGACCTTGGAGCCTATAGGTTCCTTCCTGCTCGCTCTGCCATGAGATTCGCTGTGCTCCTCGCAGATGCATGATTAATTAGCTGAACAGCTTACGTATTCCCAGCTCCAATGGAAGTCATTTCGACTTTCCTGCTCACCGCTGGATGTAGACTCCAGAATGGAAGATTTCACCCTACGGTTTGGTCTCTTCACAGTAAATAGTTCAGTATAACATGCAATTAAAACGACATTTAATTGCAATTCAAAATGTTTAACTGTTTGGTAGCCCCATTTATAACACTAAATGGTGCTGCATTGGGAATACGTCATTGACATGTTTCTGTTATTAACATTTTTGCAGCACTGGGTGTTAGGAATGCCATTACATGCTTGCTGTCCGGCATTTAAAAATTAAAGGCTGAATGCCCGAGTGCAAAAGGAATTGATGCATTATATAAAGTAAGATGTTTGAAAAATTGAGAAAAGATCTTCCATTGGAACTGGTGACAATGTGCCATGTGTGCTGTTGCCATTTTCCTCCACTCTTTCCCACTTGAAGTTAACTAACTGGGAACTGTGGAAATATTGCAGGGATCCTACAGCAAAATACTAAATTGACCCTGGGAAAGTAACAAGGATCTTGATGAGGAAATATAGGGAGTATGCAAAGAAAAAAATACATTACTCCTGTTTATTCTACATTGGTTACTCTTGCCTTAGGTATGGTGTTGTTTACTTGTGCTAGCAGTACTGTTTGAACTAGTTATATTCATGACACCATGCTGTTCTATCCCACTTCTTAGAGTAAAAAAACATTGATCTGCCTTTGTGTCGTTCATCCAGCAACAACTGGTTAGAGTTGCCTATAAAAGGCAACGGAGCATGAATAACAGTCAAGGTTGTGCTTTGAAACCAGATCCGTTAAATGGGACTGCTACTTGATCCATATTACATCCCTGCAAGGTTAATTTGTGTATTGCATACAGTGCACATCAAAACATGGATTAGGCTGTACTGATTCAGTGGGACAAAAACATCTTTTGTAAGTTGTTTGTGAATAAAGACAGCTTCCATAAACTTTGCTACATTTAAGTCCAGCTTGAAATGCCATTTTAAGTTTACTGTGAATTTTGGTATTTGATGCTTGTACAAGTTTGATTAATGTCGCCACAGCAAGTTGAAGCTGAAAATTTTGAGCAACATTTTTTAGCATTTCAAATGTAACCAAATTCTTTTTTTGGTTATAGTGATCTTAGTGCTGAAAATTGTTTGTTGGGAAATATTTTGAACAATAGAAATTAAATCAACTTTGTTCATTTTGTATTTGAAATATTCTGTATTTTGTTGATTTGCAGTGTGCTAAGGTGAGTTCCTTTTTAATCCATCCAAGTACCTGGATTTTCCTAACACTTCCCATTTTCGGTGGTTTCTGCATATGTACACATTGAAATGTTCATGATGGAAATTTGTCATCTTTAACATTTTCTGTGTTTGAAATGTTGCACATGAAGTGGGAGGATGGTTTCAAGGGCAACATAATATACTGTCTTGATCGTTGATTGCAGTGTGCAAAGTGGAAAAATTAACAAAATAATTTAAAAAAACTTTTATGCTGCTCTGTTGGATACAGTATTCTTTGGTGTATGCCAGAATTATTTGTTTTTTCTCCATCTCCAAAGAGGAGTATCCAGTGGGATCCAATTCTCACAGGAGCCTCCTCATATGTTATAACTTTGATTTTTTGATTTGATTGATTATTATCACATGTATTAATATACAGTGAAAAGCATTGTTTCTTACATGCTATACAGACAAAGCATACCGTCCATAGAGAAGGAAAGGAGAGAGTGCAGAATGTAGTGTTACAGTCATAGCTAGGGTGTAGAGAAAGATCAACTTAGTGTGAGGTAGTCCCATTTAAAAATCTGATGGCAGCAGGGAACATAAGAACTAGGAGCAGGAGTAGGCCATCTGGCCCCTCGAGCCTGCTCCGCCATTCAATGAGATCATGGCTGATCTTTTCGTGGACTCAGCTCCACTTACCTGCCCACTCACCATAGCCCTTAATTCCTTTACTGTTCAAAAATGTATCTATCCGTGCCTTAAAAACATTCAATGAGGTAGCCTCAACTGCTTCACTGGGCAGGGAATTCCACAGATTCACAATCCTTTGTGCGAAGAAGTTCCTCCTCAACTCAGTCCTAAATCTGCTCTCCCTTATTTTGAGGCCATGCCCCCAAGTTCTAGTTTCACCCGCCAGTGGAAACAACTTCCCTGCTTCTATCTTATCTGTTCCCTTCATAATCTTGTATGTTTCTATAAGATCTCCCCTCATTCTTCTGAATTCCAATGAGTATAGCCCCAGTCTACTCAATCTCTCCTCATAAGCCAACCGTCTCAACTCCGGAATCAAGCCAACCCTCTCAACTCCGGAATCATTTCCAGGAGAAAGCTGTTCTTGAGTCGGTTGGTATGTGACCTCAGACTTTTGTATCTTTTTCCCGATAGAAGAAGGTGGAAAAGAGTATGTCTGGAGTGCGTGGAGTCCTTAATTATGCTGGCTGCTTTTCCGAGGCAGCGGGAAATGTAGACAGAGTCAATGGATGGGAGGCTGGTTTACCCTGACAATGGATGATCCATTAAGTTCAGGGCAGAGCAAGGCAAATTGAAGGATCCTGCTTTGGATACCATGTAGTGTATGCTACCAGTCTGGAGTATGTTAACAGCAAGTTAATAATCACTCGTAATTATGTACATATTTACAGTAGAAAATACAGGTATGGAACTGACGCTATTCTGGGTCAGCTGTGTCCATCCCCAGACTGACCCTATCTCTGGGTCAGGCATTCGCTTACATCACTCTATTGGTGGTACTGTACTCAGTTCCACATTAACTCTTTACATACCAGTGCCTTTACTGCACAAGTGAGTGCAAAGGTTGCATTGCCAAAATGAATTCATCCAAATCAGAAAATCAAGGCCAGTAAGTCCTAAAGGTAACCTATTAAGATTAAGTTGCTTCTTATTACCTTTGTTGAAGGCACTTATACACCTCACATGATTTTTCTTTTTGCTCACATCAGTGGGTAGGAAAATCTGGCATGGAGTGTAATGGGTGACCAATTTGACGCCACCAATTTGCACCCTTGTTGAAGTTGAAAGTTACCTTCATTAAAATTCAAACATAAGGTCATAAACAACTTTGAAAATCTATTTTACTTTACCTCGGAGTTTAACACAAATGAAGGAGTGGATAGGATGCACATATTTAGGTCCAAAGGGTCAAAAGTTAAGAAATGGATGGTTGGTCATTTAACTTAGTTCAGTTTAAATTGCTGTTTGTCAGATTGCTTTGAAAGAAATTGCAAACAGTTTAGTAGCTGTTTGCAACATTTTACATTTGCCATTGCTAGGTTATAACAAGAGAAGTAACTAAATTTTGCATATTAAACTATGTAAAAACTAGTAGAAACTGACCGGCAAATACTGCCACAATTCCCCAAAAGTCAGCAAGTTGAGAGCACTCCAGTAACTAAATCCGTGAAGAGTGAAAATTAGTAGTTGCCGGAGTTTTAAACTGCATGTATACCCAGAATTGAGTTCTGACGAAAGATAGGGCCTGGGTGGGATTGTTGCTGCACAGGCTCAGTGGGCTGAATGGCCTCCTTTTGCATTGCAGTGATTCAATAGTTGTATTCTATGAAAGGTTATCAATCTGAAACGTTAACTGTTTCCACAGATGCTGCTTGACTTGGTGTGTATCTCCAGCATTTTCTGTTTTTACTACCCTATGTTCTTTCACTTATTAGGAATAAAAATAAACCCGTGAAAGCATGAAGAGTAAAGACTAAATTTTGAAGTCACAAAATAAATGATCTATTTTTTGGGAGAGGGATTGATGGAAGTATGCTACTCTAGAAATTTTTTATGGTGAATTCCAGGCAATAAAGAAATGAGGAGCCTGTCTTTCTTGCCATCAATATTTCCCAGCGCACTTAATGGCTAATGGAATACTTTTGAAATGCAGCCACTTGTTTTATAAGCAAATATGACAATCAAATTGCCAAACACAAGGTCCCACAAACTGCAGTGTGACTGATAACCAGTTAATCTAGTTTGCTGTTCTTGATTGAGGGAGAAATGTTAACCCCTCAGTTAATTTGATTTAGTTTAATTGTTTAGTCAAAAAGATTGACACAGATGAACAACATGAAATGCTAATTAGCAGGTGTGAATTTGAAATGACTATCTAAATGTTACAAGTTTATTTATTAGTGTAACAAGTAGGCTTACATTAATACTGCAATGAAGTTACTGTAAAGATCCCCTAGTCCCCACACTCCGGCGCCAGTTCAGTAAGGAATTTAGGGAGAATTTAGCATGGCCAATGCACCTAACTAACACATCTTTCAGACTAGTGGGAGGAAATTGGAGCAGCTGAAGGTAAGTATGTCTTTAGAGAACAGTACATAATTAAACTTGCACCAAAATCAAAATACTGTTACAAGCTAAGTATGTCTTTAGAGAACACTACATGATTAAGCTTACACCAAAATCAAAATACAATTGAGGCTGGGAATATGAAATAAATACAAGAAATATTCAGCCGGTGTGGCAGTATCTCTGGAGAGAGAAACAGCTAATGTTTCAGGTTGATTATTAATTATTAGGTAACTAAACTTTCTTCACATAACTAAAATGCTTCATATCAAAATAATTAGAATTTTAGCATGGCTAGGCTGATTGCTCAAAATTCAGGCTCATTTCCATCTTCACCGCTTGGCTAGTAACCAACAAAAAGGGCAGATCATCCACCTGTAGCACTCCTGTGTGAAGCGTCTTGGAAAGTTTTACAGTGTTAAAGGCTTTATTAAATGAAAGTTGTCATAGAACCAGCCCAATTTGCATTCCCTTTGAAATCAATGGAAAAGAAAATTGTGTAGGTTTAGTCTGCTTTGAGGTTACCACCTATGCAAAGAATTGAAAATTGCCTCCAAATTTAGCAAGCCTGCCTACATAACTAGCACTAATAACTGGTTTTCGCTGCACTACCCTGGTAGTTGATTAAATTGTGTTGAGAAATTCTGGAAACTGTTGATAAAATGTAACATTTATTGTTGGTAATTAAATCCATTTTTTAAAATCACTCTATGTCTTCCTTTTCAACAAAAATTACATTTCTATTTAATCACTAAATATAGTTTAATGGTAAAAGAATGACGAGAGGTTTCATTGAGTATATTGGTGTCTTAGATGCTGAAAATCTCTGTATGCGTGGAATGTTAACAGGACACTTTCTACAGGAAGTAGTGCATCTTGTACTCCCCAGGAACCTTTTTTAGTAAGATGTAAGATGCAGATCCTGTATTTGTTTAAGTGTCTTGTGCTTTGGAAAGAGGCTTGTGATTGGTCTGCTAGATGGAGATTGAATGCCAGAAGGCTGAAGGTTCTTGCATTGAAACTAAGCAGTGCGAGTAGTGAAAAGTGGGAGAGCATATACGACACAAGTGACTTTTTTGAACAACAGATACATAACTTGCAAAAGGAAAGAAGAAAAGATCGATGTCAGAGCCAGTGTAACAAGTTTTGATGCTGTAAAGTAGAAAGATACTGAGCGTCTCAAGAACAGGCTATAAATCTTACCAACACTTCAACAAAGAGCTTGTTTGTGCTTGAGGAACACCATAGCGAACGTGAGTAATCTCTTTCGTTTAATAAATTTACAGTCTATTCATGAATAAATTCATCAGCTAGGTAATTGCATTTGAAGACAATTTTAAAGTAGCAGTTGGAAAACAATTTTATCATGCTGGCATTGCTTGGAGTTGTTTGGTGCTTAGCATTTGCCTCAAACTTAAATTAGTATTAGACAACGAGAAAGACAAGTTAACTTGAAGAATTTGATTGTCTTTGGGTAAACATTTAGTCTATTTAATGCAATCCTACAGAACTGCTTGCAGCACTTTGCAAAAAACTGTTTGAATTTTCTGACCATTGCTGTTCCTCACATTAATGAAAAGCAGCTGTGACAATCCACAAGTGAAATTTGCATTGTCAGTTGTGATTGTAGTAAAATACTCCCAAACTAAAATGTATTTAATTGCTCTATTTTGGAAGACATACTTTCCAGTTTAAAATAGTATTATGAATAGTACTCTATTTTCCCCATCTCTCTTTCCCCTGTAGGTATTGAGTTGCTGTGAAAAGTAATTGAGAATTATCAACAAAAATATATATCAGGCAATATACGTGTGAACTAAATTTCCGCTGCTGTTGTATTTCTAAGATTGCAGAAAAGCTATTTTGTTTGACAAATCAGATGTTGAAGTTTAACTGGTTTTAATTAAAATATTCTACTAACGTATGTTATGAATATTTGTGAATAGTTTAAAAAAAACAATGTGCTGTAAAAGATTTTAAATTTATTGAACATGGATCATGTGGAATGAGTAGGGTAAGACTTAAGCCCTTCACATTTGTATTATACTTGCAATAATTTTGAATATAATTCCTTGTGTACCTTTTCTTTTGTCATTGTTACAGAATTGTCTGGTAGTTATTTAAGTTTGTTAATTAGATTAATATTGATATGCAGCATGAAAGCATGATAGAAAAATGATAAACTGGCCCAATTCACAAGCTGTAACCGTCCTTCTTGTGTTCTTTTAATTGTTTTTCCTTTATTCAGACTCAGTCATGTTTGCCTCCTCAGTGCCTCTTAATCAACAGAGGGTGAATAGGCACTTTTCACCCTTTGCCCAGGGTTCTTGAGATTAACAGAAACACAAAAGTGAACATCAGAGTATTGATAACCATGACTTTAACAAGGGGACTTAGATAATTGCTCTTTTAACTATTTGCCCAAATTCAAATGCAAAAGCCTTTCTGCACCATTGAAGAAATTTTGTGTAAGTTAGCACAGACAGAATTTTAACCATTTTCCCCCAAAATAGTTACAGTGCATTGGAAAATGCACTGTAATGCATACATTAAAGAAGCAATTAGTGATAAACTGGCTTGCGTTTGATAAAGTCCCCCACGGTCGGCTTATGAAGAAAGTAAGGATGTGTGGGAAAGAGGGAAGTTTGGCCGATTGGATAGGTAACTGGCTATCTAACAGAAGACAGAGGGTGGTGGTGGATGGAAAATTTTCGGACTGGAAACCGGTTACCAGCGGAGTGCCACAGGGATCAGTGCTTGGTCCTCTGCTATTTGTAATTTTTATAAATGACTTGGAGGAGGGGGCTGAAGGGTGGATCAGTAAATTTGCTGATGACACCAAGATTGGTGGAGTAGTGGATGAGGTGGAGGGCTGTTGTAGGCTGCAAAGAGATATAGATAGGATGCAGAGCTGGGCTGAAAAATGGCAAATGGAGTTTAACCCTGACAAATGCGAGGTGATTCATTTTGGTAGGACAAATTTAAATGTGGATTACAGGGTCAAAGGTAGGGTTCTGAAGAATGTGGAGGAACAGAGAGATCTTGGGGTTCATATCCACAGATCTCTGAAGGTTGCCACTCAAGTGGATAGAGCCGTGAAGAAGGCCTATAGTGTGTTAGCGTTCATTAACAGGAGGTTTGAGTTTAAGAGCTGTGGGGTTATGCTGCAAGTGTACAGGACCTTGGTGAAACCGCATTTGGAATATTGTGTGCAGTTCTGGTCACCTCACTACAAGAAGGATGTGGAGACACTGGAAAGAGTGCAGAGGAGATTTACCAGGATGCTGCCTGGTTTGGAGGGTAGGTCTTATGAGGAAAGGCTGAAGGAACTTGGGCTTTTCTCTTTGGAGCGGAGGAGGTTGAGAGGAGACTTGATAGAGGTTTATAAGATGATGAGGGGGATAGATAGAGTGAACGTTCAAAGACTATTTCCTCGGGTGAATGGAGCGGTAACTAGGGGGCATAACTATAGGGTTCATGGTGGGAGATATAGGAAGGATGTCCGAGGTAGGTTCTTTATGCAGAGTGGTTGGGGTGTGGAATGGACTGCCTGTTGGGATTGTGGAGTCAGAAACTTTAGGAACATTTAAGAAGCTATTGGATAGGCACATGGAGTACGCCGGGATGATAGGGAGGAAATAGCTTGATCTGGGTTTCAGACAAAGCTCGGCACAACATCGTGGGCCGAAGGGCCTGTTCTGTGCTGTACTGTTCTATGTTCTAGTATGAAAAGATTTTGCATTAAAAGAGATGATCCTGGATAGAAATTTTTAACCAGTGCAATTCCCTTATTCAAACTAGCTGTAAACTCACTTGAGAAGAATTATGCACAGTGGGTACACAGGAACAGTACCTATGAAAGTTAGGCACAAACAAATTTGAAATGTTCATGTATCTATAATGAGAGCAGAAAACAGTGAAAATAGACAGTGGTCCACCAGCATCTGTTTAGAGACAATCTGGGCTTGAGAAAAGCCAGAAGATACAAGGCGGCCAATGGTTGATGAGTCTTTACTGTGTTCTTTGTGCAGAAGTGTTCTGTTTGGTAAGATCAAATATCTGAGAATGTATGTGGAAGGTGAAGCTTGAATACAGGTGGAGATCAAGGGGAAAGGAACATCAGAAGGAGAGATAAAACCCTGGGGGTGGATTCTTGTTGAAGATGCCCGAATGAAAATGTCATTTGAGACAAAATTCCAAAATGAGTTCTTCAGGCACTGTGATTGGAAGCCCTTGTGAGAAAGACAGAACTTCAATGAGACTGGTTGGCTCACAGAATGACACGTGACTACTGGAGTTGATGAGAAATCCATAAAATTTGCTTTTGTGGCATCTATCACTTGGTTTTGGAGTGTGGGGTGTCAGAGCACAGTTTGCCTAATAGTTTACATATACTACATACTTATCATGAATTTAGAGTATATGATAGATTGTATAACTTGTGTAATTTTCTCATTTGTGTATCTGTAAAGGCAGAGTTGAGGTGAAGGATTGGTGTGATTTGATTATTTATTAGTGAGTGTATTGAAATCTTTCCAATTTTTTTGTCCGTGTAATATAGTGCATTTTCTTCTTGTTTAGTAAGTGTTCTATTATTTTGTAAGAGCTCATCAGACTCTTGTGGATCCATTCAATAACTGCAGCCCTCTATGATTTCTTAAAAAAAAAATAAAAGCTAGGAGCTATCAAGCAAGGTTTCACTCTGGGTAGTACCAGCAGCTGAGATCTTAACACTCCTGACTTGTGCCTTGTCGATGGTGGACAGGCTTTGAGGAATGTTATGATCACAGTATGGTCCCAGAATGAAACCCTGCTCAATGAACCAAAACTTTAATTTCTTTGGGTAGAAACATGGATGAAGAGAATCACAGGGCTGCCAATTAACTTTTAACAAAAGAATAAAACTTTAGTTTGACTATGACACAATACTCTTTCACCCCACCTATATCTTCACAGATTTCTAAGGGTAACACAAGTTACAAAATATATCTTGTCCCAAGATATTCTTGGTACTACAAAAGGCCATGAATGTAGCCCAATCCATCACGCAAACCAGCCTCCCATCCATTGACTCTGTCTACACTTCCCGTTGCCTTGGCAAGGCAGCCAGCATAATTAAGGACCCCACGCACCCCGGACATTCTCTGTTTCACTTCTTCCGTCGGGAAAAAGATGCAAAAGTCTGAGGTCATGTACCAACCGACTCAAGAACAGCTTCTTCCCTGCTGCTGTCAGACTTTTGAATGGACTTACCTTGCATTAAGTTGATCTTTCTCTACACCCTAGCTATGGTTGTAACACTACCTTCTGCACTCACTAGTTTCCTTCTCTATGAATAGTATGTTTTGTCTGTAAGAAACAATACTTTCACTGTATGTTAATACATGTGACAATAATAAATCAAACCAAGGTACACAGTCTTTGTAAACCAACAGGCCAACTGTGGTCAGACACATCCCACTTTGAAACCAAGTGCAAGATGCAATGTTTGTGGATTTATCATCAAATCCTCCCTGCACTGGAACTATGATTTCCATACATGTGTTTCCAAACTCTGCTCTCAAAAAACATGCCCTAGAATCTTCTCCCAAAGTAATACTTTCTCTAGGTTGTCTTCATCAAGGATTCAATTTGCAGGATTTCAATCTCTCCTCTCAGTATTCTTCTGCCTTGGATTGTGACATGCATTCAAGCTTCCACACAATTTCTCAGGTACCCAACAATGCCAACAAAACACTGCTGCTCCATTAGCTCTATTAAGGTATCACCAACCTTGGGATTATTTCAGATACCTAGCTTCTTCCTAGCCAATTTCACAAAGTATGCACCTTTCAGCTCTGCCTTTAACTAGGTCTCTCTCTCTGGTCCTTTCCTAACCACGTTCAAATTCCGGTTCTTTTGTCTCCGATACTTCAGTCTTCCAGTGACCTCTCTTTCATTCTCTAGTTCCTGGAACTATCTGTTATTTATCTTCTGGGACTTTCTTTCTGCCCTTTACTCCATTGTCTTGCCTCTCTGCTGGCTGTTTCTGAGACTTGCTTTCTTTTCAAGTACCTAGTTCCAAGTGAATCACAAGTGCTTATGCATTTCAGTGTGGGGCCCCTGGTTGCTAAGCAACAGTCTAGTCTTTCTTTAAGCCCTGTTTTCATGTCATAAACTCAGTACAATGCAGGCACAGTTTAAAATGAAACCAAACCTACAGACACATTTGGTTTATATGAGCTAACTGAAGTTTTAACCCTTTCTCAGCACACAACTACAGAAAACCCAAATTAAGTTTCAATTTATACTATCATTCTAATACTCAAAACGACAGATATAGATTACCTAAAGTTAACTCTATTTCCTGCAGAAATCAGGAGGTGAGTTAATCACAGCAGGATTACCAGCCTCTGACGAGCACTCATTGCTACAGTTTTTACTTTAGCCCAGTTAACCTAGCCAATGGTAACGCACCAGGATATTGGAGGGAGGGGATTCAAGAATGGTAATGTTATTGAATGTCAAGGGGAGATGGTTCATTCACTCTTGTTAGAGATTGTCATTGCCTAGCACGAATGTCACTTGCCATTGATAAGCTCAAGCCTGAACGTTGTCCAGGTCTTAATGCATAGGAATATAGATTGTTCCAGTAATTGAGGAGATGTGAATGGTACTGAACACTGCAATCATCAGCAAACGTCTCTACTTCTGACCTCATGATGGAAGGAACATCATTGATGAAGCAGCTGAAGGTGGTTGGGCCTAGGATATCACCCTGATGAGCTCCCGTGGCAATGTTCTATGGCTGAGATGATTAACCTCCAACAACCAAAACTATCTTTCTTTGTGTTAGCTATGAACCCAACTAATGGAGAGTTGTTACCTTGATTCCCAGTGACCTCAGTTTGGCTATGGCTCCTTGATGTCACATATAGTTAATTACTGCCTTCATGTCAAAGGCAGTCACTCTCACTTTTAGAGTTCAACTCTTTTGTCCACGTTTGGACCAAGACTGTAATGAGGTCAAGAGCTGAGTCACCCTGACAAAAACCAAATTGAGCATTGGTGAGTATATTATTGACTACACCTTCAATTTCTTTGCTGATGATCGAGAGTAGACTGATGGGGCAGGAATTGGTTGGATTGGTTTTATCCGGGATATAATCTGGCCAATTTTCTTGCTTGTCTGGTAGACACCAATGTTGAAGCTGTAGAGGAATGGCTTGGGTTGGGGTACAGCTAGTTCTGGAGCATAAATTTTCAGTACTATTGCGAGGATAATGTCAGGGTTAATAGCTTTTGGTGTATCCAGTGCCTTTAGTGACTTTTGATATCACACATTCAACCTCCAGAGGAAGCTGAAATGGTTCAGCCACTCTGCATTTCTGCCTGAAGTTTGTTGCAAATACTTCAGGCTTATCTTTTGCACTAATACGCTGGGCTCCCTCATCTTTGAGGATAGGGATGTTTATGGAGCCTCTTCCTCCTGTGAGTAAATTGTCCACCACCATTCACCTCTGGATGTGGCAGGATTGCAGAACTTAGATCTGCTCCATTGGTCATCAATCACTTAGCTCTGCCTATCACTTGCATGCCTATTTGGCATGCAAGTAGTCCTGTGATATAGCTTCACCAGGTTGACATCTAATTTTTAGGTATGCCTGGTTCTGTCACTGGTAGACCCCCCTGAACTCTTCATTGAAACAGGGATGGTCCCCTGGCTTGATGGTAATGGTAGAGTGGAGAATATGTAGACTACAAGGTTGTTGCTGTACACAATTCTGTTCCTGCTGATAACCCACAAATGCCTCATAGATGCCCAGTTTTGAGTTGCAAGATCTGTTCTAAATCTATCCATTTGGCATAGCAATAGTGCCACATACCACAGTGGAAAATATCCTCAATGAGAAGGTGGGATTTGTCTCTACCAGGACTGTGTAATGGTCACTCTTATAGTGACAGATTGGTGACAATAGGGTTAAGTAGGTTTTTCTGTCTTGTTGATTCCCTCTCCACATGAGCCAGTCTAGCAATTATATCCTTTAGGACTTAGCCAGCTAATTTAGTAGTGTACTACAGAGCCACTCTTGGGGATGGACATCGAAGGCCTGCACCCAGAGTACCTTCTGTGCCCTTGCAACCCTTGTGGAAGTTTATGGAACTTTTCCCCATGCTTCCCCATGGTTCATGGCACTGCTGAGCTGCTGTGAACAACATCTCGTTCAAAAGACTTCTCAAACTGTGGAAATTCCGAAATGCCCACTTCCACAATAAAGCTGGCAAAACTTGGATGGCATGATGTGGGCTCACAATTGGCCTTTTCCATGCTGATCAACATTGCCAGCAGTGAGAATGGGGGCAGAAATCCTGCCAACTCTTTGCCCATCCAATGTGGTTCAGCCCAGGTCAGGCAGACAAATCTGGTCCGGTATGTCTGGAGGGTTTCATGCCCCTCTGATGCCATAGTGCATCTTCCTTCTTTTCCATCTCTTCCACCAAAACTTCGAGTTCAGAGTGGGAAAATCGGGGTACCGGCAATCTGTCATCGTCAAGCATTCTTCACTTTTTTTTTCAAGTCAGTTATACTTCTAGAACAATTCCCAGCACCTACTGCAGCCACACTGCACTTCATTTTTAAGAAAAACAGGCTAACTTTAATTAGTGTAAATTAGTAATAATATTGGACCCTCTCCTGCTGGGTACATGAAATGAACAGCATGAGCAGAAATTATTAGCATGAGTAAACAGCATGATACTTCGCCTGTATTCCACTCAGCAGGACAAATGTGCATTATAATCCTGATGTCTTTTATCATGGTGGTAACTGGTTTAAATTCCAAGAGCTTTAGTTTGTAGAATCCCTACAGTGCAGAAGGAGGCCACTTGGCCCATTGACACCTGCACCGAAGACAATCTCACCCTATCCCTGTAACTCCATGTATTTAACCTGCTAATCCCCCTGACACTCGGGGACAATTTAACGTGGCCAAACCACCTAACCTGCATATCGTTGCCGTTCTTGGCCTTTGCTGAGTATCTTCACTTGTACAATAGTTGAATATGATACTTAAAATCAGCACTATTCAGCTCTGAAAATAAAATAAAAATCAACCAGGGACCCTGTTGTTGATTTGCTTTAAGTACGTTTTGCTTGTGACCGTGCTGGATAAGTTGGACGTGACTTCATGATTTTCATGGTGCATGGATTGCTGATACCTGGTATTGAGACTGACATGAAGAACTTGAGCCTCTTGGATATGGTATTAGAGGTGATGTAGATCAATATTCCAGCAAGAGTCTTCAGGAGTGCAAGGGAAAAAATTATGGGTAAAAATAGGAATTTAATTTACTTGTTTGTAAAGTAAAATTATAAAAATAATATTGAAATTAGTCCCATGTACAGCAATTGCACTTAGTGCAGCTTTGAGGTTATGGAGTAAATACTCTTTGTCTTGAGGGGTGCCAGACGGTGCCTTTCTTTGCAGGTACAGGTCAAAGTGAAATTGGCTTAACATATTTTTCATGCATTATTATAAGGGTATGGATATTTAAAACTGCATTCACTTAATGACATGGTATGATAGAAATATTTTACATGTTATTTACACAATATCATGATTTGCAAAACAAGTTTTACAAGGTCAAAATACTCTACTATGATTTGGGAGCACAGTTAGGGTGATTTTCCTAGTGAATCAATGAAACTTGTCTTAAAACTTGGTGTTATTTCATTCATAACTTCTTTGGGTGTTTGTTTTCAAGGAATTCCTTTCGTTAAATAGCTGCAGTGCTCATATTGTCCAAAAGATGGAGGAGCAGCATTAGTTATTACAAATAGATCACTCATTCATTTTCTCTTGAATATCCTGTGCCGCACACACACATCAGAAAGAATGGCCTCTGTTACTTATCTGTCACCTTCATATTGTTGTTTCGTTCCACGATTCCTTTGCTGATATTTACTTTATCTTTACTTTTCTTCAGCTTCTTCTTCCCTAACAATGCATTTTGTTCCTTTGTCTGTCATCTTTTGTGTGATATGTTTCTTTTCCTTTCTTATTTCTTTTGTGATGGAACGTGATGTGATATGATCTGGAGAGGATAACAGTTTTTTCAATGAGGGTTGGGGAAATAATGTGAGCGTCAACAACTTCTTATTCCTGCCCTCATGGTATTTCCTCGACCACTCCATTCACCTCTGTTCCATTTTCCATCACATCCTTTCACAACAACAAAGATGTTTCATCTGAAAAGAAAAGCTTAGCCTGCTTTCAAATTTCTTATTTTTTGTACTTGGCTTTAATTGGACTATTTACATTTGTAGAAAATGTACACAAAGCATGGATGAGGCAATTGGAAGCTGGTTGGTTTGCTTTAACAGTAAATGCATGTATTTTTGACTAAAGAACTAAAGGATGAAGAAAGTCTCTCCCTCTCTCCAGTATACTTTCTAAATGTTACAGCATACAACATTAACTTTTAGATTATCATGTACAGTATATGCTTGCTATTTAAAAGATATTAGCAAATCTTTCACTTCATTGCTCATGAGAGATAGATGTCACTCTTCCCCTCCCCCAGCATGTTTTTGGACTTCATTCTCCAACCACCAATTCCTCACACAACTTCCTACCCTGAACATCAATGCCTCCATATTCTCCTATGTTCTTTTGCTACTCCCTCAGTGCCCATTCCTTTTCCTCCTCACTATTCCCCCCTTTTATTTTCCTATCCCAAACATCCAAACTTTTACTTATTTTTACTTGTTTTCCTCGCCTTGTTTGTCCCTGATGTTCTTGCATTCTTATCCTATCTTCCTCTTTCAAAACACTCACCATTTATTCGTGTCTCTTCATACTGAACCGCCATACATTCTTCCACCCCTGTCTGTCCGACCACTTTTTCTAACCTTTATTTAAAGCCCATGCCTTCCTGCCAGACCCCATTCCATCCTACCAGTGCCAGCAATAAATGCCCAATATCTCCTGTATCTGAAGACTTTTTGCTCTTCTTTCCTAAGCACCCATTCTGCTGTACTCTGGTACCAGCAACAACCCAACCCACACACACCCCACACCCACACACACACTATCCCCTTTTACCTTGCTCTCCACTTCCTACTACTGTATTAGGTGCTTTCTACATCCTTAGAACTATAAATATCTTCCTTTTACTCTGACTATAGGAATGTAAAGGAGAAACAATAAACACTTAAGCTAGGAAACAGATAATGATCATCAGGACTTGATTTTCTTTACAAAGACATGATAGAAAGCGCTGAATTGAATGGTAGAACACTGCTGTAAGTCTCAGAGCACCACCCAATGAAACAGAATTTCATGTATTTCAGCACTGCAGATCAGTGAGTGACCTGATAGTACATTGTCTGAAAATAGCATATCTTTATTGTTAAAAAACAGCATTTCTTGCAAGTCACCTTGGGCAAAGCCAAGAGAAATTTGCTGGTGTATAATATATTATTACACTAATCAGGGGAGGCAGCGGAGTAGTGTATTGTCACTGAACTAGTAATGTTCTGAGGATCTGGGTGTGAACCCCACTATGGCAGATGGTGAAATTTGAATTTCATAAAAATTTGAGATTAAAAAGTCTAAATGATGAAACCATTGATTGTTGTAAAAAGCCAATCTGGTTCACTAATGCCCTTTCGGAAGGGAAATCTGCCTGACAACATGTGCCTCCAGATCTATCAATCTCTTAAATGGCTCAGCAAGCCACTCAGTTCAGAGATGAAATACTGGCCCCTCTTGTGATGCCCACATCCACTTAATAAAAAAAAGTAAACTGTGTTCCACCAATATATGAATAAACATTAAACTTTTTTTGCTGGGTGTTTAGTTTTGCAAATTAAATAATAATGTCCATGGTAAATTAAATCAGGTGTTTACTGAACTATATAAATTCTGCATCTTTGTATTTTCCCAAATTTAAATGCAGAACATATTTAAACTCTTTCATTTACGGACAGATAGCAATGCACCCTGTATATTTAATTGCTTTGACTTGATATGGCACAAAGTCTATGCTCATGGTGCCTGTTTTTGAGTGCTCTGAGAGAGAGCCCTTAAAAACAAACACTATGAGTGCACTTAAAGTTTAAAGTTTATTAGTCATAAGTAAGGCTTATATTAACATGTATTGATCAGTTTGTTAGCTCCCCTCAATTTTAGGCCCACTGCTGAGGCTTGTCGCCAACAGCACAGTTACTGCTGGCTGTATGCGACAGTCATGCTAATGGGCAGGCATTACAAAAGTTTGTATGCTGCCTGAATCACATTCAACTGGTATGGGATAATTATTTATTGGGAATACTGTACCTCTTTTCATGGATGTCCACTTTAAACTCCATTAATTAATGGAAATATATCAGTTCATTCTGTCTGCTGTTGTCTCCTTACCTAAAAATAAGTTTTGTTGATTAGAATTCTTGCTGGCCGAGGATACCTCTTTGGTATTTAATTCAAGTTGACAATTTCTCCTCAGCCAAGAGACATCCCAACTTAAGTTTACATAAATCAGCATAGATCAGGAATTGTAACTGTAACCCTCCTTCATGTTAAACTTGATGATACTGTGTATAATGAATAGCCTATTGTTACATCCATTAGGTAGCTGGAGAAAGTAAGTTGTAGTCTTAAATTATTTTTCTCCTTTTCAGGAAATGGAACAAGGACTGAAAAATCCCAGGACCCAAAATATGCATGCAATCCATGTTGAAAAGCCAGCCATTGCCACTTCATTGATGATGAAAAAATTCTCTTACCCTAAAAAGAAGAGGAAGATTAGTCGTGTTGGTGTAAAAGGAAAAGGTAGAAAATTGTTTTAAATTATGACAAATTTAGAAATATTTCAAAATCTTAGATCAACTGAAAACCAATGATTTTATTCAATATACTTTATATACCGCTGAAGTTGAAGTGGGGGTGGGAAGGGTGGAATGAGCATGGAGAGTAGGAGTGGGTCGGGGTTGGTGGAGAGATAATGTGAGGTGTGCGGGGAAAGAGGGTCTCATTGCTTCTGTTACAACTAGGGAATCTAGACAGGCCTTCTAGTCATCATACCTCCCCACTTGCCCACTCCTGTGGTCGCCTAATATCTATTTTGGGGTTGACAACAGAACTCCATCGCGGACCCCCACCCCGACCGAATATTGTGCAACTCAGGCCCTTTAAATTGAGGAGGGTCTGCTGAGTCAGGAAAATTTCCCAACTCAAGCTGCCTGCCTCAATAGTGCAAATCTGGCCCCTCAAGGAAATCGCTCCCTTAATGGGGTCACGTTACCATACCTTCCCTAAAGGACATTAGTGAACCAGATGGGTTTTTATGACAGTTGTGGTTATCAATAGTCTTTTCATTTTAGATGTTTATGGAATTCAAATTTCACCCGAATCCAGGTTACTGTATTACTTGTATCTTATAATTCCGTATGTCTGAAAAGATTGTTGAATTCCTTCATCCCTCATATTGAAGCAGGCTTTCCAATTTTACTGCTGGCAATGTTAGAATTTCGGCTCAAATTGTCTGTGTTTCCTCCAAATCAATTGTAGGCTACAGTAATTTAGTATTTTTGCTGTAGTGCAGTTGACTTTTGAATTCATTTTACATCAAAAAGAGACACAAGTAATACATTTTTAAAAATGATGTGTAAACTTGTCTTCAGTCTTAAATTAAAGGATTTGAGATTTTATACTGAGCATATTTCATTTCAAAACTTTTTATTTACCAAGAATCTCACGGTATGAAGACATAAGCTGTTCATTTTGTCACTGGAGGTTTCATTATTTTGGATGCACAGCCATTAAAAAACAAGTTTTGCTTTTAATTAAAGTTGGAAATGCATTTCCTGATTGTAATTCTGATATCCAGTTCACAAATAATCCCAAAAGAGGCAAAACAGAGAGTGTTTTGTACCCAAGAGTACAAATTTTTATCCATTTTCTATTGTTAGTCTGTTATCCCATTGACACATAGCCCCAGAAGAGAGAAAAGAGAGTGTTTTATATCAACGTGCACATCTGTTTTTATCCATCATTTCTGTAACAAATTGGTGGCATAAAGTCTTTATTATAGAAGTTCCTCGTTTTTGCTGTTCATTGCCCTTTTTTTCTTCATTTTCTGGTCTCTTACTTTGTGACTTTGGATGTGAAATTCAGATCCATAGCACAATTGGAGGTGGCACAATGAAAACTGAGGGGATGCATGCTCTTCCACCAACTGTTTACTCCACAATTGAGTAGACCCATAAAGGCCCATTTAACAAATCAGCCTGCCACTCAGCAAAGAACAAGCACTCAGTTGCATGAGGTGCCTTGCCACTAGCACTATCTTTAAAGGTCTGGAACCCAACTTGTTTGTCAGGTAATTTTGAGTAACTGTACCATTGTAAACTCCTGTGCAAGTACTGTGGAGTGAGTGGTGAGTTCCTGGATTTGGCAGAGTGTTGCTGCATTCTCCAAGGGAAGGCAAAGGTTTTAGCGACTTGTCTGCTCAGAGGCTGCAACAATTATAATCCCCCTTGGCCTTCAGGGAAATGGGGCAGAGGCTGTGAAGAGCAGAAGCTCTTGCCCTCAACCATTTTGGAGTTAGACTTCTCCAAGCTCCTCGTCAGTTACAGGTCACTGTCTAGTTGACCAGCCAATGTCCAGCATTTTGGTGTGCGTGCCCAAGCTCCTAATCTGAGTCCCCAGCAACAGCAGAACTATCTGCATATCCCCCCTCCCGTAGGAGTTTTTGTGATTTCAGTGTGGGACTTCATATACCTTAGTTGTTAAATTCTTGATTCCTAAATCATGTATTTCATTTTTCAGAGGGCATTTGCTGAGGCATAGCTGCACGATTGCAGCCAAAAGATCAATATGATTGAGGGATAAAATAAAGACTGGAGTATTTTGTAGATTCTGTTTGTTACTTAAATAACGCAACTAGTGAGATATATTGTCAGAACCCAGGAGAGTTAATCAAAGAACAGTTAGTATTGATAGTAATCTAACAGGACAAAGTTTGCTCATAACCGAAAACCAAGAGTAGACTGGAAAGCCAGGCATGGATTTATAATTCCACATGGACATTTAGATGCAGTGGTTACTATCCAATGCATGCTCATTTTGCATTTTATCATCCAGGAAAATAATCTGTCGTGAAAACATTACTCTTTTTGGAACATAGTCTGTTACTTAAATGGACATATAGGGAGCTTTTTATTTGATTAAAAATTATGTACATCTTTTGCTGTACATTGCTTATTGGAACCATATTATTACATTGAAGTCTATTTTGCTTTTTAAACCTAAGGAAATAATATTTATAATCAATAATTGAACTAGAGTGCTTTCTGCTTAAAGCAACCTGTAATTTTCAGTTCATTAGTGACAGACAGCATGGTTTTGTAAGAGGGAGGTCGTGCCTTACAAATTTGGTGGAGTTTTTTGAGGAAGTGACAAAAACGGTTGATGAAGGAAGGGCCGTGGATGTCGTCTATATGGATTTCAGTAAGGCATTTGACAAAGTCCCACATGGCAGATTGGTTAAGAAGGTTAAGGCTCATGGGATACAAGGAGAAGTGGCTAGATGGGTAGAGAACTGGCTTGGCCATAGGAGACAGAGGGTAGTGGTCGAAGGGTCTTTTTCCGGCTGGAGGTCTGTGACCAGTGGTGTTCCGCAGGGCTCTGTACTGGGACCTCTGCTATTTGTGATATATATAAATGATTTGGAAGAAGGTGTAACTGGTGTAATCAGCAAGTTTGCGGATGACACGAAGATGGCTGGAATTGCGGATAGCGAAGAGCATTGTCGGGCAATACAGCAGGATATAGATAGGCTGGAAAATTGGGCGGAGAGGTGGCAGATGGAATTTAATCCGGATAAATGCGAAGTGATGCATTTTGGAAGAAATAATGTAGGGAGGAGTTATACAATAAATGGCAGAGTCATCAGGAGTATAGAAACACAGAAGGACCTAGGTGTGCAAGTCCACAAATCCTTGAAGGTGGAAACACAGGTGGAGAAGGTGGTGAAGAAGTCATATGGTATGCTTGCCTTTATAGGACGGGGTATAGAGTATAAAAGCTGGAGTCTGATGATGCAGCTGTATAGAACGCTGGTTAGGCCACATTTGGAGTACTGCGTTCAGTTCTGGTCGCCGCACTACCAGAAGGACGTGGAGGCATTGGAGAGAGTGCAGAGAAGGTTTACTAGGATGTTGCCTGGTATGGAGGGTCTTAGCTATGAGGAGAGATTGGGTAGACTGGGGTTGTTCTCCTTGGAAAGACGGAGAATGAGGGGAGATCTAATAGAGGTATACAAGATTATGAAGGGTATAGATAGGGTGAACAGTGGGAAGCTTTTTCCCAGGTCGGAGGTGACAATCACGAGGGGTCACGGGCTCAAGCTGAGAGGGGCGAAGTATAACTCAGACATCAGAGGGACGTTTTTTACACAGAGGGTGGTGGGGGCCTGGAATGCGCTGCCAAGTAGGGTGGTGGAGGCAGGCACGCTGACATCGTTTAAGACTTACCTGGATAGTCACATGAGCGGCCTGGGAATGGAGGGATACAAATGATTGGTCTAGTTGGACCAAGGAGCGGCACAGGCTTGGAGGGCCGAAGGGCCTGTTTCCTGTGCTGTACTGTTCTTTGTTCTTTGTTATAGAATACTTCCGTTCTTATGTTGGGACTTGGATTCTATACTAATCCCCAGAGGAAGAAAATTCTTGTTGGGGAATAATCTTACTGACAAAAAGGACAATCACTAATTTAGAATACAAACCACAAGGTTTGTTCGACAACAAAGATAAATACTTAACATTCCATTCATCGAGACATGGGGGCATGATACACTGTCTTTCCCCTGGATTCTGGGACTTCTGGGGTTTCCCTCTTCTTCTTGATTCCTTGAACCTGGTCTCTTGACTCACAATGCCCTTCAAGGTTTTAACTTGATGAATTTAACTCTAACATACATGCACATCCCCCGTTGTAGCTTTAAGACTTTAACCCTAATTTCCCAGCCTACCTTAACTGCTGTAGCTTCATTCTCATGGCTTCTTGCTCCTTTCTCTCTCCATGTGAAAGCAACTTCTTGACATGGACTATTCACTTTCTCTCAAGGCAATTACTTCAGCTCTATAGCGCTATACTGGATTCTAGTATTGATCTGAATTTCTTATGGCAAGCCCTGATTCCAGTGTCATTAACATTAGTCACTTCTGTCTTCTTACGGCAATCTTCAACCTATGACAATTACCCGTCAACTGGCAATATCTTACACTAACTTCCTAACACATGCCCTATTCTTAACTTTCTCTCCTAACAAAAGACCTAAAAGCATGTGTTCTGAGATGAATGCTGGTGCCTGGCAAGTGCAAAGATCCCAGTGATGCTTCCCCCAATTTTATACCGTTTCTTTCAAGTAGCTTTTGCAACATTCAGCCCTAATTATGCACTCTCGGCAGCACAACTAATAACTTCTAACCAAATGTTTAAAATTCTTGACCAATGAGAAGAGTATTTCTGGCTTTCCTGCAATAAACTAACCTTAACCTATATCCTTTACCAACAATCCTTGCCCTCAATCAGCCCGCCTTCTATCCAATCTGCATCCCAGTTTTGGCTTCTATTTTTTGCTAATGCTAGATTCATTAGAGCTCAAATGTGTAAACGTGCCCTAGCTATAACTCCACATGTTCTTTCTTCAAGCTACATACAGTAAGGGTATTTGCTAACTAATGCCATAATAAGGGCAGTGCGAACCACTGTGCCACCATGCCGCCCACATTTGTAAAATGGTTTCAAAAGAAAAGTGTTGTAGCTAAGAGGCCCAAACACATGTATTGAAAAATGCATACATGTACTGAACTGCTACAATTGGAGTACAAAATTAGCAATTGCAACATTCCAAAACAGTTAAAGACAAGAGGGCACACATCCAACTGATTATCTTGAAGTTTGGGGAGATGTCTTTTCTGTTTGAAAGAAATATGGATAAACAAACTTAAGAGAACTGGAACATAAAAATTATGGTATGAATTAACTGCTGGGGACATGGTTCTACTTGGTCAGCTCCAAGAACATTCTACTGTCAGGAAGATTAATACAAGAAAAAACTTGTATTCACTTAACAGCTAGGAAACACAGATTCCATAATTTCCAATGCTTTACTGCGTTCCTAGAAACAGGAGTAGGCTATTCGACCCTTTGAGCCTGCTCTGCCACTCATTATGATCATGGCTGATCATCCAACTCAATTAATAGCCTGATCCCACCTACCCCCCATATCCTTTGATCCCATTCACCTCAAGTGCTATATTTAACTGCTTCTTGAAAACATTCAATATTTTGGCCTCAACTACTTTCTCTGGTAGCGAATTCCACAGGCTGACCACTCCCTGGATGAAGAAATTTCTCCTCCTTTCTGTCCTAAACTGTCTACCCTGTATCCTCAGACTGTAACCCCCTGGTTCTTGACACCCCCACCATCGGGAATATCCTTCTTTTATCTACTTTTTAAAAACGTTTTAATTTTCTGTTTAGTATGGGTGGGGAAGGTACAGATTTTGCAGAAATTGGAGTGAATAGAAGGAGAAATTGATTTCCATACTTACTGGTTATTACACAGGTGGGGCGGGATTTTCTGGCCGTGCTCGCCTCTAAACCGGAAAATCCTGCCCAAGGTCAATGGACCTTTGTTAGTCTGCCCCTGCCCGCTACAATGTCTGTGGTGGGCGGGATGGGAAAATTCCCCCCTGTGATATTCTAAGCGGCCACAGACAAAAGGATGCAATTCGAAGGGTAAAGTTACTGTATTTCTGCACTTGAATAGATGCCAATTTAAAAACTTTATAACAGCATTCTAATAATGCAAAGAAATTAAAGCTTTCCATCACTAAGCTCAAGTGGGGCTTATGACCTAATGAACGTAGGGTAGATTGATGATAAAACAGCTGATGCTGGTTGGGCTTAAGCTTCTGCCTTGAGGAATTCTAGGAACTATGCCCTTGCATCATCAAAATGGATATTTATAAATATCAGAGCTACAGAAGGGCTTCAGACAGCCTTACAGTGAGGTTGGGGAACAATATTCCTACCCTTCTTTCTATATTGCATAAGTTTGTATTAAATAGCCTCCATTTTGTTCTCCCTTTGTTTCATGTACCCTCTGTCTGTGTTCAAGTAAATGATCCATGAAACTTCTGAAGTTTTTTGAGATCATTTTGCCAGGCTGCTCCTGTTACCTCTCCCTGCCCCTTTCCATATCTAGGCTCTCAACTGCGTCTGGATGTTTCGTACATATATATATTTTTAACATGATTGACTTTATAAAGCTTACCTGAGTATTATTGACAGGCTGCCAAGTTATTCTATTTCTAAAAGTGCAGAGAAAACTGACACAAAGGTGTTAAGATTGTAGGAAGAAAGGGCTCTGCCTTACACTGACGTTACTCAAAACTCCATAGAATGCGTCAGCTTCATGACAAACGACTCTTTAATAAAGGCTTTGGATTAATTGGTTGGTAATGAGTGAGCCAGGTATAGGGCATTGATTTTGAACATCTAAAACGTCAAGCTGGCTGGTACACTATAAGTTGTCCTGCTGTTCCACCATGCCTAGTTGCCTAGCACACATATATAAAGAAACTAATTTGGGGGGATGGGGGTGACCACTCATAGCTAGCATTATACCTATCCTGCTATAAATAACTCTGCAAGCCAGAATATTAATGAGGAGAGTAATCATAGTTGGGGAGGTGGGAAGGGGAAAGAAGCTTATAGTGCACAGTCAAGTGCTCTCTGCTGGTGAGCTGCACATTTCTGCCTTGGAAAATGCGGCAATACTCAACCTCACAGCCATTCTTGCCAATCTTCATAGCATATGTCCCATACATAGACAGAGTGACTTTAGTATTAGGAAAATAAGAACTCCTTTGATAATTTTCTCAGTATTTAGCAGGAGATATGAGCATGGTAATGGGGTCTGTGCCGGTCATGAATCTGCCTGGTCAAAGGATAAACTGCGCATTTATCACCATTTTACACCATTTAGAATTTGTTTACAGATTAAAGTAGCTTCATACCTCTGGAAGTAGTTAGCATACTTTTAGCCTCTGTTCTTGTACATTTTTTGTTTTATGAGTACTATAAAGGAACTGTCTTGCCTGATCTTGCCAATTCTGGTGAAAGGTTAAAATTTGTATAAAAGCTGGTTTGTATTTTTAGATAGATTTATTGCACATTTCTGGCATTTTCTGCCTCATTACTTGTTTTCTGCTTGAAGATATGGAAGTAAAGAACAATGATAGAGCTTGGTTTTAAAACAGTGGTGTTGTTACCAAAATGATGTCCATTGATTGTAAAATAACATTGTACTGGCAGTTCTTGCAGCATTTCTTTTAACAACGTAACTGTGGTGATTTGGTTACGCCCGAGGGAACTGCAACTTAATCCTTTTCCAACCAGTTTTGTGAGAACTGGAATCGTTCTGTCATTCCCCTGGCAGTGTTGTTAGTTTAGTTGCTTTTGTATTTGGATTACAAGAACTGCAAAGAAAAAATCAGGAACGATTATTACTATGAAAGATTTAAACCTTGATTAACCTTAATGATTGCTACATTATTGTCGTTTAAGTCGAGTCTGATACTCCGTGTCAGGATTTTGGAAGTGCTTCCCCTTTGGATATCTGTGTACTTCGTAAGAACATTTCTTCTTCAAAGCCAATGAATAGGTTTTGATCGGTGAAAAACTGGCATTCAAACAGTCATTCAGCCAATCGGAGTAAATGCTGTTCTCATCACTATGGTCACGACAGTTCACATTCAAAGCAAGAGCGGTTAGCAGAGCTTGCTGGGAAGTTCAGCTGGTCTTATCAACATGCTTGATACGTACTTTTAACAGCTTCTCAAGTTACTCATTTGAAACATTACGGATTCAGGTTTCAGCAGCATTAGGAATTAACAATGGAGCATGGCAGTGTTCACAGGGTTATTTTTTGCAACAGATTTTCAAATGTTCTGGATTCTTTTTACCTCACTACGTTTGGTAAGGTACAAGTGGCACTGGGTCACATTTTACCAGTTCTGTTCAAACTCTTGATTAGTATATTAAATGTTTTGATGACAATTCCATGATTGTATGACCAGAGGAATGGTGCTCAGATCACATTTTTGAACTCTTAGTTTTAATAGTAACTCGAAACATTGGCATCAAAATTGAGTACTGTTGTTTTATTGAAAGATTAAACACTGATTTTCCTTGGGGAGCAGCAGCAGGTACTGTGGAGGTTTCTGCTTTGTGAAAATGATAAACAATTATTAAGTATTTGTTAGCACTTGCGTTTTACCTAGTCTTTCTATTGTAGTTCTTCAAGTTTCAATTGGGAATTTAAATTGTGATGCAGCATTCATACACGGTTCAATAGTATTTGTAAGGAACAACTGGTATTTGCAAGGTGATTTATTTTGTATTAAAAATACATAGAACTATAATTTAAAAATCCATCATTTTGGATTCTAGTACTTTGGAGAAATTGTTTGTAAATGAAGACTTTTAGTGTCCAAGATTAATTTGTGAAAGTGATTTACAAATGTGAAAGTTGATATGTAGATCACTGGAAATGTATGTCAAGAGAGCAACATGTAAAAAGGACTGAAAGACGTTCACGTAGTGTTAAATTATGGCATCCTCAGACTACTTGTCAAGTTGCTAACTTAAGCCATGCTCTTGTGTTAGGATGTTGGTGGTTGAATAGGATATAACAACCTATTAAAAGGGATGCCAATAAGCTAAGTATAAACTAAGGACAAAACTGAGATTATTTTAGTCTCATGTGCTGTGTTTTAAATATTGAGAGCAGTAATGGAAGTGTAAACACTTATTGGTATGTCCCCATTATAAATTAGAAATGCGGATTGTTAATATTGCTAACATAGAAATCCCTGGTCTCAATTGGACTATCAGTACTGCTACAAAATATGTGTATCATAGGAAATACTTATTAAAATTACTGACGCTTTGGCCCTAAAGTGTATAGTAAATATTTATCATCATTCTTCTTAGTGGCGGTGTTGATATCATATCCTTGGCATTGATGATGTGTGAGCATTTGCACCCAGTACCAAACTTGTAGCATTCAGTTACAAAAAATCTTGCTGTTTTGAAATACCATATCATGTCTCTTACAATGTTCCAAAGCACTTGTATCAAATTAGTTATTTTTGAAGTACAGTCACTTATTTGTGTAGGCAGCTTTGACAGTAGCTTTTCACAAAGCTAGTTTCATAAGCAAGTAAAATAATGACTAGTTAATCTGATTTTGGGAATGTTGGTTGAGGGAAGAATGTTAGTCAGAACATTGAGAGAATTCAATGCTTCCCTTCACTTGGATCAAAAAGGGTGACCAGAATTGCACACAGTATTCCAAGTGTGGCCTTACCAATGTCTTGTACAACTTTAACAAGACGTCCCAACTCCTGTATTCAATGTTCTGAAACCGAAACCGAGCATGCCGAATGCCTTCTTCACCACGCTGTCCACCTGTGACTCCACTTTCAAGGAGCTATGAACATGTACCCCTAGATCTCTTTGTTCTGTAACTCTCCCCAGCGCCCTACCATTAACTGAGTAAGTCCTGCCCTGGTTCAATCTATCAAAATGCATCACCTTGCATTTGTCTAAATTAAACTCCATCTGCCATTCATCAGCCCACTGGCCCAATTGATCAAGATCCTGTTGCAATTGGAGATAACTTTCTTCACTGTCCATTATGCCACCAATCTTGGTGTCATCTGCAAACTTACTAACCATGCCCCCTATATTCTCATCCAAATCATTAATATAAATGACAAATGACAGTGGGCCCAGCACTGATCCCTGAGGCACACCTCTGGTCACAGGTCTCCAGTTTGAAAAACAACTCTCTACAACCACCCTCTGGCTTCTGTCAAGAAGCCAATTTTGTATCCATTTAGATACCTCACCCTGGATCCCGTGAGATTTAACTTTATGCAACAACCTACCATGCGGTACCTTGCTCAAGTCCATGTAGACAACATCAACTGCACTGCCCTCATCTACCTTCTTGGTTACCCCTTCAAAAAACTCAATTAAATTTGTGAGACATGATTTTCCACTCGGAGTCATGCTGACTGTCGCTAACCAGTCCTTGCATCTCTAAATAGAATGAGATAGAACTGCATAGAAGGATATGTTCATGTCAGATGAAAAAATGGAAAGAGCTTGTATGGAGGCTGTGGCGTTTGGGACATGTGGCCTGTTTATGTGCTATAAATTCTACGTAATTGCATGTTTGCATCAACTGTGGACTTGGTGGAGGATGCACTAGTGGGAGGTGGTGGCGGCACTGCACTGGTGAGTCTAAATTTGTTGAAAAGGCCTTTCCAACAGACCTGGTGGAATGTGTAATCTTAAAAATAAAAGTCTAATCTCTGGAACGAGCCCTCAAGTCTGATACTGGATCTCAAGGCAGGCTTGCATCCAATCCCTAAGAGGTGCGTTCAAGGATAGTTTAGCAGTAGCAGGAATAATGGAATCTGTTCACAGTGGGATGTAGCATTCAGCTATAACCGTTGTCTTTAATGCACCTCTTTTCGATACCTTACCACTCCCACTGACCTTGATTCTGCTTCTCTATGCACCTCATTTCTCTTCCTTTTGCCCAATCCCTTTCCATTGCCTGTATCCCAAGCTATCCACTACTGTACACCACCCCCATGCTCTGAGCTATGCACCTCCATTTCCCTGTTCTCCATGTTGGCTGTTCCAACATTCTCTGGCTACTGAGCTGTCAATCTCCCTTTTCTGTTCCTGAGATTTTGCCCTCACCTTCCTTCTTTCAGTATCATCACCAGAAACAACCTTTACCAAAGCCTCTTCTATGTGCTAAGCTATAAATTTCAATACTGAGTCTGCCAACTATGAGTAGGGAATATATCAATCAAAAGTAGACCGAACATCAAAACCCAAAGATATGGAAATAAGGAGCCACGTTACTCGCCACAAAATTCCAGGCCTCTGACCTGTTTTTGTCATCATTAGGTGGCTGGTGCAGTTAAATTTATGGTCAGTGGTAACCCCCCAGGATGTTGATATTCAGGGTTCAGTGATGGTAATGCCATTGAATGTCAAAGATACATGATTAGATTCTCTCTTGTTGGAAATGGTCATTGCCTGGCACTTCTGTGATGGGAATGCTATTTAGCGCTTATCAACCCAATCCTGAATGCTGTCCAGGTCTTGCTGCATATGAGTATGGACTGCTTCAGTTTGAGGAGTTGTGAATAACATTGAACACTGTAAGAGCAAACATCCCTACATCTCACCTTATGATTAAGTGGATGTGATTAATGAAGCAATTGATGGTTGGACTAGTGACACTGCAGCATCCCTGCCAATACTGGTTGCCCTGCAACAATTTAATGCTGTAATGAGTATTAATCGACTGGCGTTGGGACTTGCATCCCTCATTCAGAAGAAAGATCTCCAAAGTGAGACTATCAGCAGCTCCTGTATTGCCACAGTGCCAGAAGCTGCAGTGGACAGGACTGGCATTGCAAGCAGATATCCACTCCATCTGACGAAGGAGCAGCGGCGCTCCGAAAGCTAATGGCATTTGCTACCAAATAAACCTGTTGGACTTTAACCTGGTGTTGTTAAAACTCTTACTGTGTTTTACCCCAGTCCAACACCGGCATCTCCACATCATTGCAAGCAGTCACCAGTGACCAAGAATGGAATTCTCCAGGTCCGCTGTGGTAGATTTTTGCACAGTGGAAGCAGTTTACCATTGGCTGCTGACATGGTCATCCAGCCCTGCTGAAGTCAATACTGATATTTGCATTAATTGCCCATGCTGCTGTTGGGGAACCCCCAGCAGGGATCAGCTTTGGTGGAAATGGAAGATCCTGGTGGCGGGGAAAGGGGGGGGGGGGGTGGAGAAGAAGGGAAGGGAAGGCCAGTGTGGTAGGAAGCACCCACAAGGGCCAAGCATGTTGGGGAGGGGGAAAGGGAGGAGGAGGAGGGCTGCCTGATGTTGAAATATGGCTGCCCAGTATTGAAAGAAAGCTGCTGATGGAGGTGCCACTGCCCTGCCCGATACCTGAGCAGCGTATTCCAGGCTTTCCCCTGCACTTGAACTGTTCACATCAGCCTTAAAATTGAGGCTGGATGGGATACGGCCCATAAATGTCATTATCTGGCCACTTAAGGGCCTCAATTGGGGCAAGGGTGGGTGGGCTGGCCTAGGCCTCACCTGCCCCACTAAAATTGTGGAGAAGTTGGAGTGCATGGGAACCTGGTGAGAAGGCCACCTGAGGAATTTTACAGCAAACGTGGTGGCGGTGTAGTGTAATATTGTAACCATTCTCTATACTTAATTCACGGTACTGATCTCTTCCTCTCCAACTCCACTAGGTGATGCTTTTAGGGCAAGTGTTTTTGAGGGTTAGATCCGGTGCAATTGTTCACACTGAAGTGTTGACAATGTCAGATTCTGTGTCAATGCTATCCTCAGTACATCTTGAATAAGAATCAAGTTTGGAATGGAATTCACGTGGCAAATAGGGAGACAAAAATGCTTTCAACCTTCAGAGAAGCTCAAAGGGCATTTCAGCTCGTTGTACTTTGAACAAAAGCTGAAGAAGATATCATTGGATTTCTACATTTACTTTGCACAAAACTTACATTTACTAATCTCTCACACTGGACTGGTAAACTAGACATAGGTTCAATTTATTTGAAGGTAGATACAGGATGGTTCAGCAGACAGAACTGCTTTATGGATTCAGCATCTACTACTCAAGAGCAGCACAGCTATCATTCTACTCACACACCACTGGCTGTTGTACATCCTGGCTAGTTGGTCATTTGTATATTCCTTAAAGTGACATCAGAACATGCCTGTTTTTTTCCCTCCCCAAGGTAATATTCCATACATTATGAATAAACACACATGCACTGTAAGGTGGTTGTGAAAACTGTTTACACAGTAGATCAATCTCTGTTTAAAAGCCTGTATAATGCATAGGTGGCTTACTAGTCTTCCTGGATCTCATGATGGTGTGCCGCATCCTGAGATCTAGACTTGTTGCTTAGATGTTCTTGCCGGTGTGCTTGGCATCCTGTGTACCATTGGAGTGTTAACGAATTTCATGGTGATCTTCCACAATTTCACTTTGAGTTTAGCTTTGAGCATGTTGTAGTTGCAACAGGAACACTTGATGTTATATAGTTGAACAACTATCTTAGCTGGCTTCTGTTTCTCTTTACCGTCACTCAATTTGGTGTTACGACCTCAGAATCTGGGCTCACTGCACACTTTGGATATTTACATGGGTGACCAGTTTCCCTGGATGGGATTTATGACCCAAACCTTCTGTCTTGCATGCAAATAGACTAGGCAGTTCCATACCTGTATGCTGCTCCTGTGTCTTAATTGTCCCATGTTTTTTGAGAAGTTTCTCCTGTATCTTTGAGAACTGGGACAGGTGATGTCTTGGCAAAGTTGTCCTAACCTGCCTTCTGAACATGATTTCTGCTGCTGAGTGGAAACCCATCTTCAAAGGTGTTGCTCTCAAGTATAACAGCAATCTTGGAGATCTTCTTCTTTTGTCTCCCTGCATAAGTGATTACTGCCTTCATTTGGCAAGGTTGTTGTATGTAAAAGGCCCATCAGTATACTGTGGCCCATTTGCCACTGTGATTTCTTCTGGTGTACTGAACAAGCTAAAAATTGCACTCACTGGGCCCTATTTTATCATTTTCATTCTAAGTGCTGGACGGACTTGAAACTGGGAGTGTTTCAGATCCGACTTCTAGACCCGTTCTCAGGTGCCCCCATAGACTCTCTGCCTGAAAAAAATAGCAGCAATTCTGAATCGTGCTGCAGAAGCCTGTGGGCAGGGCTTAATGCGCCCGAAACATTGCAGCTCCGATTGGCGCCGCCAACTGCACATGCGCAGTAAAAGAAATAGAAAAACGCTACCCTGCCGCATTGCTTCCAGGCTGGATAATGCCGCCCCTGGCCCCGACAGACATTGCTCCACCCCCACAACATCAATTACCCCATTACCCCCCCACCCCCCCCCCCGCTACCCAGACCGACCGTGGCCCCCCTGTCCCCCTTCCCCCGCCCCCACAGATCACATGCAGAGTGGCAATGGACCCCCCTTCCCCTCTCACCGATCACACACAGAGTGGCAGTGAACCCCCCCTGCTCCCCCACCCCCCACTGATCTGAGTGGAGCCATCTGACCCACCTCCCTCCTATCTCCTCTCCCCCCCCCCCCCCCGGCCAAACAATCTTCTTGGTATCCTTGTTGTTGACCCCTCGCCAATATACAGTTTCCCTTGCTAGACATGTTGTTCACTCTGTGTCCATATTTCCCTGGTGTAACTGTGGCAATATGTGGCTGGGGCGGCACAGTGGTTAGCGCTGCTGCCTCACAGTGCCAGGGACTTGAGTTCAATTCCCGGCTTGGGTGGGTCTGTGCAGAGTCTGCATATTCTCCTCATGTCTGAAGGGTTTTCTCCAGGTGTTCCTGTTTCCTCCCACAGTCCGAAAGATGCGCTGATTAGGTGCATTGACCATTCTAAATTCTCTCTCCGTGTACCTGAACAGGTGCCAAGTGTGGCGACTAGTGGATTTTCACAGTGGCTTCATTATAGTGTTAATGTAAGCCTACTTGTGACATTAATAAATAAACTTAAAATTTAAAGAGCTTCAAGTACAAACATCTGGTTTTTTTTAAATCATGTTTCTTGAAATACTGAGTTCATCTCTGTACAGTCAAAAACATGTGAAGCTGTCTGCCATTTATTGTATCATATCTGGCCAACCTTCTACAGTAACTCTCCATAATGCCTTCAGTTTATGTGCTGATAATGTGCTGCTTCTTTCTGAAATTGGTTGCATTTGTATGTTGGAACTTCATCAGATTAACATTGAGTGCATCTTCTATTTCGATGTCTATGTCATCCACTTGTAGGTCTAGCAAAATATCTGCAATCTTTTTTCGATTTGGTAACTTGCTCAGTATGTTTGAAGTAACCATTTTGCTACCTTCTTTGGAACAGACATTAAAGTTGAAAAAATATTTTTATCGAAAGTCATCATTGCCTGGGTTTTGCATTAGATTATTTCCAAAAGTTTGTGGTCAGTTTCCACAATTAATCATTATTCATCCAATAGGTATGTGTGAAATTTTGTGATTTCGAACACCAGAGCAAGAGTCTCACGCTCCATGTTTAAATGTGACGTTGATGTTTCGAGTCAAAAATGACTGTTCTTCAGAGCTGAAGGAGGGAAAAAAGGAATGGGTTATATGCCGTAGAATGCAGGGAGGGGGAGGAGGAGGAAGAATGAAAAGGAACAAAATAAAAGCAAATTGCTGCGGATGCTGGAATCTGAAACCAAAAGAGAAAATGCTGGAAAATCTCAACAGGTCTGGCAGCATCTGTAAGGAGAGAAAAGAGCTGACGTTTCGTGCCTAGATAACCCTTTGTCAAAGCTAAAAGGCTTAGAAAGTGGGAGATATTTATATTGTAGGGTGAGGGAATGAAAGATGAGTCATAGCCCTTTTTCTCAATTTTATCTCTCTCCCACCCATCCCTCCCCCTCTCCCCACATCTTCATCTGTCACAGCTTACCTTCTGATTTCAGTTTCCCTGCCATTTGGCCATTCACACCTTTTTATTCTCTCTATGGACTGCCATTAGCAACCTTTCCCCTTTGTTTTTGTGGCTGTGACTCATCTTTCTGCTCTAGGGGCGCCATTGCGCAGTGTACACATATACTGGGAGATCTATCACCCACCTCCTCCCCCCCCCCCCCGCCCCCCCCACAGACATCGCCCTCTGATCGCCACCCCGAACACTGCCCCCCTTCCCACCTCCCTTCAGAACTCCTCACCCCCATCAGATCCGCACCTCTCAGCCCTACCCCCTTGGCACTGCCCCCAACCCACCTGAGGGCTTCAGTGGTCTCCAGTCCCACCGGTGAGGCCATCACATCTGGTCCCTGTTGGTGGAGATCATCTGTGATCCTCGCCAGTGAGGACCTCGACCGGTGAGGGGCTAAGGTCAGTGAGCCCAGGGGATAACGTATGGGTCTCATCAATGCTTGCTAATCAGCCTCACGCCCCTTCCTGGGCACGAGGCTGATTTCGGTGGCAGAATGGGTCCGGCAAGATTATGAGAGGCAAGAAACCAGGCATGGACCTGAATTTTCACCCCTCGCTTTATCAGCATGGCGAGTTGGATTGGACCAGCGTGGCGAGCCAGATTGATCCTGTCCCTTGCAATCTGACTTGTGTACTTGACTTTTTTTTAGTTCTCCTCTTTTCAAAATTCTCAGATATATCATGACTCCTTCTGGAAAATCCCACTATTGACATTAATAGAGCAGTAATGGAGGGTAGAAATCACAGCAGAAAGGAAATGGAGAAAAGTGATGCAAAGTAGCCTTGAAACTTCCCGCTGAATGTACCAAAAGAGTGAATGTGAATGAAAAAACTGAATTGATGTTGTGCCTTATATCCTCAGGATGTCCAAAAGAGATTGATAAACCTGAACTGCTTTAAAATGAAGCCACTTCTGTGCAAGCCATTTGTTGGGCAATTTGTGCAGAGCAAGGTCCCATGCATAGCAAATTTGGATGAATTACCAGGTCATCTGTTTTTAGTGGTGATGGTTGAGAGAACAGTTAAGTGCAGCAAACTAGGAAAGATCCATGCACTTTTATGAATACTGTCATGAGATCTTTCCATTCTTTTACACTATAGAATCTCTATAGTGCAGAAAGAGGCCATAAGACCCATCAAATCTGCACCAATTGAAAGGGCATCCCACCCAGGCTCTCCCCTCTGCTCCGCCCTATTCCCATAACCCCAAACGTTTACCAATGCTAATCCACCTAACCTGCATATATTTGAACTGTGGGAGGAAACCGGGGCACCTGGAGGAAACCCACGCAGAAACAGGGAGAACACGCAGACAGTCACCCAAGGCCAGAATTGAACCTGAGTCCCAGGCGCTGTGAGGTAGCAGTGCCAAACACTGTACCACCGTTCCACCACTCTCTTGGCCGACTAGAATAGACACATGGAGCCTTGAATTAAGATATCATCTAAAAGGTGGCATTCCAATAAAGTTGTAGCTTCTGGGTTCTAGATGTTCATAATACTGTGCTGAAGTGCTGTGTGGTCAGGTTTTAGAGTGGACTTGAATCTACAACCTTCTGATTCAGTCAAGAGGGCTATGAACAATGCTGAGCAGACAATTGGGATTGGAATAAAACAGAAATAGCAGAAAAAAACTCAACATGTCTGGCAGTATCTGTGGAGAGAAAAAAAATAATGGTCGAAACTTTCCAGCTGTTCACGCCAGCGGGATCTTCCAGTCCCACTGACGAAATATGTGGCAGGGAGACCAGAAAATCTTGCTCAACACCTCAAGTCCAATATGACTCTTTTTTTAGATCTGAAGAAGGGTAGAAATGTGCTTGGTTTTATACTGTTAAAAAGGGGGTGCGGGAGGGGGGGGGGGGGGGGGTCAGAAAGAACCAAAGGGAAGGTTAAAAATAGGTTGGAAGACGAGAAAGATTAAATGACAAAGATGTCACAGAAGAAAAGACGAAGGAAGTGGTGATGATTATAGTAAAGAAATAAAGCATTGGTCCAGAGTGAGTGTTAATGGCAGAATAAAGGACAGCCCTGTCTGAAGCAAAACATGAAAACAAGATACAGACTGCATTGAAAAGAAATGGAGGACAGTGTTCATGGTCTGAAGTTGATGTTAAGTCCAGAAAGCTATAAAGTGCCTAATCGGAAGATGAAGTGCTGTTGCTCAAGCTTGATCTGGGCTTCACTGGAACATTACAGCAGAAATGGGAGCATGAGAGCAAGGTGTTGAGGGCAAGGAGGTGGCCTGCGAATGCTTAGTTGTTGAGCATATTCAAGACTTTGATCATAGCTTTTTGAATACCTTTGGATATAGAGTCATAACGTTTACAGCATGGAAACAGGCCCTTCAGCCCAACTTGTCCATGCTGCCCCTTTCTTTAACCCCTAGGCAAGTCCCAATTGTCCGCATTTGGCCCGTATTCCTTTATACCCACCTTACCCATGTAACTGTCTAAACACTTTTTGAAAGACAAAATTGTACCCGCCTCTTTTACTACCTCTGGCAGCTTGTTCCAGATACTCACCACCCGCTGTGTGAACAAAATTGCCTCTGGACCCTTTTGTATCTCTCCCCTCTCACCTTAAACCTATTCCATCTAGTTTTAGATGCCCTTATCTTTGGGAAAATATATTGATTATCTAGCTGATCTATGCCTCTCATTATTTTATAGACCTCTATAAGATCACCCCTAAACCTCCTACGCTCCAGAGAAAAAAGTCCTAGTCTATTCAGCCTCTCCTTATAAGTCAAACCATCAAGTCCCGATAGCTTCCTAGTAAATCTTTTCTGCACTCTTTTTCTAGTTTAATAATATCCTTTCTATAATAAGGTGACCAGAGGGCGGCACGGTAGCACAGTGGTTAGCACTGCTGCTTCACAGCTCCGGGGTCCCGGGTTCGATTCCCGGCTCGGGTCACTGTCTGTGTGGAGTTTGCACATTCTCCTCGTGTCTGCGTGGGTTTCCTCCGGGTGCTCCGGTTTCCTCCCACAGCCCAAAGATGTGCGGGTTAGGTTGATTGGCCAGGTTAAAAATTGCCCCTTAGAGTCCTGGGATGTGTAGGTTAGAGGGATTAGCGGGTAAATATGTGGGGGTAGGGCCTGGGTGGGATTGTGGTCGGTGCAGACTCGATGGGCCGAATGGCCTCCTTCTGCACTGTAGGGTTTCTATGATTTCTATGAAACACAGTATTCCAAGTGTGGCCTTACCAATGTCTTGTACAACTTCAACAAGATGTCCCAACTCCTGTATTCAGTGTTCTGACCAATGAAACCAAGCATGCTGAATGCCTCCTTCACCACTCTGTCCACCTGTGACTCCACTTTCAAGGAGCTATGAACCTGTATCCCTAGATCTCTTTGTTCTGTAACTCTGCCCAACGCCCTTCCATTAACTGAGTAAGTCCTGACCTGGTTCGATCGACCAAAATGCATCATTTCGCATTTATCTAAATTAAACTCCATCTGCCATTCGTCAGCCCACTGGCCCAATTGATCAAGATCCCTTAGGGATCTTATATGGGGATAGGACAGGAAATTAAAGTTAGATAGAAGAACAGTCATGATCTTATTGAGTATTGAAACAGACTTGATAGCCCAGCTCCTACTCCCACTTCTTACATGAGAGAAGAGTGAAGAATAACAAAATCTAAGTCAGCAGCAGTACTGAAGAACTATTGAACCTTTATATGGGATTAGAGAGGACAATGTAGTCATTGAAATTAACATAGCATTTTACAGTATGATTTGTTTGTGTCTCTAACAGGACAGCTGAAGCTATCAGTTCATCTTCAAAATGGGGAAATTGCCGTTCATAGTAAGTTTGCAAATGTTAGAACTGTCCAGAGAACAAGTTGCATATATTGTGAAATAAAACTTTAAATAGGCGACATTAGAAACTGAACTACTCATAAAATAAAAACTTATTTGCACTTATTGAACATAATTTGATCATTTAATTTAATATAAGTATTACATACATCCATAAGCATGGGTTTGAAATAGATTTGGATAATTTGACTTACCTCAGTTTGAACAATGTAAAATTTAAAAACAAATTCTGCCTATGTTCAACATTGTCAAACCAATATTAATTTATCATAGTTGAGGATGATGTAGCCATTATTTTTGAAAATTTAGTATTGTTTGAAAGTTATGGGCTGGAATTTTCCGGGCATTCACGCCCTGCCGCTGCTGCAAGCGAGGATGGAGAAGTTGGTGCTCAGCCATTAATCCGTTCAATGCAGCAGGACCAGAAAATCCCACCGGCAAGAACAGCCGGAAAATACTGCCCATCATGTCTGTGGTTCTGTAACACAGCAACATCTTTCGTATTTATGAAGGTTAATTATGTTCCAACATTTTGTTCTCTAGTTATGGAAGCAAAAGGACTTATGGGAAGAGAATACCGGTCTTGTGATTCTTATGCAAAGGTAAGTTCTTTGACTTCAAAAGTTCCACAATGAAAATGAGAAGCCTTTTTCATAAAAGGGAATCACAACTAAGTCAAATAAGGCTTATTATTTTTGAGCATTAATTGGCCAAGAATCTGTTGCATGGATTATTTTGTGTTCATTTTAGTAGATTACAGAGTAGAAACAATGCATGTATGCCATATTCTCTCTAGGAACTGAAATATCCTATTGTCCAAAATAAGAGAGTCAACAAAACTTAAGCCACATATTCACATTATAAATTATTAATTTATTCATTTTATTTTGTGCCTTTTAACTTTCTTCTTTCAGCATTTATGAAAAACAGGTTATGATTATTTTGGGTCTGTACTTGACATCAGACTGACTAAAATCTATGTCATTTGCTTTATTCTCATTCTTTTGTTGTAAATGTACTCTCTTTTGTCTTCACAGTCTCCCAACACTTACACATTCTTTTGTCCTGTCTGTCTGTCTGCATTATTGATGATTTCTATTTTACCTACTTGCTTTCTATCTCGCAATTTGCAGGTCATTTAGTACATAGAATTTGTGGTGTCAAGCTCATTTTACATATGTAAACTGGGCATCTAAGTGTCCAGAATGGCAGGCAGCATACAATTGGACATACCATGCTGGAAGTGCACCATCCACCATACTGGTAGAGGCTCCTATATTGGAAATAAAGGTCTTCAACACTACATATGCAAATAGGACGCCTCTTGCCTGTTTTAAGTCCCATTTACAAAATATGTTCGTGACTATCAGCATCATTCCATTATGGTCAGTATTCTCGGGCACTTGACAGCCAAACCAGCAGTCCTTAAAAGAGCTGTTGGGGGCTACCTCCTGATAGTTAAGCCATTTTTTTACCTTGTTGTGGAGTCAGTAAGAGTAGGCATGCCTCCTCCTGGATGCACATGAAATCTATGGAGTTGTTTTTTTTCCACCACTTCAGCACAATCCAATTTTTAGGCCATGAGATTGATGACTCTTGATTCTCTCTACCTTCTCTCTCAATTTTTAAAAAATCTTCCAGTGTCACTCCTAGTTAGCTATTATCAAATATTATTTAATATTATTATATTTCATTGTTTTATATAGAGTTTCTGAGAATGAGAAACAAGAATGGTCCCCAAATTCAAGCTCTGTGCCACTCAATTTATTACTTTTCTTTATTACTTATTACCTTGATAGAACTTCAACAACTGAACAGTGTTTTCTGCCTTTTTGGTTCAATTATTTATTCAAGATCCTACTTAAATTACCTTTCTTGTCTTAAAGTTGTCAGTGGTACCTGACAGTGATCGTGGATGTAGACAGAAGACAAAGACTGTGTCAGATTGCAAAAATCCAGTATTTCATGAACATTTCGTTTTGTAAGTACTTCTCATTATTACTCATGTTTTATTATATACATGTGGTTTATAGGTGTGAAATTTGACAACTTAATTAAACGTTTAAGGTCAGGGAAATCCTACAACAAAGAAACTTGTTTTCAGCTATTTGCACAACGTTTTTTTTCATAATTGAGCATTTGACTCAGCTATTTCAATTGATTCTTTCGGCATTATAAGGTAATGTGCCCTTTTTGCCCACCTGCTTTACACAAGGCATCCATTTCAGTCTGTCATTGTTGTGAAACATTAGAACTGAGCACCTGGAAACATGAACATTGTCCTTAAAATATTTCAGTTTCATGCACAGCTAGAAATAAACTTGCATTCTCAGTAACAGGAGTAATCCGCATGTGACCTTAAATGTGTTTTCAGTGTCACAACATTGCCTGACAAGTTGTCTTTCCCTCACTGCATGTAAAGTAATTCTCCTCAAATGTTGCAATCTTGAAGCATTTTCCTCTCGTTGACCTAGATTTAATATTGTCACTTATATTTTTATGGATTTTGTCAGGCTTCAAATGATACTTGAATTTGATGTTTCAGCATAGCATGGCCATGAGTGATTTTGTTGAAAGCTCACACACATCTGTTACAGTTCCACGTGTATTTTCTCCCACAAACTAAAAGTTTGTTTCAGACTATGTTGCTAATTTTGACTGGCATCTTTCTATCAGGCTTAAATGTTTCTAAAGCAATTGCCACCTTAAAAATCTCACTAAAAGATGTGTTGGCACCTTGCTTGACCGGGGCAAGGACTGAGGCTGGAATTCTGTGGCTGTTCACACCCTACCACCATACCCAGCGAGGATGGAGAATTTGGCATTCTGCCAAATCTCCGTTCACAGCAGCGGGACGAGAGAATCCCACTTGTGTGAACAGCTGGAGAATCCAGCCCAGAGTGTATTTAGTTAGAGTTCAGTAACAATGGAGGAGCTATTACATTGGGTGTATACTATAGGCTACCAATGAGTGAGAAGCAGGCAAATTAGCAAATTTTCAGGCTAATTACAGAAAAATGCATGAACTACAGAATAGTGATAGTGGGAGACTTCAGTTATCTCAATATGGACAGGGATAGTAATAGTGTAAAGGATAAAGATAGGGAGGGATTCCTGAAATGCATGTAGAGAACTTTATTAATCATTGTGTTTCCATTTCAATAAGGAAAAACAGCTGTGCTGAATCTAGTTCTGGGGAATACAGTAGGAAAATGGAAGAATATTTTGGCAAGAGTGACCATATCAGATTTAGAGTGTACCTTGTCCTTCTCCATAACCAATCAAGAGTAGGCACACTTAATTGGAGGAGGTTAACTTCAGTAATGTTGATGGATAAGTGAACAGTGGGACGTCTTCAAAGAAGAGATAGCTCCCTGCAGGTCTTATGCCACAGGGATTAGAAATTAGGCAGAAAAGGAAGCCTTTCAGTCATTGTCCAATTTATAATAGAGTAGGGAATCAAGCTGAATGTGCCGAGTACAGAAGAGACATACAAAAGAGCAAAGAGAGAGTATGAACATAGCCAACATAAAATGAAGCTCAAAGAAAGATTTTGCAAACATTAATATTAAAAGATTAGTCAAAGGAAGGCTGGGTCAAACAGGAGATCATAGAAAGAATCATAGAAACCCTACAGTGCAGAAGGAGGCCATTCGGCCCATCGAGTCTGCACCGACCACAATCCCACCCAGGCCCTACCCCCACATATTTTACCCGCTAATCCCTCTAACCTACGCATCCCAGGACTCTAAGGGGCAATTTCTTTTTTTAACCTGGCCAATCAACCTAACCTGCACATCTTTGGACTGTGGGAGGAAACCGGAGCACCCGGAGGAAACCCACGCAGACACGAGGAGAATGTGTAAACTCCACACAGACAGTGACCCGAGCTGGGAATCGAACCCGGGACCCTGGAGCTGTGAAGCAGCAGTGCTAACCACTGCTACCGTGCCGCCCAAAGATATACTTTGGAGGCAGAGGGCATGGCTATAATACTAAATAAGTACTTTGCGTCTTTCTTTGCAAAAGAAGAAGATGATGCCAGTATAGCAGTACAGGAAAGACAGCAATGAAAGTAGATGGGATAAAAATGGAGGAAGAGGATTTAATTAACAGATTAGTCATCCTCAGAATCGGAAAGCCACTTGGCTCAGATAGCATGTATTTCCTGGTTTATTGTAGGTGCTTCAAGTGCAGATGGCACAGCGGACTGCTGCAAAATGAAGGTATTATGATTGACAAGATACTGGACATAGACCTGCATGATATGCTGTGTGTGGTTGCACATCATATGGACGTTGCAGGAGTGGAATCCCTTTTGGTTGTGGTACATCTCAGTTGAAATGTGGTTCCTGCATTTTGTCAGGAGCACCCTGCACCAAGGGGAACCTGTAATCCTCACCAAACTTTGTATTTTGTTCATATGCTTCTCCCTGGCAAAAGAAAATGACTTGTAATATTGAGCCTCAGTGACTTTCCTTCTGAATGGGTGGCTGTCAAAATGTAGGATGTGCAAATATTGTTTATTCTACCTTGAAAAGAGCCAGACCCATTAATTTCATGGCCATTGTCACCTTCATAGCCACTGGCCATGCTAACCTCTGTCTTCTCTGAGGCTACAGTTCTCTCTGCGTCAAATGCCAGATTTCAGTGAGGACTTCCTTAGGAAAGCAGAGAAGCCTGACACATCCTTTGTTACTAAGGTTAAGATTGTGCAGTTTCTACCTGAACACCCTAAGTGGATATGACCTCACACCGAGAGCCTTTTTCCATATCCTCCCTACCCCCATTTCTGCAGCTAGCATTCCTATGTGTCACCTCTGATCTCCCTTGAATTATAACAATTCTCTTGAATTGTTATAATTCAAGAGCCATACAGCTACTGCACTCAGGTCTGGGACCATGTGGTTTATGCAGAAGCCTTGAAGGCAAAACAAAGTCCTTCATACGTTATACAACTCCCTGCAAACAATTAGCAACTTTAAACAACTTTAGAAATGATCAGACACTTCAAGAACTGTAGATAGAAGTTAATCAGCAAACAATGTAAAAGTTGTTGCATCATTATGGCACAGAAGGAGGCCATTCAATCCACCAGATCCATGCTGGATCTCCAGAGAAATCTGGTCAGTCCTATTCCCTAGTTTATCCTTTAGGGTCTTATAAGTTAATTTCCCTCAAGTGCCTATTTAATTTCCTTTTGAAAGCACTGAAGGTTTCCTTTTCCACCACCCTTGTAGACTGTGAGTTCCAAGTCATTACTACCGGTTGCATAAACATATTCTTTCACGTATCCTCTTGTGTCCTTCATCCCAAATCTTAAATCTTTGTCCCCCTACCTGGTCCTTGTGCCATCTGGAAATGGGTACAGCTTTTCTTCGAAGGAGAACCCTTCCAATTTCTCTACCCTAACTGTGTAGCTAAATTACCTAATTCATGGAGCATTCTGGAAAATCTCATCTGCACTCTCTCAAATACTCTCACATCTTTGCTAAAGTACAGTGACTGGGACTGGTTCAGCGTAACGTGTCTGCTTTCATGGATGTTATTTCCATTTATGATTCCCAAGATCTCGTATGCTTTGCGAACTCTTTTATCGATATGTCCTGCTACCTTCAAAAATCTATGCATATGAGCCCCCAAATTTATCTGTCCAGGCACTGTCTAGTCTATATATAGCCTCTCTTGATCCCTTCTGCCAAAACGTATCACCTCGCACTTCTCTGTATTAGATTCCATCTGCCACTTACCTGCCCATTCTGTCAGCCAATCTAGGTACCATTGAATCATAGGGGGCAATCTTGAGCCCGTGCTCGCCATCCATGCAACTGCCGGTGGGGACTCTAGATCGTGAAGTCACAGTCTCGCCAGCCAGTTCATGATTTTGAATCTTCCCTGCCCCTCGCCGGTGACGTTGTCCGGTTCATGCCCATAACAGGCATGAACCTGCTTTACATGTATTTGAATAGATTTTAATATAATTAACCCACCCCCTCACCAGATATTGACACCGCACCAGCGTGACATCATGTCGATTCAACCAGACGTAAACCTGTTGTGGGGGTCTCCCTGGGGCACAAAGGTAAGGATAGCTCCCGGGGGAGAGGGACATGGCCAGACAGTGGCTTGGCATTGCTCCCTGGTACTGCCCCTTGGTACAGGTTCACACCACACCAATCTAGCAATACCAACCTGGCAGTGCCGATCTGTGCCATGGGGTGAGCCCCAGTGGGTGCCTCATGGGGAAGAGGGGCTTCATTTAGATGTGGTGGTGGTGGCCAGGAGTGGACGGAGGAGCTGAGGATGCCAGTGATGGCCGATGGGCGGTGTGGGGGAGAGGGGTTAGAGAGGTGCCGACTCCGATCAAAGGTGGAGAGGAGAGCCCTGAGACTTCTGTGGAGTGCTGGGGGCTGCTGTTTACTTAGGTTATGATCAGGGAGCCCTTTAAAGATAATCTCTGTTCAGATGGTTTTTCTGGTATGTTGAGGCCCTGCCCCCTTGTATGATGGTGTGAAACACGCCTCATTGATTGTCTTTGGCAGAGTGTCGTGAAAACTGAAGAGAAACATGGTGGTTTTCTCACTGGACATAACAGTCTCATTTTTTTGTAAGCCCACTATTTCTGTCCTTAAGCCATTTTTCAAAATCTAATCCTTGTTCCTCAATTTTGTTGACCAGTTTTTTACGTGATACTTTGTCAAACACATTCTTAAAATTCATATTAACAACATCCACTATATTCCTTTCATGAACCTTCTCTGTTTCTTCATCAAAATAGTTTAGTCAGACAAGATCTGTCTTTTACAAATCCATACTGGCTCTCCATAACTAACTTAAACCTATCCAAGTACCAGCAATTATTTTCCTTGATTATTGCTTCTAAACGCAGACCAACCACTGATGTTAAACTGATTGGCCCGTAGTTATTAGGAAAGTCCTTGCACCTTTTCTTGAATAAAGTTGTCATATTTGTATCGAGGAAAGTTTAGAAGATTAAGGCAAGCCCTTCTGCTACCTCCATTCCCATTTCCCTTCACAATCTTTGATAGAATCCATCGTTCCTATCAGTTTTCACCCCATTCATTACTCCTGTCAATTTCAGTTCTATTGACATTTTGTCAGCATCCTCTTCCTTAGTAAACTCAAATACAAAGTATTCATTAAGTATTCCAGTTTGCCCTCCATCTCTAAACGTATATCACCTTCTTGTCCATAAAGGTTCCACCCAGCCTCTTACTATCCATCTATTATTTACATACTGGTAGAAGGTTTTTGGGTTCCCTTGCTTGGAATTACAGGACACTGTGGTCCCCAGCAACAGAGAAAGAATGGCTCAGGCTTCAGGCAGTGCTAACACACTAAGGAGCCCATGAAAGTCTGCAGCCCACATCCCATAAATTAATTTTTAAAAATCCAAGGAGCTCTGTTTGATGAATATTCAGTCCATGATTCATGTTAATATTTTAGAGGTAATGTTTAGTTCTGGAAAGGTCAAAGTTTAACTGTAGGAAATTGAATAAATAAAACCAAAGCAGTTTGTAGTCTATTAAATTTAAAAGGGTGGGGTCATGTTAACTTAAGGGGATAACAGCTCGAAAGATAAGGGGTGATATTCTCCAATCCCACTGCAGTGAATGAAGATTTGGCTGAGCACCAATTTCTTCATTCTCACTGAGAGTGGTGGCGGGCATCTGAAATCGGAGAATTCCAGCCTAGATACCGAAATCGATGGAGGACTTACTTGGCTGGAGAGCTGGAGAAGTGATGTCCACATTGCTTGAAAAGAAGTGCAATCCAAAGAGTGGTTTTGTTCTGGTAGTTAAATTAGTTTAAAAGCATTCCGTGAACCCTGAAAGGCTATATTGTCATGAAGATAATAAAGCTTAAGGGGGTTCTCTGGTTTCAATTTACCTGAGTGTTCTTCAGCAGGGGGAGGAGGCTCCACAACGAAATGGTGCTGCTATTAGCAGGTTCCAGGCATTTAGGGCTCAGAGAAGCCTTGGAGAGCTGAGAAGATGGTGGAAGGTCATTGGTTCCATGCTGAAAGCAGTTAGGGCTCACAGAAACCCTGTGAGCCAGTTATAGCTTGTGCAGTCAGGAGACTGGAGGTTGGAGAAACCCGGGGGCAGTGCCAGCTTAATGAAGTTAGCAGTCTGCAACAGAGTTGGAAGTGAGCGAGTAATTAGAGGCAGGAATGCAGCTTTGTGAACCCTATGGAATGCAGTCTCAGGAGGACAGATTGAACCACTGGGAGGTTCACTAATGTCCTTTAGAGAAGGAAATCTGCCGTCCTTACCTGGTCTGGCCTACATGTGACTCCAGAGCCGCAGCAATGTGGTTGACTCTCAACTGCCCTCTGAAATGGCCTAGCAAGCCGTTGTAACAATCGCTACAAAGTCTCAACAAAGAAATTAAACTGGACAGACCACCTGGCATCGACCTAGGCACCGGAAAAGACAGCGGCACAACCAGCAGTCCTGTTGACCCTGCAAAGTCCTCCTTACTAACATCTGGCAGCTAGTGCCAAAATTGGGAGAGCTGTCTCACAGACTAGTCAAATGACAGCCTGATGTAGTCATTCTCATACAATCATTCCTTACAGATAACATCCCATGATATGTCCTGTCCCATCGGCAGGACAGACCCAGCAGAGGTGGCGGCACAGTGGTATACGTTCGGAAGGAAGTTGCACTGGAAGTCCCTAACATTGACTCCGGACCCCATGAAGTCTCGTGGCTTCAGGTTAAACATGGGCAAGGAAACCTCTTACTGGTTACCACGTACCGTCCTCCTTCGGCTGATGAATCAGTATTCCTCCATGTTGAACAACACTTGGAGGAAGCACTGAGGATGGCAAGGACGCAAAATGTACTCTGGATGGGGAATTTCAATGTCCACCACCAAGAGTGACTTGGCAGCAGCACTACTGATTGAGCTGGGTGTGCAATAGGTGGTGAAGGAACCAACAAGAGGAAATAACATACTTGACCTCATCCTTACCAATCTGCCGACTGCAGATGCATCTGTCCATGACAGTATCAGTAAGAGTGACAACTGCACAGTGCTTGTGGAGACGAAGTCCCGCCTTCACATTGAGAATAACTTCCATTGTGTTGTGTGGCACTATCACTGTGCTAAATGGGACAGACTTTGAACCGACCTAGCAACTCAAGATTGGGCAATGATGAGGCGCTGTGGCACTCCAGCATAATCTGCAACCCCATGGCCCAGCATATCCCACACTCAACCATTGCCATCAAGCCAGGGGATCAACCCTGGTTCAGGAGGGCATGCCAGGAGCAGTACCAGGCATACCTAAAAATGAGGTGTCAACCTGAAGTTACCAAACAGGATTACTTGCATGCCAAATGACAAAAACAGCAAGTGATAGGCAGAGCTAAGCGATCCCACAACCAACGGATCAGATCTAAGCTTTGCAGTCCTTCCACATCCAGTCGTGAATGGTGGTGGACAATTAAACAACTCACTGGAGGAGGAGGCTCCACAAATATCCCCATCCTAAATTATCCCCATCCGAGGTGCCCAGCACATCAGTGCAAAAGATAAGGCTGAAGTATTCGCAACAATCTTCAGCCAGAAGTGCCAAGTAGATGATCCAACTCAGCCTCCTCCAGTGGTCCCCAGCATCTCCGATGCCAGTCTCCAACCAATTCGATTCACTCCATGTGATATCAAGAAACGTTTGGAGGCACTGGATACTGCAAAGACAGTGGGCAATAGTATTGAAGACTTGTGCTCCAGAACTTGCCACTCCCTTAGCCAAGCTCTTCCAGTACAGTTACAACACTGGCATCTACCCGACAATGCGGAAAACTGCCCAGGTATGTCCTGTACACAAAAAGCAGGACAAATCCAACCCAGCCAATTACCGCCCAATCAGTCTACTCCCGATCATCAGTAAAGTGATGGAAGGGGTCATCGACAGTGCTATCAAGCAGCACCTGCTCAGCATTAACCTGCTCAGTGACGCCCAATTTGTGTTTCGCCAGGGTCACACAGTTCCTGACCTCATTACAGCTTTGGTTCAAACATGGACAAAAGAGTTGAATTCCAGAGGTGAGGCGAGAGTGACGGCTTTTGACATAAAGGCGGCATTCAACCGAATATGGCATCAAGGAGCCCTAGCGAAACTGGAATCAATGGGAATCGGGGGCAAACTCTCCGCTGGTTGGAGTCATATCTGGTACATAGGAAGATGGTTGTGTTTGTGGAGGGTCAGTCACCTCAGCTGCAGGACATCTCTGCAGGAGTCCCTCAGGGTAGTGTCCTATGCCCAACAATCTTCAGCTGCTTCATCAATGACCTTTCGACATCATCAGGTCAGAAGTGAGGATGTTCGCTGATGATTGCACAATGTTCAGCACCATTCGCAATTCCTCAGAAACTGAGCAGTCCATGTTCAAATGCAACAAGATCTGGACAATATCCAGGCTTGGGCTGACAAATGGCAAGTAACATTTGCACCACACAAATGCCAGGCAATGCCCATCACCAATAAGAGACAATCTAACTACCACCCTTTGATATTCAATGGTGTAACCATCACTGAATCCCCTACTGTCAACATCCTTGGGGTTACCATTGACCAGAAACTCAACTGGACTCACTACATAAACACAGTGGATACAAGAGCAGGTCAGAGGCTAGGAACACTGCGGCTGAGTAACTCACCTCCTGACTCCCCAAAGCCTATCCACCATCTACAAGGCACAAGTTAGGAGTGTGATGGAATACTCTCCACTTGCCTGGATGGGTGCAGCTTCAACAACTCTCAAGAGACTTGACACCATCCAGGACAAAGCAGCCCACTGATTGGCACCATATCTACAAACATTTCAATCCCTCCACCACCGATGCCCAGGAGCAGCAGTGTGCACTATCTACAAGATGTACTGCAACAATTCACCAAAGATCCTTAGACAGCACCTTCCAAACCCACAACCACTTCCATCTAGAAGGACAAGGGCAGCAGATAAATGGGAACGCTACCACCTGCAAGTTCCCCTCCAAGCCACTCACCATCCTGACTTCGAAATATACCCAGCAGTCGCTGGATCAAAATTCTGGGACTCCCTCCCTAACGGCATTGTGGGTCAACCTACAGCACATGGATTGCAGCGATTCAAGAAGGCAGCTCAACACCGCCTTTTCAAGGGCAACTAGGTATGGGTAATAAATTCGGCCTCTGATATTCGGGTAAGCGTTCTCCAAGGCGGCCTTCGCGACACACGACAGCGCAGAGTCGCTGAGCAGAAACTGATAGCCAAGTTCCGCACACACAAGGACGGCCTCAACCGGGATATTGGGTTTATGTCACACTATTTGTAACTCCCACAGTTGCGTGGACCTGCAGAGTTTCACTGGCTGTCTTGTCTGGAGACAATACACATCTTTTTGGCCTGTCTTGATGCTCTCTCCACTCCCATTGTTTTGTTTCTTAAAGACTGGATTAGTTGTAAGTATTCGCATTCCAACCATTATTCATGTAAATTGAGTCTGTGTCTTTATAAGTTCTGTTTGTGAACAGAATTCCCACTCACCTGAAGAAGGGGCTTAGAGCCTCGAAAGCTTGTGTGGCTTTTGCTACCAAATAAACCTGTTGGACTTTAACCTGGTGTTGTTAAACTTCTTACTGTGTAATAAATGCTGGCCAGTCAGTGATGCCCACGAACGAATAAAAAAATTTTTTTAAAGGTGAACAATAGTTGAGGTAGTTCAATTTGGAAAGGCTTTCAGAGAATTCAAAGGCTATATCTTTGAAAATGAGAGGTTGAAATCCCTTTTGAGGGGTACAGACTTTTCATAAGATTTTTGTAAGACTCACTGTGGTCACTGACACCTGGTTGGGTTGCTGAGAAATCAGTGGAATTTATTTCAGTTACATCTGCTATTTAATGTGCAGTGTGGTATGTCTCACCACAGTTTGCCTTTCATTTCATGTTTATCTCATGTTAATTCCAAACGTTAACATGTAATGTAAATATTGTAAATTTCTAGAGTAAAGTTTACTTTGTTTAAAACCGTAGAATCTTGTGGTTTTATTCTCCTAGTGGGTAACTAGGATTTGTCTACTTTAGTTTGATATTGCCTATGCAAATAATTGCACCTGCCTTTCTCTGTTGTTGGTATATTCCCCAGCTGTACCTGAAATATCTCCTCAAAGTTTGTCCATTCTCCTATTATACATTTTCCTGTCAGACTTTAGATCCATTTTACTCTGGCTAGATCTGTTCTCATGCCATTCCTTTTCCAATTTTGAAGTTCAAGATTTAATCTGGCTCTTCTCTAATAGCTTATGATATGATGATCACTCTGGCCCAAGTGTTCATCCACAGACACTTGGCCGGTGTCATTCTCCTTCACCTCAATATACATACATACACCTTACAGAGAACTCAATTAAAGCCAGTGGTGAAAGAAAGAAATCTGTGAGTTATAGTGCATTACACTTTAAAGCTTAATGATCAATGCTTAGAAGCTAAGAATAAAACATACAAGGTTTAAGGTTGTAATCACGGGGCAATTGATTTTTTAAAAGATACCATTTTGCCCTCAGAATATTGTGCTTAGTTTTGGTCTCCACTCATGGTGGGTGATAGTCATAGAGGTTTACAGCAGGGAAACAGGCCCTTCGGCCCAAGCTGTCCAGTTTTTACCAATAAGCTAGTCCCAATTGCTTGCATTTGGCCCATATCCCTCTATACCCATCTTACCCATGTGTTTGTCTAAATGCTTTTAAAAGACAAAATTGTACCCACCTCTACTACTGCCTCTGGCAGCTCACTCCTGACACCACCTGTTGAGTGAAAAAATTGTCCCTTTGGATCCTTTTGTATCTCTCCCCTCTCACCGTAAACCTATGCCATCTAAATTTTGACTATCTACCTTATCTATGCCTTTCATTATTTTATAGACCTTTATAAGATCACCCCTAAGCCTCCAGGGGGAAAAAAGTGCCAGTCTATCCAGCCTCTCCTTGTAACTCAAACCATCAAGTCCCGGTAGCATCCTAGTAAATCTTTTCTGCACTCTTTCTAGTTTAATAATATCCTCTTCTATAATAGGGTGACCAGAACTGTACACAGTATTCCAAATGTGGCTTACTAATGTCTTGTATAACTTCAACAAGTCCCAACTCCTGTATTCAATGTTCTGACCAATGAAACCAAGCATGCCGAATGCCTTCTTCACCACCCTGTCCACCTGCGACTCCATTTTCAAGGAGCTATGAACCTGTACTCCTAGATCTCTTTGTTCTATAACTCTCCCCAACACCCTACCATTAACTGAGTAGGTCCTGCTCTGATTCGATCTACCAAAATGCATCACCTCACATTTATCTAAATTAAACTCCAGCTGCCATTCATCGGCCCACTGGCCCAATTGATCAAGGTCCCGTTGCAATCCTAGATAACCTTCTTCATTGTCCACTATGCCATCAATCTTGGTATCATCTGCAAACCTACTAACCATGTCTGCTAAATTCTCATCCAAATCATTAAAATGAATAACAAATAACAGTGGACCCAGCACTGATCCCTGAGGCACACCGTCTCAGGTCACAGGCCTCCAGTTTGAAAAACAACCCTGTGCAACCACCCTCTGTCTTCTGTCATCAAACCAATTTTGTATCCAATTGGCTACCTCACTCTGGATCCTGTGAGATGCTGAGGCTTTGGAAATGATGCAGAGGGCGGCCACAAGATTAATATCTAGTTTCAAACCTGTAGGCATGCAGAAAGGCTTTAATTAGTTGGGTCAGCAGTCTCCTTGTAGCAAGTAGGTTAAGGTAAAATTTAAAAGAAGTATGCAAAATTATGAAGGGTTTTTATAGAGTAGTTAGGGAAACACTGTTTCTACTGGTCAAAGGGTCATTAAACAGGGATCACTGATTTAAGGTAATAGTGAAAAGAAAGAACGGGAGATGGCAATAATTCTTTTTCATGGTGAATTGTTATGGTCTGGAATGGATTACATGAAAGGATGTTGGCAACTAGAAACAGATTTAGGAGCAGTTTTTGAAAGAGAATGCAATATAGGTACATAATAATTTGAAAAGAAAAATAATTGGATAGCTGTAAGGAAAGAGCAGGAAGTGCAACTCTTTCAAAGACCAATGATGGGCTGTGTGAAATTTTCCAGATTTTTTCTCTTATTGATTTTTTTTGGCCTTTGAGAATGGGCCTATGGGTCAATATGGGTAGGGAAAGTGAAACACAGAACTATGAGGCAGGTTAGGTGGATTAGTGGGTATTTTCCTGCCTATAATTTTCATATATTCATTTGCCTTGAAATCTGTAAATACATCACAGTTATTGGGCTTGGAAATCAATGACCTCAGATGCTTATTCTGGGCAATGGCAGGCTTTTTCCTTCTGGTTATACATAATTAGAGTCAAAACACAGACACCAGCAGTCGTCAGATTTTTTTAAAAATAGGATATGACAGGGCAGACAGCAAAGGATGAGAGGTGATTAGATTGTAAGAAATTGCCCATTTAAATGTGAAGAGTAAAGCATCTTAGCAGTACATCTCAAAACCTTGTCTCACAAAGTGTTTGCACAGTTCATCTTTAGCTAGATTGAAGAAGTACACATGAGAAAACCTCAAATGTGCAGCTCTGGTCACAAGGGGGTACTGTTGTTACACCCCTGGATTATGCTATTGTGTAAGTAGATATGGATTTTGAATCACCTCCTCAATGAGGTAATATGCTCCAACCAGCTATAGGAGCATCAATGAATGTAAGATACAATTTGATCTTTATTTGGTGTATATCAGTTGTTTATTCCTTATTTTATTCATTTTAAGGTGTTTTCTTCAACTTTTACGACAGCTTTTACACTCAGTTGCTTACATCATTTATAACAATCAAAGTGGGTAGCATGATAATTCCTTTAGAGATTACAATACAACTCCTGAATTGAATGAGGAAGAGGAGTTTCTTTGGAGCAATTGCATCTGAGACATTGGCACACATTCAAACTTACCCCGGGAGTTGCATCTTCATATCTAGACATAGATGTTTGATTTTGTGCGGAAAGATATATCTTAAGAAATAGGAAGTAGGAGCACGAGTCAAACAGTCATCCCCTCATGTCACATAAAATAATGGCTAATCTGATCGTGACCTTAACTCCACTTTCTTCCCTGCTCCCCTGAAATACTTGACTTCCTTGTTGATCAAAAATCTGTGCAAATCAGTCTTGAACATGTTCAATGACCCAGCTTCCACTGTTCTCTGGGGTAGAGAATTCCAAAGACTAGCGACCTTCTGAGAGAAGAAATTCCTCTTAACTGCCATCTTAAATGGAAGACCACTTATTCTGAAATTGTGCCCTACTTCTAGATTCCCCCAGGAGGACATATTCTCTCAGCTTCTGTCAAGTCCCCTCAGAGTCTTGTATGTTTTAATATGATTATCTCCATGCTTCTAAATTTCACTAAGTATAAATTGGCTCAATCTGCTCAACCATTCTTTTTAAGACAGCCTCTTCATTCCATTGAATCTTTCTGAATTGCCTCCAATATTTCTCCTTTAACAACAAGACCAAAACTCTGAGTTACTCTAGATGTGGTCTCGCCAATAAAGGACAACATTCTATTTGCCTTCCAAATAGCTTGCTGTACTTGTGTACTAATATTTCGTGTTCCATGTATAAGGACACTCAAATCCCCCCTGTATTGCAGTCTCTTTCCATTTAAATAATATTTTGCTTTTCCATTTTTCCCACCAAAGTGGGCAACTTCACATTTTCCCACATTGTACTTCATCTGCCAAATTTTTGCCCTGCATTTAACCTATCCATATCCTTTTGCAGACACTTTATGCCCTCCTCACAATTTGCTTTCCCACCTATTTTTGTGCCATCAGCAAATTGGCTATAATGCACTCCCTTTATTCAGATCATTCATATAAATTGTAAATAGTGTTATGACCCTATAGAGACCCATAACATTTTAAATGAGATGATAAATTTCCCAGTGAGTGACAAATCTTTCTGTGCAATTCTTTCCATGTTTTAAGACTCTTACTGTAACAAACAAGCTAAAATTAACATTGACTGATACAGTAAACTACAGAAAAGCTACTTCCCCATTAATTCATTAACTTACTAAAAATGCATGACGATCCATTTGTGCGTACACTACCTTCTCAGCACATACGTAGCCTCCCAGATTTTCAATGGACTCCTTTCTCTCTGCCACACCAGGGCAAGTCTTCCAGGTCCTTTCACTCAATCTTCTGAGTATCCTCGAACTGACTTCCAGCTGCAAGGTGTACTCTGACCACTCCACAAATCTCCACAAATCCTGTTCCTCTGAAAAGGAAAAAGCTCTCCTCGGCATCCTAATCATTGGTTCATGCAAAACATTCTTTTCCTCTGCTTGGCACAGCAGCAGCCGTTTTCAGTCTCCTTCTCTGGGTCTCTCTGTCTGTTTGAATCAGACTGGCTGTATCCAACCAGACGAGCTGCCCCTCTTTTGTGTCATGGTGTGAGAACTGGCACTTGCGCTTCCATGAATTTCGGCCTGGGCCTCTGTCACCACGACAGCTAAATCACATTGGCCTATCTCCAGGCAGAGTTCAGAATGATCACCATCCCTTAATCCAGGGCATAATTTTTTACCTTAAATCAGAGGGGACACCTTAAAATGTGTCTGCTTTATATAGTCTCATATTTGTAGCAATAGTTGAGACTCCTGCACTGATCCCTGTGTTATAGTTTGTCAACCTAAAAGTGACGCATTCATTCAGACTTGGGTTCTGCTTCTACTTGCTTGTGTTGGCATCACAGATTAACATCTGCATTCAGCCAACATTTATGTGGTTAATACCAGCTGCACCAGACATGACCTGCTGATATAGTAATCATGATGTGAAGAAGGCATATAGTGTGTGAGCTTTTATTAACAGGGGGTTGGAGTTTAAGAGCCGTGGGGTTATGCTGCAACTGTACAGGACCTTGGTGAGACCGCATTTGGAATATTGCGTGCAGTTCTGGTCACCTCACTATAAGAAGGATGTGGAAGCGCTGGAAAGAGTGCAGAGGAGATTTACCAGGATGCTGCCTGGTTTGGAGTGTCGGTCTTATGAGGAAAGGTTGAGGGAGCTGGGGCTGTTCTCTCTGGAGCGGAGGAGATTGAGGGGAGACTTAATAGAGGTTTATAAAATGATGAAGGGGATAGATCGAGTGAACGTTCAAAGACTATTTCCTCGGGTGGATGGAGCTATTACGAGGGGGCATAACTATAGGGTTCATGGTGGGAGATATAGGAAGGATATCAGAGGTAGGTTCTTCACGCAGAGAGTGGTTGGGGTGTGGAATGGACTGCCTGCAGTGATAGTGGAGTCAGACACTTTAGGAACATTTAAGCGGTTATTGGATAGGCACATGGAGCACACCAGGATGGTAGGGAGTGGGATAGCTTGATCTTGGTTTCAGATGAAGGTCGGCACAACATCGTGGGCCGAAGGGCCTGTTCTGTGCTGTACTGTTCTATGTTCTATGTTCTATGATAGTGAAAAACGTATAAATGAAAATAATCTAAAGATGGGATTTGAAGATTTCAAGTGATGGGGTTGTGACTGTTTTCTTTGGCAGCTTGTTCCATTGTGGGATTGTCTTTAGGAAGAAAGATTATTGATACAATTGGAAACCAAATGATCTTTGTAGTTTGTATGGATGGCTACCTCACATTTTGCTATTGTCCAAGGGCACCATGTCCTTGATTCGGTCAATTTCCAGCAGTCCATTCCATATCTTAGGCAACATGGTCAGTCTATACTTTTCTCCCTCCCTTGCTGTCGTGGTTCTCATTCCAAATCTTTGATCAAAGATCAAAATTTATTTCCCATACTGATTCATACAGAACCATGCAACAAGCCTTTGGATTGCTTCAATCTGGCCATATAAGGATCCCACACACTACTTGCATACTCCAAAACTGGGGTAAATAAATGTTTGATAGACTTAAACTCTGACATCTTAATTGCAATACCAAGGATTCTGCCTAAGAAATGCAAGGACCCTGTGTTTTTTGTGGAATCCCCACTGAAAATTATTTGTAAGATGATGCACCCAGGCTTTTAGCTGCTTTCACAGTCTGTTTTCCAAACTCGGTATAAATCCAAGCCTTTATGCTTACTGACTAATAGACTAACAAATGGGGGTGAAATCATTTCCTCTTCCCACCTTCAGTGGCTGATGTAAAGATGGGTCTCGAGGAGCTTTGTTGCAACATCATTACCAGCTGATGGTAAAGTCTGAAAAATGGCAGCAGTTGTTATGATCTGAAGCTGTTAAACTCAATGTTCTATCCAGAAAGATGTGAAGCCTAATTAAAAGATGATATGCTTCTACTTGGGTTTTCACTGAGCTTTATTGGAACGTTATAGGGGGCCAAGAAGAGAGTGGACAGAGTGAGATGGAGAATTAAACCATAAAGTGACTAAAGTTCTTGAATGACATATTGAATGTAGTCGTATGAAAGCCTGCATTGTTTACTCTATCTTGGCCCATCCATGTCTTCATCTAAACATACTAAACTTCACCCCCACTCTTACCCCTATGCATTGTGCCAGACGTCTTACCAGGTGCAGATCCCTCCCCTATCCTAGCTTCTAAAATATGCACAGTGTGAGTATCAGAGCTGGTCACTACTGAGGGTTATATCAAGTATCAGTGTCTTTTCATCTTCATTGCCTTTTTTATTTTTCTCCACTTCCTGGGCAGCTTTTTATTTTTGGGTATTTGAAATAGAAAAGGGAGAAGGGTTGGGTTATGGTGAGATGAGAGGGGAAAGTAAGAAGTGTGTGCTTATCCCTCTGCAACCTCTCATTGGAAGAAATTGAGGGAGATATGGGATGGCAAAGGAAGATATCCTCATCATCAGTCACTGTAGTGGATATGGCCTTCGTAATCCCTGTTTCTAATGATGGCCAACATTGTTTCTCCATAGATGTTAAAATGTACAGACACACATGTCCTCCTCCAGCTCTTTGCTAGTGCCTGCTTTTATGTGTGTCACCTTTCACTGTGTGTCATTGAGCGCTATGCAATGTATTTAGGTGATGTACCAGAAATGGTTTAATAGCTGCCAATGTGTGGGAGCTGTGAGTAGTGGGTGAAAAGCTTTCAACAGCTGTATGTGATGATGAGGTAAGGCATATGAATCCTGATGGATGGGATAGTGAGTGATAGGGTGTAAGGAGCTGTGCAACAATGAGACTATTGGTGCAATTCTCAGGATATGTCATTTGTAGATGGAAGCAATGGTGTGTGATCATTAAACTTTTTCCTGCACTGCATCTATGTTTGACGAACAACATTTCTGGCATTGATATCCTCTGCCATTTCTTCCTACTGTTTCTTGAGCGTGTGCCTGGAGGACCTCTTGCCCCAGTGGATCTAGGCCATTCCACCTCTTTTCCACCTTTTTTCCATCTTTTCCTTCGAGGTCTCCAGCATATTTTCTAAAAACCTTGGTGCACACTCTTTCACATGTTCAGCCACTGCTCAAAGTATCACAGCACTGGTCCAGTTTTGTAAGATACTTACAACACTTGTTGGAAACACAAGGCATCTGCTCTTTAAGATGTGCAAGCTGTCTTTATATAACACTAGGCACTTGTGTTATTGGGGCCCCTGCTGATGCTAGTGAACAACAAAGGTGGCGCTGGCTGCAGGCAGAAATCATTGGTAAGAATAGGCAATGTGAATTTAACATACTGCATGCATGACAATGAACATATGCAGATTAAAGATGCTTGCGCCCATTTTTAGGTTGTTTTCTTTCCGATCTCCACCCTTCAGTTTTATGACAATCTGCCTCCTTTGTCTCTTCTTTGTCCTTATGCGCATTTCATTGCTTTCTACTGACTGCCCAATGATTATCCAGTTTCCTGTTTAGTATTCTGGGCCGTCTTTATTTACGCCAAGAACACAATTCAAAAATATGTTGTTCCAGCAACATTCAAAATGCTTGTATTGTGTCATAAATCAGCACGATCTCCATCCCAAATTGCTTTACATACAATGAGTTATTTTGAAGTGTTGTCTCTGTTGTTACTTAATTTTCAGCAGTGTGATTTGATAGTTTTGGTGGTATCGATTGAAGGATAAGTATTATTCCGGACACTGTACTTTATTGTTTGTCTTCAAATAGTGCTATGGGATCTTCTATGATAACCAGAATAAGCAGAAAGGACCATCTGTTTAATAATTCATCTAAAAAGCAACTCCAACTAGGGCGGACACCCTTAGTCATCTACTGAAGTGTCAGCTTCAGTTATGTGTCCAAATCCCTGGAATTGTACTTGAAATCTAACATTCTGATTTATAGGTGAGATCACTTTATTTATTTAGCAAATGCAATGTTCCTAAGCCAAACAGTTTCTTACCGTCTTGCTGTGTTGAGTATGGATAGTTCTCCACTAACTCTGTGGATTGGACCCTCTTCTATGATGTGGTGCATAGTTTGTTATCTCCTATAGGCACATAGGGGCTGGCTGTGATGCCCCATCTGTGGAGATTGGCCAAGGAGGGGCTGTGACCAGTCCTGAACCTGTTGAGGGTGGACCACTCTTTGTTTGAAAGGTTGAAACCAGTCAGCTGATTTGAGACCAGGGACTTGTTTGTTGTGTCCAATGATTTCCGTTAATTTGTCCAGGTGGAATTTGCATTGTGTGGGAGGATTTTTCCAGATCGACCGCCTTGATGGGAGACGTATGTTGGCTGGGCTGAATAAATTAGCATGCAGTGAGAGGTGGTGGGCATTGTAAACTTTTTCTATCATTTTGTGGGTTGATGCAAGTCGACAAATATGTGGGGGGAGTTTTTTTTAAATTCATTCATGGGACATGGGCATCACTGGCTGGCCAGCATTTATTGATGTGGAGATGCCGGCGTTGGACTGGGGTAAACACAGTAAGGAGTCTAACAACACCAGGTTAAAGTCCAACAGGTTTATTTGGTGGCAAATCATTATTCCGATCATTATTCATTATTCTGTAAATTGAGTTTGTGTCTTTATATGCCCTGTTTGTGAACAGAACTCCCACTCACCTGACGAAGGAGCAGCGCTCCGAAAGCTAGTGGTGTTTGCTACCAAATAAACCTGTTGGACTTTAACCTAGTGTTGTTAGACTCCTTACAGCATTTATTGCCCATCCACTGTGCCCTTGAACTGAGTGCCTTGCCAGGCCATTTCAGAGGGCAGTTGAGAATCAACCACATTGTTGTGGCTCTGGAGTCACATGTAGACTAGATCAGGTAAGGACGGCCGATTTCCTTCCCTAAAGGATATTAGTGAACCAGATGGGCTTTTTCGACAATTGACAATAGTCCAGATATTTTTGTTGAATTCAAATTCCACCATCTGCCGTGGCAGGATTCAAACCCGGGTCCCCAGAACATTAGCTGAGTTTCTGGATTAATAGTTTAGCGATTGTACCATTAGACCATCAGTTCCCCTTGTTTGTCAGGACAGGAAGCCAGCAATCAAGTCGTTCCTGGACCTGACCATGGGCTTTAGTTGTTTTTAAGTGTTGCCGGAAGGTCAGTGTCCTATCTAGCGCCACTCTGAGGTATGTTGAAGTTGGGTGGTGCTTGGGTTTGGGCCAAAGTGCTGGAGTCAGAGGCCTGAATTACAAGGCAGATATCGTTGGAATATATGAATTTACAGGAGGTAGTTTTTGGAAAATAATTTGTGTACAAGTTGAACAGAGTCAGGGCCAGTACTGAGCCATGGGGGAGTCCATTGGTTTGTCTTTTCCATGTACATTTTGCCCTGGGAAGTTAATGATCCTACCAACAGTCTAAATCCCAAAGGAAGCTTGATGAGAAGAGTCCATACAAGGGATCCAAGTCAAAGACCCAAAGCTGAAAAGTGCTATCACTGAACCAAGTTCATATTTACAAATTAATGCCAAATTTTCAAGTAAGGACCACTGATGTTTTGAAATTGTTCTCATTTTATAGTCCCTTGCAAGAAAAAGATGAACAAAAGAGACTCCTTGTTACAGTTTGGAATAGAGACAAAAATTCAAGGTAAGATGATAAATTTTTGTTACCTGACAAAGTATGCTGTTTTCTTTGAAAAAAAAAGGAGGATTTCCTGGTTACAAGTATTGTATAGTCTCTAACTTGGAACAATGGAACCTTAATTCTGTGTTCCAAAAGTCTGCCTTCTTGATTATCTACCAGAATTTTGTTGAATAAAAAGCTTTTTCCTTTGGTCTTGGCCAATGTTCATCCCTTAACTAACAACAAAAATCGTTTATCATACTTACTATCTACGGGACCTTGCTATGTGGAAATTGGCCTTTTTGTTTGGAATATCCTGAGGCCTACCAAGTGTTTTAGTACAAGTTTGATTTTATTTTTTTCTCCAGGTATCTTTTTTCAATCTTCTTCTTGTTACAAAGTTGCATTGTAGGTAGCACGCAGTAGCTACAATGATGCATGAAACTTTGAGAGACTTTAATTTTTGTAACCTTAATTGAATCTTGGCATTTGACTTGCTTATGATGTAATTGGTCACCATTCTCATAAATGCATTTTTGGCAAGGGTGTACAACTGTTGTGTGGGCACCGTGAACCAAGACCATAGAGGATAGTCTTAATTTCCTGCATGCTAGTCTTGCACTTCTTTTGAATCAGATAATAGGAACATAGTTCACTGCCTTAAAATAACTGATTCTTGTTCATAGGCATTCACCGCACTACACAGATTGTCACAGAGCACTGCATGTTGTTGGATCAATGATTGTTGCGATTACTGAGTATGTAGTTACTGTATGCAGCAGGATGAATCTATAGTCAACCAGTTGTCCATAAATTTGTTAATGTCCACAGTGACAGACTGGAATGAGCCTGAGATATTAAAATTCCTCCCACTGGATCCTAGACTTCCTAACCCATAGACCGCAGTTAGTAAGGATAGGCAACAACACCTCCTCCACTATCATCCTTAGCACTGGTGCTCCGCAAGGCTGTGTCCTCAGCCCCTTACTATACTCCTTATACACCTCTGACTGTATGGCCAAATTCCCCTCCAACTCGATTTTCAAGTTTGTTGATGACACCACTGTAGTGGGTCAGATCTCAAACAATGACGAGACAGAGTACAGGAATGAGATGGAGATCCTGGTGAACTGGTGCGACGATAATCTCTCCCTCAATGTTAACAAAAAGGAGATAGTCATTGACTTCAGGACGCGTAGTGGAGAACATGTCCCTGTCTACATCAACGGGGACGAAGTAGAAATGATCGAGAGCTTCAAGTTTTTAGGTGTCCAAATCACTAACAATCTGTCCCGGTCCCACCTTGCAGACGCTGTAGTTAAGAGAGCCCACCAACGCCTGAACTTTCTCAGGAGACTAAGGAAAGTTGGCATGTCCATTACAACTCTCTCCAACTTGTACAGATGCACCATAGAAATAATTATTTCTGGCTGTATCACAGCTTGGTATGGCTCCTGCTCTATCCAAGACCACAAGAAACTACAAAGGGTCGTGAATGAAGCCCAGTACATCACACAAACTAGCCTCCCATCCATTGACTCTGTCTACACTTCCCGTTGCCTTGGAAAAGCAGCCAACAAAATCAAGGACCCCACGCACCCCAGACATACACTCTTCCACCTTCTTCCGTCGGGAAAGAGATACAAAAGCCTGAAAAACAGCTTCTTCCCAGCTGCCATCAGACTTTTGAATGGATCTACCTCGTATTAAGTTGGTCTTTCTCTCCACCCTAGCTATGACTGTAGCGCTACATTCTGCATTCTCTCCTTTCCTTCCTTGTGTATGGTATGCTTTGTCTTTATAACATGCAAGAAACAATACTTTTCACTGTATACTAATACATGTGACAATAATAAATCAAATCAGATCAAAAATTCAGGGTTAAAGTCACATTGACAGATATTGTACTGGCAGTGATTGGCAGCGAGGGTACCATAAATTAGTTTGCAGCATAGCCCTGTCTGCCATGCTGATTGTCAGCTTGTGCACACGCTGCACCTCAAACATATTCCATTAAGTACATTTTTACATATATATGTTATTGTGAGGGTGACTGTGGGTGGTTGCATTCCTCCTCTGATGCAATGGGATCTCGCTGGCATATTTCCAGTCCTCTCCTCTTCCACCAAATAGAGAGATTCCCGTTAATAGGTTGCTAGCAAAAATGTGGGTGGCCCAAAATTATGTTCTCTCACCCTCATTTTCTTTACAGCTTGTTTGAAATCAGTAGTACACCAGTATGAAAATGAATGCTAATTCCCTAGAGGGCAGCTGTGTTTATTTTAAAGACTTCCATCCCCATGTGATTGAAGGAGTGGTGGCAGCATGAATACAAAATTGTCTAAGATTGAAAGCAAAAAGTAGTTGTGAACAGTTGTTCTTCCCACTGGAAGGATGTGTGATGTGGTTTCCCCCAGGGTTCAGTAGTAGGACCATTACTACGTTTGATATGTGTTAATGACCTGGATCTGGGTATGAAGGGCACAGCTTCAAAGTTTGCAGATGACACCAAACTTTTAAATGTAGTAAACACTGAGAAGGATAATAGGTAACCAGACTTATGAAGGTGACAGGCAAACGGATGAAACGACAGACATGGCAAAGGCAATTTAATGACAAGAACGGGTGCATTTGGAAGGAAACATGAGGAGAGGTAATATAAACTAAATGGTCCAATTTTAAAGGCAAACCTTATGGTTCATGTACAAAAACATTTGAAGTCGGCAGGTAAAGCTGAAATGATTGATAATGAAGCATAGAGAATTCTAAGCTTTATAGGCAGGTCACGATGCATGACTAACTCACGTCCATTGTTTTATTCTGCCTGCCGATTTCAATGATTGGAGCATGTGACTAACACTAAATGTGTTGTTCACTGGATGCAAGCCCAAGAAGGAAACACAAAATCGTGAGAGGCTTCCATGAGTTCAAGCTAGTTTGCACTGCTTAAAGCCATTGGCACCTCTGAAAGGGGAGATGCATTTTAATCAGAGTAGGCAGAGTTTCACCTGGGGAAGACACAAGAATAGGACAACGTTACAGACAACAAACTCCAGGATACATTCCTCCTTTCAGAACTGGTAGCTGACCAGGCAGTGATGGAAGAGAAAGATGACTGAGAGGACAATGAAGAAGAAGAAATGCCATCACTTGTTTGCACACCTGCAACCATCAGCATATATTGACATTGTGTATTTTAGAGAATAGCGTAGAGGTGTGATTTGCATATGATGAGATGCTAGGGCAAGGAACATGTGTAGTACAAATGCCAGCTTGCCAAAGTGCAAGCTCAGATACTAGTTTTTGATTCCCAGCTTGGGTTCACTGTCTGTGCGGAGTCTGCACGTTTTCCCCATGCTTGCATGGGTTCCCTCCGTGTGCTCTGGTTTCCTCCCACAGTCCAAAAGACGTGCTGGTTAGGTGCATTGGCCATGCTAAAGTCTCCCTCATTGTATCTGAACAGGCGCCGGAGTGTGGCAACTAGAGGATTTTCGCAGTAACTTCATTGCAGTGTTAGTGTAAGCCTATTTGTGACAATAATAAATAAACATTATACCAGTTTTACTGCAGAGGTCTTGCATGATGCCTTTCGATGGGATGATATACAGAGAAGGCTGATGGGAACATACACTGAAATGCTTGGTGCATTGGCAGGCATTCTTGAAAGCGGCAGTCATTGTCAAAAGAGCATGGAGGAGTTGACCACCAATTTAACACAAGAATTTGCGAAGAGCTTTGAGTCCATCCTTGTCAGTGTGTAAGTTATGGCCAATTCCATGAGAACACTTATGGACCCATCTGCGAAGCAGCTTCTGATCGATATCACAACTTAGCCAACCTCTGCAGTGGAAACTTAGTGAAGGTAGGTAAGCACAGCTTGCTGACACACAAGCTCGCATTGCTCTCATGAAAGCTCAACTTGCTGCCATGAAGGCTCACACTGCTGTCATCTTATCTGAGATACTAGGGGGGCAATTCTCCCAAAAATGCTGAATTGGTGGGAAAACTATTCCAGATGACTGTTTTCTCAGTTCAACTTCACACTCGAATCTCCACACTCAGTGCACTGCAGAGGTCACAATCGCGAATCTCATCAAAAACCCAGGGGGGCTGGGCCTATTCACGTCTGAGTCCAACAGCTCTGGAACTCTGCGCATGCGCAGTGGTCCCGACCTTCAGTCTCTCCGTTTGCTGATCAGCTCGATCGCTGGCCAACCCGGGACCCACAGTGTTGCCTCTCCAGTCCCCCCCCCCATGGCCTGATCGCAGACCTTCCTCCAGCTCAGACCGATCCCCACTCAGAGTGACAGCGGGACTCCCCATCCCCACCGATTGTCCCTAGGCCCCGTCCACAATGGGTCATGCCCCCTTGGCATTGTCTGATGCCCAGTGGGCAGTGCCACGGTGCCCGCTGGGCATGGGCACTTTGCCCCTTGGGCAGTGCCAGGGGGCACAGGCTGGCACTGCCAGGGTGAGCACAGTAAGAAGTCTCACAACACCAGGTTAAAGTCCAATGGGTTTATTTGGCAGCACATGCTTTCGGAGCGCTGTTCCTTCATCAGGTGAGTGAGGACTTGTGTTCACAAACAGGACATTTACAGACACAAACTCAATTTACAAAATAATGGTTGGAATGCGAGTCTTTACAGGTAATCAAATCTTAAAGGTACAGACAGTATGAGTGGAGAGAGGGCCAAGCACAAATTAAAGAAGTGTGTATTGTCTCCAACCAGGACAGTTAGTGAGAGTTTGCAAGCCCAGGCAAGTCGTGAGGGTTACAGATAGTGTGACATGAACCCAAGGTCTCGGTTGAAGCCGTCCTCATGTGTGCGGAACTTGGATATCAGTTTCTGTTCAGCGATTCTGCATTGTCGTGTGTCGTGAGGGCCGCCTTGGAGAACGCTTACCCGAACATCAAAGGCTGAATGCCCGGGCCCATGCCCAGGGGGCACCATTGCCCGACTCCCCCGGGGGGCCCCGATTGCCCCGCGCTTCATTCTGGCGGGGTCTCTCAATAGTTCTCCAAACATGGGGAGCTATCCTAAACTCCGCCGGAATGAAGTACTCCTGGCGGGTGGGAGATTCAAACTGGACCGGCAGGTTACCGACAATGAAATGCTAAACATATTTAAACTACATTAAAAACAGATACAAGTGACTTGCCTCTCTTCCCACTGGTTTCCAGCATGGTCTGGACTCTGACTGTTCTCTGGCTCTGGGAGATGCGCATGCATTCCCAGCACATGCGCAAATCCCGGAAAAAGGCCGACGACATGCATCTCCCAGCTCGACCTGCCAGAAAAATTGCGGGTTGCGATGGGAGAATTGCCCCCTAGATTCCTAAGAGGCACGTAGAGTGTCCACCAACATACACTGCATAGGTGCTGACCTGGATGAGTGGCAGTGGCGCCATTGAACATGCACCTGTTGTTCTTTGTCAGGATGACAGCATTTGTCCTCTAATCTTTGCTATTCACCCAGTTGATAGCACTCTTGTCTCTTAGTCAGAAAATTGGAGTTTTCAAGTCCCACTCCAGGAACTAAAAACAAAATTCAAGCCTGATACTCCAATCCAGAGGCAATATTATTGGAAGTGTGTCTTTTGAATGAGGCATTAAACTGAGGCCATATCCACAACTCAGGTGGGTGTAAAAGATCCTAACGTTATTTTGACAAGCGGAGACGTCCTGACCAATAATTATCCCTCAATCAATATTACAAAAACAGATTATCTGTTCATTATCACATTTCTATTAGAGAGAGCTAGTTTGCTTAAATTGGTTCCTGTGTTCCTCCAATACAACATTTCAAAAGTACTGAATTGCCTGGAAAGCCACTTGGGATGTACTGAGGCTGTGAAAGTTCTAGACAAATGCAATACTTTCTTTTCAAACATTTAGACCAATAATCTAATAGAGGTACCATGGAAAGGCCTGTGAGATGTATAGCACATGAAATGCTATCTCGCAATTTCCATCACCTTCTACGTTAGAAAATACTGTCATTATCCTGGCTTTGCTCTTGAAATAAAAATTCCAGTTCCTATATTTGGCAATTCCAGTGCATAATGCACTATGTGCTAAGAATTATACAGTGATTTGTTAAAGAGCTGACTTTGGATCACAGTGTACTGCTGCATAAGGACTCAGACCACCTGAATAGTGCCATTGAGCAGATAATCAGCCTGCATAGCATGAAACTTTATTTATTTTACTGTGAACTCTAATGTTCAACAATCCATTCAAATTTATCATTCTTCTACAGATGTGTCCAAAGCAGCTGCTCAGAAACAAGACAATGTCAGAGAAAGAACCAGACCACCTGTGTGCAGCTCTCCAGCATTAACTGTCACTCACATTCAAATGATAGCACCAATGCAATAGAAACGTGATAATGTCCAGATAAGCGGTTTTAGTGAGGTTGGTTGAAGGATGAACTTTTCACTCTGCCCTTCCTCGCACATTGCCATGGGATATTTCATGTCTGCTTGAGAGGACAGACCAGGCCTTGGTTTATTGTCTCATCAGAACGATGGCACCTCCTGACAGTCATGATGTGGAGATGCCGGCGTTGGACTGGGGTAAACACAGTAAGAAGTCTCACAACACCAGGTTAAAGTCCAACAGGTTTATTTGGTAGCAAAAGCGACACAGTGGTTAGCATGAGGTGCAGTGAAATTCACCTCCTGACAGTGCAGCATTCTTTCAAAACTCCACTGGAGTACCGGCATAGATTATATGCACAAGTCGCTGGGCTAGGGCTTGAACCCCTAACCTCAGGTTCAAAGAATGTTGCCAACTGAGCCCCAGTTGACAGTTTGTTAACAGATAAAGGAAGGAACAATAGAAACAGAAGATGTTCGAAACAACCCTGCATTTGAAATGTGCTCTCCTTCTCATCTCATACATCAGCCCTCTTTTGAAAAGTTTTCTCTACATCGAGATGAAAGGGGCAAAGATTTGGAGTCTGCCATCTGTCACATTTATCTTTGTATTGTGCTATGTCCTGCCTTACCCTTACATTTTTTTAAAAAATGTGAATTATTTGTGGTTGGCATGAGGTGCAGTGAAATTCAGAAGCCAGTCTGCAGACCTTATGGGGTCTTGACAACTGTAGACACCAAATACTTAAATATGTCAAGTTTTTATTTTGTTGCTTGTAGGTATGCTTTGAGTGAAGTAAAACTGTAATCTTATGTTAGCTGCGAGTCTCTTTTCATGCTCTCTCTTTTAATCTTTTATTTCCTTTCTCACTTTCTCTTTGAATGTTATACATTCAGCTTGGTTCTCACTTGTATTATCAACCAGGCATCTGTCATAAGACTTCCTTTACCACTTCTTTCTGAAACTTTCATCATCCAGAGAACTCTAGGTTTGTTTGCTCAACCTTTTCCCCCTCATGGGTATGTGTCATAACTGTATCTGAACCAACTTCACTTTAAGAGTAGCCCATTGTTGAGTTACTATTTTGCCTGTCAACCTTTTATTCTAATTTACCTGGTGTAGGCCAAAATGGATCACCCACTCAACACTTCTGGCTGAAGATTGTAGCAAATGCTTCAGCCTTGTCTTTCACATTGATGTATTGGGCTCATCTCTCATTGAGGATGGGGATATTTGTGGATTCTCCTCCTACAATGAGTTGTTTAATTGTCCACCACCATTCACTACTGGATGTGGCAAGACTGCAGAGTTCAGATCTGATCTGTTGCCTGTGTAATTGCTTAGCTCTGTCTATAACTTGCTGCTTGGTATGCATGTTGTTCCTTGTTGTAACTTCACCAGATTGACACCTCATTTTTAGGTATGCCTGGTGCTGTTCCAGGGTTAATCCCCTTGCTTGGTGGCAATGGTAGGGTGCCAGATATGCCAGGCCATGAGGTTACAGTCTGTGCTCTACTACAATTCTGCTGCTGCTGATGGCCAGCTGCTGGGCTCATGGTTGCCCAGACTTGAGTTGCTGGACATGTTTGAAATGTATCGCATTTAGTGCGGTGGTAGTACCACACAACATGATTAAGGTATCCTCAACATGATTATGGGATGACTTCTTCACAAGGACTGTGCAGTAGCCATTCCTTCCGATACTGTCGTGGAAAGGTTGGTGAGTATGAGGTCACGTATGTTGGTTCCCTCACTACCCACTGCAGACTTCATCTAACATCTATGTCCTTTAGGACTTGACCAGCGCAGTCAATAGTGGTGCTACCAAGCCATTCTTGGTGATGGATATTCTAATCCCCCATCTGGAGTATGTCCTGCACCCTTGCAATTGTCAGTGCATCCTCCCAAGTGTTGTTCAACATAGAGGAGCCTTGATTTAACAGCTGAGGGGTCGGGGTGGGGTGTACATGGTAATTGGTTGGAGGTTTTCTTGAACATGATGTCATGAGGATCTGGAGTCGATATTGAGGACTCGCAGAGCAACTCTGTCCCAACTGTACACCACTGTGCCACTTCTTCTGTCACACTGGCAGGACAGACCCAGGGATGGTTATGGTGGTGTCTGGACATTGTAGGTAAAGTATGATTCCTGAGTATGACTATGGCTGATGCTTGACTAGTCTGTGTGACAACTCTCCCAATTTTGGCTATGGCTCCCAGATGGAGGATCGATAGGTCTGAGTTGATGCCAGGTGGTTCATCCAGTTTCTGGTTTCATTCCTTTGAGACTTTTTTTTAGTGGTTTGATATAATTCAGTGGCTTGCTAGGGCATTGAAGTGTCACCCGCATTGCTGTGGGTCTGGAGTCTCATATCGGCCTCACATGTTGGCTCGACCAGGACAGCACATTTCCTTCCCTAAAGGGCTTTAGTAAAAAAGATGAGTTTCTACAATAATCAACAGTATTTCGTGATCACTAGATTTTTAATTCCATATTTTAAAAATTGAATTTGAATTCCACCATCTGCCATTGGGCCACTGTGTCCCCTCACTTAATTACCTGCTGAATTAAAATGAAGAAAAAAATAGTTGTGCATATATAAACAAAGTTCAAAAGGGTGACGACTGCTTTATTTCCTTAAAATATTTCACAATTACTGTTTCACTAATAATTTATGTAACTAACTGAATTTCATTAACTTTACAGATCCACTGAACTACTTGGATGTATGAGCTTTGGAGTAAAGTCGCTGCTTTCATTAGACAAGGCAAGTAATTTAGTATGAAATTAGAATCTGTCTATTTTCACTTCTGATATTCTGTAAACAAAACAACAACAAAAGTCTCATGAAGCAATACTTACTACCTATGTCAAATAACTGATGTTTATTCAATAATTCTGTATCCAGCTTGCTGGATCCCATAGGCTTTTATTTTTTAACCAGTTTGCCATGTGGGACCTTGTCAGAATCCTTGCTGAAATCCATGTAGACCACCTCAATGACACTACCCTCTTCAATCCTACTTGTTACTTCCTCAAAAAAGTCAATCAGTTAACCAGACATGACCATCCCTTAACAAATCCATGCTGACTATTAATCTGCACCTTTCGAAGTGACAGTCTCTCAGAATTGATTGCAATAATTTTCCCACCACTATGGTTAAACTGATTGGCTTGTTATTATTCAATCAATCCCTCGCTCCATTTTTAAACAAAGGTACAATGTTCACAGACCCTTAATTTTCTGGCACCACAGCTGAATCCAATGAGGATTGGAAAACGATAGTCAGACCTTCTGCTATTTCCTCCCTGTTTTTTTTTAACCAGTCTGGTGGAATTTTCATTAACTTAAACCTCTGTATCATCCCCTTCATTTGTGAAGACGGACATAACATACCCACCCACATCTTCTGCCTGAATCATAGATTACCCTTTTGATCTTTTATGAGTCCTATTCTGTTCCTAGTTATCTTCTTACCCTGATATATTGATAAAAAATCTTTGGGTTCACCACCATTTTGCTTGCCAATATTTCTTCATGGCATCTCTTGGACTTCCTAATTTCCTTTTTGATTTCCCTCCCCCACTTTCCATTTTCCTTTTGGCTTTCTGCAGTACTGAGTTCTTGATGTCTGGCATAAGCTTTCCTTTTCTGCCGTATCTTACCCTGTAAACTGCATGACACCCAGGAGAGTCCTATATTTGGTCTATCTACCCTCTGTCTTTGTGGGAATATGTTTACTAAGAACCCGTTGGATCTCCCTTTGAATACCTCCCAGTCTTCAGATACTGATTTACTTTCATGAAGCTGATTCCAGTCCACTTTTGCTAATTCATTTCTTAGCTTAGCAAAATTACCTTACCCAAAGAATTTTAACTCCTGTTCTTTCATTGTCCTTTTCCATAATTATGTTAAAATTTATTGAATTATGATCACTACCAAAATACACCCCCACTGCCATTCCTTCCACCTCCTCAGGTTCATTAACTAAAACTAAATCCAGAACTGTGCCCCCTCTTGTTGGACTTGCTACATGCTGGTCAAAAGATATTCTCCTGAATGCACTTCCTTTTATGCAAAACTTATCCCCTCTTTGGAGTTAAAATCCCCCTTTACCTCCTTGTTGTTTTTGTACTTCTCAGAGATTTTACTAATTATTTTCTTTTCAATCTCCCTCTGATTGTTTGGGGGTCTATTGTGCAGTTCCAGCAGCATGACTGCTCCTTTTTTTGTTCCTTAGCTCAATCTGTGTAGCCTCAATTGATGATCCTTCTAAAATATCAACCCCCTCACAAGCCTAATTGTTTCTCTAACCTCTCTCTATCTGGTCTGAAAACCCTGTAACCAGGAATGTTGAGTTGTCATTCCTGTCCTTTTCTCTGTGGCACCTTAGTTAATCAGCATGTAAAATACAATGGATGCCAGAGCCACCTGCTCAATACAGGTAGGTGCATTTACAAGAGATAACAATGAACAAACAATATAAAATATCATTTCTCCAATCCCCCGCCGCATGTTTTGCCACGGTGGAGGTGGCCTGCATTTGGCCGGCAGCAGAATTTACTGGTCCCACCGCTGCCAACGGGGTTTTCTGTTATGTGCAACATTAGGTTGATTGGCTATGCTAAATCTCCCCCTAGTGTCAGGGGGATTAGCAGGGTAAATATGTGGGGTTACAGGGAAAGAGACTGGGTGGGATTGTTGTTGGTGCAGGCACAACGGGCCGAATGGCCTCCTTCTGAACTGTAGGTACTCTATGATTCTATTCTGTTGGAAAGTTTTGTTATTTCAAGCTATCCGACCTCCTGTGTGGCATTGCTTCCAACTCCTCAGTAACTAAAAATAAATCCAGAACAGTGCCCCCTCTTGTTGGACTTGCTACATGCTGGTCAAAAGATATTCTCCTGAGTGCACTTCCTTTTATGCAAACTCATCCCCTCTTTGGAGTTAAAATCCCCTATTACTTCCTTGTTGTTTTCGTATTTCTGAGAGATTTGACTAAATCAAATGAGCCAGAAATTTTTCCAGCTCAAAATGGGCAAGACCAAAGCCATATTGTTTTGCTCCAAACGAAACCTTTGCAATTTTGATACTGACTTCATGCCTCTTCATGGCTGCTCACTCGTTTGAAGTTGGCCAGTTCGACCCTAAGTAGAACTTCAAATGCCACATCGAGACCACCACTAAGATTCCCTACTTCCACCATAGTCACATAGCTAGCCTGTGTTCTTACCAAATTTCCTCCGATCCCCTTTGAGGCACTTACTCCTCACTTTAAACCTATGCTCTCTGGTCTCTCTCCTGCCATGAGGAAAAGATTATTAAGTTCTGCCCTATCTATGACTCTCATAATTTTGTATATCTCTATCATATCCCCCCTCAGTCTCACCCGCTCCAAGGAAAACAAACCCAGCCTATCCAGTCTCTCTTCGTAGCTGAAACGTTCCATTCCAGGTAATATCCTGGAAAATCTCCTCTGCATCATCTCCAGTGAAATCATGTCCTTCTGATTTGCGTGCAGTTCTGGTTGCCACACTATACTCCATCTGTGGCCTAACCAGTGTTTCATAAAGTTGTACCATGACCTCCCTGTTCCTATATTCTATGCCCCGGCTAATGAAGGCAAGAATTCGGTATGCCTTCCTCGCCACCCTATCTATACATGCTGCCACCTTCAGAGATCTATGGACTTGTACCCCAAGATCCCTTTTTCAAGGTCCCAATACTCTTTCGGGACCTTCTGTTCATTGTGTATATCCTACCCTTATTAGACCTCCCAAAATGCATCACCTCACACTTACCAGTATTAAATTTAATCTGCCATTGCTCTGCCCAGCTTACCAGCTGATCATTCAGTCTGCAGCCTAAGATTATCCTCCTCATTATCAACAACACCACCAATTTTTGTGTCTTCTGCAAACTTACTAATTATATCTTCTTCTACATTCACATCCAAGTTGTTCATGTATATAACAAAAAGGAAGGGTCCCATCACCAGAGGTCATTATTTCTGCGGTACCTTGATAATAGGCTCTTAAATTTGATCACCCAATCATCTGCTTGTGTAACTTTCCAAACATTCACCTCTACCGTTCTCTTTCATTTCCACTGTCTCACAATTAACTAGTATATAAACTTGAAAATCCTCTGTTTTTTACAAACTCTTCCATTGGTTCCCTGAACCTTAAATCTTCTCACAACACCAGGTTAAAATCCAACAGGTTTATTTGGTAGCAAATACCATAAGCTTTCGGAGCGCTGCTCCTTCGTCAGACGCAGTGGAAATGTGCTCTCAAACAGTGCACAGAATCACAGAAATCAAGTTACAGAATACTAATTAGAATGCGAATCCCTACAACCAGCCAGGTCTTAAAGGTACAGACAATGTGGTGGAGGGAGCATTAAACACAGGTTAAAGAGATGTGTATTGTCTCCAGACAGAGCAGCTAGTGAGATTCTGCAAGTCCAGGGGGCAAGCTGTGGGAGTTACTGATAATGTGACATAAATCCAACATCCCGGTTTAGGCCGTCCTCATGTGTGCGGAACTTGGCTATCAGTTTCTGCTCAGCGACTCTGCGCTGTCGTGTGTCGTGAAGGCCGCCTTGGAGAACGCTTACCTGAAGATCCAAGGCTGAATGCCTGTAACTGCTGAAGTGCTCCCCCACAGGAAGAGAACAGTCTTGCCTGGTGATTGTTGAGCAGTGTTCATTCATCCATTGTCGTAGCGTCTGGATGGTTTCCCCAATGTACCATGTCTCGGGACATCCTTTCCTGCAGCGTATCAGGTAGACAATGTTGGCCGAGTTGCAAGAGTAGGTATCATGTACCTGGTAGATGGTGTTCTCACGTGAGATGATGGCATCCATGTCGATGATCCGGCACGTCTTGCAGAGGTTGCTGTGGCAGGGTTGTGTGGTGTCGTGGTCACTGTTCTCCTGAAGGCTGGGTAGTTTGCTGCGGACAATGGTCTGTTTGAGGTTCTTACTGTGTTCACCCCAGTCCAACGCCGGCATCTCCACACCTTAAATCTTCCACAGTCCAATGTCACAGCACATATTTACTCCATTGTGTGTCACTTCCTGGTGCTACACACTGCTTTGGGAGCTTTCAGATACAACATGTCTGTATATGGCTACTTTTTTCCTAAACATCTCTCTTGCACACTCTCTTCACCTTCACAAAACTCTTCGAAACCTACTTCTTCAACCAATGTTTTGCATATTTTCCATTTTGTACTCAATGTCCATCTGCTGTAAAGTATCTCAGGATATTGTGTGAACCGTACTATGTAAGTGGTGCTGAAATTGATTCACTGCAAGTAGAGGGATCCAGAGGAGTTGGAGTGATGCATGTGCACACACAAAGTCCACTTCAGTAACGCAATGGTACTGACAGATTGAAAGCAACTTGTAGTTTGCAAATTAGTTTGCTGAATCACCTTAATACTCCATTGTGACTCATTATAATTTTAATGTGAACATAACTCAAGCAAAAGTTACTGAAAGCAACTTATTCAACCGCTGACATGGTTAAAAAAGTTCTTGCATTTTCACTGTCGGAAGTTTTACTGACCAGTCTATACAAATGTTCCCTTGAGGCAATATACCAGTTCTATGTACTTACTTTAATAAAAAAAAGTTGGCACAGTCCAGTTGCTGTCAGGCTAAAAAGCGTGGGAGTCAAGATGGAAAACAATTTGAGAGAAAATGTTGATAAAAATCAGAATATGGAAATGCTGCTCAGAGACACAATTTGCTGAACACATTTTGCTGAACAGTGAATGTTGGACAAACAAATTAGCTAAAAGGTGCAAGATCAATGAAACATTCCAAGTGCTGACATCAACATCATTAAATATGATTATGGGACAACTGGCACAGACTGGATGGGCCAAATGGCTTCCTTTTGTGCAGTACTGTTCTATGATTCGATGATAACATGGTGCAGAATTACTTACATTTGGATTTGTGCCACTTATCTTCACTGATTAAATCACTTTGGAAATATTTTTCCCCAAAAGTGTAATGGTAATTGTGCTGTTTAATTCCTCACAGCAAATTAAAACTGTATTGTAAACAAATTTAAAAAACATTTTAACAGGCCATCAGTGTCCTATCTTTGAGATTAGAAATATCACAAGTGTAGTCTGTAGTTTTAAGAGCTCATGCACAATCTATTTATGGTATATGTATTTAGTATTTCACATTGATTGATGAAATTAAAGAATAGTGGTATGGAAACTGCTGAAGAATTTATATATATACTATATAAAAAAATGAATTAACATCTACAAATGAATAATTTTAAACAGATTTCAAAAAGGTCAATTTCTTTTGTGGTTTCAGTATAAACAGGCAAAATCTATTGTCCCAGAAGATATCATTGAGCTTCTTCTTGGCAAACAAACTCAGAGGAAGGGATTAAAGTGGACAAATCGTACCACAGCATAGCGGCCAATAGTTGGTTTATTACCATTACTGGTTTTTCATCAGTGGCGGCACAGTGGTTAGCACTGTTGCCTCACAGCGCCTGGGTTCAATTCCGGCCTCGGATCACTGTCTGTGTGGAGTTTGCACATTCTCCCCTGTCTGCATGGGTTTCCTCCGGGTGCTCCAGTTTCCTCCCACAGTCCAAAGATGTGCAGGTTACGTAGATTGGTCATGGGAAATTGCCCCTAGTGTCAGGGAGATTAGCAGGGTAAATTTGTGGGGTTACGGGAATAGGGCCTGGGTGGGATTGTGGTTGTTGCAGACCTGATATGTTGAATGGCCTCCTTCTGCACTGTAGGGATTCTATGATTCACTGAACCCCTTCAGGGCAGCATTTGAAACAGTTCTGTCCAGTGCATCTAGTTTGCTGGCCAAGCATCCTTCAAAGGGCTAAGATAGATTCCCAGGTAGAGAAAGTGGGTGCTGCTCCTGACAAAAAGTCTGAGATCCTCCAGTGGAGAGTCTAGCTGCCACTGACCAACCAGGAGTCCAGAGCATTTTTCTTAAGCGATTTTACAGGCAGACACAGTGGGAGTAGACCTGTTTGAACTTGCTTATCGTCCATAGGCCTACAGGACCTATGACCATGAGGAGCTCTTCACTGATATAAGCCAAGAGTATGACTACTATGTCCAGCTGGGACAGAGCCAGTGCCATCAGCATTTAAAAAATCCTTTGTCCTAACAAAAGGATCTCTCTCTTTTTTGGATCCCAGTGAAACAGGCTCTTTTCCAACTGTCCCCCATATCTGGCCACCTTTGAGTTCAACACGGTTTAACTTCACCACAAAAGAGTATTGGGTTACGTGTTTGTGTGTATGATTGGTGAGGAGGCAAATGTTGCAATTTTAAGCTTACAGCCACACAATTCCCACTGAAAAACAAAAATGAAAATCAGCTCTGTAAAAATTATTGTTCACCAGTTACATAAATAACAACTGCAATGTTTATTTACATATGACTATAACACAGAGACTTGCAGCCTCATGACTGCCAGTCAGCACCTGAGAAGGTTCTGGAACAGGAACTTCAGCTCACCAAGGTGATGCTCCACCCTACTCCCTGACTGGTTCCCCGGGTCATGCGACCCTTACTCTGCAGATGGATGCTTAAAGGGACAATCACCACATCCCTCCCCCTTGTATTCCTGTGATACAAATGTCAGTATCAATTTACACAGTCCAAGATAATTAAATATTCCGTACATGAATTTAATTAATTTTAAATTAAGTCTCTCAGGGGTTTCTGAATCCTTGTGGAACGGTGCAAGTCCTCTGTCTGGGGCGCTTCCACAGGGTTGCTGTCAGCTGTAATCACAATGACGTGCCTTTTCAGACACAGGCAGTTCAGTTCTCTATGTCTCTATGGAGACATTGGTTGTGCTTGCCACAGGATGACTTCAATGCTTGGATAATTGTCAACATTTCCAGATGGCAATATAGTTCCTGATGACCGTACTGACTACTGGGGAAAATCTCGCTTTCTCGCATGGTCTGTGTGTTTCCAGACAATCCTCCCTTGTACGTCCACTTGATAAGATGGGACCAGTTTTGAATACAGTGACTCCAGGGACCCAAGTCGACCCACTTTCAAAATTCCTCACATACATGGCTTCATCCACTATTAATGACCGTGTTGACTTACATTAATTATGGTTTGTTTTCTGGCTGCTTTGGCTGGCCTCCACCCTCCCCGACAAATTTGGAAACACGAGGCTGAATCTTGTTCTGTAACGACAGTTCATTAACAATCTTGCTGGCGGGACTCTAGTTGTTGCAAGTGAAGTAGTCCTATAGCCCAGAAGGAATTGTGAGATGCTGGTCTCCAGGGTTCCTGCTGACTGCATCTTTAGGCCAGACTTAAAGGTTTGGATGGCTTGTTCAGCTAGTCGTTGGATGCTGAGTGGTAAGACACAGTCCTAATGTGCTTGCTATCTGGATAAGGCACCGCAGAGGCTGTGCCATGGGATTCAGGTAAAGGAGGCGCTGGTATGTAGCCTGGAGGGGCAGCTGTTGACAATGAAAAAACGGATTGACAGCCTAGGCCTAAAGAGGCTGGAAACTGAGCTGGAGCGAAGTCGAAGAACTCCAACACCTGCAGAACGCCAGCCCCATCTTACTCCAGCTAAGATCTATCCTGGGTGTGCCATGCTCAACAACGCGAAAGAAAGTCTGAAATGGAATGAACTGCAAGAAAAATACAACTGGGAGGTAGAGAAGAAGAGGCTAGCCTCTGAAATGGAAGCTCTGCAAAAGCAGCAGAATCAACTTATATGATGAGAGAATAAGGCGAAACATTGTGGTTATCATCAGGGTCAAGAGGTTCTGGCAATGAACTACACCACAAGTGAAAAGTGGATACCTGCCATCAGCATCAACTGTATAGACAGGACCGGTCTCCTACACATACAAACATGAGATTATGTAACATGGAGAAGATGTGTGGATCAACTTTTGGCACCAAGAAACAGTCTGCCAGAGACAGAACCAACAGAGAATCCACATCAAGCTGTGCCAAGATAGGACCTGGACCTTCCCGAGAATATGACCCAACTCAAACCAATTGGGGAAGACAGTACTTCAGTTGAGAACACTTCAAGGCCGAGTCAACCTCAGAATGTTGTGTTGGCTCTGGCTGGGACAAACACGGATGAGGTTTAAACCAAGCCAAATGCATCGGAGGTTATAGTAATCACTATAAAGTAGATGTCTGAGGTTCGCAGACAATGATACAGAGAGTGACGTTCTCTGGAATATCTGACCTTTTGACTGTTGTTGTTTATTAATTCATTATTAGTTCATATTGCTAATTTGGTAACATTATACTGTTATTGGGGTCGGGTACCTTTGATTTAAAGGGGAAGGAAAAGTGTTGTGTATTCATATTATTTCTAGTGTTTCCTCACTAGCGGCTTTGCAGTGGAACAGGGGTGATTTAAGAGACCAATCATGTGACATCACTGAAGCCATCAACCATTTGCGTGTTATCTTAGTGTTAACATTCTTTAAATAAAGTTTTTCGTTTATTTAAACCTTCAAGGCCTGCAGCCTATCTTCTGAAACCACCACATCATTGTGTATAAATGCAGACTTCATTCTCAAGAGCATGCCTGTTGTTTTCTGGGATAAGAAAGGAAACTGTTAGTCGTGTTATCCTTTTCTCTCACTTGGAGAAAAATACTCTGTGTATTTTGAGCAACCTGTCTCGTGATCTTGAACTGTATGATGGTGGATTTCAAGCAACTTTAAAATTGCACAATAATGCATTAAAAATATTCATAGATTGACAATTCTGGTGCAAAAATCTAATAATGTTAGTTTGGCAGGTTTGTGGACTGCTTTTATAATAGCAAGAATTTTGAGCTTTTCAAAATTCATTTTTTTTTGATGGTGCACTAACCCTTTTCATTAATTACAGGAGATCAATGGTTGGTATTACCTGCTTGGAGAGGATCTAGGTAGAACGAAACACTTGAAAGTGGCCACACGTCGCCTCAAACCCATTCCAGGTATACATTGTGATATGGTTGGCAATAGTTTTCATGATGTGAATTTTTAAAAACTAAAATGTTAATGTTCGAGAGGTTGTTGCACTGGAAAGATTTTTAATGAAAATTCCATAGCCATTCTGAATGGATGCAATTATATATTCAACAATTGGTTTGTGGCACTCTGCAGATCAGTACTCAGTAAACCTGACATAAGCCGCATTAATATAATCATAGAATCCCTGCAGTGCAGAAGGAGGCCATTCAGCCAGTCGAGTCTGCACTGCCTCTCTGATTCTCATTAGGAGTGAAGTGTAAAATCTTCTAAACCTATGATGAAACTACATGATAATTTCTAGAATAGTGATATACATTTATTGCATGTGAATTTTCATCATAACTGTATTGATTAAACAATCATAGAAACTCTGGGCTGGATTTAGTCCTGCTGTCCTGCAGCAGGCTTGGACCAGGTCGCAAATCTGGCCTGAGAAGGATGCTGCCACCTAAAGTTGATCACATGGCCACAAGCTCTTGAACATGGGTGATGGGGACATGCACCAGATGACCTGCCGGTGTGGTTCTGACAGGAAACCCATGTCATTTAAACCCCACGCAGGAGAAGATGCCATATTTAAAGGGCAGAAAACCTATTTAAAACCTGAAATTCTGCAGGCGGTCTTTCTGAAGGAAAATTGCAATTGAACTTGTCAACATTGTCAGATGTGTGAATATCACAGATAAAAATTTCGGATGGTCCAGGAAGAATAAAAGTTAGGAAAAGTTCAGTTGGTGGCATCAACAGATTCAGCTGTGTTTGGAGAAGTCACAATCCACCCAGCACACCACCCTGTTGTTCAGCCAGAGCTCAATGGTTGACGTCCTCCGGGCCAGTTGGGAACATTTTTGAGGCGGCCTAGATGGAGGTCAGTTCCGAGGTGAGTGGCTGGGAGCTCTGTTTGAGGGACGACATCCAGTGTCAATAAAGGATGAATGATTCTCAAACTCACCCTTGCGGCATGAAGTGCTATACTTGTAGTAGAAGGATCCAGTACATTAAATGTTAACCTGGGACTAAGTACAGTACTGCCCATTGGTAATGTAAGAAGGCACCTGATCTGGAGCTGAAGCAGCAGTGTAGGGCTTGGTGACAACATGTAAGGACATGCCGTGGAGTCTTTTCCATACCTGTACCCACTACTGCAAATATGTTGATTGTTCAGTAATGTTAATAAAGACTTCCTGATAAATTATAGAATCATGCAATACAGAAGAGGCCCTTTGGCCCATCGAGTCTGCACTCACACATGTGAAACACCTGACCTCCCACCTAATTCTATTTACCAGTACTTGGCCCATAGCCTTGAATGTTATAATGCTCTAAGTGCTCATCCAGGTACTTTTTGAAAGTTGTGAAGCAACTTGCTTCTACCACTTTCCCAGGCGGCACATTCCAGACTGTCACCACTGCAAACCAACAAGACAATATTGTCAAGAAGCGGATGAAAGATAGTTGGGAGAAGTAGGGAGACTGAATGATTATGGGCTAGGCTGTTTCCCCCTTACCAGCCTCAACAGTTGCATAGGCAGCACATGTATGCATTGTCTGAGTCTGCATTTTTCTCGGTGCCTAAACCAGATTTTGTGAAAGCACAAGGATTGGAAGTGCAGCTGGGTAACCTAACCCCTCATAGGACTAGGAGGCAGTCTGGCAGTAAGGAATTAGCCTTAGCATCACTGGAAACATCACATTTATACCCTTTGTGCTTGAAGGAAAACAAATCCACAACACTGAGAAATCTAAGAGCGGGTTGGAGCCTAAACAGTGGCAGAAGCACCCGAGTAGGCAGGGCAGCAGGTCAGTGGATCCATTTCTAACACTGAGTTTGGCTTGGCACACATGGAGGATGAGGAGGAATTCCACTTACCCTTCACCTCTGGCAACTGCTGCAGCCATGAATGGTAGAGGCCCCTAAAATTAACACGCCAGCAGTTGTTTTTATTCTACATTTGCAAGGTTAACTGTTACAGATTAGCCACCATGTATTCCACTTCATACCTCCTCAGAGGACGATAGTCCAGATCTCTCTGCAGGTGCAGCGTCACACCTATCCTCTGCACACAACACAGATACACTCACCTTGGGGGGCATCAATGGTATGCCAGCATGGGGTGCAATCTGATGAGCACAGCACAGTCATGCAAATACAGATGAGGGAGATGGTGACAGGCGAGGCCACTGGCAGTCAGGGGACTGTTGGAGGGTAGCTCCCTGTTGCTCCCCTGGTTGATGAAGGACCTCTAATGAGAGCCATGCTCAACCTGTTGGAGTTGCAGAGGCAAATGGCAGTATCTGGTGGAGCTACCTGAGGCTTTGAGTAGAAATGTGCAGGTCATGGGGGAGTCCATTTATGGCAATACCTCTGCCTTATCTCGGGTAGATGAGCTCATTGTTTCTTTCGTTGGAAGGTGGCAAGTGTCATGGAGAAACAGTCCCAAAAGACCACACAGTGAATGCATGGTGTCAGCGCAACCCTGCAGACCATCGCTGGCATCATGAGCTGCAGTAGTGGGTCAGCGAAAGATTGTAAGTGCTCCTGTTCACCCATCCAGATCCACCACAGTCAATGGAAAGCAAGGGAGATGGCGGTTGCTGCTGATACTATATCCATCTAAGGCCTCAGGTCAAGGAGGAACCAAGCATAGATAAGAACTAGGAGCAGGAGTAGGCCATTTGGCCCCTCGAGCCTGCTCCGCCATTCAATAAGATCATGGCTGATCTTTTTGTGGACTCAGCTCCACTTACCCGCCCGCTCACCATAACTCTTAATTCCTTTACTGTTCAAAAATTTATCTATCCTTGCCTTAAAAACATTCAATGAGGTAGCCTCAACTGCTTCACTGGGCAGGGAATTCCACAGATTCACAACCCTTTGTGTGAAGAAGTTCCTCCTCAACTCAGTCCTAAATCTGCTTCCCCTTATTTTGAGGCTATGCCCCCGAGTTCTAGTTTCACCGCCAGTGGAAACAACCTCCCCGCTTCTATCCTATCTGTTCCCTTCATAATCTTATATGTTTCTATAAGATCTCCCCTCATTCTTCTGAATTCCAATGAGTATAGCCCCAGTCTACTCAGTCTCTCCTCATAAGCCAACCCTCTCAACTCCGGAATCAACCTAGTGAATCTCCTCTGCCCTCCCTCCAGTGCCAGTATATCCTTTCTCAAGTAAGGAGACCAAAACTGTACACAGTAGTCCAGGTGTGGCCTCACCAGCATGTTATATAGCTGCAACATAATCTCGCTGTTTTTAAACTCCATCCCTCTAGCAATGAAGAACAAAATTAAATTTGCCTTCTTAATTACCTGCTGCACCTGCAAACCAACTCCTTGAGATTCCTGCACAAGGACACCCAGGTCCCTCTGCCCAGCAGCATGCTGCAATTTTTTACCATTTAAATAATAGTCCATTTTGCTGTTATTCCTACCAAAATGGATGACCTCACATTTACCAACATTGTACTCCATCTGCCAGACCCTTGCCCACTCACTTAGATTATCTATATCCCTTTGCAGACTTTCAGCGTCCTCTGCACACTTTGCTCTTCCACCCATCTTCATATCATCTGCGAATTTTGACACACTACACTTGGTCCCCAACTCCAAATCATCTATGTAAATCGTAAACAATTACGGTCCCAACACTGATCCCTGAGGCACACCACTAGTCACTGATCGCCAACCAGAAAAACACCCATTTACCCCCACTCTTTGCTTTCTGTTAGTTAACCAATCCTCTATCCATGCTAATACGTTACCCGTAACACTGTGCACCTTTATCTTATGCAACAGTCTTTGGTGCGGCACCTTGTCAAATGCCTTCTGGAAATCCAGATACACCACATCCACAGGTTCCCCATTGTCCACTGCACATGTAATGTTCTCAAAGAATTCCGCCAAATTAGTCAAACATGACCTGCCCTTCATGAACCCATGCTGCGTCTTACCAATGGGACAATTTATATCCAGATGTCTCGCTATTTCTTCCTTGATGATAGATTCAAGCATTTTCCCTACTACAGAAGTTAAGCTAACCGGCTTATCGTTACCTGCCTTTTGCCGACCTCCTTTTTTAAACAGTGGCGTCACATTTGCTGTTTTCCAATCTCTGGGAACCACCCCAGAGTCCAGCGAATTTTGGTAAATTACCACTAGTGCATTTGCTATTTCTCCAGCCATCTCTTTTAGTACCCTGGGATGCATTCCATCAGGACCAGGAGACCTTTAGCCTCATTAACTTGCCCAACGCTACCTCTTTTGTGATAATGATAGTTTCTAAGTTCTCAGCTGCCATAGCCTTCCTGTCATCAATTTTTGGCATGTTATTTGTGTCTTCCACTGTGAAGACTGACACAAAATACCTGTTCAATGCCTCAGCCATGTTCTCATTTCCAGTTATTACATCCCCCTTCTCGTCCTCTAAAGGACCAATATTTACTTTCGCCACTCTTTTTCGTTTTATATATTTGTAGAAACTTTTGCTATCTGTTTTTATATTCTGAGCTAGTTTATTCTCATAATCCATCTTACCTTTATAGCTTTTTTTGTGGCTTTCTGCTGACCTTTAAAGATTTCCCAATCCTCCAGGTTCCCACTAATCTTTGCCACTTTGTATGCATTTTCTTTCAATTTGATACCCTCCTTTATTTCCTTAGATATCCATGGCTGATTATCTCTTTTTCTACAGTCCTTCCTTATCACTGGTATATACTTTTGCTGAGCACTGTGAAAGATCGCTTTGAAAGTCCTCCACTGTTCCTCAATTGTCCCACCATAAAGTTTTTGCTCCCAGTCTACCTTAGCCAACTCTTCCCTCATCCCTTTATAGTCTCCTTTGTTTAAGCACAAGACACTGGTATTGGATTTTACCTTCTCACGCTCCATCTGTATTTTAAATTCAACCATACTGTGATCGCTTCTTCCAAGAGGATCCCTAACTGCAAGATCATTAATTATTCCTGTCTCATTACACAGGACCAGATCTAGGATAGCTTGCTCCCTGTTCAAAAAAGCTATCGCGGATACATTCTATGAATTCCTCCTCAAGGCTGCTTTGACCGACCTGGTTTGACCAATGGATATATAGATTAAAATCCCCCATGATAATTGCTCAGATCAGTAATGGAGGGAAGGGTGTCACCAGGGGAGTTGGGGGAGAGTTCAGCAGCAAGCTGAGGGGGATGGCATTCAGTGTCCCCACTTCCCAAACTGGTGCCTTGATCAGGCACTGATAAGGGAATGCCACCCCCTACACCTGAAGCCCTGTCACGCATGGTGAATCTCCTGCCTGCCAGTGGGCTAATATCAGCAGCGACAGAATGAGGCCCTTAAGTTCGCATGTTAAGGCTTCAATTGGTGGGCAGGAAGGCTATCAATGAACCTTTTGCCACACACTTAGCTGGGAAGCTGGCAGGATCCTATAGAATCCGTACAGTGTAGAAAGAGGCCATTTGGCCCATCAAGTATACACGGACTCTCCGAAAGAGCATCCCACTTTGGCCCTTCCCTCCACTGTATCCCCATAACTCTGCGCATTTACCAAGGCCAATCCACCTAACCTGCACATTTTTGGACTGTGGGAGGAAACCGGAGCACCCAGAAGAAATCCATGCAGACAAGGGAAGAACGTGCAAACTCCACACAGTGACCTGAGGCCGGAATTGAACCCGGGCCCCTGGCATTGTGAAGTAGCAGTGCTAACCATTATGTCACCGTGCCGCAATACCCCTCTCGCCTGATTTTATGCACTCCCGTCATCAAACACAATACAGGGGAGGGCACAGGAATCTGCCCATTATCTCTAAACTACTGACGAGAAGTATTTTTTTTGTACCGAGGCAAGTAACTCTTTTCTAGAAGACCATGTAATTGTATTTTTCATTCACTTTGTACTGAATTTCCGATGATTTCTGCAACCTTCTCAAGTGACACTTTTCTCAGTTGATGCTGGCATTTCTCTGATTTAGATCACTTTTGAGATTTGGTTCTTAATGTTGGATTATCATTGCGTATGGCATGAAAGGGAAAGGAGACTTACAAATGTGTAAGTGTTCATTGAGAAAATGTAGAATTTTAATGGTATGCTGAATATTTTAATAGCACATTTACAGTTTGAATAATGACAGTTGAATTGATTTCACCAGAGTAGATTTAAGTTTGTGTACAGAACAAATTGGTATGTGCAAAGTCCTTTTATTTTCAGAATTACAGGACAAAATTTAAGAATAACCAAAAACTTTATTTGTTTATTTCAGGAGTTGCCATGAAAAATAATGCAGCAGCAAATGAAAACAGAGGCATTGAGGATATGCTGCAATTAAAGGTATGCTTGTATCTCTTGGTGAAATTTTGAAGTGCTTTCTCAAATTTGAGCATTAATAGTTGTGAATACAATCTAAATTTAAACTTTATCACAATGCTCAAAGGGGCACGTAGGCTCTGACAGCAGCCCAGAAATCTGTCCTCCAACTGATTACGAGGATTGCAGAGCCGTGCCCAAGGGGAGCCGCAGTGTCTCTGCATTGCACAAACATATTGCCCCCTCTCAGGATGGTAGTGTTCATGCACCATCAACTACCACTCTGCCGGTACCCTTGCTGCTTCCTTATGGCCAGTCAAGACTGCTACCGCTCATCGCGAGGTGGTGCAGTTTGAGGCAGAGCCCTAAAATCCAAGAGCTCTGAGCTCTTCCTGCAAGGCCATCTGCAGTCTCATTCAGTGAAAGTTAATAGTCTTCCATGGCAGAAGGATGGCAGGAAAATACACCTGCAGGAAAGGCACAAAGGGAATGCACAAGGGTGAATGGTTCAGTTTTGTTTGTATAAATAGAAGTGTTGTCAGATAAAGTTGATGTGAAATTGTTTTTTTATTGGTGTCTTTTACTTAAGGAGTTTGACCAAGAGGATGCTGTGATAGTATTGCTGATAGATTGACAGTGACAAGAAAGAATTGTGAAGCAACTGTGATGTTGGGATGTCATCCTAGGGAAACTAGAGTATCAGTATCACTCATGGACAACTCATCTGGAGGGTTGGGAATCCAGGGTGCCACCTCCCTTCCTCTTTCTCCTTTTCCCTCTGACACTGTTTCCCCTCTCTGTTGCGTGAGCTTCATTTCCAAACCATGCAGCAGCCCACGAGTGACTGCAACAGTAATCCCAAGGACAATAGCAGACATTTTCCTGACAGGCATCCAACTTCCATTGATTTCCTCATCAAGATCCAACATCACTCGCTTAAAAATCAAAAATGTTTGCAAAAATCCTCCAATAAAAATTAACCGTTGTTGTTGCAGACTTAATGAAAGTAAAGTCAAAATCAGCTCACCTGGATGTTGAATAGTTGTCCTTTTAACTGATGCTTGTGAGGATAATTCCTCGTGCAATTCTTCATGGGCGGCATGGCGGCACAGTGGTTAACACTGCTGCCTCACAGCGCCAGGGATCCAGATTCAATTCCCGGCATGGGTCACTGTCTGTGTGGAGTTTGCACATTCTCCCTGTGTCTGCATGGGTTTCCTCCGGGTTCTCCAGTTTCCTCCCACAGTCCAAAGATGTGCAGGTTAGGTGCATTGGCCATGCTAAATTCTTCCTCAGTGTACCTGAACAGGCTCTGGAGTGTGGCGACTAGGGGATTTTCACAGTAACTTCATTGCGGTGTTAATGTAAGCCTACTTGTGACTAATAAATAAACTTTACTTTACTTTATTTTAACCAAATGCATAGGAGTGTTAACTGGACTTGTATGATCCAAAATGGCAGGTTGTGCACCACATCAGTGTTAGAAGCTATATGACATTACACTGCTTGCATCTGGTACGTGCATGGCATGTCCCAATAGTGAAGTCTCGCCTGTCAGTAAAGGCACACATATGAACTGTGACGGAGGTGGCCAGAAACATTTCAGCCGCTGTTATTTCACTTTGACATCTCTAATGCTGACAGCAACTGCACTATGGAACCCATTTTTGCAGTCTTGGTTTGGTTGGAGCGATATGTGACAGAAGTGTAAAAGTAATGTTCAACTTATACATGACCTTAATTAAGTGCCATTTGGAATATTGCGTGTAGTTTTGTGAAGCCCAAAATAAAAAGGTTATCAAAACAGAATAATGCTACTCGTTTTTACTGGAATTATTTACTATTGATGACAGGCTATAGGTATGAGAGGAGACTTAAGTAGTTTGAACTTTTTTCTTGAACTGTCAGTGTTACAGATGATCTGATGGAGGTTTTCACGTTCTTGAAGGGGTTATAGTAACATTTTATTGTTTTCAATGGTCACTGAGGTTTCTAATAAGGATATAAGTTTTAAAGAAGTCACAAAAATACTTAAAGGGGAAGTTAGGAAACAAATCTTAACCCAAAGGATTGTTAGAATTCTCTGCTGCAAACTGTTAAACCATTTCTTCAATACTTTAATAAGGAAATTAGGTAGTTACTTTAAAAAAGAGCAGAGTGAAATATTTTGGTTGAGATTAGACTAACTTTAATTGCGACATAATGTGCTAATGGTCTGTATATGTTTACACACACAGACTAAAATTTTGATTTTAAAAATATTTCTGTTTTCTTTGTGACATACATGCTTCAATGTATGTAGGGAAAATTTTATGTTGCATAAATACTGAAGTCTTTTTTATGAAAGGTCCCCAATGCATTTTTTATTAATGGTTGTTATGCTAAGAGAAATGTTTTGCTTGTGATTAATGTGTTAGACAAAGATGGGAAATAATAAAGTAAACATTGGAGTTGAAATAGGAAGCTCAACTCAACAGTGTTTACACTTTGTCCATGCATAAGAATCAAATCCTCTTGTGCAACATTTTTTATAATATTCACTTAGGGAATTTTGCTTTAAAAAGTTACTGAAAATATTAATTGCTTTAAATATTGTTTTACCTGCTGTTGCCAGTAACTAGTCCTACAAAGCATTTCGTACTTCTAGCTTTTTTCTTGCTTGATCCTTATTTCCATAAATGAATCATGAAACAACATTGAGTCATGGACCTTGAGGAAGTAGAGGAAACATAATTGGATAGGTCTTTAAGTGCATTAGAAATTTAATCATTTAACTGATTATCAAACATAAAAATGGCTTTCTTCAGCTTATCAACAAGTACCTCTTGCTTCACTTCACTTCACATCAACTAACTGCTTACTCCAATTCAGGATTACGAGGAGTCGGAGCCTGTCCCAACAGACACTGGGCCTAACGCCCAGCAGGATACACACAGGATGGGATGCCAGTCCATCGCAGTGCACACATTTACATTCTCAGACTGAGGGGCAATTTACCATGGTCAGTCTACCTAGTCTGTATGCCTTTAGGCTGTGGGAGGAAGCTGGAGCACCCAGCAAAAAAACATTCGAACAGGGGTAGAATGTGCAAGCTCCACACAGATAGGTACCTAAGGCTGGAAAAGAAACCGGTCCCTGGAGCTGTGAGGCAGCAGCAGCAACCACTGCGCCAGCATGCCACCCCTACCTTTTTACCCAAATTTAAAACAAGTTCTACTAATCATTAGTGACGTTGTACCTAGTACAGAATCAGTTTCTGTGTAATCTTTGGTTAAGTTTTCACTACTAATCAATGCCTGTTATTGCCCTGTGCTATTGGGAATATTATAATAAATATTTCTCACCAGTATGTAAACATGTTGCAGCGAACTGACTGCAAAGATTAGAAGGAACCAAAGGTATACTCTACTTCATAGAAACATAAAAGTAAGTTTATTTCTTGCTGAGTGAAATTTTCAGGAAACCTTCTGGCTTATCGTTCAGAGGCATGCAGTGAGCCAGAGGTTTGGGAGGTGAAAGGTTGCTTCCTGCGATTCTTCTAAATCTGAGTTCCCATGGGTGGTTATGCCAACTAAATTACAGCTCACTCTGAAACATTTAAGCCAGTGACACACAGCTTCGGGAAATTTGTTCTGTGTCCAACAGTTCATTGCACATGCGAAGCAATGAATTTATTTAATGGAATATGCAAGATCCGTGTTTAGATCTTTGAAAGAACTGAATTTGTAAAAGTGGTCAGTTCTGCAAACTGGGGTGGTTGTTCTAGAAAAAGATAAATTACAGCATAAACGGGGATTGTCCAGCCGTTTGCAGGAAGAACTATTGAGATTCAACAATGCTCCAAGCAATTGGGCAGCAGGTATAGCATTTATGGACTCAATTGAGTATTATGTACAGTATATTAAATCATTCTTTTAAAGAAATGTTTGTAAATTTTGTTCACTTTGTAGCATTCCTAATTCAAGTCAGTGAATTGGGATTTTTATGGATTTTATTTACTTCTATTTCTTCTTGTCAAATGAGTTGTACATTTATGTAAAATATGTCATCATTTTCAAAACAGAAATAATTTGATTATTTTTCAACTCTGGTTTGAATCTTGTGGAATATTTTGAACTCTGGAATTTATTTTACAGTACTAGAAAGTCCTAAAGTTGCATTGAAACTTGCTATAATTTATGGTCATAGAAAGTGATAACATTTTTCTACTTTGGGTAAATTTCCGACTTTGAAAGATCATAGATACAAAATATTAGCCAGTAAAATATGAACTAGAGATAATCGGAACTGATATAAAGTTTGGGATTTCAAGATTCCTATATGGTATATATAAAATAAGTTACTTTATAAAATCATTTTTTATCTTGTAATTTATAAATCAGTTTGTTAGCTCTTAAAATCTAACCTGGACATTTTGACATGATTTATAACGATGTACAGGATTAGCTATATTATAATAAGTGAGCAACTGGCAATGGCAGATGAGGAAAAGGAACCTTCCCAATTTGTATCTTGCCTTGGCTGATTGCACTGGGGATCTGGATCTCCACAAACATTTTTATAAGAAGAAGGATGCTTTCTAAGTGCCAAGCATTGGTTTAGCTACTGGTTAACCAGAAGTGTGTGAATGCCAAGCATTGTGCTGCAAATTCACCTTGGGTAGAGGACCCCAAAAGCCATGTGCACAAACGAACATGGCAATTTTTCAACAGTACAGACACCAGTGAGCATCGGCAACCAGCGGGAAATTTGGATTGAATCCCTCCATGTCATAGGCCTTAAGAGTAGTCGGTACTTCTCACACTGATGCACAGGATGTAGAGTCCTGGAGTTTCAAAGTGGCAGAGACAATCTGTTCTGCTTCCATTGATTTAATTGATTCCATTAGGACCATTGTGATGCTGACCAGTGATTGTGGTAAGGCAGGCTCTGGCAGTAGGGGAACAGTTAATGATACTGTCGTTTGGTGCTTAATCTGAAGAAGCTGCTAACTTGCAAAATATTAGCCAGTAGAATTAGTTATTTCAGGGCTTTCTGCCACTGAAGTGTTCTTCGATGAAGCATATAACTAGGTTTAGCACAATAGAAATCTAAGACTAACACTGAGAAATGGTATGGAAGCAAGCTGTCGATACTCAAATACAAGAGGGGGAATTCAACAGCAGTTAATAGGAGGAGTTCTATTTCCAACTATATTTTGGCTGATTCCTAATTTTAATGCCATTGGTTCTGGTGATAGAAAAGATGTTTCAACAAGAGCTTTGTTATTAAATGCATGTTGGGGTTCATCACATAAGTGGGACACAAATGCATTTTAACTTGGTCCTAAGTGAGAAACTTATCATTCACACCTGGCAAGGTAAAGTGATCAGAAAGCCAGTGAGGCCCACCCATTTGAGTTAAAAGATTTTTATTTAGTAGGGCTACAAGGAGCGGGAGTTTGATTTCTGCTGCTCCAACCTTTCTCACTTTCCCTCGCAGTGAAATCTGTGTAACGCCTCTCCTCTCCCACTTATTTTGTTGCCAACAGCTTTCTCATAGTGCTGATTGCAACCTCCCAGTTACATTGATGGATATGAGGCTCTGCTGGCCTCAGTTTGGCTGGCAGATCTTGGCGGTGGGACTTCTACTGCTGCAGTCCTGAATTCCATGGAAGGTCTGCCTGTAGCCACTTAAGTGCCTGAAGGGTACTTAATACTAGTGGGCTTTCCTTGTGGAACTTATGGATATTCCCCGCCATTTCTCTGGCTGGTGGTCAAGATCCCCATCAGGCTGATATGCCTCGGAATGATTTGGTGGTGCATCAGTATGGTACGTGTAATGTACCAAATAACCTATATTTATTTTGGGTTGATGGTCCCTTTTAGAACAGGTTTCTGTTGAAGGCGATATTTGATAAAGCACATGCTTCCATTAACTGATCACGTGACTAAGTTACCTGGCAGATAAGTAACAGAATAGCAAAGGATCAACAAAAAGTTAATTATAGGGGTGAGTCGACTGTGTATATGGCTCATGCCTCAAGTAGGATTTTGGTTTTACTTTTGAATAAGCTTGCTGAAGGACACATCTCTTTTGTGTTGAAACCTCTTGTTAAATAAAGGACTCTTAACAGTGAGTTGGATTTCTTGGATAGTCAAACTGAGAAGTGGGAAGGAGTGAGTTTTAGCTGAAGAACTCTGGGGTTAAAGAATGTTAGTACCAGGAGAATTCTGACCTGAGGTGGTTACGCTTAAAACATTAACAGTGCCTGTGTTGAACTGAGAGTCTACAATCGTGGGATGATTGGAGGAGATTTGAAGGCACAACTTTGCTGGAAATGAACGGAAGGCCCAAGAGATCTCAGGGTTTATACAAATCTTTGAAACACTTCTCAGACCGAATGGTTGATCCACCTATTTCAGATAAATATCTGAGCTGAGTTTTTTAGGTTGGAAGCCAAATGGGTATAGGAGAACGTTAGGAGGTTTGGCTTAAAGTATAAGTAACTGTTCAATGTACTTTTAATATCTTTAAAACAACAGACTATTTTAGTTATTAGTATTCACGTTTGAAGATTTTTTTTGTTTTTTTTTATTTAAGCCATGAACCTTGTGGCTTCATTCTAGATTTTTGGATTCTTAAAAAAAATAAAACATTGCTGGTTTGTACTCAGATGATAACATTACTTGCAAACTGAAAGCATTAATTATCTGACGGATAGATGTATGTGGTGCCTCTACCTGCAGATTATAGTGTAGGGATCTTGGCTTTCAGGTGCAGAGGAGTTAAGCTGACTTTCAGAATATCCCTTTGCTACACAGTGGTTAGCACTGTTGCCTCACAGTGCCAGGGACCTGGGTTCGATTCCCGGCTTGGGTCACTGTCTGTGTGGAGTTTGCACATTCTCCCCGTGTCTGCGTGGGTTTCCTCCGGATGCTCCGGTTTCCTCCCACAGTCTAAAGATGTGCAGGTTAGGTTGATTGGCCATGATAAATTGACCCTAGTGCCAGGGGATTAGCAGAGTAAATATGTGGGGTTATAGGAATAGGGCCTGGGTGGGATTGTGGTCAGTGCAGACTCGATGGGTCAACGGCCTCCTTCTGCACTGTGATATTTGATAAAGCACATGGCTTCCATTAACTGATCATGTGACCAAGTTACTTGGCAGATAAGTAACAGAATAGCAAAGGATCCCTTCTGCACTGTAGGGATTCTATGATGATTCTATTCTACCTCTATGCTCCTACTCCAGTTATATGGGACGATCCCTTTCAGGCACTTGGCATTTTGATGGCTGTTGTGGTGTCTGTAGGGAGGTGTAGTAAACTGCAATAGAAAAACAGAAAAAATGGTTGAGAAATAGCTTGAAAACTATGCAGAAAATTCTCTCAGCTTTTGGAATTAGCTACTATTCACAACTTGGTCTCTAGCAAGTAAATGATGGTTAAAAGACTCTAGTCAATGTGCATAAATATTAGTAAATATGGAGATCAAATTACGTAATCAGGACTCTATTAAGATATTTAAATCAAATCACTACCATATCACTTTGATTGCACAACTCTTCATCCTCCAAAACACGCAGAAATAGGTGGATTCCCATAGGAAAATTAGCACTGCGATAACATGCTTTCTTCACCCCCATTCTTTCCTATCTATACCCCAACCAAGAATATGCATTATTCTTTTTCCAGCCAGTACCACCCACTCTTAAGTTTGAAAATAATTTATTCCCATATTTATTGATAATGTTGCAATTGTTCAGCAAAATAGCTGTATTATACAGCTGCTTATAAATTTATAAATAAATCTTTTGTTAAAATATATTATCAGTGCAAGATTTTTTGATATTCTTCAATTTTATGTTACTAGTTTCTTTGTGGTCTGTTTCAGGTTACAATCCCAAGAGGCAAAGATGGCTTTGGTTTCACAATTTGCTGTGATGCTCCTGTTCGTGTGCAAGCAGTAGACCCAGGCAAGATATTTAAATTTGAGGATGAGTTAGACAAAATTATAAGTACATCTCTTAATTTAACACCTGTGTAGATACTGCCTTTAAAATAAGATCATGGCTCATTCAGTGAATGCTTGGTATCTTTTAGTTTAAATGCAAATATTTTTTGCAATGTCAGAAGAGGTTTTAAATCATTTAAAATATGATGCCATCATGAATGATCTTGGTGGAACTGTTCTTGTTTAACTTACTATTCTGTGGAAATCAGGCCAAGCTCAAAACTGCTTTATTGGGAACCATGTAGACATACACGGACTGATTTAAGATTGAGTATTCTCTTTTTATAATAGATTTGGCTTTGGCAGTACCTTTCCATATTTCTGATTTTTTTTTTTCAGGACTTATTTCTAAACTTCTAGCAAAAATAATTATTTCAGTTTATTCTTGAAGTGCCACATGGAGGTGAAGTTGATGGAATATCTTTTCAGTCCATGTAGTCTCATATTTTAAACTATTGCAGTTTTGTTGATTTTTAGGTGGTCCAGCTGATCAAGCAGGATTGCAATCATTGGACACTCTATTACAGCTGAATGGACAGCATGTGGAACAGTGGAAATGTGTGGAGTTGGCTCATGCAATAAGGTAAAATCTTTTCAGTGAAGTGGAATGGCAGTGTTCAAAACTGAGTACACAGATCGTTTGTCAACAAAGATCAAATGCATCTTACTGGCTTTATCGTACAACTGCAACCGTGACCACTTGTATATGTATGGTCCTCTTAATGTTACTAAAATGTTCCAAGGTGCTTGCTTGACAAATGTCATCAAATAAATTTTGACACCAAGCTACATAAGAATATATTAGACAATATGACCAAAAGAATGCTTTAAGAGTTCTTGGTGGGGGAGGGTAAAACTAGAAAAGCCAATCAGCAGTGCATTGGGATAGTAAGGCCTAGAGGCAACAAAGGTATGGATGAGGGTTTCAGCAGCAGAAAAGCTGAGAAAAGATGGAGGGAGGTAATATTGCAGAGCTAAAAGTAGGTGATCTTAGTGATGGTGTGGTATGTGGTAGCAAGCTTATTCTCAGGGTCAAGTATGAAATGAATGATGTAAATGTCTGGTTCAGCCTCAAAAACATGTTACAAGGAGAGAGATGCAGTTGATGGGAAGAGAGCAGAGTTTGCGATGGGTAATTATTTTGAGTAATGACAGAGTGAATTATCATCAGGATAAAGATGCTAATTCCTTTTTTAAATTTTCACATCTGTAATATTACACTTTATTACACAAACACTAAAGTCAGTCATAAAAATAATCCAACTACTCAGTTCCATCTGTGTCTGATATTCAGCTTGACTAATGAAGAATCATCTTTATCTTGAGGGCTCATTTTATGAACATATGAATTAGGGGCAGGAGTAGGTTACTCAGCCCCTCGAGCCTGCTCTGCCATTCAACAAAATCCTGGCAATTCTTTCCTTCCCACTACTCTGACAAGGTTTATCCCCAGTGGGTACAATTTAGGAGGTGGAAGACTGGTGAACTTCCACTGAGGGCACTTCTGAGCAGCTCTTGACCTTGAGGGCCCTGTTGCAGACTTCATGGACTGAGACAGTCTTGACTGTCAATGTATCAGCAAGTTCGTGCTTTGGCAGTTACATTGTTAAGCTTGTTAACAATAAGCCCCTGAGTGAACTCCCCCTCGGGAAAGCCCCTGTCTGTGCTACCCCAAGAAGCTGGGTGACTGGCATCTGAGCTACCATGGCTGCAGCTGGCTTCCACGAGGTACAGGATGTGAAGTTGCAATCCTCCTGTCACAAGTTGTGGACAATCTTCTCCTGAGAAGAGAGAAGCTTTGTGCAGTGATTGGGGGAAGAGTGAAGAATGCAAGAAAGGGAGGTGAATATTCTGCCTTGGTGAGCTTGCAGGTGGTGGAGAGAAGAGCAGAGAAAGAGAGAGATGACAAATCCTTATTTTGACATGTTTGGTGATGCCATTAACCTTTTCTAGATATTGCAGCCATATCCTGGGGGCTAATCTCTTAACATTGGGGAGGTGATGACCTGGTGACATAATTGCTAGACTATTAACCCAGAAACTCAGCTAATGTTCTGGGGTCTTGGGTTTGAATCCCACCACAGTAGATGGTGGAATTTGAATTCAATACAAAATATCTGGAATTAAGAATCTACTGACCATGAAACCATTGTCGATGGTCGGAAAAACGCATCTGGTTCACTCATGTCCTTTAGGGAAGGAAATCTGCCGCCCTTACCTGGTCTGGCTGATATGTAACTCCTGAGCCAGAGCAATGTGGTTGACTTGCAACTGCTCTTGGGCAACCAGGGATGGACAATAAATGCTGGCCAGCCAGCAACTCCCATGTCCCAAGAATGAATTAAAAAAAACCTCTCCTATGCACCTGCATCTCAGTGGAGACAGAGGTGATGCCTGTCTGGCTTTCCATCTTCTATGTGAACAGGATATTCCGCTTCCTGGCTATTGCCTGATCTAATGTGACACTGGAGAAGCTGGGAAACCTGATTTGCGGGTTCAGCATCCACTTGTGTCCAACATATCAATGTGATACACCTACTGTGTGGGTGTATAGACTTAGCATGTGATCTGCTTTTGTGTACTAGTTTGCTTCTCATTTTCAATCCACACTGCTGGCTTGCACAATAGAAAAAAAAGAGCCAAAGGTCTAAGTCCCACTTTGTCAGTACACAGCTCCTCCATCCTCAGTTGTGTTACCTCGTGGTAGCACACAGAAACATGGGCCCTTGTGACCCCAGGCTAAACCTTCAGAGGATCTATGAGAAGTTCTGCCCCCCCCCCCACCCCCAGACATACAGCCTGCAAGTTCACTAGCATGTGAACACACCCTAGTACTGATGAAACAAACACCTAGCTATGCATACATTGCTCCACTGCCTTGGGGAGCTGACGACTAAGGGAGTAAACCCTGACAAAAAATTTGGAGTGGAGGCCAAAGGCAGACTAAATCTCATCATCTTTCCAGCAACTCCCGCAACAAAGGCAGTGCCAAACATAGTGCTTTGCATTCTTTTGGACTTGATCGAGAGGTCAAGAGGGGACCCTGACATTTTGGCAGCCCAGGGTCTCCATAAATTTTGCCAAGGCTTGCACCCTGGTGAGGATACTCCAATCTTGCTGCAGTGCGTTAACATGGGTGACAGCAAGTGCTACAAACTGCCTCCAACATAGGATGAGAATATTGTGTCCCGCTGGTCAGCCACAGCCCACCTAAAGTTGGGCTACCTCCAACCAGTAAGGTTGGTCATGGTTCATCGGCTTCAATGGGTGCTTGGAGTTTAGAATCTCTATACAGCAGTGGATGGAATCCATTGCACCAGGCAAACAAGCAAACCAACGGGGAGAAAAAGATGCCAATTTTTTGATTGGCAAGCTGGAAGGGCAGTACCATATACATGGATTGATAGGTGACTTGCAGTTGGTTAATAATGTGTGCAAGACAACCATGATCGACATAGAATTTAGTAGGCTGAACATGAAGAAAGTTTCTCTACAAGAAATCAGAATTGCCTCGAGGGGATCACTGAAAGTAAAATATGACATGTTCATCTAGGAGGGAAAAAGTAAATGCAAACGCATGAGCAAGGTGTAGACTTCTCTGTATCTTACTAATCTCAATGATGGAACTCTCTACAAATGGTTCAGAATGTGTTCCTAGCCCCTTCTCAACTCAAACAAGGCTACTTAAGTTCATCAGTATCGATGCTCCAATGTTGTGCTCCACAACAGAAGCAAAAGACTAGTTAGTTGAGCAGTTTGAAACTTCTGTCAGCAGCATCCCTAAGTCAGAACATCTTTACCTAATGGGGAATTTTCAAGCAAGGGTTGGCATAGACCATGAAGCATGGCTATCCAGCCATATCATGACCTGGGAAAGATAAATGAGAACAGATAGGGACTTGAGCTGGCAACATGAGCCTGGTGCTTACCACAGCACCATTTGTGATACAGATCACTCCCTGGTATGCACTGAGGTGAGGATGCAATCCTTGAAGCTTATTTTACTCAAAATAGAAATGCCGTCCTTGTATCAACATCAGACATTAAGCCTACCCAGAAAAAAAGCAACAGTTCAACTCCATTTCAGGAACTCCCACGGATTCTGCACAATGTGCAGAAGCAAAATGGAATGTACTTTGAGAAATCATCCACAATAGCGCACACTCAAAATAAGGGATACGAGTGGAAAATCCTGACTGGGGTTCATCACTGTGATGGAACTGATCATTGATGTCAAACGGTTTGCTCTGAGATTCAAAAGAGAAAACTCTGAATACACTAAAAGCCACTTGAAGTCCAAACATGTGTGGGTTAGGTTGCTAAGACCCCTAGTGTCAGGGGATTGGCAGGGTAAATATGTGGGGTTATGGGAATAGGGCCTGGGTGGGATTGTGGTTGGTGCAGACTCGATGGGCTGAATGGCCACCTTCTGCACGGTAAAGATTCTTTAAGTAATGTCCAACAAACTGCTAAGCGGTGTGCAAATGACTATCCAGATGTCCATTGACATATGGAACATCAACACATGTACAAAGGGATCAAAAAGGCAACAGGTCCATCAGCAAGGAATACAGCTTAATTGAAAACAAAGGCAGGGAGGCCATCACAAACTGTAAATAAAATTGGAGAGATGGGTGGAACGCTACCTTGAGTTGTACACTAGGGGGAACACTATTACCAAGAAGCTCCAGACAGAAAGCTTGTCTATGATGGCCAACTTGGATATCGAAGCCACAGTGGAGGAGCCTCGCAATATCATTGACTCACTTGCCATGGCAGAACTCCAGGTGCTGATACTATACCACCTCAACTCAAGCATTGCAAACCAGCATTCCTGCCGTATCTGCACAAACTTCTCATTCTACTGGAAGGAGGGGACAGTGCCCAGTGTGTGCGTGATACAAAGATTGTGACCCCATATGAGAACAAGCATGACTACAGCGATTGCAGCAACTATCAAGGCATTTCCATGCAGAGCGTTTCAGGAAAAGTATTTGCTTTTGTCAGCTATAGATCTTGGCTGAATGCATCCATCCCAAATCCCAGTGTGGTTTCAGAACTGGAAGATCTACAATTGACATGATCTCAGTCCGGCAGCTGCAAGAGAAATGCTGTAAATAAAGGAGATTACAATATCATGCCTTCATCAACTTCACCAGGGTATTTGACCATATGAGCAGAGACAGTCTATTTATTTCACTGCCTGCTGAAGTTCCTCATTGTGATCTCTGCTTTCCATATCAAGATGATGACACAGGTCAGCTATGGCAGGACAACATCAGAACTCTTGTAGATCCACCATGGGGTCAAACAGGGTTGTGCTCTGACATTGACATTTTTAAACATATTATTTTCTTTGCAGCTGTCATATGCTTTTAGATCATCCACCGAGGAATCTACTTGCATACCAGAACTGATGGAAAACTGTACAATCTTTCTCACCTGAGATCAAGACAAAGGAGCACCAAGTCTTCTTCAGAGTCTTGCTCTACTCTATACTGGTATTTCATCGTGAGGAACACCTGCAGCACTTGTAAAGTTTGGTTTGACCATCAGCATCAGGAAGACAAACAGCAATGGTCTAGGATGTTGCCAGATCACTACCAATCAACATTGACAATGTGATGCTGGAGATTGCTAATAGCTTCACATATCTCTGCTCTTCAATCACTAGCAATCTGTCACTTGCTGAAATCAACTTGTGAATTGCAAAAACAGCAGCTGTTATGTCCAAGCTGAATAAGAGCATATGGAACAACAGCAACCTGACGGTGAACACCAAACTGCAAGCCTATGAACTTGCTTACTCAGTGCACTTTCTACAGCAGTGAGATCTGTACAACATATGTTAGGCAGAAGAAAATGCTGAACAGAATCCACCTTTGCTGTCTCAGATGTATCCTCGACATCTCTTAGCAGGAAAAGGTCATCAACTCAGGTCCTGGAGCATGTTATTTCCATCAGCATATTTTCATTGTTAAGCCACAAAATCTGCGCTGGCTCATTCACATTCATCGGATAGATGACAGCTGTCCGTTCAGTGAATTGACCACTGTGTCATAACCTGGCCTCCATACCTTCACTACAAGAACATTTGCAAGTGAGATCTGTAGATGGTGGACACTGATACTGACAACTAGTAGATGGCTGCTGATGGCTGTGGCCTCTGGAAGCTAACTGTTTGGACAGACATTGTGAGCAGAAATGAAAAGCTCAACTGGCTGAGAGAAAGTAAGCCAGCAAATTGTGCACCTTTTCAGAGCAAAGCAAATGCGATAGAAACTGTCATGCCAGATTGGGGCTCCCAAGCCCTATCACTCAGCGCTTAAACATAGTTAACTACAATAGTACAAATCATCTTACAGGACAGAAGGCTGCCACGTTTTTCTTCAGACTTATTCCTTCCTGTCTGCAGCTAGCATGCACCCCCATTTAAATGATGCTAACTGCCTTTAACTGACATCAGCTGAACCCAAGTTCCCATCCACTCACGCAGATGTGCAGTCAAAGAAGAGCCTGGGTTTAGTGCATGCCTGATTTCATTATAATGAGTTGGTAGCATCAACTCAAAATGGTTTCTCATAATTTCTAGGCCATTAAGTTTGATTGTGGAGCATCCTGCAATGAATGACATGCTATTATTTCTTTCTCTGGCGAAAACATCCAGCAAGTAATCATTTAATTTATTCTCAGTCCCAGTGATGTTTTTCAGTAAGCTTAATTCTTAAATTACTATTATACTATTGAGAGTATTTCTAAATGTTATGTTTCTCTTTTACAGCTACGCTAATTTCTAGTTTTTTGCCAAATTAACTACTTTTTCAATTTTTTTGAGGTTTCGACATTTTCTCAGTGGTTTCACTCATCCTTCCCTTTCATAAACTTTGTAGTTTGTTTTTCTTAATATCATTTCATTTTGTGTTGTTTGGAATACACTCAGGTTCATCATCCTCAAACTTATGTTCTCTATTGTTTGATATGCATTTATTAATCAAGCTTTATGGGGCATGCCTTAAGATGCTGTATTTCTCTTTGTGATGCATGATACAACCTTATCATAAATATCTAATCTACAGATCTCTTGTATGACAGCACCATTGTATTAATTGCCCCAAATATTCACCGATGAATTATATCACTAAATGAACTATTGAGGATACTGCGCTGTTGATTTTGTTGCTTTCAATGAAATTTTAAGTGCAAATGATTGTATTGGACAGTAAAGGATAAATGAACAATTGGAAATATAATCATGCACAATTTCCCAGTATTGCCTGTAAGTGGATGAGGCTCTGTACTAGGGGCGCACAAGCAGAAAATCTACCTTTTCAGGCAACATCACATATTTGTTTCTAATGCTATGTAATTTACTCCTTTACAGAAACTGTCACAGTCAAATCATTGTTTTAATCTGGCGTCTTGTTCCTCGGTTGAAGCCCAGCTTTGAACGCATGATTAGAAAACCATCTTACAAATCAAATTATGATTTGCAGTCTCCACCCAACAAACGTGAGAAGAACTGTAGTACTCCATCAAGTTCTATGGACCACAGAGAAAGTTGCCATATTGTGTATGATGGTACTGATGGGGTTGTACTGAACAGCTGGGAGCGACGTGAGGAGTTTGACAAATGTCCACAAAGTGGGCCTATGGTGTCAAATGTTGTGTCTGAGGCAGACAATTTTCTCATTCTTTCACCAATAAAACGTGGGAGCCAGGTATGCACCTTATGAAAAGAAAGTTGGCTGACTTGATTAAGTTGTGTGTTGGAAATGTTGAAATATTTTCTTTCTAATATAAGAACAACTCTCATTTAAATAGTGCCTTTAACAAACAAATGTAGCAGGGTCTCCACAGTGGTGTAATCATTGAGTCAAAGCACGAGGTATGAGGGGAACTAAAAGCCCGGTCAAGGTTGGTGATTTTAAAAGGTGGAGGAGACCCAATTGGGATTTAGGAAGTGATTTTGAAGGCTTACAACCTATATGGCTGAAGGCATGACTGTCAATGATGTGATGGAAGCAGGGAGGGATTCACAAGAGCCTAGATTTGAAAGAAAGTTTCTAAGAGGGTTGTAAGGCTGGAGAAGGCTACAGTGATTGGGAGGGGTAAAGACATGAAGGAAATTGAACAGAAAGATAAGAATTTTAAACTTAAGACATTGGGAAAGTAGGCACCATAGTGGATCAACAAATGTGGGGTTGAGGGGTGAATATGGGAGAGCGGGATACGTGTGACAGAGTTTGGATGAAATGAAGTTTATGGCAGGTGCAGGAAGAGAGTATTGGAGAGTTGAGTCTGAACGTGACAAATGCATGGTTGAGAATTTTGGCAGTAAATGGGTTAATGTAAGGGATGGGGAGATATACAGGCATATGAAAATATCTGACAGAGAAAGACCAGCTGTGCCTTTCAATCCACTCCATATAATTGTAATGCCTTCATGAATCCACAAATGGAAAGTCCCTACACATCCAAAGTCAGTTAATCTCTTGGGCGAGATAAAAGACATGAACCCAAAGCCAATTAAGGAAATTGCTCTAGGCAATTAAAATTAGTCCAGAAGATCAATTCCAGAAAATCAAATTTACCATAGGCAAAACAGGCACTGATGGACAGGTGGAATAGGCAATGCTCAAGATGGAAGTGAGATGGGGTCAAAAAACTGGTTCTGAGTCAAATATGACACTGGGTGGTGAATAGTCTTTCAGTTCATAGGGACTGTAGGGTTGCCTCTGAGAGTAAAATTTTGTGCTGGGTATAAGAAAAATATCTGGAACTTACAAAAGTTGTCACAGCTCCAAGGTTTAGTGTTTGAATATTAAAGGTTAAAAGTTGAAATTTTACCTCACACAACTGACTCATGTGATCAAACTAAGTTCACTTTACTAATAATTTGATTACTTTGCAGATTCTGAGGAAACCTCCTCAAGGGAACCATGTCATATATGGTAAGTGTTCAAGATTAATTATTAATGTCGCCTTCTGATGTACAACTTTAGTTGATAATAAGAAGCTGTAAATCATCAGCAAATTTAGTGTTGCAGGCCTTGAACCCGGGGTCAATTAGGCACACAGACTAGAGTTTAATGTTTAAAACAGGTGACGTTTATTCATCCATGGCAGTTGTGTCTTTAAATTGAATAATATACTAAACAGTAACAAGAATTATTTTCCAGCATATACCTTCTCACTCAGCTACTTCCTCTCCAACTGAACTATTTCACTGCCTTTCACTCTTCCATGTTGAGGTATTGACTTTAATTGTCCTTAATGGTTTTTGTTTGCTTACTGCCTTGCCTTAGTTGTTCTGACATTTTGTCTAACATTTTAAAGTTGTACCTATGCTGTACTTCTATCATAGGTATAGAGTCTCAAACACCTGTAGCTCACATATTCACATCATAGTCACTCAAGGACATACATTAATTCATCAGGATGAGATATGGGGTGCAACGATAATGTTTCTGTCATGCTATCCCACAATTGATATATCTCTGCCAAAAATGAATGGTAATTTGTTTTCCATACTTGGTGAAGGTATTTTTTAAAAATTCCACTTTTTGTAAATTTTGTGCTCAGTAAGATATTAGCTTTGCAGTATATAGTAGCCTTGAAATACAAATATTCTAAGATTATTTACAGATTAATATAAAACGAAGATGGACTCTGAGCTAGAGGCAAGTTTAGTAGACTTGGATAAAAACCTGCCTTCTGAGGAATTTTTTAAAAGAATAGAGAACTGATCAGGTTTAAAGTGTAAATGCGAGAATGCAGAGCTTATGTAGCTGAAGGCTGTAGCTATAATTGTAGGACAATGAGGCAGGTAGATAGATGCACATGAAATTGGAGTCACAGACTGAAGGGATGGGAAGTAAGTCTGGAGGCGATCGCTGACTTAACAGCGTAGCAAGATTATGGAGAGGTTTGAGGATAAAGAACTTTACTATCCATAACATAATAAATGTAGTAGTGGTGAGCAGATCATCTGCTCTGTTCTCTATCAGGTCCTGCACTTTCCTCTTCAGTTGCTTTTTGATTTTGATTTGATTTATTATTGTCATATGTATTGGTATACAATGAAAAGTATTGTTTCCTGCGTGCTATACAGACAAAGCATTTCATACATAGAGAAGGAAAGGAGAGAGCGCAGAATGTAGTGTTACAGTCATAGCTAGAGTGTAGAGAAAGATCAACTTAATACGAGGTAGGTCCATTCAAAAGTCTGATGGCAGCAGGGAAGAAGCTGGTCTTGAGTTGGTTGGTATGTGTCCTCAGACTTTTGTATCTTTTTCCTGATGGAAGAAGTTGGAAGAGAGTATGTCTGGGGTGCGTGGGGTCCTTGATTATGCTGGCTGCTTTTCTGAGGCAGCGGTAAGTGTAGATGGAGCCAATGGATGGGAGTCTGGTTTGAGTGATGGACTAGGCTTCGTTCACGACCCTTTGTAGTTTATTGCGATCTTGGACAGAGCAAGAGCCATACCAAGCTGTGATACAAGCAGAAAGAATACTTTCTATGGTGCATCTGTAAAAGTTGGTAAGAGTCGTAGCATACGTGACCAAATTTCCTTAGCCTTCTGAGGAAGTAGAGGTGTTGGTGGGCTTTCTTAACTGTAGCATGGACGTGGAGGAACCAGGACAGATTGTTGGTGATCTGGACATCTAGAAACTTGAAGCTGTCAACTATTTCCAGTTCATCCCCTTTGATGTAGGCAGGGGCATGTCCTCCACTATGCTTCCTCAAGTCAATGACTATCTCCTTCATTTTGTTGACATTGAGGGAGAGATTATTGTTGTCGTACCAGTTCACCAGATTCTCTATCTCTTCCCTGTACTCCGTCCCATCATTGTTTGAGATCCGACCCACTACAGTGGTGTCATCCACAAACTTGAAAATCAAGTTGGAGGGGAATTTGGCCACAGAGTCATAGGGGTATAAGGACTATAGTAAGGGGCTGAGGACACAATGTATTGAGGCACCGGTGTTGAGGATAGACGTGGAGAAGGTGTTGCCACCTATCCTTACTGATTGCGGTCTGTGGGTTACGAAGTCTAGGATCCAGTCGCAGAGGGAGGAGTCGAGCCCCAGACCACAGAGTTTGGAGATGAGTTTTTTAGGAATAATGATGTTGACGGCTGAGCTGTAGTCAATAAATAGGAGTCTGACATATAGGGTAGTGTCCTCCCATTGTAGGGTCCTCCCATTTTCAGCTTCAGTAAGAAATGAGTAAGATGACTAGGAAAGATTACATAAAGCGGTTTCCTAATGCTTTTATCATGTGTGCTTAAAGGAAAAGCAAGTCCTCTTCCCAGTAGGTCCTCAGCGTGTAAGCAATCATTGTCCCTCAAGGTACTAGTTCTTCTGCCATTACCTCCGAAAATTCACTGATTCTGCTACTGGGCATAACCCTGAGCAGGGTCATTTGAGATCTTACGGAGTAGTCATACCTGCCCTATTGCGAGTTGCCCCGGTCCAGTTAATGGGATCGGAAACCACTTAATAAGGCTGACTTGTTGCTGTGGGAGCAGTAAATTTCTGATTGGAGGGAATCGAACAGAATGTTTCTGGATAGATGTAAAAAGATTTTATAGCCACCAACATACTCAAGATCTGGGAGATAAGGGAGTTTGGAAATGGGTTGGGACCTCGTGATAATTTGTTAATAAGGATGATCTTGAAATAAAGTGGGATGTTCCCTGTGGATAGGGAACCGTTTAGAATATTGGAAAATGTGGGATCCAAAAGGGGAAGTTGGATCATCAGGAGTTCAATCGAAATGGGGTTGAAGAAGTAAGATGCAAGTCTTGTGGGTGCGATGAGCATGGGTGATGGAAGAGGAAATTTTGGGGAGTAACTGGAGTGTTGGCATTAAACTGAGTTTCAGAGCTAAACAGGTGGGACTGGGTGGAAGTTTGTCATTGTGGACATAGACTATGGGGAGAACAGCAGACATGAAGCTTCACCTGAAAGGGGTGTTTAGGAGCTGGGATGGTGAGCAGGGAGGAGGTAAAGGGGCAGGTGTTGCATCTTCTACGATTGCATGGGAAGATGCTGTGGGCAGGGGATGAGATGTTGGGTGTGATGGAGGAGTGGACCAGGGTAACCGGAGAGAACGCTCCCTGTGTAATGCTGAGGGGTGAGGGGACGATGCGTTGAGTAGTGGCGTCATGCTGGAGTTGGCGGAAAAGGCGGAGGATGATCCCTCGAATGCGGACACAGTGAGATGAAAAGTGAGGACAAGGGGGACTCTATCCTGCAAGAAACAATACTTTTCACAGTAGACGAATACATGTGACAATAATAAATCAAATCAAATCAAAAGATGAGAATTGGTTTGGATGGGTGAGTGCATATTGAAAAAAAAGCTCCAGTTCTAAGAAAAAAACAACAAATTTAAAGACACAAGAAAAGAAAGAATACAATTTGAAAAGGAAGAGAAAAGAAATAAGAGGGGGAGGAAGTTAAAGAAGCACTGCGGTCTAAGAATTGGTAACTGTAATGGCGGGCAAAGGCGGTACCATGGCAACGTTCAATAAAAACATGAAATGTTCACAAAGGGAGATTTCAATGTTGCAGCAAACAGGATACCAGATGAACTTAAAGTAGTCACTTTCCTTATCTTAGTAGGTTGTAAAACCTTTCATTGCGACAGAGACTTACCATGTCGAGAACCTACGAGGAACTGACCAAGACTAAACAGATCTTGGTGATGTTACAAGTTTTTTAAAAAGGTGTTTTGATCTTTTAGGCTGTTCCAGTTTGGCTGTGCATAACCTAATACTGAAACCCAAATTGCCCTTTTAAACTGTTTGAGTTCAACACAGATATAACCATTAGGCAAAGACTCTGACACCAAATCAGTAAATAGTATCAAAGTTTATTGATAATAAACAAGTTCCAGAAACTTATTAGCTAACTAACAGAGGCAGAATGTAAAAGAAGTATAGTTATCAATGAAACTCGACTCACCTTGAAATGGGTGATCAATCCAAGAGAAGTAGACAACAACTTGAACTCCTTGTGGCAGCAGAAAAACTGCCACTGCCTCCAAGAAGCAACTTCCTGGGATTTCGACTGGCAAGGAATCTGTTGCCCAACCAGTCATAGTGCTAACTACACTCTACTCATCTGTGCCTGAAGTTTATTGGAGAAGATCTTGTGGTATTGGTAGAATTGAGGGTAGGAGGCCATGGAGGTTCAACAAACTAAGAACTTTATGAAGGCGACGTGCTCACTACAGGCTATGATCTTATTCTGCCCAGTTACCCACTCAAACGGTTGAAGACATCAACTCCGATGACATCATGCATGCATTATATAAAAGTGACATGTTCAGCTTCAATGCTGCTGGTAAGGAATCACACTAATATTATAAATACACAACATTTCTCCCCTTTAAATCAAACGTCCCCAACACATTAAACGAGTATGACATAAACAATCAAATAACAACATCATCAATAAGTCAGATGATGTGGAGTTCGTCATTCTCTGAATGGTTGTCTGCGAATCTCAGGCATGTGCTTCTTGGCACTTGCTGTAACCTCTGGTGTCTTTAGCTTGACGTGGACGTCGTGAGTGGTTGTTTTAACCATGGTTAATGATGTAACAATGGTTGACGTTGTGACTTGAGGTTAACTCGGTGCTTAATCTGCAATTGAGGTGCTGTTTTCCCAATCGATTCTGTTAATGTTAGGTTTTCGGAAAGGTTCAGTTCGTAACTTGGCATTCTAAAATCCATAGAATCCCTATAGTGCAGAAAGAGAATGTTCAGTTCACCGAGTCTGCACCATCTCTCCCAAAGAGCATCCTATCCAACAACCCCTCCCAATCCCATGCATTTACTATGGCTAACCCAACTATCCTACACATCTTTCAGCCACTAAAGGGCCATTTAGCATGGCCAATCCACCGACTCTGCACATCTTTGGATTGTGGGAGGAAACTGCAGCATATGGGGGGAACCCATGGGGAGAAGGTGCAACTTCCACACAGACAGTCACCCAAGGCCAGAATTGAACCTGGATCCCTGGCGCTGTGAGATAGTAGTGCTACTCTTAAAATCTCATACTCAGACTTACTTACAGTGCACATGAAAACCATAAGCTCCACAGAGGTGTTAGAGGTAAGAGAGAGGTTTAAGGAGATGGCTGGCAGCAAAGAAAAGGGGCTTTAGTTTATTATGGCTTTTTTCTGAATAGCTTAATAGGTTACATACATTTTTGTTTGTTTTTGTGTGTATCCTGCAGGAAACAATATCATGAAGACACCTGTTGTAGCAATTGGCTTGATTTATTGATCCTTGCTTTTTCAGTGCTGCTAGCTTTGAAGAAAGAAAGATGAGTTGATTGGTTGATTTGTAGCAGCTGCTGGTTATTGATTTATCACAAATACTACCAGAAAGGGGACTGGTCAATTGTTTGCATTTTGGTAGTGGGACATTTGAGACAAACAGCATTATTAATCAAAAGGATAGTGATTTTCCAAGCCGATGAAAAGTGTTGGACATACTATTTGAGTAAAAATATAAAAAATAGGAGCAGGAGGAGGCCATTCGGCCCTTAGAACCTGCTTCTCCATTCAGCATCTAATGGTTGATCATCCAATTCAATACCCGATCCCGCCTTCCCCCCATATCCTTTGATTCCTTTTGCCCAAAGAGCTATATCTAGCTTCTTCTTGAAAACATACAATGTTTTGGCTTCAATTGCTTTCTGTAGTTGTGAATTCCGCAGGTTTACTACTCTCAGGGTAAAGACATTTCTCTTCACCTCAGTCCTAAAAGTTTTACCCCTTATCCTTAGGCTATGAGTCTATGACCCCTGGTCCTGGACTTCCCACCATCGGGAATATCCTTCCTGCATCTACCCTTTTGAGTCCCAGTAGAATTTTATAGATTTCTAATGAGATCTCCCCTCATTCTTCTGAACCCAAGCGAATATAATCCTAACCGACTCAAACACTCCTCAAACATCAGTTCTGCCATTCCAGGAATTAATCTGTTAAACCTTTGCTACACTACATCGAAAGAACATTCTTCCATAAGGAGACCAAAACTACACACAATATTCCAGGTGTGGCCTCACTAAGACTCTGTATGACTGGAACAAGACATCCCTGTTCCTGCACTCAAATCTTCTTGTATGAAGGCTAACATACCATGTAGACATGTGAAAACTTTGGAAGTTGTGATGCTATTGATGTGTGTTAGGCATATGATGTCTCATTATATGGTCATTGATGTGGCGTTCACTGGAGGCTAGGTATTGCCAAAATCTTCAGCCAATACAGACTCACGAAAGTCAGTGTCCTGGTTAAAGACGTATCTTTATTAAGCAACGATCGATGGGAGAATGAACATTGGGCAGTCCAATGCCTTACTACAAGAGAAGCCATTGAGTACTCCAATACCACTCTGAAGTTACAATGCATTGGACAGGTCAATTATACATTTCTCAAGTTTACATTTCCCGCCTTCCGTTAGTTATGAGGAGATTTCTTGAAGAACTCTGAGCTTACTACATCTATTTGAATGTGATTCAGTAAAAGCACTCTGGCATTATGCAGATATTAGAATGCTTTATTCGTTGTACCAGTTATGAGAATATAAGTAAATAAGAGAGCAGGCCTTATCGGCTCTTTGAGCTTGCTCTATTATTCATTGAGATCATGGCTTAATCTTCTATCTTGACTTCATTTTCCCTTCCTCTCCTTTATCCCTTGGGTCCCTTCATCTCCAAAAATCTATCAATTCTAGTCTTCCATATATTCAATGACTGAGCATCCACCCTCTGGCGTAGAATCATTCTTCCTTAAATATTCCTTAAAAAGAATTCGAACTTTAGGGGGAAATGCTGTTTTGCACAAAACTTTGCAGTTCAAAAGAAAAATAGCAATGAGAGCAACACTGGGACCGTCCCCACTGTTGATATCATCGGAGGGGCTAAGTAGAGCGAAACCACTGATAAGAGAGCCTGTATGCTGTTAAGAAAATTCATGCCTGGTAAAAAGCTCAGTCAGAATTCTCCTGGGTCTAATATTTTCTTCTACTAAATGCAAAAGTACTTTGAACAAAACTGACTTCCTTCTACATTTTCCTCCCTCTTAAATTGATTGATTGCTTGTCCACTTGCGGGGGAATGGGGTGGTTGGGCCTTCAGTTTTTCATTCTCGTGCTTTAAATTCCGATTCTAACTTACGAATGTAAAACGGCAGGAGGCATATTCTGCCTTCAAAAGCATTCAAATGTTTTGTCCAGATGAAGTAGAACAAAGAACAAAGAACAGTACAGCACAGGAAACAGGCCCTTCGGCCCTCCAAGCCTGTGCCACTCCTTGGTCCAACTAGACCAATCGTTTGTATCCCTCCATTCCCAGGCTGCTCATGTGACTATCCAGGTAAGTCTTAAACGATGTCAGAGTGCCTGCCTCCACCACCCTACTTGGCAGCGCATTCCAGGCCCCCACCACCCTCTGTGTAAAAAACGTCCCTCTGATATCTGAGTTATACTTCGCCCCTCTCACCTTGAGCCCGTGACCCCTCGTGATCGTCACCTCCGACCTGGGAAAAAGCTTCCCACTGTTCACCCTATCTATACCCTTCATAATCTTGTACACCTCTATTAGATCTCCCCTCATTCTCCGTCTTTCCAGGGAGAACAACCCCAGTCTACCCAATCTCTCCTCAAAGCTAAGACCCTCCATACCAGGCAACATCCTGGTAAACCTTCTCTGCACTCTCTCTAACGCCTCCACGTCCTTCTGGTAGTGCGGCGACCAGAACTGGACGCAGTACTCCAAATGTGGCCTAACCAGCGTTCTATACAGCTGCATCATCAGACTCCAGCTTTTATACTCTATACCCCGTCCTATAAAGGCAAGCATACCATATGTCTTCTTCACCACCTTCTCCACCTGTGTTGCCACCTTCAAGGAATTGTGGACACCTAGGTCCCTCTGTGTTTCTATACTCCTGATGACTCTGCCATTTATTGTATAACTCCTCCCTACATTATTTCTTCCAAAATGCATCACTTCGCATTTATCCGGATTAAACTCCATCTGCCACCTCTCCGCCCAATTTTCCAGCCTATTTATATCCTGCTGTATTGCCCGACAATGCTCTTCGCTATCCGCAAGTCCAGCAAGTAGAATTAGAAAAATTTGTTTGAAAAATGGCTCCCATTTCTGGTCTCGTTTTGGCTGGTATATTGTAGCATAGGTGTCATGTGAAAGGGATGTGTGCTCACTAAACTGCTCATGGAAGGTTATGAAGCTATTGAGACATTTTGGGAAATATCCAGAAGTTAACCATATTACTGGAACAGATAGTTAGAGGAGTGTACTTTTTCTTTATTTGTTTTACTGAATGTGGGTGTCTCTCTGGCTAGGCCAGCATTTATTGACCATCCCTAATTGTCCTTGAGAAGGTGGTAGTGAACTGCCTTCTTGAACTGCTTCAGTACCTGAGATAGGCACACCCACAGTGCTGCTCGGAAGAGAGTTCCAGAATTTTGACCCAGCGACAGTGAAAGAATGGCAATATATTTCCAAGTCAGGTTGCTGATTGGCTTGAAGGAGAACTTCCAGGTGGTGGTGTTCCCAGGTATTTTCTGCCCTTCTAGATGGCGGCAGTGGTCATGGATTTGGAAGGTTCTGCCTCAGGAACCTTGGTGAGCTCTTGCAGTACATCTTGTAGATGATACACACGGCTGCCACTGTTCGTCGGATATCGAGGGATTGAATGTTTGTGGAAGGGGCAGCAATCAAGTGGGTTGCTTTGTTCTTGATGGTGCCGAGCATCATAAGTGTTGCTGGAGCTGCACTCATCTAGGCAAGTGAAGAGTAATCTATCACACTCCTGACTTGTGTCTTGCAGATAGATGGTGGATAGACTTTGGGGAATCAGAAGGTGAGTTACTTGCCGCAGCATTCATAGCCTTTGATCTGCCCTGGTAACCACAGTATTTATATGGCTAGTCCAATTCTGTTTCCGGTCAATGGTAACGCCCAGGATGTTGACAGTGGAGATTCAGCGATGGTAATGCAATTAAATGTCAAGGCATGATGATCAGATCCTCTCTTGTTGAAGATGGTCATTGCATCGCACTTGTGTGGCGTGAATGTTACTTGCCATTTCAGCTGAAGCCTGGATATTGTCCAGGTCTTGCTGCATTTGGACATGGACTGCTTCAGTATCTGCCAAGTCACAAATGTTACTGAACATTGTGCAGCGAATATCCCCACTTCTAAGCCAACGATGGAAGGAGGTTCATTGATGAAGCTTTTGAAGGTAGTTAGGACTAGGACACTACCCTGAGGAACTCCTGCACAGGTGTCCTGAGGCATAAATGATTGACCTCCAACCACCACAACCATCTTCCTTTGTGCTAGGTATGACTAGCCACCAGAGGGTTTTCCCTCGATTCCCATTGACTCCAGTTTTGCTGGGGCTCCTTGATGCCATACTCAGCCAAATGCTGCCTTGATGTCAAGGGCAGTCACTCTCATCTTATCTCCGGTGTTCAGCTCCTTTGTCCATGTTTGAAACAAGGCTGTAATGAGATCAGGAGCTGAGTGACCCTGGTGGGAACTGACTGACTATGGGCAAGTTATTGCTAGTAAGTGCTGCTTGATGGCCCTGTTGTTGACCCCTTCCATCACTTTCATGATGATCAAGAGTGGACTGATAGTGGTAATTGGCTGGGTTGTATTTGTCCTGTTTTTTTATGTATAGGACATACCTGGGAAGTTTTCCACATTGCCGGGTAGATGCCAGTGCTGTCACTATATTGAAACAGCTTGGCTAGGGGCGCGGCAAGTTATGGAGCACAAATCTTCAGTCTTCAGTACAATTGCTGGAATATTGTCAAGGCCCGTACTTTCAGCCGTTTCTTGACATCATATGGAGTGAATTGAATTGGCTGAAGACTGACATATGTGATGCTGGGGACCTCCAGAAGAGGCCGAGATGGATCATCCACTCTGCACGTCTGACTGAAGATTGTTGTAAATGCTTCAGCCTTATCTTTCACATTGATGTGCTAAGCTGCTCTTTCAATGAGGATGGGGATATTTGTGGAGCCACCTCCTTCAGTGAGTTGTTTAATTGTCTACTACCGTTCACAGCTGAATATGGCACAACTGCAGAGCTTAGATCTGATCTGTTGATTGTGGGATCGCTTAGCTTTACTGTTGGGAACAGATCAGAAATCCCAAATTATGTTATGAAGCCTGCCTAGACCCCAACTATTTTTTTTATCATTTCAGCATTAGTGTGAGCATAAGGTACTTCACTCCAGGTATGATTCTGTTGACACACTATAGGAAGCTTTTATCAAAACAAAGTCCAGAATTTTACCGACATGCCCACCCCGATTCCAGGGGCTGGCAAGGCTTGGAGAACGGCATTCTCCATTGGCCTCAGGCGGGATCATACAAACATCGGGCAGACATGCCGGTAAAATTCCGCCCAGAATCACTCTTGGTGATGGATATTGGAGTACATTCTGTACCCTTGCCACTCTGCCTTCCCCAATTTTGGAACAAGCCCTCAGATTTAATAAGGAGGACTTTGCAGGGTCGACAAGCCTGGGTTTATCATTGTCCTTTCCAGTCAATGCCAGGTGGTTTCATTTCTTTTTGTTTCCTTAGTAGCGGTTGAATACAACTGAGTGGCTTGCTAGGCCATTTCAGAGGGTATTTAAGAGTGAACCACATTAGTATGGTCTGGAATCACGTGTAGATCAGACCAGGTAAGGATGGGAGATTTCCTTCCCTGGAGAACATTAGTGAACCAATTGGGTTTTTATGACAATCAACAATGATTTCATGGTCATTCGACTTTTAATTCCAGATGTTTCATTGTGTTTTTAAATAATACCATCTGCCATGATGGGGCTCGAACCTGGATCCCCATGGCATTACACTGGGTCTCTGGATTACTAAACAAGCGACAGTACCACTGCCTCCCCGCATGTATTAACCAATAGTGCAATAAACACTACATTGTTGGACATCCATAAGCCTCTTTATTAACTATACCCACTAACAGCTGTTCCATCCGTCAAGATTTTCTTTAAATCCTGAGATTTGTGGCCATGGAATTTGGCTTTGTGCCCAATTTGGTGCTGTGGATGTCGTTTTGGACTCCAAAATGTCACCTGTGGTATATGTATACACTTCTGTTTGGCCATTCTGAATGGCATTTTGGTAAGGTTATTAGTGCATGCTCTTAGGCAATGTCTGCTGAAAGTGAGCTTATATTTACATTTCAAAAAGCACAGCTGTGGCCTAGCGGCTGTCATGGGTTGGAGGTGGGGGTATGGCCCCTGCCAGGATTCCTCAGGTCCTCAATAGACTACCTATTAACAATAATTGGTCATAATTGGCTGCTCACGACTTGCTGGAGGGTGGTAGCTGATCTAACACCCTTATTCAAAGTGGCTCATGATCATGGCAAGATTGTGTGGCCATGCACTTCCACCCAAGTCCCTGTCTCTCCAAAATATCTAGCCCAAGGTATCTGTCTTCCATGTGTACTTGCCTGTTCTGGTGCTTCTGTGCAATTGTAGCCTTGTGGCTGTGGTGGAAGGTTGCTGATGTTTAATGGGGGAGACTACAGATGACTTTGGGGGATTATCCAGAGCATCTCTGGTCCTAGAAGGCACAACACCTACTTCTGCATGGATAGCAGCTGACTGACAGGCAATGGCCAACTGATAGTTGTGAGGGGATGAATCCTGTCATCAGTTGGCTGTTTAATTGTGTTTGGATTCGTATTAATAGGGATTCATTTGTGCTCCTATATACATATATACATAGGGAGAACAGAGAAAAAGTGATTTCAGCAGACTGAAGTTGTTGGATTTGGAGGTGTGTGTTTGTAAATAAAAGCTTTTAAATGTGGGTAAAGATAAGGTTCTGGATTAAATTAGACAGCAGGTTTGTTCTCCATGATATAGCTGCCACTCCACCAGGGCAACACCTCAACAATCCTAACAATGTGTTGGAGGACAGTTGCTGGACAACAGTGACATCCTGCAAGCTGCTTTGAACATTGGTATCTGCAGCTTTTGTAGCTGAGTTTTAAGGCAGCAAGCTGAACTTGCAAGACTTCAATCTGTATTTCCACTGCAGCATCCTAATGTTAGATGGCTACTGCTTGTGCTGCAATGAAGACTCTAGGCATCAACCATGGAGATTGATGGATCCACAAATGCTCCCAAGGAGTTAGCCACTACTTCTTCCATGCTGGAGATGCTGAGCTTCAAGCTCTGTGCAATGTTCTGTACCAAGCTAATGCTGGACATTTCATGCTCCTTGACATTGACCATAGGTTTTCTGGCAGACCTGCCAGTACACCAAGAATTTCAGTGTATGCCCAACAGTCTTTTTTTTAATGCTACTCCATCAAAGTCCTTATCCAAATCTTCTGCAGTAGAACGGATGTGTGACCTATGTTACCATTGGTCAGACCACTTATGCTTGATGCCTCATCACGTGCATATCTTGCACCACTAAGCTATTCACTAAGAAAAGCACAGTGTCAGCATCTGAGGCTTGTGGCTGCAATTATGAGTGTGTGATAAATGTGATGATTGGTGACCACTCGATTAACAACTATTGGTTAATTAACTCAGTGCTTCAATATGTGTCTTCATCGTTCAGCTCTAGGGTTAATTCTGATGATAAAAGCCAATGTTCAGTCCTGGGATTCGTGCATTCCCGCCCTATTGGGCAATTGGGTCACATGACCCCCCAGACTCTTGCCCCTTTAATTAGCTCACTACTGCAGAGCTTCAATATGTGTCTTCATTGTGATTTTTAAAAATCACTGTTTTCCTTTCCTCTCTTTCACTTCCCCCAATGCCTGATCAAGTTGCTGTTCTTGTCTATCTAAATGGAAAAATGCACAAGGTTAGGATTGTGTTGAGTGAAGGTGAGTGGGATGCAAGAGGTACATGCTTTGCACCAGGTGCAAGTTGCAAATCAAATTGTGAATGAAGAGGAAATGGGTTGTGAGAAGGAGGTTTGTCTGAGGATACTGTGATGTTTGATTTCAGTCCCATCATAAGACAAGGATTGGCCCTGGCATTGTATGCTCCAATGTATTTGGGGGAGATGTATTCAACAGCGTGTGAGAATACAGGTGCAGAATATGACATTTTAATTTGCATTCACTGACCACCTTTGTAAGGTCTTTGAATGTATTTTGGCACTCAGGTCCTTGAATTTAGACTCCTGGCAATGAGCTTGGCTACCTGATCCACAGCCTTTGCAAAGTTTAACTGGCGAGTCTCCTGGCTCCCTTTGTGTCGAAGAAACCTATCCAGTTTTCCACCTCCTCCACCAAAGTCTCCAGTGCAGCACCAGAGTATCAAGGAGTCTGCTCCCTGCATTTTATATCTTTCTCAAATCAAAATCTCTTTTGGAATGACTTCCAACTCCTCTTGCAACCAAAATGCAGCTTCCCTTTAAGACAAATAGGCTAGATTTAAGCACTGCAGACTAGCTTGAACCTATGCTAACCTCTCAAGGTTGTTCAAGTCCTACCTTGAGTGCAACCATTTAACTGCTAGTTTAGTGCTGACTGCATGCTACGGTCAGGCAGCAGGCATGACCAGGTAGCACAAAGTTTATCCATTGCGACCCCTGTGCCTGTTTTGGGCTATCGAAATTTGTTTCCTTTTCAAGTATGCTAGACATAGCTTTCTGTATATTACAACAAATGGAAAAATATATCATACTGTGACTCAGAGCACTTGAAATAATGTAATTAAAAAATGTATATTGATATGATCTCATGTTTTGGCTTTTTGACCATGTAGCTCTTCTCTAGTGTGCAAGAACATTTTGCAAACTACCAAAGTATTTCATAAGAGACAAGTGTGCAATTGGTAAGGGAAGTTGTTTGGAATGGGCAGAGAAATGTGTGAAGGCTTGATTTTCACTTAGATTTTTGATTAGGTAAAATGTCTAACTTTCATATTGTCTGAAATCTATGTGCTTAATAACTTTTATCCCACCTTGACTCAATGTGTTATATCATATTGGTTAATTTATTTAACCATTAATTCTCAAAGTTACCATATCATGTGATTGAAGGACATCACTGAAAACATATTGTTGTAGCTACAATTTACCTTGCCGATGTTGTGATTTTAACTAATTTTGAATGTACACTAATGCAGGTAACAGAAAGATATTGGGCAGGATTTTCTGGAGACTAAGTGGAGTGGCAAGTGGGAAAGTCGGCGTGATTCTCGCTAAGCAGGGGGGCAGGTGAACTTCTTTTCAGCTCATTAATTATGCATCCCTGAGGAACACTGAAGTTTATGGCAGGGGCAGGCAGGAATTTACCTGCCTCGCCGTTACCTCATGGGACGGAAGGTCCTGGCCCCATATTTAAAAGGCATCCAGACACATGTTTACTCATTACAGGCCAGGAGTTCCATATTACTCCTCCAGAATCCTTGCAGCTGCAGCTCATACTGGAGAAGCTGGCTGATGTAAGCAATCACATCCTGGGACATGCCTCCATTATTATCTTTATGGTCATTTCTATATTAGAGCACCTTTGGCGTTGCACCCATGATTGAACCAATGCTCACCATTGCAGTGCTCCATGGTCGCCAGCTTCTTGATCTTCTAGAGGCCCCATTGCCTCTTACTTCTCAGGCGCTTTATCCTCGTGGCCTTGTGTCAACTGGAAACAGGCTCTTTGTCTGGGTGAAAGCCATTACCAAGGCAGGGTTGCCTAGAGCTTGCATCATTGACTCATCAGTAGATGTGTGAAGAAGTTGAAGAGATGCATTAAGTGAACATGTCCTTTACAGGTTTCCCTCTATCATGAGGCCAACAGACAAAGTCATATGCTCTTCACCTGGCCTCCATCGAGATGTGGCATGCCCTCCCCAACCCTTGCATGGAAAGGACAGCCTGAAGGGCCATTCGTATCCCCTCCATTCATACATGAATGTGTATTGAGTTGTTTCTCTTTGACGAAGATGAAGAGAGCCAAGTGCAAGAAGCCTCAAGCAGACACTTATCTGCTTGTTTCCATCAACCTCAAAACTCTGTAGAGAAACCATTGCATTGGCAGCAAAGAAGTCTAAACAAATGTGTCCTTGTCAGTATATGCATTCACCTGGAAGGGTGAAGGTTTGGAGTTGAGTTGGCTGCCCTTTACCAACTATGGCCCTTGAAGGCAGCCACCTCCCACCCTCCCTCCCTTCCTTCTTCCCTGACACTGACACTGACTGCATCCGATGGCAAATGGCACAGAATAAAAGGCAGCTACACACCTTGTTGGGATCTCAATGTTATGAGACCCATGAATTGGGAACAAACCTCCTCTAATGCAGGCTTCGCAATTGAGAGAAGAACACAGGTGTGCATTTTTGACATCCAGCTGCTTCATAATTATCAGGGTGTCCCTTTAATCAACCACTCGTGCTGACCTTGAACTTCACTCATGCAAAAAGCACCCTTCCCACTTCAAGAATTTGCATGTCCAGAGCAATTGTGTTGGTAAGAACAGCTTTGAGAAAATGTCACATGTAACTTTTCAGATAGGCTCAACCATCTTCTACCCTCTCCCCATCACCCACCAACTTCCACTTACCATCACAGATGCACCGAATATCACCATTCCTCTCCTTTGAACCTGCCCCCGTTATCCTGAACCCTATAATGATCCACATCCCTTCCCTTTCCTCTCCTCAGAGTTGACATCCGTTACCTGACCCTGTTGCCTCCCATTAGCTAAGTCTTCCTCCTCTGTGACTGACCTGATTGGACCTTCACTTACCAGACCCTCTCCTTTGATCTCCCACTTCCACCTTTCATTTGATTGTTTCCTACTACCACCAATACCCTGAGTTCTCCCACCAGGACCCCACCGCCAGCACGACCGATCCTGCCCTCAAAGATACTCCCCCTTTCCCCAGACACTCTCCCCTCCTCTGGATGCTGTTCCCATAAGCCTGCCTCCCCTGTCCAGCCTTGGGGCAGTTTGTGATACAAACACTCAATCTCTCGCCATCACTCTTAAAGATAGATGAAAGCAGCGTCCACGCAATTTGAGATGAAGTGAAGCTTGCTGGGAGCGCCCCACGAGAAACAGTCCATTCTAATAATCCACTGGGGTGGGGCAATTAATGTGGCGGGGGGGGGGGGGGGGAGTAATGCTGGTGAATTGATCTTTTAATAAGCATTCATGAGATGCAACTGTAGTTCTCAGCATAGATCAATGAGAAATTCTAGCTGCCTTTGACTCTCCATCACAGTTGGAAGAACAAAATTGCAAACTAATTTCCTGCTGGCGAGCAATGGACTTTTACCATCACACCAGATTTTGTGCCCCCATACAAGACGATTCCCACCACTGGCAGGAGTGTATAATTCTGTATATTATCTATTCAAACTTTGCTTCAAAATTCTCAACTATGAGCATAGAAGCATATTTACCATATAAGCTATGACAAAAAATCCTTTGCTGAATGTTATTCAGTTGGAAAATTAACATCCAAAGGTTTATGCTTTTTTTATACCTTACAGATGTGTGATGAGTTGTCTAAGATGCAGCATACATTTTGAAAAGGCCTCTATTCTATAAAAGCATTCTGCAGAACATTCTCAAATTGATGTATTTCATATTAGAATTGTAGCTTTGGATGTTATGACTTGCTTATTTTTGAAAAATCAAGATATCTTATTGTATACAAACTTAAAGATGCTTGGTATTGTTCTCTCTTGCAGCAAATGTAGGCCAAAGCAGAGTTCAAGGTGGCCCAGAGAGAAAACAGTCACTTATAGGATCGTCAACAGACATTTTGAAATCAACTGTACAAGCAGTGAAGAATTATGGGAATTACAGAAACTGCACAATTGTGCGATCTCATATTCCGCATGCAAACTATGGGACATGCATGACTCTGGCTCCAAAAATTTTGGTGTTCCCTCTCTTTGTTCAGGTGATATTATGGAATTGTAAATTTAATTTCTGATAGATTTTAAAGAAAAGTAGGAAATATTTGGTTGGTTTATGGTACTGTACACTGGAAAGCCTATGGTAATATTTTTGTGTGAACTTAACACATTTTGCGGGATAGATTTTCTTGAAAGTCTTGAACTCCTAGACCATGCTTGACATTGTACTTTAGGCTATGCTTGACATATTGCTAAGAGGGTAGATGAGCTTCTTGCTCTGATAGTCACCCAGGACAGTAACGCATCTGAGTTGTTTTTTTGGTGGACCCAGGAAGAGCACTCTTGATGCTTCTGTCCCCACAATAGTAACATTTAAACATGTCCTTGCTTAATTTTTTGAATGACCTAAACCACTCACTTTAAGTCAATGAGACAGGTTAAATAGAGCTATGTGCACTAAGGAATATATGTTTCTCTTTGCACAAAGCCTTCTGTTGGCAAACACGCAGCACTATATTAAATTGCAAGTAATATTGGTGCAAAGGGTTATTTTGGGAAGTACGCCTACACTCTGAGGTTAACTGTACTGGCTGCAATGGGCAACAGCTTTCTAACATCCTCTTCTTTTTAATATGCAAATTTTGATTCACAGTTAAGAATTTTGTAGCAAAGCTCCGGACAGAGGAAATGCTTTTAGCACCTGATCGGTTTGAACTTCAGCTGAAATAGCTGTGATAACCACCAAAACCTTTTGTTCTCTGGATGAAACTTGGAGCATTTAAGCTACTGTCTGGGTTTTTTTTAGCAAACTGTATTTTTCAAGTAACTAAACTACTCTTTTAAAAAAATAGGTTATGGAGGTTGTAGTTGCTAAAATGCTGGTAAGTGGTAACTTAAATTATCACACCAAATTGAAGTTCAATTTATCAAATTGTAACTAATTTACATGTATTTTGTTTGCAGCCCTTAGATTTGTGCAACCCAGCACGGACACTAGTCCTTTCAGAAAACATAGTTTTCCTCGATGATAGAAGTAAATCACACAAGGTAAGTTCTTATATTTTATCATGCAGAAATCAAAAGTTGCTTTCTTTTGTTTATATTTTCCATATTAAAAATATTTCTTAAATTTCTCATTGGTAATTAAATTAATTGTGATCAAAGCGAATAAATCATGGACAGTTGGAAAGAAGAAATAACTTACATTTATGGAGCATTTTTTTAAGTTCCAGACCATCTCAAAGCACTTCACAGTCAGTGAACTACTTTCAAAGTATAGTCCCTCTAGTAATGTCGGCAAACGTGGTAGCCAATTTGTAAAGAACGCAGTCCCTCAAACAGTAGTGCCAGATAACCTCTCTTTGGAGGTGCTGGTTGAGGAAATGGGAAAATTCTTATGCTCCTTTGCAAAAAGTGCCATAGGATCCTTTCTGCTGAGGCCGTGGTTTAATGTCTATTTTGAAAGATGACACCTCTTATAATGCAGTGTTCCCTCAATGGTCCTCATATCTTTAGAGTGTAGCTTAAACACCTAACCTTCTGACTCCGAGACGAACAGGTTAAAAATGAAATCACAAAAAAGTTACTTTACACCAAAATATGTGGAAATGTGTAATTACTCCAGAAAAAGACATACAGATTCAAAAGGTGACTAGAAGTGAGAAGGAATAGATGAGGCGGCACGGTGGTTAGCACTGCTGCCTCACGGCACTAGGGACCTGGGTTTGATTCCCGGCTTGGGTTACTGTCTGTGTGGAGTTTGCACGTTCTCCCTGTGTCTGCATGGGTTTCCTCTGGGTGCTCCCACAGTCCAAAAATGTGCAGGTTAGGTGAACTGGCCATGCTAAATTTTCCCTCAGTGTACCTGAACAGGCATCGGAGTGTGGCGACTGGGGGATTTTCACAGTAACTTCATTGCAGTGTGAATGTAAGCCTACTTGTGACGAATAAATATACTTTAAACTTTGGGAAGTTGGTGTATAACGGGATTTCAAGAAAAGGCAGTGAATGAGGATTAATGCTTTAAAAATAGGAGTGCTGCATATTTGATGGGCTAAGCAATGTAGTCTTTGCTTCCAAAACCTAGCTGTTTTCCATCAGCCTCAATTCTCAGACTGATGGAAGGAGTTCAGGGGCAGGGTGAGTGGGGAGAGGGTGAGAAGTGACCCTGATCGAGTGTCAAGCAGGACTGATTGTGTGTGTGTGTGGGGGGGGGGGGGGGGGGGGGGGGGACTTATTCGCGCCGGAGTCTGAGATTTCTGGAGCTCTGCACATGCGCAGTGGCCCCTTACTGTCAACCTCCCATTTGCTGGCCAGCTCAATCGCTGGCCAACCCGGGACCATCGCAGTGCTGTCCCTCCAGTCCCTGCCCCCCCACGGCCTGACCGCGGCCCCCACACCAATTCCTGGGCCAGCCCTGACCCCCCCCCCCCATCCCGGAGCGCCCCGATGCCCAGGCCCCACACCCCCAGCAGTGGCAATCCCACCGCAGCAGACCACCCCCCCCTCCCTTCAGCCCGTCCCAATTGCTGCCCTCCCGCCATCTCAGACTGATCCCAATGCAGAGTGGCAGCACGACCCCCCACCCCCACCGATCACTCCTAGGCCTTGCCCACAATAGGCCCACACTCTTGGCACTGCCCAGTGTCCAATGGGCAGTGCCAAGGTGTCCCCTGGACATGAGCACTTTTCCCCTTGGGCAGTGCCAGAGGGCACAGGTTGGCCCATGCCCAAGGGGCACCACCCCCGCTGCCCGGCCCCCTGAGGGGGCCCCAATTGCCCCCTCCCTTCATTCTGTTGGGATCTCCCGCTAGCTCCCCGAACGTGAAGAACTAGTCTGAACCCCGCCAGAATGAAGTACTCCTGGCAGGGTGGTAGATTCGATCGGGATGGTCCCGATAATCAGCAAATCTACATATTTAAAATAGATTTTGAAAAGGTTTAAATTACCTGCTTTCCCGCTGGTTTCCAGCATGGTCTGGCCGGCGACTGCTCGCCGGTTCTGGGAGATGCACATGTGGGCAAATCCCTGTTCAAGGCCGCAGACTCGTGCCTCCCGGCCGGACCCGCCAGAAAAGTGGCAGGCGCGGATGGGAGAATCGCGGCCCTCGTTTCAACGTTAGGGCTGGAATTTTCCCGTCCCATCTGCCACGGGACTGTGGAAAAGTCTGTTGACCTTGGGTGAGATTTTCCGGTTTTGGGGCAAGCAAGGCCAGAGAATCCCACCCTGGGCGTTCCCCTACATAAACTCTAGCCCATGTTAATGGTCCTTCCCCCACTTCCACCGCCCCCAGCCTTTCCTGCAGCTTCTTCACCAGTATCCTCATTTTCCATTCCCTCTCCCCACTCTGAGACCCCCCTCACTTATCTGGTCCTGGACTCCTGGAATGTAGACTTTTGCAGTCCCAGTTTTGTCCACTGCTGCTTCTGGCACTGCTGGGACTGGAAAGCTGCCCATCTGAGGTGGGACTTCCTCCCAAGTGAGACTTGGAAACCCCACCTCCAGTTAATTCATGTTTGTAGATTTAAATGGCTGTAGGGTCAGTATTATGGGGTTACGTTCGCTGTTGACTCTTTGGATAGCGGGAAGGGGAATACTACCATCCTAAAAATCCTGGCCATCGGTTCCATAAATCTCAAAGAGGAAATTTGACAACAGGGTTAGGTGGATTGGCCATGCTAAATTGTCCCTTACTGTCCCAAGATGTGTAGGTCAGGGGGATTAGTGGGGTTACAGGGATAGAGCCTGGGTGGGATGCTCTGTTGGCGACTTGATGGGCCAAATGGCTTCCTTATGTACTGTAGGGGTGATGCGCGATTGATTCACACGGGAGGCTAGGACGTACCCGGGAATAAAGGCTTTTATTCACAACAAAAATAGAGCACACTGCTTAACAATATTATCCCAGACTAAGGGCTACTAGGAAGTAGCAGTGACCTTTATACTCCTGTAAGATGGCGAAGCCAAACGGAGTGTACCACAGAACAATGCTAACAGGTGGAACACCCCAACCCTAACCCCAACAGTAACAAGAGTAACATGTACAAGTACCCATAGTGGTAACCATCTATGGTTCACCACAAGGGGTTCTATAATTCCAATTGCAGGAGCATATATTAGAATTATTTGAGGCAAATAATGCATGTGAATGTTATAATTAGGATCAGTTCATTGCCATATAGGTAATGTTGACATATCAGTTTATTATTAGCAGAATTTTAACTCTAAATAAATTGATTTTGAGTGAATTAAAACCTCAACCATTATGTTGACATTTAACCCAGTAATAATGTTGAGCTCACCTTAGTGTGAGCTAAGAAATCTCAGTTTTCTCAATTTTTAGTTTTTAACATGTGGGGCCATGTTTAAAAAAACAAGTTAAATGTTGGAGAGAAAGAATTTTCACCAGATAGTGATAGCATTGCATCAGTCGGCTTTGGCAGCCATTTTGCCTGGACAATCTTTGATATATCGTTATTTTTTGAACGTTTCCAGCTTTGGTGTGTTTATCTGTGAGCCATATGATCAGGCAGCATGTATGCATTTTGCAAACTAAATGGAGTTGGGGCTGCATGGTTCTGTAGGTCACTGTACAGAATGTGTAAATTGGCAGCTTTTCATCAGTGGGTAGACCGATTGTTCACAAAATGTGAGCAGTTTGTTTAAGTGCTGTGGCTTGGTTACACATTGCCCTCTTGCAAAAATCTAAACACGTGGCCGCATTTCACTTAAAGAAAATGAAGTTAGTGGTAATAGATGATGGAATATCTTCAAAACATTATTTCTGAAATATTAACAATGTGGAAATGCAGGCCATAGTCATGGTTAAATATGGTTCAGGTTATGAAGTGATTAGAGTTATACTGGTTTCCTTAGCAAAGCAGAGATATAATATCAAGTAATCTTCCTGCAGGCTTTACTTATTTTATATCTGTTCATGAGAGATTAAATTAATGGCAGGGTAGGAAAATGGTATATGTAAGCTAAAAGGAATGGATTGCACTATTTACTCTTTTCATGCCCAAGCCCCCGCCACAATATCTGCTACCTTTTACATAATAGTTTGTTTAATCACTGTTTGTATTTGATTACATTATACAATATGCTTATCTTATAGATCTTTTTAAACCAAATGAATGCTGCACCTTTTTTTCTCTAAATTGAATTGTCTGATTGTACATTTATCCACTTTTGTCAATGCAAAATCTAAAACTTTTTAAAATTTCAAAAGGAGAAAAATAAAACAATTATCCATCTTTTGGGAGGAGAAACTTATTTATAGTATAAACCTGCTATTGAAAATTGCTAAGATAATGGTTGTTTAAAAATTTTGTTATATTCCACAAAGCCAGTTGGTGAAGAATGTAACTGGAGCTAATCTTCATGGTTTTTGTAAGCATTTGTTTGCATTTGCAAATTACAAGTAGCACCTCCTAACCCCACAGTTACAGAATGTGTGTATTTATAGGTACACAAGTAAATCTCAATTCAGTGGATAAAAGCAAATTACTGCGGATGCTGGAATCTGAAACCAAAAGAGAAAATGCTGGAAAATCTCAGCAGGTCTGGCAGCATCTGTAGGGAGAGAAAAGAGCTGACGTTTCGAGTCCAGATGGCCCTTTGTCAAAGCTAAAAGGCATAGAGAGAAATGGAAAGCAGTGAAGGTGGATGGGGGGAGAGATACACGGAAAAGAGTCTGTACATCTTTCTCCCCCTCTTTTAATCTCAATTCAGTGCCCACCACTTGTCTACATCTAAACATAAGTCAAATAACTAGCATAAGTCATATAACTAGGGTGATAGAGAGGGTTTTAAACTAAATAGTGAGGGGCGAGATATCCAGTGAAAAGAAAATGATAAATTAAAGAGAGAGGGCAAAGCAAGGGACCAAGCTAGCAACAAAGGAATTGATAATCTGAGTGTGGCAACAATGGACAGTGTATAAATTTAAGCATGCAGATAAGGTTAGCGATTGCAAAAATAATAAAAATACAGAATTAAAGGCACTCTATCTGAATCACACGGCATTCACAACAAGGTAGATAAATCGACGGTTCAAATGGAAGTAAACAGGTATGATCTAATTGCCATTAAGGAGATGTGATTGCAGGGTGACCAAGGCTGAGAACTAAATGTTATTATTATTTTTTATTTATTAGCCACAAATAGGCTTACATTAACACTGCAATGAAGTTCCTGTGAAATTCCCCTAGTTGTTACACTTTGGCGCCTGTTCGGGTATACTGAGAGAGAATTTAGCATGGCCAATGCACCTAACCAGTATATCTTTCGGACTGTTCAGAATGTTCAAGGGTACTGAACATTTGGGAAGGAAGGGCAAAAAGCAAAAGAATGTGGGGTTACGCTGTTAATGAAGGATGAGATCAGTACATTGATGAGGGGGATCTTCATTAGTATTTGTACTTCAGTACATTAATGAGGGGGAATCGGTTTGGGTGGACCTGAGAAACAGCAAGGGGCAGCAAATATTGGTCAGAGTTGTTTATAGGCCATGAGACAGTAGTGATAATGTGGGACATGTTATAACTCAGGAAATTAGAGGTGCGTGAAACCAGTGTAATACAGTAATCATGGACAACTTCAATATACATGTAGAGTAGGTAAATGCTGTAGAGGACAAATTGCTGGAATGTATCTAAGGTGGTTTTCGAGAACAGTATGTTGAGGAACCAACTAGATAATGGCCTGTTTTAAATCTAACATTGTGCTATGAAAAAAGTGCAAATTAATAATATAATTATAAAGGAGCCTCGAGGCTCGTCCCAAAATCATAAACTCCCGCCCAAGATCAACAGACCATTGTCCACCCCTTGCCCGCTCTGATTCCCATGGTGGGTGGGGCAGGAAAATTCTGGCAAATATGCTAGAATTTTAGATTCATAGAATCATAGAAACCTTACAGTTTGAAATGAGGCCCATCAAGTCTGAACCGACAACAATCTAACCTCGCCCTGTAACTCCACATATTCACCTCACCAGTCCCTCTTATCCATGCATCCCGGGAAACTGAGGGGCAGTTTAGCATGGCCAATGCACCTAACTCGCACATCTTTGGACTGTGGGAGGAAACCAGGACACCCGGAGGAAATCCACGCAGACACGGGAGAACATACAAACTCCACACAGACAGTGACCCAAGCCGGGAATCGAACCCAGGTCCCTGGAGCTGTGAGGCAGCAGTGCTAACCACTGCCGCCCCACAATATGTTGTCGGTCAGATGCACATCCTTAATCTCCCTTCTACCCAATATTTAAGTTGCATTGTTGTGGAATCGAGTTCAACTATGTCTTCACGTATATGTGAAAGTGATTTAGTTCAATCTGAAACTAGGGTCTTAAATCTAAAGAAAAAAAATCAGAAAGGTATGAGGGGCAAAAAATAAATGCTGGCCAGCCAGCAATGTCCATGTCCCACAAATGAATAAAAAAATAATTGTTTGTAGTATATTGGGGAACCACATTGAAAGGTATGACAGTAGACAGGCACTGGCATTTAACGAATGAATGATTATTTACAACAAATTTACTATAGTTTGAGACACAAGTACCAGCAGGAAAGGTGATCCAATCATGGCTAACAAGTTAAATTAAAGTAAAAGCAAAATACTGAAGATTCTAAAGATCTGTAATAAAAGCAAAAGGTGCTAGAAATACACATTGGATCTGGCAACATCCGTGGAGAGGGATATGGGCATTTCAAGTTCAATATGACTTTACTTTGACCTCAGAGGCAGAAATGAGAGGGGTTTTCTGCTATTAAATAAGATGGAGGATCAAATGAAGCAGAAGGGAAAGGTCAGGGATAGGTTAGAGGGTGAGGGTGAGACAGCTCTCCCAGCCAAAATTGGGAGAGCTGTCTTGCAGACTGGTCAAGCAACAACCTGACATAGTCATACTCACAGAATTATATCTATCACCACCCTTGAGTATGCCCTGTCACATCGGCAGGATGGATCCAGCAGAGGTAGCAGAGCAATGGTATACAAGGAGTTTCCCTCTGAGTCTTCACTATCAATTTCAGCCACCATGAAGTTTCATGGTAACAGTTCAAACATGGGCAAAATAACCTTCTGCTGATTACTACGTAAAGTGGCCCTCCAGCCCTGCAACACCCCTTTGCCCTGCAGCTGAGGAATCAATATGCCTCCATAATGAACATCACTTAGAGGAAGCACTGAGGATGGCAAGGGTGCAGGATATGCAGGATACATGTCCATCACCAAGAGCGGCTCAGTAGCACCACCAAAGACCAAGCTAGCTGGGCTCTAAAGGACATAGCTGCTAAACTGGGTCTGCGACAGTGGTGAGGGAACCAACAAGAGGGAAAAACATGCTTGACCTCATTTCACCAACCTGCCTTCCGCAGATACATCTGTCCATGACAGTATCGTTAGGAGTGACCACCACAGAGTCCATGTGGAGGCACAGTCCCATCTTAACATTGAAGATTCCCTTCATTGTGTTGTGTGGCACTACCATTGTGCTAAATGAGAGAGATTTTGAACAGATGTTAAGGGCAGTCTCTCCTGTGCACAAAAAGCAGGACATCCAACCCAGCCAACTAACACCCTATCAGTTTACTCTTGATCATCGAGAGTAAAGTGATGGAAGGAGTCATCAACGGTGCTATCATGCAGCATATACTTACTGCTATGTAAGTATATGCTGCATATAACTTGCTCACTGACGCTCAGTTTGGGTTCTGCTAGAGCCACTAGCTTCTGACCGCAGTACAGCCTTGGTTCAAACATTGCCAAAGAGAGCTGAACTCCAGAGAGAGACTGCCCTTAACATCAAGGCAGAATTTGACTGAGTGTGGCATTAAGGAGCTCTAGCAAGACTGGAGTCAATGGGAATCGGAGAAATCTCTCTGCTGGTTGGAGTCGCACCAGACACTAAGGAAGATAGTTGTGAATGTTGGAGGTCAATCATCTCAGTCCCAGGACATCACAGCAGGCTTTCCACACGGTAGTGTCCTAGACCCAACCAACTTTAGCTGCTTCAACAATAATCTTAATTCCATCATAAGATCAGAAGTGGGGATGTTTACTGATGATTGCACAATGTTCAGCACCATTCGTGACTCCTCAGATACTGAAGTGGTCCATGTCCAAATGCAGCAGGACCTGGACATTATCCAAGTTTGGGCTGACAAATGGCAAGTAACATTCGTGCCACACAGGTGCCAGGCAACGACCATCGACAATAAGAAACAATCTAACCATCATCCTTTGACATGCAATGGCAATGCCATCGCTGAATCCCCACTATCAACATTGAAGGTTGCTCTTGACCAGAAACTGAATTGGACTAGTTATATAAATAGTGTTTCTATAAGAGCAGGTCAGAGGTTGGGAACCTTGCAGCACGTAACTCACCTCCTGACTCCCCAAGGCTTCTCCATCATCTATAAGGCACAAGTCAGGAATGTAATGGAATACCCTCCACTTGCCTGAATGAGTATACCTCCAGCAACACTCAAGAAGCTTGATATCATCCAGGATAAAGCAGCCTGCTGATTGGCACCCATTCCACAAACATTCACTTCCTCCATCATTGATCTGTGGCAGCTGTGTATATGACCTACAAGATGCCCTGCCGAAACTCACCAAGGCTCCTTCAGCAGCACCTTCCTTCTAAACAGACAGCTGCCACCATCTAGAAGAACAAGGACAGCAGATGCTTGGGAACGACACTACTTGGAAACTCCCCTCCAAGCTACTCATCATCCATATTTGGGAATATATAGCTGTTCTTTCGCTGTTGCTGGATCAGAATCCTGGAGCTCCTTCCCTAACAGCACTGTGGGTGTAGTACACCACAGGGATTGCAACGGTTCAAAGAAAGTTGCTCACCACCTCCTTTGTCAAGGGCAATTAGGGATGGGCAATAAATGCTAGCTTAGCCAGCGATGCTCACATCCCATAAATGAATTTTAAAAAGGGTTCTGACTTAATTACCTGAGAGTAACGAAGGAAACATTGGATAGAAAAAAAGACATCTAACTGAGTGTGCAACTGACCCTCCGATCCCTTCCCAACCCTCCAACTTCCAACTTAAAGACCTGACCTGATCTCACCACCCTACCCAATCCATCCTAAGCCCTTGCCACCTCCCACCCTACCCACACTCCCCACTGACTTATCTCACTCAAACTCATTCACTAATACACTGAAGCTTTTCATGTGTTAGTGAATGAAGACTTATGAAATACAGCAGAGAAGAGGATGTGGCTTGGCTTCCCCTGACGATCCTGCATCACAAGTACGTCATTAAAAGCTAACATGCAGGCACAAAAAGCAATTAGATAGGGAAATGGTATGTTGGCCTTCATTGCAAGACGATTTATATATAATGGCAAGAAGTCTCGCTGCAATTGCAAAAAGCCTTGGTGAGATCACATCTGGAGTATTGTGTACAATTTAGGCCTCCTTACCTAAGAAAGGATACACTTGCCAGAGACTGAGTGCAACAAAGATTTACTTGACTGATCTTTGGGATGGCAGTATTGCCATTGTGGAGCTCGGTCTACATTGTCCAGAGTTTTGACGAATGAGAAGTGATCACATTGAAGCACACAGCATTCTTATGAAGTTTGACAGTGTAGGTACAGGAGGAATCTTTCCCCTGGCTGGGGAGCTCTAGAATCAGGGGACACAGTCTCAGAATAAGTGGTAGGCTATTTAGGATTGTATTGAGGAGTAGTTTCTTTATTCAGAAGGTGGTGAATCTTTGGAATTGTCTCCCCCTGAAAAATGTGAAGACTCAATCATTAACTATATTCAAGACCAAGATCAATAGATTTCTAAATGTTAAAAATATCAAAGGATGTAGGGGTAGTGTGGCAAAATGACACAGGGGTGGAAGATCTGCCATCACTTAGTTGATTAGTGGAGCAGGTTTGAGGGGTCCAAATAGTCTTCACTTCATTTCCTACAGTAAATAAAGAATTAACAATCATTTGCCTGGAATCAACATTCACATTCTTTGATTAAAAAAACAAAATACTGCAGATACTGGAAATCTGAATTAAGAACAGTAGATGCCAGAAAAAGATACCTGTTTCCAGGCTGTAAACCTCTATGACTCTATAATAGCCTAATAACAAAAAGGGTTGAATAATCTTGCATTCATTGTTTTCGATGCATTTGTAGTGGCTTTTCAGACAATCATGACTGTGTGATACTGTAATGTAGTCTTAAGTACCTGGGTTCAGATCCAGGCCAGAACTGACATACATGAATTTCTCACAATGAGATGTTAATCATTGCTGTCGGACCAACTGCAGCAAGAAGTTGTCGCAAGCTGTCTATCCCACCAATGGAAGACTGGGCAGAGTTCACGCTTAATGTTACACATCTGTTCCCTATTATGGGGAAGGGTCCGTGCTGTAGAGATGCTTAACTTCTTTGGGTTTCAATGAGTCAAAGGTTTATGAAAGGAACATAATAACAATGAAATGCACAGTAGAAATATCTCCTCTGTCTGCCAGCTGTGTGAATCCTAGTGGGCATGGACTTCAGCAAAAAACAGTCTCTCATTTGACACAATTGACTGCTTTTCACAGCAACCACAGAGTGACTGGCATAGAAAGTAGGAACTCTGGGGGAAATTGGGGCAGAAACACATAGTTGTGGCAAAGTAGATGGACATTTGGGGCCCGATTTTTTTTTTACCGTCAAGTTGCACCCGTTTTCAGACGCGAAAACTTGGTAAAGTCGGGCATGAGATGAGTAGTGTGATCCGTGCCCACCTCCACGCCAGTTCTGCCTTTACCAAAGCCCGAAAACGGCCTGAATTGGGACTGAGCCCAAAATGGGCATGAGGGCCTTTTAAATGCATTTGCATACACTTCTCCCTTTGCCACCGCGTTCGCCCATCCAAAATCGGCGAGAAACAGACATGCTCCACAAAAGTCCGATTCGACTGCTCCCCTTAGTGAGGAGGTAAGGGCCGAGCATCCAATGACTCTCTGCTTGAGATCGGTGGGGGGGAATGGCAGGAGGAAGGTGGGTCCGAGTCTCTGCTTGAGATCGGTTGGGGGGAGGGGGGGGTCTGACGGCTCTCTGCTTGAGATCGGTGGGGGTGTGGCGGGGAGAAGGTGGCTCCGATAGCGCTCTGCCTGAGATCAATGAGAGGGAGGGGCCCACGATCGGTCTGGGTGGCGGAGGGGGTGAGGAATAAGGGGGTCAGTAATGTTGGGGGGTGGGGCAATGTCTGTGGGGGTCAGGGGGAGGTATTATCTGGACCGGTAGCGATGTGGTAGGGGCGCCGCATTCTATCATCTTTTTTGCGCATGCGCAGTTGGAGTCGCCGATCGGAGCAGCAGGATTTCGGGTGTGTTAAGCCCCGCCCACAGGCTTGTGCAGCATGATTTGGAATCGCTGATTTTTTTTCAGGCAGAGTGCGTATGGGGGCGCCTGAGAACGGGTCTAAAAGTCGGATCTGAAACACTCTGCCAGTTTCAAGTCCGCCCAGCACTTCAAATGAAAAAGGTAAAATAGGGCCCTTACTAAGCATCTAGCTTTGCTACACCTGCCTGACAGACTAATCCTGGCACTAAGCATCTGGAAAGAGTTACATTCTACAGCATGAAGATCTTTTAACAAGCATTTGCATTAAAAATAACCTCTTGTAGCTATACTTGTAATTTGCATTTATTTGTAAGGTTGAAGCACATTCCATGCATCTGCATAGCACCTTACTCATGCAGTACAGCTGCTTTCTTTGCAAGTTGTCAACAGACTTATCAATGAGCTAAGAAGCCCGTGCATCCTCTGAAATCAAAGAGTAAAATTTTCTTTATTTAAAACAAAGGTCTGAATATGCCAGCTCTCCCTGCCAGCAGAGTCTTCCAGTCTGGCTGATGGCAACCCACCGTAGTGAGTTTCCTGGTGGTGCTGGCAGCATCAGTGGGACAGGAAGATCCTGCCGCCAGCCATGAGCTGCTTCATGTGTGTGTGTGTTGGGGGCGAGGTGGGGGCGGAGGTGTGGGGATGGTGGGGGCTGAAATGGAAAATCCCGTCCTTGATGTCTACATGGACTTTGGGTATGATTTCATCCTGTGTAGGTTTCGAAAGAACTTAAAATAATTTGTGTCAATTAGATCAAGCCTGTGAAGTGTGGGTCATATAGCTTTGTCACTGAGAAATGCTTCTAATCTTGCTGTGCATGTAAGGGAGAAGGCAGGAAGTGGTGTGTAATTCATGCCCACCTGCTTTTGCAGGACGTCCAGTGAAATATCAAGTCATCGACACTGCTGAAGCCACAATAATACTTAGCAGTTCTTGTGGTTTTAAGAGACTTAAAGCTGTAAAACATTATTGATGTGCAGTGGGTGTGAACCATAAAAAAAACAGCAAAAAACATATACCGGATGAATGTTGGCTGCCCTGAATCGATATCATATGCACTATCAAGCTGTATTTCCTGAAGAAAGAAAGAAGTGAATTAGGAAGGCGATGGAAGAGTTGCAAATTCTTGTCAGTATTCTTATTGATAGAACATAGAAAAACTACAGCACAAACAGGCCCTTCAGCCCACAAGTTGTGCCGAACACATCCCTACCTTCTAGACCTACCTATAACCCTCCATCCTATTAAGCTCCATGTACTCATCCAGGAGTCTCTTAAAAGACCCTATTGAGTTCGCCTCCACCACCACTGACGGCAGGCAATTCCACTCGCCCACCACCCTCTGTGTGAAAAACTTACCCCTAACATCTCCCCTGTACCTACCCCCCCAGCACCTTAAACCTGTGTCCTCTCGTAGCAGACATTTCCACCCTGGGAAAAAGCCTCTGAGAGTCCACCCGATCTATGCCTCTCAACATCTTATACACCTCTATTAGGTCTCCTCTCATCCTACGTCTCTCCAAGGAGAAAAGACCACGCTCCCTCAGCCTATCCTCATAAGGCATGCCACTCAATCCAGGCAACATCCTTGTAAATCTCCTCTGCACCCTTTCAATCTTTTCCACATCCTTCCTATAGTGAGGCGACCAGAACTGAGCACAGTACTTCAAGTGGGGTCTGACGAGGGTCTTATATAGCTGCATCATTATCCCCGGATTCCTAAACTCAATCCCTCGATTGATAAAGGCCAGCACACCAGACGCCTTTTTAACCAGCTCCTCCACCTGCGGGGCCGATTTTAGAGTCCTATGGACCCGGACCCCAAGGACCTTCTGATCCTCTACAGTACTAAGAGTCTTTCCCTTTATATTGTACTCCTTCATCCCATTTGACCTACCAAAATGGACCACGATGCATTTATCTGGGTTGAAGTCCATCTGCCACTTGTCCGCCCAGTCTTGCATCCTATCTATGTCCCTCTGTAACTTCTAACATCCCTCCAGACTATCCACAACCCCACCAACCTTCGTGTCGTCGGCAAACTTACCAACCCATCCCTCCGCTTCCTCATCCAGGTCATTTATGAAAATGACAAACAGCAAGGGTCCCAGAACAGATCCCTGGGGCACACCACTGGTGACTGACCTCCATTTAGAAAAAGACCCATCTATACCCACTCTCTGCCTCCTTTGGGCAAGCCAGTTCTGGATCCACCGGGCAGCAGCCCCTTGGATCCCAAGCCCTCTCACTTTTTCCAGAAGCCTTGCATGGGGGACCTTATCGAACGCCTTGCTAAAATCCATATAAACCACATCTACCGCCTTCCCTTCGTCAATGTGTTTAGTCACATTTTTGAAGAACTCCACCAGGCTCGTAAGGCACGATCTACCCTTGACAAAGCCATGCTGAGTATTCTTGAGCATACTAAACCTCTCTAAATGCTCATATATCCTGTCCCTCAGGATCTTCTCCATCAGTTTACCAACCACTGAGGTTAGACTCACCGGTCGGTAATTTCCTGGGCTTTCCCTATTCCCCTTCTTGAAAATAGGAACCACATCCGCAATCCTCCAATCCTCCGGCACCTCTCCCGTCTCCATCGACGACGCAAAGATCATCGCCAGAGGCTCTGCAATCTCTTCCCTCGCCTTCCACAGTAACCTGGGGTACATCCCATCCGGACCCGGCGACTTATCTATCTTGATGCCATTCAAAGATTCCAGTACAACCTCTTTGTTAAAGTCCACATACTGAATCCTTTCAGTCCACCGCACGCCCACAGTACATCCACCCAGGTCTTTCTCCTCTGTGAAAACCGAGGCAAAATACTCATTGAGCACCTCTGCCATTTCTACTGGTTCCGTACAGACTTTCCCGCCTTCACCTTTTATAGGCCCTATTCCTTCATGTCTCATCCTTTTACTCTTCACATATTTATAGAACGCCTTCGAGTTCTCCTTAATCCTACCTGCCAGGGCCTTCTCGTGACCCCTTCTGGCTCTCCTAATTTCCTTCTTTAGTCCCTTCCTACAAGCCGTATACTCTTCTAAATCCCTATCTTCGCCAAGCTCTCTGAGCCTTTTGTACGCTTTCCTTTTCTTCTCGACTAGGTCCCGCACAGCTTTCGTGCACCACGGTTCCTTTAACCGACCAACACCTCCCTGTCTGCTCGGAACGTTGTCCTGTAGAACTCTAGACAGACATTCCTTGAAAAACTGCCACCTCTCTTCAGTACATTTCCCCGAGAATACCTCCTTCCAATTTACTCCTCTAATTTGCTGTCTAATGTCTTCATATTTCCCCTTACTCCATATAAACACTTCCCTAGCTTGCCTGATCCTCTCTTTTTCCAATGCAAGCCTAAAGGAGATAGAGTTATGATCGCTATCCCCAAGATGCTCTCCCACTGAGAGATCTGACACCTGTCCAGGTTCATTGGTCAGTATCAGATCAAGTACAGCCTCTCCTCTTGTAGGCTTGTCCACAAGAGGAAAAGAATTACCATTTTTGTATTTTATCACACAAGTGTTACACCACTTGAATTTGATCGATGCCAGTTTCACATGGACTATGACATAAAGACAACGTTGTTTGTGATGCCTTATGACACTTCTTTCTTCATTTTTACAACCTTCCTATCTACTGCTTCTGCCTGTTTTTCTGATAATCCCTTTGAATGTATCCTTTTTAAGAGACAGAACTGTATTGCAATAGTTCCAGGCTTGGTAATGGTACTTGTTGCCCACTCCACAAATTTATTCATACTTGTTCATTACATTTAGATAGAACTGTTATTATTCATGCACATTCATAATTATTTGAGAACCTTTTTTCCTTCACTCCTCTGTTCTGATGTTGCTGGGAAGATTGCTGTGGAACAAATTACCATTTGATCTGCCACCTCAAAGCTCCCTATGCTAATAGCTCCCTTCTAACCACTGGAGCCACAAGGAATGTTATTTCAAAATCTGAAGAAGTACATTACCACCTCCAGTAACTCCATCATTGTTCTCTAGAGCATCAATCTTAGCAGAACACAGAACCTGTCTGTATAGGTTAATGAAATGTATTTGGGAGCTCCAGGTCATCAGTTGAATCCTGATGAAGATTAATCCTGTCTATGAAGATAAGTTAAACTGAGGCACGTTTTTGGCCAAAAATAAGGATTGTGTTCAGTGTCATCGCAAACATTCATCTATCAACTAATGCCATCAAAGAAGATGGCCTTGTCTTCAAGTCTATCATCAATTCTGGGACCTTGCTGTGTACAAAATAGCTGCCTAGTTTCCTTACAAAGCAAAAATGCTTGTACTTCAAAAAAAATTAATTAGCTACGAGGCATTTTGAGATCTCTTGAAACATGATGGGTATTAAAATCTGGCACATACATTTCAGTTGAATTTCTGCCATTACCTGCTGTGACTGAAATCTTTCGTTCATTTCATTTTGAATCTCAATTTCATAAGTGGTGCTAAATCATGTATTTTTGAAATTCTTGGAAATTATTCACCTACAGGAATAATTACCTCAGTAGCTTTCCTTGAAGCTGTTCATTTGAAACTTGTGCTAATTTCAAGTATTCATTTAATCGGATTATTTGTGTCTTGTGAGATGCTGAGTTCATGTCTAAAGTGGTACTTTTGAACGGCCATTGATCAGTTTGTTCAATGAGCCTCCCTTCTGGGGGTGATACAAGTATAAAGGCCATGCAACCTATTTCTGGAGTCCCCTCATACTGGGTATACTTGACAAATGAAGTATTTTTTGATTGTCATCTTACCAGCCAAATAACAGGTGGATGTTACTTGAATTGAAATAATTATGTCCCATTTCAAGCCATTGCCACATAGGTCAAATTAAGAATTTCAATCCAGATAAGGGAGTAGAAATATCTATCACATGTCACTTTAATGATTTTAAAGTCGCTTTTCAAAACATTACAAAATATATTTGTACATTTTTTGAGTTTAGATAAATCCAAGCAAATTGTTGATGACATCCTTATGGCGAATATTTTTTCTATCCTTCATTTGGAGAATTTTCAATGAAAGGAACCAAAAGAATCACATGAATATGACATTAAAGAGCTTCATCTGATCTTGATTGACTGAAGAAACACTTTTACTGTCGTTTTAAGTATCAAATATTGAAGTAGCTGCAGTCAATTGATTGTTACTTGTGATTTATCCAGTTAGTATTGCTCGTGAAATTATTATATCACCCATGATATATATACTTCCTATTATTGCCATTTGATTGGCACTATAATATAGTAGTTACTGGTATGTTAGTGAATTCCTAACTCAGCTACTTTGTTTTGAGGAAAGCAAGTGAAAGCTAACTACTTCGGTATTGTAAAAAGGATAACAGAAGAGGAAGTTTTCAAATGACCCTCACGTACACCTCCTAGTGGCTAATTTAAGTGTGCCATTACCAGGAACGAGAAAGCAACCACTCGAGACATCATTTGAGATTGGTGCCTAGAGATGTCTGAATAAAGTGATAGACAAAATAACCTGAAGTAATAATTTATTATGAATTTGAGTGTGCTAGAGGTAGACAGGTGGGTTCAATGCTTTTATTTGCTCCTTTGAAATGCCTGGTTATCTGTTTATTTTTAATGGAACTTTGCTTCCACTGCTAGCTGTGATAGCAGGACCCAAGAGTTTAACAACAAAATTCTTTGGGTATTGATACTTTTTAATGCAAATCAAGCGAACACTAGGTGAGCCATTATTTCATAAATTCGTAGAATGATAGAGCACAGAAGTAGACCATTCTGCAAAACTTTTGATTCAAGTATTTTGATTGTTCTGTAACTTCCTTTAAAGAAAGACTTAAAAGACTTGCATTTATATAGCTTTCATGACCTCTGGATGCCTCAAGGCACTTTACAGCCAATTAAGTACTTTTGGAAGTGTAATCACTGTTGTAACATAGGAAAGGTGGCAGCACATTTACATACGGCAAGCTCCTATTCAACATGATATATTAATGACCAGTTTTTTTTTTTGTCATGTTAATTGAGGGATAAATACTGGCCAGGGCAAAATGGACAAGTCCCCTTCTCTTTGAAATGGTGTAGTGGGATCTTTTACATTCACCTGTGAGGGCAGATGGGGGTTTCACTTTAAGCTCACATTCAAAAGGCTGCACCTCCAACAGTGCAACACTCCTTCAGTACTGCACTGGAGTATCAACCTCGATTTTTGTTCTCAAGTCTGGGGTGAGTCTTGAATCAGGAACTTCCTGACTTGAAGTCAAGAGTGCTACCAACCTTATTCCACAAGACTCAAAACACACAAGAATACTAAAATATAAACTTAAAATGCCGGAAATGCTCAATGTTTGGAGCATTGGTAGAGAGAGAAACAGACTTAATGGTTCAGGTTGATTTTTTTATTTCACATCTTTCTTACAGATTTCGAGCATCTGCAGTATTTTGCTTTTGTACGCAAGAATACTTAGTTGATGAAAGTCACTTGATGCAATCAGTTCAACTTCTGTTTGAGTTGTGTTGCAAATATATAATACATTTTATATATATATATTTTCGAGGCTACTTAAGCTGCTTCTTTTCGCAGGTAGATAGACCCATTCTGTTATCTGTTCAGTCAACAGCAAAGGCATAAGTTTTCTGTTATTGGTTTTCTGCTGTTTTCCTCCTTTAACCTTTCAGCTGCCCCAGTAGTCAGGAATTTGGGTGTCTGTTGATTTTTCAAAAGAGATGGAAGAAATGTGTTAACGCCAGATGTCTTCTGAATGAATGGACATTGCTGATAAATTGTCTATTTATTGGGTGAAAAAAAAAAGCTAAGTATTGCAGCTGAAAGACAGAAAATGCTGGAGACACTCGACACATCATTTAGTTTGAGGAAGGTTCCCATACATGACTGACTTATTCTCTCATCAGTTTCTGATATAATGTGCACATACCTTTAAGAGGGTATATATTGAACTATGGTCAATCAATACCACATCGACAGAATGTGATGTACTGATCTCTGACTTGTAGGCTGTCTGTAAGAGCAATGGTTGAGGTCAGACACGTGTCTCAGAGCCTCCCAGTGAAAATTGTTTTTAACCTTCAAATCAATAATCCATGTTATTGTTTCACCAATCCTTGAGCAAGATTGGTATGTTTACGTCGAAGAGGAAGAACATAACAGATGATTTACTGCCTGATTACGATGTCACCTCCAGTGGTAAATAAGCTGTCAGTAAATATCTGTAAGAAGTTTAACAACACCAGGTTAAAGTCCAACAGGTTTATTTGGTAGCAAAAGCCACACAAGCTTTCGGAGCTCCAAGCCCCTTCTTCAGGTGAGTGGGAATTCTGTTCACAAACAGGGCATATAAAGGCACAGACTCAATTTACATGAATAATGGTTGGAATGCGAATACTTACAGCTAATCAAGTCTTTAAGATACAAACAACGTGAGTGGAGAGAGCATCAAGACAGGCTAAAAAGATGTGTATTGTCTCCAGACAAGACAGCCAGTGAAACTCTGCAGGTCCAGGCAAGCTGTGGGGGTTACAAATAGTGTGACATGAACCCAATATCCCGGTTGAGGCCGTCCTCGTGTGTGCGGAACTTGGCTATCAGTTTCTGCTCAGCGACTCTGCGCCGTCGTGTGTCGTGAAGGCCGCCTTGGAGAACGCTTACCCGAATATCAGAGGCCGAATGCCCGTGACCGCTGAAGTGCTCCCCAACAGGAAGAGAACAGTCTTGCCTGGTGATTGTCGAGCGGTGTTCATTCATCCGTTGTCGCAGCGTTTGCATAGTTTCCCCAATGTATCATGCCTCGGGACATCCTTTCCTGCAGCGTATCAGGTAGACAACGTTGGCCGAGTTGCAAGAGTATGTACCGTGTACCTGGTGGATGGTGTTCTCACGTGAGATGATGGCATCTGTGCCGATGATCCGGCACGTCTTGCAGAGGTTGCTGTGGCAGGGTGGTGTGGTGTCGTGGTCACTGTTCTCCTGAAGGCTGGGTAGTTTGCTGCAGACAATGGTCTGTTTGAGGTTGTGCGGTTGTTTGAAGGCAAGAAATGGGGGTGTGGGGATGGCCTTGGCGAGATGTTCGTCTTCATCAATGACATGTTGAAGGCTCCGGAGGAGATGCCGTAGCTTCTCCGCTCCGGGGAAGTACTGGACGACGAAGGGTACTCTGTCCACTGTGTCCCGTGTTTGTCTTCTGAGGAGGTCGGTGCGGTTTTTCGCTGTGGCGCGTTGGAACTGTTGATCAATGAGTCGAGTGCTATATCCTGTTCTTATGAGGGCATCTTTCAGCGTCTGGAGGTGTCTGTTGCGATCCTCCTCATCCGAGCAGATCCTGTGTATACGGAGAGTTTCACTGGCTGTCTTGTCTGGCGACAATACACATCTTTTTAGCCTGTCTTGATGCTCTCTCCACTCACGTTGTTTGTATCTTACAGACTTGGTTAGCTGTAAGTATTCGCATTCCAACCATTATTCATGTAAATTGAGTCTGTGTCTTTATATGCCCTGTTTGTGAACAGAATTCCCACTCACCTGAAGAAGGGGCTTGGAGCTCCGAAAGCTTGTGTGGCTTTAGCTACCAAATAAACCTGTTGGACTTTAACCTGGTGTTGTTAAACTTCTTACTGTGTTTACCCCAGTCCAACGCCGGCATCTCCACAGAGTAAATATCTGTCCAGACATTCGCTCTATACTGTATTGTTAGTATTGATTACCATTCAGCCCAAAACGGCTGAGTGTTTGCCTTTTTTTAAACTCTCCCCATGGATCAATATTTGATCCCTAGATAAAAGCAAATTAGTGCGGATGTTGGAACCTGAAACCAAAAGAGAAAATGCTGGAAAATCTCTGCAGGTCTGGCAGCATCTGTAAGGAGAGAAAAGAACTGACGTTTCGAGTCCAGATGACCCTTTGTCAAAGCTAAAAGGCATGGAAAGTGGGAGATATTTATACTGCAAGATGAGGGAATGAAAGATGTGTCATAGCCACCGAAACCAGGGGAAAAGACTGCTAATGGCAGTCCATAGAGAGAATAAAGGGTGTGAATGGCCAAACATCACCTTCATGCCCACTTCTTTGGGCAAGAGTCCTCCCCCGTTCCACAAATCCTTTCACATGCCTCCAACATTCTGCCTCCAATTGGACACCCCCACTGGGACAATTACCTGCCTCGATCTTTTCATTGGGAACTGTTGATGGGACATTGGCCGTCTCAATTTTTCTACCCCCTCACCCATTCCAACATCTCTCCTTCCGAACTTTCCGCTCTTCGCTCCCTCAAGTCCAACACTGACATTGTCATCAAACCTGCCAACAAAGGGGGTGCTGTCGTTGTCTGGCTTACTGATCTACCTCGCAGAAGCTGAGCGCCAACTCTCAGATACTTCCTCCTACCTCCCCTGGACCATAACCACACCACTGAACAGCAAGCCATTATCTCCAACTCCATTACCGACCTCATTTCCTCCGGATGCCTTCCCCCCTCACAGCTTCCAACTTCATAGTCTCCCAACCCCGGTCAGTCTGCTTCTCCCTACTTCCCAAAATCCACAAAAGGACTGTCCTGGTAGGCCCATTGTGTCAACATGCTCCTTTGAAAAGTTCAGTGTGTTATATATTTCTATCTGAGAGGACAGATGGGCCTCAGTTTAATGTCTCATTTGAAAGACAACACCCCTGCCTGTATAGCATATTTTCAATATAGCCATGGTTCAATGCAGCCTCCCCTTTTGAGTTAGAAAATTGTGGTTTCAGATCTCACTGTACAGACTTGAGTACGAAATTTAGGCTGTCACTCCACTGCAATAATGAGGGAGTACTGCATTGTTGGAGATGTCACCTGCTAAATTAAATTTTCAATTGCGACCCTGTCTGTTCTCTCAGGTAAATGTAAAAGATTGCATGCCACTTCTTTGAAGAAGAGGAGGGGGAGTACCTCCATATCCTGGTCAATATGTATCAATATCCCTCAATCAACATCATTATCACATTGCTGTTTGTGGAAACCGGTTTTCTATCCTGGAAGTTATCATTGACCAGAAACTTGACACATATATAGGTACTGTAGCTAAAGTAGGTCAAAGGCTCAGAGATCTCCAATGAGTAACATGCCCCCTGACTTCTCAAAGTCTGTCAAAAACATGCCCCCTGACTTCTCAAAGTCTGTCAAAAAAAGACCCAGTGAGAGCAGGGCTTTGGAGAAAACAGGAGGAGGAAAGGTAAGTTTAAAATTTTCATTCACTTTTTTTTTCCCTGTGTGTTTAAAGGGGCAATTATGAGTGTGAGGCCAGTATGTTGTTCCCAATGTAGGATGTGGGAGGTCCTGGAGGCTCCTAGCCTCCCGGAGGACCATATCTGTGCTGGGTGTGTTGAGCTGCGGTTCCTAAGGGACCATGTTAGGGAACTGGAATTGCAGCTCGAGGACCTTCGCCGGGTTAGGGATAGTGAGGAGGTCATTGACAGGAGCTATCGGCAGGTGGTCACACCGGGACCATGGGAGGAGGGTAACTGGGTAACAGTGAGGAAGGAGAAAACTCAGTTGATGGTGAGCACCCCGGTGGATGTGCCCCTTAATAATAAGTACTCCTGTCTGAGTACTACTGGGGTGGACAGCCCACCTGGGGGAAGCAGCGGTGGCAGTGTCTCTGGAGCTGAGCCTGGCCCAGTAGTGCAAAAGGGTAAGGAAAGGAGGGTAGTGCTAATTGGGGACTCTACGGTGAGGGGGTCAGATAGGCGTTTTTGCGGACAAAGACGGGACTCTCGGATGGTGGTTTGCCTCCCTGGTGCAGGGGTCCGGGATGTCTCTGGTCGAGTCCCAGAAATCCTGAAGGGGGAGGGAGAGGAGCCGAAGGTCGTGATGCATATAGGTACTGCTGACATAGGTAGGAAGAGGGAAGGGGTCATGAAAAGAGAATATAGGGAGTTAGGTAGACAGCTGAGAAAGAGGAATGCAAAGGTAGTAATCTCGGGATTGCTGCCTGTGCCGCGGGAGAGTGAGAACAGGAATCGGTGGAGAATGAATGCGTGGCTGAGGGACTGGAGCAAGGGACAAGGATTTGGGTACTTGGATCATTGGGACCTCTTTTGGGGCAGGTGTGACCTGTTTAAAAAAGACGGGTGGCACTTGAATCCCAGGGGGACCAATATCCTGGCGGGAAGGTTGGCTAAGGCTACTGGAGAGACTTTAAACTAGAAAGGTTGGGGGGAGGGAATCGAAATGAGGGGACTGAGAGTGAGGAGGTTAGCTCGCAAATAGATAAGGAATGTAAACAGGGTAAGAGGGAGGTTAGACGAGTGATGGAGAAGGGAAGTGCTCAGGCTGAAGGTCTGAGATGTGTCTATTTTAATGCCAGGAGTGTAGTGAATAAAGTGGATGAGCTTAGAGCGTGGATTGCTGCTTCGAATTGTGATGTGGTGGCCATTACGGAGACTTGGATGTCTCAGGGACAGGACTGGGTGCTTCAGGTGCCGGGTTTTAGATGTTTCAGGAAGGACAGGGAGGGAGGCAAGAGAGGGGGGGGAGTGGCACTGTTGATCAGGGATAGTGTCACGGCTGTAGAGAAGGTGGACGCCGTGGAGGGATTGACGACGGAGTCTCTGTGGGTGGAGGTTAGGAACAGGAAGGGGTCGGTAACGTTGCTGGGTGTTTTCTATAGGCCGCCCAATAGTAACAGAGATGTTGAGGAGCAGATGGGGAAACAGATCCTGGAGAGATGTAGGAATAACAGAGTTGTCGTGATGGGAGATTTTAATTTCCCAAACATAGATTGGAATATCCCTAGGGCTAGGGGTTTGGATGGAGAGGAGTTTGTTAGGTGTGTCCAGGAGAGTTTCCTGACACAGTATGTGGATAAGCCTACTAGAGGAGAGGCTGTACTTGATCTGGTGCTGGCTAATGAACCTGGACGGGTGGAGGATCTCTCGGTGGGTGAGCATCTTGGGGATAGCGATCATAATTCTATCTCCTTCACGATAGCATTGGAAAGAGATAGGATCAGGCAGGCTAGGAAAGTGTTTCTCTGGAGTAAAGGGAAATACAGTGTCATCAGGGAGGAAATTAGACGGGTAAATTGGAAGGAGGCATTCTTGGGGAAAAGTACCGAAGGAAAGTGGAGGATTTTCAAGGAATGTTTGTCTGGAGCTCTGCATGACAACGTTCCGATGAGACAGGGGGGTGTTGGTAGGGTACGGGAACCGTGGTGCACGAAGGTTGTGATGAACCTGGTGAATAAGAAAAGAGAGGCGTACAGAAGGTTCAGAGAGCTAGGAGGTGTTAAGGATTTAGAGGAGTATACGGGATGTAGGAAGGAGCTTAAGAAGGAAATTAGGAGAGCGAGAAGGGGTCATGAGAAGGCCTTGGCGGGTAGGATTAAGGAGAACCCCAAGGCTTTCTACAAATATGTCAAGAGTAAAAGGATGAGATGTGAAGGCATAGGACCCTTAAAAGGTGAAGGGGGAAAAGTTTGTGCGGAACCGTTAGAAATGGCGGAGCTGCTTAATGAATACTTTACCTCGGTATTCACGGTGGAAAGGGATCTGGGTGGTTGTACTGCTGGTTTGCGGTGGACAGAAAGGATCGAGCATGTGGACATAAAGAAAGAGGATGTGTTGGAACTATTGAATGGCATCAAGGTTGGTAAGTCGCCGGGACCGGATGGGATGTACCCCAGGTTACTGTGGGAGGCGAGGGAGGAGATTGCGGAGCCTTTGGCGATGATCTTTGCATCGTCGATGGAGACGGGAGAGGTTCCGGAGGATTGGAGGATTGCAGATGTGGTCCCTATATTCAAGAAAGGGAACAGGGACAGCCCGGGAAATTACCGACCGGTGAGTCTAACCTCAGTGGTTGGTAAGTTGATGGAGAGGATCCTGAGAGACAGGATTTATGATCATCTAGAGAAGTTTAGTATGATCAAAAGTAGTCAGCACGGCTTTGTCAAGGGCAGGTCGTGCCTTACGAGCCTGGTTGAGTTCTTTGAAAATGTGACCAAACACATTGACGAAGGAAGAGCGGTGGATGTGGTCTATATGGACTTCAGCAAGGCGTTCGATAAGGTCCCCCATGCAAGACTTCTTGAGAAAGTGAGAGGGCATGGGATCCAAGGGGCTGTTGCCTTGTGGATCCAGAACTGGCTTGCCTGCAGAAGGCAGAGAGTGGCTGTGGAGGGGTCTTTCTCTGCATGGCGGTCAGTGACCAGTGGAGTGCCCCAGGGATCTGTTCTGGGACCCTTGCTGTTTGTCATTTTCATAAATGACCTGGATGAGGAAGTGGAGGGATGGGTTGGTAAGTTTGCTGACGACACCAAGGTAGGTGGTGTTGTGGATAGTTTGGAGGGATGTCAGAAGTTGCAGCGAGACATAGATAGAATGCAAGACTGGGCGGAGAAGTGGCAGATGGACTTCAACCCGGATAAGTGTGTGGTGATCCATTTTGGCAGATCCAATGGGATGAAGCAGCAATATAATATGAAGGGTACCATTCTTAGCAGTGTAGAGGATCAGAAGGACCTTGGGGTCCGGGTCCATAGGACTCTTAAATCGGCCTCGCAGGTGGAGGATGCGGTCAAGAAGGCGTACGGCGTACTGGCCTTCATTAATCGAGGGATTGAGTTTAGGAGTCGGGAGATAATGCTGCAGCTTTATAGGACCCTGGTTAGACCCCACTTGGAGTACTGCGCGCAGTTCTGGTCACCTCATTACAGGAAAGATGTTGAAGCCATTGAAAGGGTGCAGAGGAGATTTACAAGGATGTTGCCTGGATTGGGGGGCATGCCTTATGAGGATAGGTTGAGGGAGCTTGGTCTCTTCTCCCTGGAGAGACGAAGGATGAGAGGTGACCTGATAGAGGTTTACAAGATGTTGAGAGGTCTGGATAGGGTAGACTCTCAGAGGCTATTTCCAAGGGCTGAAATGGTTGCTACGAGAGGACACAGGTTTAAGGTGCTGGGGGGTAGGTACAGAGGAGATGTCAGGGGTAAGTTTTTCACTCAGGGTGGTGGGTGAGTGGAATCGGCTGACGTCGGTGGTGGTGGAGGCAAACTCGTTGGGGTCTTTTAAGAGACTTCTGGATGAGTACATGGGATTTAATGGGATTGAGGGCTATAGATGGGCCTAGAGGTGGGGATGTGATCGGCGCAACCTGTGGGCCGAAGGGCCTGTTTGTGCTGTGGCTTTCTATGTTCTATGTTCTGTCTACCATTTACAAGGCACAAGTCAGGAGCGTGATGGATGAGTGCAGTTTGACACCATTCGAGTCAAAACAATACACTTTGGCACTCCCAGAAACATTCACTCCCTCTTCCACTGGCGGCCAGTGGCAGCAATGTGTACCATATACAAGATGCACTGCAATAAATAACTACTTCAGTGGTATTTTCCAAATCCATGTGCTGTACCACTGAGAACGACAAGGGCAGCAGATGCATGGATATAGCACCACCTGCAAGTTGCCCTCTGAGTCAAACACCATCTTCACTTGGAACTGGTATCGCCATTCTGTCACATTAACTGGATCAGAATCCTGAAACCCCCCTACATAATATCACTGTGGGTGCACCTACACAATAAGGACTGTAGTGGAGGTGGGCCGCCATTGGTGAGATCTTCTGGTCCCATTATATCTATGGGACATTTTACGTGGCTCACCCGTCCCACCACTGGTGGAACCAGGAGACCCTGCGTGGGAAGAGCTAGAAAATCCTGTACAATGACTACATTTCAAAAGTAATTAATTGTCTGTTAAGTGCTTTGGGACATCCTGAGGTTGTGAAAGACACTATATAAATGCAAATCTTTTTTTATCCTGCTATAATGCTTGCAGCTGTGATTCACTGACCTACACCCCCATCCTAAGCTTTCAGGCCCTTGATTAACTGGTCCCCCTCCCAACTGGCAGGCTGCAATTACCTCCAAGCAACCCTGATTTTTTCCCCCCTCTTGCCCCAGTCAATCCCAATCTTTGCCAGGCTCTGATCAATCCCCCACTACCCTCCAACAACCTCAGACCTTTTC